>NC_044322.1:292625768-293250768 GCF_007399415.2 Gopherus evgoodei | reverse complement strand
TTTTGGTGAACAGAAGAATCAGGACTTCATCTGATTTTAAACTTCTCCCCCCTGAATATGAACTCTTAATTTTGTGACTGGGCACAGGTAGATGAAATACTTCTCTTCGGTATCTTCTGGCTGCTTGAAGCTTGAACATATTAACCAAAATTTTCAAAAGAAACTAGAGAGACAAGGTGGGTGAGCTTGTCTCTCTCACCAACAGGAGTTTTTCCAATAAAAGATATTACCTCACTCATCTTGTCTCTCTAATATCCTAGGACCAACACTGCATACAAAAGAAACTGGTAATTTTAGGTATCCAACCTGAGATGCTTCAAAGCAGCCTGATTTTCAGTCTGTCCTGAGCATCTACTCTCTGAAAATCAAAGTGCCTGCAAGGTATCTCAAATTAGGCACTCAAAAAAATCACTTTTGAAAATCTTAGCTATTGCATCTCTGAAGTGATCATATACAAGAGCAGCTACTTGCCAATGAAGACCCCTTTCATGATTTGTTGATATATTGAGTTCTTCTGTGAACTAATAGGCATCTTCTGAGACAGATCTGATTTAAGAAGAACGTAACTTTCATGATCCTAGAATTGTTGCCTCACCACATATTATTTCAAAGCTTGTGAATAGCACATTAAAAAGGTTGTTTGAAGAGCAACTTGAATTGGTCTGCTGTATGAGCATTGATTTTTGTCCTTTGGAGCTTTGCCATAGTTACACTAGGAAAAATAGAGAAATAACTGCGGAAGGCACAACCCAAAAGCAATTTTCTACATTGGGAGCACAACCAGAGGAGAAGCTACTGTTTTAATATGCTCAACACTCACTAGCCCTGTTTTTGCATGACATCTTGGCTGGTGACAAGACAGCAATGAAGATTGAACCAAAAGATTAGGTAGGATTCAGTCCTGGACAATGTGGTATCTTTAGTGTCCCTGCTAGACAGGAAGTGAAAACATTCACATCTGTATTACAATGAAAATGATTTGCACGTCATTTTGTCTGACCTCGGAAACAGCTAATCAAACATTTTAAGTTATTCTATTCAAATATAGTAATCCACCTAGCATTCAAAAAGATTTATTAAACCAAACACTAACGCCTGGTTGCGAAAAAGAAGATCAAGTCCAATAAATGTTCCTTTCTGATGGTTATTATTTATTCATTGCAAGTAGAACTTTAAAGCAAGGCAATTTGGAGTAAATGGATACATTGTTAATGGTTATTCCTCACATAGGAATAAAAATTAAAAATTTAAGACTGCTAGGGTAGAAGGCTGCTGTTTTGATGAAAGTGCCCCTTTTAAGTGCACAAGAATGTAATCATCTACTTAAATGCATTTTGGAAGTATGCATTTTATTTTTCAAATATTGGGTCATTCCTTGTGACCAGAGAGAGAAAATTAAGTGGTTTATTTTTTCAGTAACATGCACTGCTTTGTTTTTATTTGTTTTCATTTTAGTCTTAATTTTCACTGGGGTTTTAGAAAGTATGCATGCCTTCAGAAAGGAAAAACACATTTGAAGTCTGCCTAATTAACTTTTAAAAGGACTCTGACCAAAGACAATTGGCAAAACTCAACCCTTTTGTATCTCTGTTGAATTGTAATGCTTAACGTCCATGGATTTACGGCAGAGATGAGATTGACCTACAATATTTTGTCTGTTGTAAAGCCATTGTTTCTATTTGTACATGGCTCAGACAAGATTATACTTATTTATCTGTGTACACACAATCTTGAAATAAAATATAACTATTAAGACAAATGAGATTGTAACTTTGGCTTAATGGTATGTGCTGTCATAGGACTAGTTTATTTACACAAATATTAGACAATACAGAATGTGTTGAAAAAATATTTGATTCCTCACAAAGGGATTTTTCTTTTCAAAAGATTCACTGATAAACCCAATGAGTGAGCTGCTGTGCTCTGCTTCTTTGAGGCCATTGTAGCTATGCGAAGGTCACTGTAGCACCAAAGCCTAATGATACTTTGAGAAACAGTGGACTGGCTGGAGATTATAGGTAGGGTTTCACAGATAATCCAATCACCCTTGCTCCTGAAGTTCCGTGTACCTCCTTAAAAACATCCAACAGAGACAGTGGTCACCCGGACTGAAGTAGTGGCTTGCAAAGCTGCTCTGAACCTTGGAAGAGGATTGTATTCCTTACCTTTTTCTTTCTTCTCACAGAGTTGTATTTTATTTAATCTGTGCTGAACTCAGGAGGGACCTAAGAAGGCACAGAATGAGGAAAGGTCCATGAGAGCAGCAATTAAATACTATCAGAGTTGAACACGCTTCTTCTGTTGCTTTGGAAATGCTGTGTACCATACGTCATGTTACTTGCTTAAATATTTGACTTTAATTATAAACATTTTTTGAAAAAAATCAGCAGCTGAAAAAAAATTAGCCCCACAGACTGTGGAGGTTTTTACCTTAGGGATAGTAGGAGGAATTGTAAAGAGACTCAGGGCTAATTGACTCATAAAATCCTCAATCAATTAATAAATCATTTAAAAATATATAAACTTCGAACCCATCTGAACAATGAATCACAGCATTTTGTAACTCATAAATCATTATTAATACATCAAATTTCTTGAATTAATTCAGAAAAGGCTTATTCTATTTAGGCATCATTTTTGTATTCCACAGGTATTCCAATCAAATTTAACATAAATATTCCTTTGCTTATGCCCTAAAATCCTGCACAACAGGAGCTGTCCATTTGGTTGTAAAGCCAACACTAGATAGTAAATGATAAAGGTCTCTTTGGGACAGCCATATGGAACAGTCAGTACTAATTCTAAATCAAAGCATGCAAAACTGCTTTGACTTCATCTGCCCACTTCATATTCTTTTATGTGCTCCATGACATGGTAAATGATGTTGGATGACATGATATGTTATAAATTATAAGTTAGAAAAACAGACAAAGGTGAATACAGGAGTGTGGAATATTCCTGATGAAGCCAAGGATATAGCATGTCAACTGGAAAACAAATACATTGTTTGTAAAAATGAGGCAGTAGTAAATCAACAGCCATTTCAAACATCTGACCTCCCCTACAGTTCTGTAATACTGTAGTACAGGGGTAGGCAACCTATGGCACACGAAGGCGGCATGCGAGCTGATTTTCAATAGCACTCACGCTGCCCGGGTCCTGGCCACCAGTCCAGGGGGCTCTGCATTTTAATTTAATTTTAAATGAAGTTTCTTAAACATTTTAAAAGCCTTATTTACTTTACATACAACAATAGTTTAGTTATATATTATAGACTTATAGAAAGAGACCTTCTAAAAACATTAAAATGTATACTGGAACGTGAAACCTTAAATCAGAGTGAATAAATGAAGACTCGGTACTCCACTTCTGAAAGGTTACCAACCCCTGCTGTAGTATCATTACAACATAGGGAAATTGGAGGCCCAAATCTGTAACATAGTTTTGCTTGGGAGTTATAAGAATTAGGTGAATTTAAGTAGGTTTCAAAAATTGTCCTAGAGTGTATGCTTCCAGACAGCTAAAATGTTTCATTTAGCCAATACTACAGTGATATCCCTTTAACATAGTTAATCAGTTGTGTTACTTGGTGTCTGAGAGAACTGTCTAATCATCCATTAACAACATCTTTAGTTATTCCAGGGCCACAAAATGATGCTGTACTCCTGCTCAGTGCATTTAATAGTTTACTTATAGGGAGATTTGTACAACTTACCCTTATTATGGAGCAGAGAGTGTGTCACTAATAATAGCCACCATAATCTATAATAACACAAAATAGAGTTTGGGTAAAAACCAATTTATGGGCATTTTGATGGACAAACGCTACAGCTCACTCTACACAGGCAAAGTAAATAATTGTTAATCGTCTAGACAGACCCTTTGGTGCTGATATACTTCGTGTAGGCTGTGGCATGAATCTAAAATGTGGCACAGCTCTGTGCTGTGAAGTTGCATTCAGGGCTGCCGAGAGCGGGTTCGGGCCCCAGTGAAAAAAATTTTTCGGGCCCCCTAGCAAGAGCGGACCGGCTAAACAGGGCTGACAAACCCAGGGAAGCCAGGCCCCCTTCCAGACCGCCGGGCCCCAGGAATTTGTACCGGCTTCCCTCCCCCCACCTCGTCGGCCCTGGTTGCATTTCACCAGTGAGCTCAGTAGTGAATGAAATCTGAGGCTCATAGTATGCAAAAGGCCAATCCCCACATATCTGCAGCAGACAGTGTGAAGTGGCTTTTCTTCCACAGTCCTTTCAAGCCATCTCAAGCAGGTGGCCTGGTCACAATGTTGCCATTGGCTCCCAAGCTGTTGTAACCCACACTATGATTGTGTGGCTCTTTGTCCTCCTCTAGCAGTTAGATCATGTGTAGAAATGTATGAGTCTGCTACTGCATTTTAGCTAATTGCACGGCTTAAGCAGTAGAAGTTCATGTATTTAGATTTGGAGATCCTGAATTCATTCCCCAGAGAAGATCTGTGTCGGGGCACTGTTACAAGTATGCCTTCCTATAATGAAGCTTCTGATCAGGTCAATATGCTTGGGACCTGATGCTTTTCCATATGGCTGTGCGCTGTTAGTCAGCCTCCATGTAAAACCCCTGGAAGAGATCGTGAAACAACATGAACTAATTAGGCAGCGCTGTGCAGATAATATTCAGCTCTACAGCACCTTTGCATTTGGTGCATGCAGCACCATCTGCCAGTTATCTCAGTGCCTTGATCAAGAGAAACTCTCTGAAGCTAAAATGATGATGGAGAAAGACAAATATTTTGAGGAACTGGATTCACTGATGGCCACAGCTGCTAAAAAATAATGCTTCCCAGCTCTGGCTGCTCAGAAGTCTGCAACCTCTCTTCAAAGATGAGAACCAGGTCATGGTGATCCACTTATTTTGCACTTCCGGATTTGGCTATTGCAGCACATAACAGGGAATTAAAACAAGGTCCCTGAAACAACTGCTGGTTCAGCAAGCAGCAGCATACCTGCTCATCAACCTAAAGCCCTAAGAATATATCACACCTTGCCCCCAGACTCTCTATTTGCTCCCCACTGAATACAATTGTGCTCCTAATCTTCAAAACCCTTGAGTGAGGCAGTTCAAGACAGGGTTTACATTACTGACTTCTGTCAGCATAGCTGTGTCAGTCAGGTGCATGACAAGTTGTGATCCTTGACCAACATAATTGTGTGAGCAAAAGCCTCTAGCGTAGACTGCTGTAACATCAAATTTGTGCTACTGTTGGTATAACTTGTTTTGCTCCAGGGCTGGAATAAGTTATATCAGCAAAAGTGCAGCTTTGCTGATCTACACAGCTTCTAAGCAAGGAGCATTTAATTTTTTTAGTATACTGTTAAAATGATACTGAGCATTTTGCCCTAGCCACAGAAACCTCAAAGGTCACCTGTCACTTTAAGATTAAAGACAGCTTCATTACTTGAGGACACTGGGGTTGTCAACAACTAGAGTGAAATTAGTGGTAATAGGGACAAAACTTTCCTGTTAGATGGTCCCGTTATGGAGTTCCCTTCCGAAAGAGCTGAAAACAGACCTGGCTCTTAGTGCATTCAAGACAGAATGAAAAATCCACCTTTCTGTGTTGTTTGCCAAGATGATGACTTATAAAGCAAACAACATCCACATCAAAACAAAGCAGAGAGGGCAAGTATTGAATAAAACTGGAGACAAAAGTCCTGTAATTTTTTGTAAGTCATTGTTGAAGATCAGTGTCCCAGGGGGATGGTGGGTACTTGTATTTCAGCCTGTGCTGTGCCTGTTCTCTGGATGAATGAGACTCCAAGTGCCAGGGCTGTCAACAAGCAATTTTTAGGAATACTACATCCACTTAACTTTTTAAACAGTACGGATAATGGATAATCCTTTTATTCTTCATTGAAGCTTACTGTAAATGGATGATTTTGGGAGGTGTGATGGCATCATGCACATTTCTGTGATGAACTCTTTTTTTTGTAGTATTTAGTTTAGATAATGAACCTACTGTAAGAGCAGAATATAAGTCTTTTCAGCAAAACTATACTACATTGGCTGAATCATAGCCTGACTAGTACAGTATGTAAGGGAGTTTAAGGCACCCCCTTTACACCTCTGTGTTGGCAAAGGTTCTACAGAGCTGCTACATCCCCTCTGTGTGGGGGTGAGCAGGAGGCAGCAGGGAACAGATGGAGCCTTGGCTCTACTCCATCAATATGTCCTCATACGCAGTCCTAGTATAGATCAGAATGTCATGATCTATCCCCAGATAAGTAAAGAGAGAAGGGAGTGGTTCCTTTGTAGCTGGTGTACCTTTATGCCCATTGTACTTTTAGAATACAAATAGTTGCTTAAAGCTATTGTTTCTTTGGTAGCACTTCATCTGCAAGAAGTGATGTTGACAAGTCTTGACATGCACCATTAGCACCTTAATGAAATCGGGCTTTATTTTTATAAGGGCATGAGTAGAAAAAACAACAGGATACTATTGCTTTTAGCAATTATTTACCTGAACTGATAGGCTGGAAAATTGACTGGAGTCTTCCTGGGTCTTCTTTCCAGATTATGATAGCCTGGAGATAAAGATGTGCGACAGAACATTTTATAGATGAGTACTATGTCACTGCTTAATGTTAGTCATCTCTTCTCTTTTCTTTCTTTGTTTTTTTTTTTAATGTTTATTTTCTTGGTGAGAAATAAATAAAACAAAGACTCTACAAGTAAATGTGTTGTCTCTGATCCAGAAAGTTATCGGCAAAGACAGCTGAACTTCCTGGGGTACATTGATGAGGGGAAATATTTATGCTCACTCTGACTCATGCTCAGTTCAGCTATATTTGTACCCCTTTGTGTATGTATTTTTGTGAATATATTTAAGTTATGGATTTGTTCATGTGAATTGATAAAAAGTTTAGGATTGTAGCTAAAATTCTTTTTTGTGACTAATATACATTTGGTTTGCCTGAAAACTAAGGTCGGGGGTTTGTGAATGACAGGAGATTGAGTAAAAATAAGGGGTTTAGTTGGAGAGAGACTGGAGGAAGAAATAGGAACAGAGGGGAGTTGGAGTTTGAGGAGGAGGGAGTTGAGAATGAGAGCGGGAGAAGGCAGATTGTTTTTGTGTAAGTATTTTCAGCATAAAATTTGTATCATAATTAGGTGTTGCTTAGTTTGGTATAAAGCATTCTATAGTTCTTTGACATACTCTGAGGTGGAAGCACTTTCGGGATACTGGCATACTGAAAGAACTCCGTCCAAAATACCGCAGAGATGTTTATCAAAACGTAGTCTCCCACATTGAAAATAAGAGTAAATTAGTACTTATGAAAGGTTCTGCATTGATGGTAACTGAAATTCTGCCTTTATTATCTACAGAATAGATATGGTACAAACAGTATTGTTGAAAGCTTCTCGAGATTGCCATAACAGTGCACTTGAGCCTTTTTCTGTGGTCCCATCTTTTGCTGTTAAAATAGGTTACATTCCATTCAGTAATTCACTCTCCGTCCTCTGTACTATGAGTACCAACAGGAATGTCAGTCAAGCAAGTGATGGGCATTAGCCCATTACTGGCTAAATAAAAATCTTCAATTCCTTTTGTGTAGGCCGCTAAACAGGTGATGTCTTTCAGTTCCTAGCAACATTATGACCCACTGGTGATACCAAGATATAGAAGGATGCGTATGTCTGTATTCACCAGTCACCTGAATTATCTAGTTCCCTTTGATTAAAATTTTAAAGGCCAAGTTCCTACGTATTATGAAGAAGGAATATTACAAGTCGGGTTGTCAGATTAACATAGAATTAATGGCATTTCCTTCATTTAGAGCTTACTGTACAAACCTGAAATTCTGCATGCATGGTGCCTTCTTTTTATTAAAACACATAGTCGTATATTTTAAGAGAAATGAGTAATGTGTAACTTGCCAGCATCTATTAGTCAAATACATTTAGAGAGGCATTCTTCCTTATTCTGTCCTTCCCTTTGTCCCCTTGTCCTTCCCCTTGTCCCATGCAGGGTTTGTTGTTTGTTAGTTTTTAACTGGACAATCATTTTCTACATTGTTGAGCAACATCATAAGGCAACTGTGTGACACTGAGATCTGAAATTATTGTGCATAAACTATTTTTGCCAACAAGAAAAAGTAACTCAGTCAGGTATTTTGATGGGGAGAGGTGCATCAGATCAGTCTCTGACTGCGGTGCATCTGACCTAACTCGAATTACAACTGCCACGAGGCACCAAAGCGTCATTTTGAAATGAAACATTTCCATTTTTGGCCGGAAACGTTTGAGTTTTCAGCTTAAATATGAAAACTTTTGGGTTTGTGCATTTTGACAAAATATCAGAATTGTCTGCAAAAAGCTGACATTTTTAAGAGAAAAAATTTCATTTTATTGAACCCCCACTTTTCTCACACTCGCAGAATCAGAAGGAACAGGGAAGTTTCAGCTCAGCTGGAGAGGTCAGGTGTAAGGATGGCTCTAAGGGCCACATTTTTAAAGGCAATTAGGTGGTGAAGGCTGCCAGTGTCTCCCCCCCCCCCCCACCTAACCCCCGTGACTGCGGCACTCGCTGGTGATCAGCAGGTCAGTGATATGCTCCCACTCATTCTTGTCCCTGGCAGGTACTTTCTGTGGAATTGGAGGAGGATGGGCTAGAGCTGAGATTCTCTTACCTAAAGATTCCTACTGTCTGGCAGGGGGGAGGGGGAGGATCTTCAGCTACCTGTTTTTAGGCCAATATTACAGCTGCTTCACACAGATAAAGGGCATGCTGAATATCTGACCTATTAACATCATCAACTGTTGCAATTTGTTGTAGTCTCGCAATATTTTGGTGTTTTCTTAAAGTTGCAGCTCATGAAGTCAAGTGATTACAGGAAAGTTTTTTGTTTTGCATTTTAAAAAAATTAAGTTTCTAGCCCTCATGGTTGGAGAGAAAAGACTGAAAATGTGATTCAAGTACTTGGATTCAAAAATTAGAGGGTAAATAAAAAATTCCTCAGATTTCTTATTTTATTTTATTTATTTTTAAAAGCTCATGATGTTTTAAACCAATCTCATAATTCTGGACCCTGAATCATAATTCTTGAATGCCTAGGGTTGGCAATAGTGCTATAGTTTGTTTTTAAATTCAAGCTATATCAACATATATAGCAGTCAGAAGGACATTCTGGGTACTGGTAGGCTGATAAGGTCATCAAGGACTTCCCAGAATGTAAGAGCCTCCTGTTGTGAGTTGTATATTTTGACATATGAGCGGGGCTTATTGAAGACAGAACATGACCGCCCAGATCTGTGTATTAATCCTACTCAAGGTCCTCTGTGTGGACTAGCAATCTGGCTTAGATAAAACTGGATATATTTCCAAATATATTCTCTGTAATGGCATAGACTCACAGAGGATGAATTTGGAGACTACTCTCCATCACTCTCACTTGCAAAGTACATTCTAAATAGGGTACGGAGTCAGTGTCCAAACCATTCACTATGTCACCAATTTGCCTGCATCCTGATTGAGCTGGAAGAGATTTTTGTGTACTAGAATGCAAATATCCATATATAAGGCAAAATAGTGCTGATTGATGTCAGTTCATGGGCTACCACTGCTACTAGTAAGGCATTCTTCTACCTCAGCTATGTAACAGTAGTGCAAGCATATTAGTGATATACAAACAAATTAGTGATGTTTAAAGGTTTGGAGGATCTCTTCAGTTCTGTTGCAATATGCACCCCAAAATACAGTTTAATTTCATACGTGCAGGCTTTCCTTCTGGCCTGACTGGAAATCCCAAAGCAAAGTCTGGGCAGCCTTTCTCATAATATTGCTGCTTTTGACCTTAGCCAGTAATGGCATTGCAGAGAAATTTAAAAGTGAAAACTTATAGGGTCAAAAGTGTTTAAAACATTTTCAAACTTCTTAAGTTTCATTTGGACAGAGTTTTCACTGAAGGTTTTGTTTGGCTCATATTAGGTCTGACCTGGTTTGCTCATCTCCATAGGAGTAGAAATTCTGAAAAGAAGTTAGTCTGGAATTTTCAGAGGTCTAAGAGTCAGGTGCTTGACTCCTGTTGAATTCTGAAGACCCCTTAGGCATCTTTGAAAATCCTAAACGTATTAAGTGTAAAGAAAGACATGTAGTTTACTTGCTAGTTTACTTCGAAAATGTCACTGATATTTTAACCACTCATTGATCAAAATTCTTAACTGAATTTCAGCTGAGCAATTATTTCTGCTTACCTCAAATTGTCTCTCCTTTGGCACTATACTCTGTTCACAATCATGGCATAGTGCAGTGCGCTTTTAAAGTGCTGAAAGTGCTGCTCCCTTCCACCCCAAAGATGTCTGCACTCAAGAGATGCATGAGTGATTTCCTTCCAGTGTATTCTGGGAAAGGACAGCAAGCAAGCCTATTCTCTTCTCCAGCATCTCCCCTTTATTTCTTTGGGGTCATACTAAAGGGGTATCCTCTTTCCTCCCTTGGGAAGGCAAGAGGATGCTCCCCTCTCCGTTTACTTCTGGGAAGTAGTGGGCTTCCCCCACAGCTCCCAGAACCCTGAGAAGATTTCTTGTGCACTTTAAAGGCTTTAGGACATGGGACTTCAGAACTTTATCTTGAAATGATGGATGAAGTACCTGTTGGCCTTTTAAGCTGAAATCCAATAATATCTACCAAGAATGTCCCTAATGATCATGATAGCGAGAGACTGTCTTTTTTAATTGGAAGGAGTGTGACTTTTGTAGCCTTATTGCCACTTTAATTGATTTACAATTCAAATGGTGAAAAGTTGGATTTTCTTATGCCATGTAAATGTCTAGCTAGAATCACACCTCACCAAAATGAAGAATGAATAAATAAATATGTAACTTTGTCGCTGCAAATAACTGAACTACTGTTCAGCTTTACAACAAAAGCTACCTGATTTCTCCTTGTTTTAAGCCTCTCAAATCCTCATGATTTAGTTCTACAAATATAGCAAACCATTTCTTTCCCTAGGTTGCTCTGTACTGTTAAAAAACAGAGGAAGCTACATGAGGCCAGTATGAAGAGACTGTTAGTGTCAGTACTTTACAATACTTACGATTGTACTTGAAGATGTCTTTGCATTATCTATGTATCTTTAAGAAGTGCATTCTTCTAGTTCATTACCATAAAAGAGAAGAACTAGACTTGAATCTCCCCATTTGATGAGTTTTTCAGTCCATACAAAATGGCTATTAGGACCAGAGAATTGTGACTCAGTGGGGTTAAATTAGATTTGTTACTGCTTGCAGCTGAACTCCCTTTGGTAGTTGGAGTGAACTTCTATAGCAGATGGAAAAAAATAGAGCATGAGGCACACAGCAATTTTTCATAGTTATTACAGGTGACATATCTAAACTGGCAGGGTGCAGGCACAGGAAGGGCATATAAATTAGACAAATAAAAGTTTCTTTAGACTCATTTGAAATCACCAACAGAAATATCAATAGAAAGAAATGGACTTCAGTGGGGTCTGAGTGTGAATAAAATTATCATGCCTTCTTAGATATCTTTCAATGAAAAAAATCTAGAAGAAAGAAATATAGTTGTGGCCTTTCATTGTGCAATGAATCAAAAAACAAGTGTGACATTTAAGCAAAATCTGTACTAACTTGCCCTGCTTCAGAGAATGGTGTGCATAATACAACGTCTTTTCATTTTAGAAAGCATTTAAAAATCCAAGTCATTAATGATTTCTTCAAGGATAAATATTTTGTTAAGGGTTGGATCTTTCTGCTCCGTGGATTTTATTAAAAGACTGTACACTTTATTCACATTTTTATTCTGTGAAAAGATGATTCAATAACAATAGGTCACAAGTAGCATGTGCATCATACTTAAAAGCTAATTCCTGTGAACATTTTTCCCCACTGCAATACAGCCACACTGTCTGTTAAGGGGCATACGATTATTGCAGGTGAGGACTACTGATAAAGCAGTCTGAAGATTAATTCAAGCAGGGGTGCTGAAACAATTTGTATAGTGAGAGCTATTGAACCAAACTGTAAACCCTATATATAATCAAATGCATTTCAAGCCACGGGGTGCAGCAGCACCTCCCACATCCCCAGTTCCAGCACCTATGAATTCAAGTATTAACCATTACTACAGTGCTCTTGTTATTCTATCTAATCTTATCAGATTTAAGGCATTTGTAGTGCACACTCTGCAGTGTTAAATACAATAGTGCACATTTAAAATACTCACCTTTATGCAAAATGAATTATTTATCTGCTCTTCTCTCACACAGGAGATCTTATGTCCTGTGCTGTGGGTGCGTAGGTAGGGGAAGAGAACCTTTTTCCTTTTCATTTCTTGTTTTTTGTTAGCCAATTTTATTGGAGGTGAAACATAGACTCACCTTGATCTTCAGTGGTGAGAAGCTACATGGCCAAAGGCCTCTCTACCGCAATTGTCCTTTCTCTGTTTTTGCTAGAAACGTATCATTGGCTCCATCTACTGTAATAACCCCACAAAGCAGCGCATTCTTGGTTAGCTGCATAAAGACAAGGGTGCCTAAGATTGCCAGACTGAAGCCCACTGAGAGTTTCTACTAATCTTTCATTTTCAGGAACATCAAAACTGTACAAGTGAAAGTGGAAAAACACAGGCCTTTCACTTGATAGACTAACGTGCAGAGAAAGAGTCAGGAAGAAAATAAGTATTCTGAGATGTAAAATCTATATTTGAAAGAAACTAGTTGTTACAGAGTTGGAATATTTCTCTCTGTTTCTATAAAAATGATTGTACTTTTGCATTAGTCTCTTAGTAAATCGAGGCCAAAGTATTATTTCCCAACATTATTGTGAGGCCAGTCTTACTATATCCTCAAATAACTAAGGTGGTTTATAAATGGTCAAAATAATTTTGTTGAAGAAAATGTGGATCATGCTGGTTATTAATAACCAGACAGTTGATAATTGGGCAAAATAAGCAATCTTAATCCCATGAAATTGAAGAAAATATTTAAATCGGTTACTTAGAAGAAGACATTTAAGGAACTGTTTTAAAACAGGCCTATTACAAGTATTTGTAATCTCAAAACAAATTAAATCCCACCATTTACTTGTTTGCCAATGGTCTCTTCTCAGGAATACATGGTCACAATTTGGTGGTTAACAGGAGATTCTGTTAATATTTTTAAATTACAATTGCATTTCAACATTCTAATAAAATCATTGCAAGAGATTTTAAATCTAATACATTGGCAATGTCTTAGTTAACTTTCTTTCACCAATCCATGTTGACATATTTGGGAGGATTTCCTTGGGCTGGTTTCTTCTTGAGTTTTCTCTGTTCTTAGCAGTTTGTAATAGTTTGCTTGTAGAGATGGGCAGGATGAGTTGTGAAGCATCTGTGGGGTAGTAAAGGATTTGTGTGTGGGGGGGTGCTCACTTCAGAATTTCTATACTCTTCTTCCTGTTTCCATGAAATTATAGGAAGACACACCCGTGTCAGGCTTGTTTAGATTCACAGTTGGTTGCTGTCACCTTTTAGCTGGCTCCATAGCTTTGGGATTGGCTTAGGTGACACCTTCAACTCCTCAATATTCAGGCTGCTTAATGAAAATGCTGCTAGCTAACAGGAGTAGCAAAAGGAGTTTTACAGGGAAGTTGTCCAAGTGAAGTAGGAAAGACTACATGTCTTTTGAGGTGAGTTTGTCTGCCAGTTAGTTTTGTTTGTTGTGTGCTTGCTTGTTTTCTGTGTCTCTGGCTTAAAGAATACAGTGTTGGCTGTATGCTGAGCCAAGTGGGCCTGCTAGGCTAGCTGAGGGTATGTCTACACTTACAGTTTTGCAGCGCTGGTAGTTTCAGCTGTGTTAGTACAGCTGTATAGGGCCAGCGCTGCAGTGTGGCCACATTTACAGCACTTGCAGCGCTGTTGGGAGTGGTGCATTGTGGGCAGCTATCCCACAGAGCACCTCGTCCCATTTCGGCGCTGTGGCTTGTGGGAAGGGGAAGGAAGTGTGATTGTCTTTCCGCTTCCTGTTCCAACATGGCACTTTGTGCTGAGCTTGCCCCTACCCTGCGGCGCAGGGACACGAGATTGAGAGCTGCCCTGCCAGTGGAGAAGCAGGTGGCTATTGCAATCTGGAAGCTGGCAACTCCAGACTGCTTCAGATCGGTGGCGAACCAGTTTGGAGTGGGAAAGTCTACCGTTGGAATGGTGCTGATGCAAGTTTGCACAGCCATTAATCGCACCCTGCTAAGAAGAACCATGACTCTTGGGAACGTGCAGGACATTGTGGATGGCTTTGCAGAAATGGGTTTCCCTAACTGTGGAGGGGCAATAGATGGGACGCATATTCCTATTCTGTCACCACCCCACCTGGCATCAGAGTACATTAATCGCAAGGGGTATTTCTCCATGGTTCTGCAAGCGCTTGTGGATCATCGTGGGCGTTTCACTGACATTTACTCAAGATGGCCTGGAAAGGTGCACGATGCACGCATCTTTAGGAACAGTTCCCTGTTCAGGAGGCTGAGGGCCGGGACTTTTTTCCCAGACCGCAAGAACACAGTAGGGGATGTCGAAATGCCCACTGTGATCCTTGGAGACCCCGCTTATCCCTTAATGCCCTGGCTCATGAAACCATATACAGGGAAGCTTGACATGAGCAAGGACCGGTTCAACTACAGGCTAAGCCGGTGCAGAATGACTGTGGAGTGTGCTTTTGGCCATTTGAAAGCACGCTGGTGCTGTCTTTATGGGAAGCTAGATTTGGTGGAAAGCAGCATCTCCGCTGTTATATCCGCGTGCTGTACCCTCCATAATATTTGTGAAGGGAAGGGTGAAAGATTCAGTGAGGAATGGACCTCCGAGGTTCGATGCCTAGAGGATGAGTTTGCTCAGCCAGAGAGCAGGGCTAATAGGGAGGCCCAGGAAAGGGCTTCAAGGATTAGGGATGCTTTAAGGGAGCAATTTGATGCTGAGAGCCAACAGTAATGTTTGATGCATTTGATGTGCTTTGCTTTACCTTGGTGTACATTTACCACTTCCAGCAATAATATAACGTAGTGAAAAAGAAAAAAAACCTTTATTCAACATACAGTACATAACAGGCAAGGGGGTTGGGGTGGTGGACTGTACATTCACAGGTTTGAATATGCCCTATTTTGATCACTATTCAATGTCTGCTGCACTTCAGGATTACTATGCTGCAGAATAATGGGGGTGGAGTGAACAGGGTAAGAATTATAGTTATCAGGGCTGGTAGGTGATCATACAGGTGTTGGGGGCAGCTGGGGATAATAAGGAACTGGCGGCTGGAGAAAGTTGTTTTGTGGAAATACTGGGGAACAAGGAAGAGGGCTTTGGGAGGGCTGTGGGTTACCACGGTACATATTTGTCTTCATGGCTACAAGAGACTCGAAAGACTCAGTTTGGCGAGCCAGGAGGCTTATCATCTGCTTTGTGGGTTTTTTGGCAGACAATTCCTTTCTCCTGCTTTCTGTTTGCCTCCATTCATGTACACTCTCTCTCCATTCATACGTCTTCTCTCTCCATTCCTGTGTCTTCCTACTTTCTCTGTTGTAGTGGCTCATAACAGATTTGATCAATTCCTCTTTTGATTTTCTAGGATTCCGTCTCAAGTTCTGCAACCTACATGAGGCCGGTGATCCGGCTGCAGTAGTCAAGGTCACTAGAAAAAAGAGAGATAGAACCATGTAATACACAGAGGCTACATTGTTTATTATCACACGTTGAAGGACTTTTTAGACTTTTGGTAGCATCCTTCTCACATACCTCACATAACACAGAGAGGGCAGGCAAGCTAAGTCATGGCGAGCAATGGAGTGAGTGGTTTTGCCCCTGTTTCCCCTTGGGAGTGGGAATTGACCAATGGGTCACTAGGGTTCATCAGCAATGGGTACAGGAGGTAGCTGGTGTCCTGAAGAGGGGACAGTAGTGAACAGGAAGGTGTTGAGCTGCTTGGGAGGGGGGGTGTTCTTTGGTCCGCGTTCACGCCGTCCTGCTGGTGAGGGTGGGGGAGAAGCACCGCGGTGCTGGATGCCTGCTTGGAGGGGGGTGCATAACACCGGAGCACACCGCGGTGCTGGATGTCTGCTTGGAGTGGGGGTGGGGAACACAGGAGCACACCGCGGAGCTGGATGCCTGCTTGGAGGGGGGCTGGGGAACACAGGAGCACACCGCGGAGCTGGATGCCTGCTTGGAGGGGGGGTGGGGAACACCGGAGCACACCGCGGAGCTGGATGCCTGCTTGGAGGTGGGGTGGAGAACACCGGAGCACACCGCGGAGCTGGATGCCTGCTTGGAAGGGGGGTGGAGAACACAGGAGCACACCGCGGAGCTGGATGCCTGCTTGGAGGGGGGGTGGGGAACACCGGAGCACACCGCGTGGCTGGCTACGTGCTGGGGGGGGGGTTAACAACAGAGTGCCATGGGCTGGGGAAACGCGAACCTGGTGCCCTGCACTCAAGTATCTCTAAACTCTCAACAGGGTTTCCTACTGCCAGACATATCACTGCTGCGTGTTACCTGGGAAGAGAGGGAGGGTCTTCTACAGGAATATGGATACCGCCCTGGCCCCTATGCAGCTTGCCTGTGTGCAGCCATGGTCCCCCCCACCCCTTGCTGCACAGTGGATCGGACGAGTTAGCCTGACCGGGACAGGGACCACGGTGGCTCTCCCGATCAACTTGAGAAAGCAAATTGCAAACGCTCTTGCTGAAACTTTTCAAGAGATTACCGAGGCAGATTACAGAGACGTGATAGAGCAAATCAATGGGCTATTCCACGTTTAGGCATGCATGCAGGCAGCCATAACCAAAATCCTCCTCTCCCAAAACATAAACATCTACTTACCCCGAGCACGATCCTCAGCTTCTTCCTCACCATCAACTTCCAGCTGCTGCAACTGGCTAGCCTCCTCCTGGCTTGAGAAGAGCTCCTGGCTGCATGTGTACTGGGACTCCGGGGTGTCTCCCTCCACGCCAGTAGCCTCACTGTCGCCGTCCTCTACAACCTCCCCCACTTCTCCCTGCTCTGAACTCTCCATCGTGCTCCTAGGATTGGCAGTGGGGTCACACCCAAGTATGGCATTCAGCTCCTGGTAAATTGGCAGGTCGTGGGGGCAGCTCCTGAGCGGCGATTTCCCTCACGAGCTTTGCAGTAAGCACTCCTCAGCTCTTTAATTTTGACCCTGCACTGCAACGCGTCCCATTCATGGCCCCTTCTCAGCAAGGACTGCGATATCTGCCCATAGGTATCATAATTTCTCCTTCTGGAGCGCAGCTGTACTTGCACAGCCTCCTCTCCCCAAACACTTATGAGGTCCTGCAGCTCTGCATTGGTCCATGCTGGGGCTCGTTTGGTGCGTGGAGGCATGGTCGCTGAGTGATTGATTGATTAATTGCACTCCACACCTGGCTGAGCAAACAGGAAGGGGATTTTTAAAATTCCCGGGGCATTTAAAGGAGGGGTCAGGTGAGCCCAGGGCAGTGGAGTTTTCATGATTACCAGAGAGGCTTCTAAGGTATGCTGGGATACCTGCTTATGCCACGGAGGTCAACAAAAACGCTGGTGGGTGTCTACACTTGCTGACCAGCGCTGGATCCTCTACACCCGAGGCTCAACCGGGTGTACAGCCAGCGCTGCAAACAGGGAGTTGCAGCGCTGGCCGTGCTGTGCAAGTGTGTACACATCCTAAGTTGCAGCGCTGTAACCCCCTCACCAGCGCTGCAACTCTGTAGTGTAGACAAGGCCTGAGAGCTTACTAACAAGGCTTTAGTTTCCAGTCTTTTGTTTCCTCTACCTTTAAACTTTCCTTGAAGGGAGGGAGGGGGCAGGCGTTAAGTCAGGATGAACAGGGGTTTAAAAAGGCAGCTCCTAAGTGGCAAGAGCAGCAAACAGGATTTTTTTGAGGGAGTTTAAAAAGGGAGTGTGAGAGGCAGTTACACTCAACAAACATACTCTAAACTTAGGCCAATAACCCTCCATCTCCCGTGCCCAAAAATACACCTTGCAAGAGTGAAAATGAGGCAGACAGAAGTCCTGCAGAAGATTGAGGTTATCCAGGTTATTGCTCTGAATGCAGAATACATGATTACCGGTCTCGTGGGCAGGAGGCATATGTGTGCATACAATGCAAGCAGCTCTTGGCCCTCAGAGACACCGTACAGAATCCTGAGACCAGAATGGCTGAAGTGGAGGAGCAAAGGGAGACAGAACAGTACATAGAGGAAACTTTCAGAGACACAATAGAGCTTTCCCACCTCCAATCTTATAGGTTGTGTACTGTTAAGAAAGATTAAAGTCTCTCAGGGTAGGAGGCCTTCAGGCTGGAGTGGAGGTAAAGAATCCCATAGTTTGGACCCTCCTTTCAGATGATATGATGGTATCCTCTTGTACTGAGGCTATCCCTCTAGGCGAGGGAACCCCAGTTACTAGGAAGAGCCTGATAATATTAATGGGGGATTTGATTATTAGAAATATAAATAGTTGAGTTTGTGATGACTGGGAGAACTGCATGGGTAATTGCCAGCAAGATGTGAAGGTGGCAGACCTTTTGAGACATCTAGATAGACTTATATGCAGTGCTGGGGAGGAGCTAGTGGTGTGGCAGCAAAGTATGTACCAATGACATACGGAAAAGTAGAAGAGAGGTTCTGAAGGCCAAATTTGAGCTTCTAGATAAGAGATTAAAGTTCAGAACCTTCATGGTAGCATTCTATGAAATGCTTCCAGTTCCACGCACAGGGCCAGGAAGACAAGCAGAACTGCAAGGTCGCTATGCATGGAAGAGACGATGGTGTAAGAAGGAGGGATTTAGGATTATTAGAAACTGAGGAACCTTTTTGAAAAGCAAGAACCTATACAGGAAGGATTGGCTTCACCTACATGAAAAAAACAGATTTCTGGCATATAATGTTTTTTAAAATAAAGGCTGGGATAAAACTGACAGGTGCAGAGGAGCACACGGTTTGAGTGGAGACATCCCCTAAGGATGCATTTGTAACACTGACAGCCACTGGTCATAGGTGGGTGGGATCAAACCTGGGACCTCTGGAGCTAAATGCATGACCCTCTGTTGCATGCGCTAAAAGCCATGTGGCTGTTAGCTAAGGCTGTAGAGCAGATTCATTAACCACTAAGTGGTCTCAGTGCCACTCTGTGGGACAGAGTTCCACACCCAGGAGATGTGTGGGTTACACATTTATTAAAGAAGGAGCTCTGTATCCTCGTAAAGAGGATAGGAAAGAAGTTGTAATGTCCTGGTAGGAGCTAGTGAGGAACAGTCATATGTAAAAGAGTCCCATTTAAATAGAACACATGAAGGCAAATAACTGAATATTGACAAAATGTATAAGTGCTTATATACAAATGCTAGAACTCTAAATTCTAACATAGATGAACCAGTGTGTCTGGCATTAAATGAAAATATTGATATAATAAGAACATAAGAATGCCCATACTCAGTCAGACCAATGGTCTATGTAGCCCAGTATCCTTTCTTGTTTCAGTATCCAGTGCCAGATGTTTCCATCGAAATGAATTGATTGAGTTATCCATCTTCTGTCATCCAGTTCCAGGTTCTAGCAGTCAGAGGGTTAGGGACACCCAGAGACTGGAATTCTGTTTCTAACCATGTTGGCTAGTAGATATTAGTGCACCTGTCCTCCATGAACTTATCTAATTCTTTTTTTTAACCCAGTTATACTTTGGGGCTTCACAACATCTGCTGGCAATGCATTCCATGGGTTGACTGTGTTCTGTGAAGTACTCTTATGCTTGTTTTAAACATGCTGACTATTAATTGATTGGGTGACTCCAATTGTGTTATGTGAAAGGTAAATAACACTTCCTTATTCACTTTCTCTACACCATTCATAATTTTATAGATCTCTGTCATATCCCCCTTTAGTTGTCTCTTGTTCTAAGAGAACAATTCCAGTCTTTTTTTGTCTCTCTTCTTATGGAAGTGCTTCCATGCCCCTAAGCATTTTGGTTGCCCTTCTCTCTGTTTTTTCAATTCTAATATATATTTTTGAGATGAGGGACCAGAACTGTATGCCATAATCCAGGCATGGATGTACCATGGATTTGTGTAGTGGCCTTTACTACGTGTGTTTATCTGTCACTTTCCTCATGGTTCTTAACATTCGGTTAGCTTTTTACTACCTCTACACACTGAACAGATATTTTTGGAGAACTATCCGCATTGATCCCAAAATTTCTTTCCTGAGTGGTAACAGCTAATTTATACCCCATCATTTACTTTATATATCTGGGATTATCTTTTCCAATGTCCATTTGCATTTATCAACATTAAATTTCATTTGCCATTTTGTGTTCCAGTCATCCATTTTTCTGAGATTCCTTTCTGATTCTTCACAGTCAGCTTTGGACTTAACTATCTTGATAATCTGTATCATTTGCAAATTTCTCCACCTCACTGTTCACCCCTTTTCCCCAGGTCATTTATGAATATGTTAAACAGCGCAGGTCACAGTACAAATCTTTGGCAGACCCTGCTATTTACTGCTCTTCATTGTGATTAAAAACCCATTTATTACTACCCTTTGTTTCCCATCTTTTCACCAGTTTCCATGAGAGGACCTTGTCAAAGGCTTTCTGAAAGTCCAAGTACACCATATTAACTGGATCGTCTTCGTCCACATACTTGTTGACTCCCCTCAAAGAATTATATTAGATCGGTGAGAAATGTTGTCTCTCTCCAACGTATCGTATTCATCTATGCATCTCTGATAATTCCGTTTTTTCCTGTAGTTTCAACCTATATGCATGGTGCTGAAGTTAGGCTTACTGGCTTGTAATTGCCATGTTATTGCCATTTATTTGTTATGCTCAGGGCCGGCGCTTCCATTTAGGTGACCTAGGCAATCGCCTAGGGCGCCTGGATTATTGGGGGGCGGCATTTTGCCGGGAAGTGGCAGGTGGCTCCGGTTGACCTGCTGCAGGCATGCCTGCGGAGGGTCCGCTGGTTCTGCGGCTCTGGTGGACCTGCCGCAGGCGTTCCTGTGGACGGTCCGCTGGTCCCGCGGCTCACGTGGACCTCCCGCAGGGATGTCTGCGGCAGCTCCACCAGAGCCGCGGGACCAGCGCACGGGGCGGCGAAATGGCCATGCGCCTAGGGCACCAAAAACACTGACGCCGGTCCTGGTTATGCTTATATTTGACACCGCTTGAATATAGATTTCAAACACAGTATGGTACGACCACTTTTATCCCTTCCCCTTCTCCATTTTGTAACAACATATTCGACATTCTTTTATGGTAAACTTTTGCCAACAGCTCGTCCACATGTCCCTCAGCTGGTAGTTTTCAACCTTAATTGGAAGCAACTAGTTCCAGAGATACTGTTATGGAACTGATTGCATCTTATGAAGTTTGACTGTAGTTCCACCCAATCATGCTTCAGGAACAAACTCACATCCAAGCATGGATGTGATCAGTTAGCTGTCAGCAGCAGAAATGCTCTGGCTTTTGAAGCATGAAGGTGCAGAACTCCAGCCAGCAACATCTACTAAGCAGATGGTTGCTGCTGTTTAAATTGGAAAAAATGGAAAAGGTAGATTGATAGGTCACACAGGGGAAACTGAAATGAATTCTTATAAAGCCATATTTATGTCTCTTGATGTGTTAGTGATTTGGTGACTGTTTCTGCTGTCCTATGCACAGCATCAAAATGTGTCTGACATAAGGCAAGGGAAAGAAATATTAGAAACATATTCCCAATTTGCTTTACTCTGTTATAGATTAATAGATTCCAAGGCCAGATGGGATGGCTGTGATCTAGTATGATCTCCAGTATAATATAGGCCATAGAACTTCCCCAAAATAATTCCTGTACTATATCTTTTAGAAAAAACATCCAATCTTGATTTAAAAATTGTCAGTGATGGAAAATCTGCTGCATCCATGGTAAGTTGTTGCAGTAGTTAATTACCGTCACTTTTAAAAATTTACACCATTTTTCTAGTCTGAATTTATTTGCTTCAATTTCCAGCCTTTAGATAGTATTGTACCTTGCTCTGGTAGATTGAAGAGCCCATTATGCACACAGGGAACAAATATTTAATACTTATAGACTGTAATCAAGTTAGCCGTTGGCCTTCTCTTAGTTAAGCTAAATAGATTGAGCTCTTTGAGTCTATCGTTATAGGGTATTGTGATGGGGTTGTGACGGGATGTACCCCCAGGATGAAGCCTGGAAGTTGTTGAAACCACTGTGACGCCTAACTATTAAACTATTGGCCTCTCACTCTGCTTTTGCTGATGACACACATCCAGCCCCTCCAGGCCCTATCATTCAACAAGACAGCAGATGATGCGAAACCCTCAACTGAGTCATGCGAGTGCTTTACCTAAGTAGGGTGACCAGATGTCCCGTTTTGAAAGGGACAGTCCCATTTTTGGGGACTTTTTTTTTTATAGGTGCCTATTACCTCCGATCCCTTTTTTTTCACAGTTGCTATCTGGTAACCCTATACTTAAGCCACTCATGGACCACCAATGGAGGCATCAGCCAATGTCCCAGCCTTGCATCCTACTGGAATATAAACCCAGAAATATACCATCTTGCACTGCATAGGGATCTGTGCAGTGCAAGCTTATTAATTAGTCTGGTCCCCCCTCAATGTGAGGCAGATATACACTAGCCTTTGTTAGCAGAGCTAAGATTCTCTAACACTTCACTCAAAAACACACTGGGTAAGATAAACCTAATACAAGTTTATTAACTATGGAAAGATAGATTTGAAGTGATAACAAACAGACCAAAGCAGGTTACCTAGGATTTGATTCAGCAACATCTCACCATGACTGATGATACGAGCGGATTTACAGATTCTTGAGGTACAGGTTTCCTCCCCCATTCAAAGTCCTTTGTTTTCCAGAGGTTCTTTCAGGTGTTGAGTTCTAGGGGAGTAAAGACAAGTCATGATGTCACTCCCCATCTTTTATAGTTTCTTCCAGCTTGCTGGAAACTCTATGCATGTGATGTCGGGGATCCGCCCCAATTGGTCAAACAGCCTCCATTATGTCCATGCTCCCTCAGAGGAGGCCTCCTTAAACAGAGTTCCTGTGTGAGTGGATTCTTCCATTGATGTCAAATACCAGAGAGGTAGCCGTGTTAGTCTGGATCTGTAAAAGCTGCAAAGACTTCTGTGGCACCTTATAGACTAACAAATGTATTGGAGCATGAGCTTTCATGGGTGAATACCCACTTTGTCCGTTCACCCACAAAAGCTCATGCTCCAATACATTTGTTAGTCTATAAGGTGCCACAGAACTCCTTGCCGCCTTCCCTTGATGGATGTTGATGAGAGCAATTAACTCTGTCTGGCTACTCCATTGTTGTACCTGAAAGGCTGGTTTGGGGTGTTTCCAGCCTCACGTCATACTTTAGTAACTCACACATAGTAAGACATCATACCTTCACATGCAATGATAGCACACACAATCCAACAAGATATTAATGTTTAGCAGATCAAGACTTTTAGAATGATACCTCATAAGGCATACTTCGCACAAAACATATAATTACATCATCATCATAAGTACGGGGTGCTTTGGGATGCAAAGTGTCACAGGGGTGTACCTGGACCTTTGAGACCCTTTGCTGGAGAATCTGTTGTCCTACCACACCCCACCCCAGGAGAGGAGCAGCAAAGGTGTGTCCTTCAGCCGTGCCTAGAGAGCCTGCATAGAAGCAGCCAATCAGAACCCAGCTGGCTCCGATAAAAGCAGCTGCAGGGCCTGAACAGGTCACTTCCTGGTTGGTACCAGTGGAGCAAAGAAGGAAGGGTGCCCCTTGCTGGTCACAGAAGCTCAAGAATCAGAAGATGTGTTCTGGTGTCATTTGCATTCAGCAAGGATGAAGAGGATCTGAGAACGTGGGCTCTGAGGTAAGGGTGAAGAGGAAAGGGCTTGTGTGAGAAAAGGCCCAGGAAATAGCAGCAGCAAACTGGAGGTAGCAGTACATGTATGCTGTTTATTGGGTCCTGAGTTACAGCGTGGAGTGGTGGGCAGGCCCGGGTTCACCCACGGACCAGTAGCGAAGTGGTCTGAATCCCAAGAATAGGATAAGGCTTGCTTAGAAGCTCAAGTGACGGGATTTAAAGGGCCAAGAGATGGGGCTGAAGACTCTGGTAAGAGCAGATAAGGGTTGTTTAGTTTTGGTTTTGGACTTTTGCTACCCCAGAAGAGGTTCATCTGTTTTGACTGTGAGACTTGGCTGAAGAGCTGAGCCACTGAAGACCTGCTTAGCGAGGTCACCAATCTACAGGGGACATTAGGAATAGGGAAAAAAAGAGTGCACCCCACACTTAACTGCTAGGAGGCACACAGGAGGTGAGTGCCCCATCACAGGCATGTTTTGTAATCCATTAATAATTCTTGTGGCTCTTCTGTCAACCCTCTCCAATTAATCAATATGCTTCTTGAAATGTAGACACCAGAACTGGACACAGTATTCCAGCAGTAGTCACACCAATACTAAATGCAGAGGTAAAATAACCTCTGTATTTCTACTTAAAGTTCCCATGTTTATGTATCCAAAGATTGCATTAGCCCAATGTTTCCCAAACTTAACAACACTTGTGTACTCCTTTTGAGACATTTGTCTTACTGGCGTACCCCTTCTCCAATGAAGATAATTTGTGGGGGAAGCCCCACTCTGGCCACTTCTGGCCCCTTGCCACCCGGGGTCCCGTCCACCGGCCCAGCTCAGCCCGCTGCTGGCCTGGGTGAACAGGACCCCCAGCCAGCAGTGGGCTGAGTGGGACCGGCGGACAGAACCCTGAGCCAGCAGTGGGCTGAGCCACGCAGCCCGCTGTGGATCTGGGGTCCTAGCCGCCAGCCCCGCTCAGCCCACTGCCGGCCTGGGTGAACAGGACCCCTGGCCGGCAGCAAGCTGAGCGGGGCCAGCAGCCGGAACCCAGCTGGCAGGAGCCAGCAGACGGAACCCCAGACCAGCAGCAGGCTGAGCCACTCAGCCTGCTGCAGGTCTGGGGTTCTGTCCGCTGGCCCCCATCAGGCCACTGCTGGCCCCTTGCCACCCAGGGTCCCGCCGATGGCCTGGCTCAGCCCACTGCCAGCCCCTTGCCAGTTGGGGTGAACGGGCTGCATACCCCATGAAACCCTTTCACATATCACCAGGGGTACACGTACCACACTTTGGGAAACACTGCATTAGCCCTTTTGGCCACGGCATCGCACTGGTAGCTAATGTTCTGCTGTTTATCCACTATGACCCCAAATTTTCTCAGGGTTACTGCTTCCCAGGAGAGAGTACCCTATCATGCAATTGTTTCCTATATTCTTTGTTCCTAGATGAACATATTTACATTTAGCCATATTAAAATACATACCATTTACGTGTGCCCAGCTTACCAAGTGATCCAGATCGATCTAAATCAGTGACCTATCCTCTTAGTTATTTACAACTCCCCCAGTTTTTGTCTCATCTGCAAACTTTATCAGTGATGATTTTATATTTTCCTTTAAGGTCATTGATAAAAAATATTGAATAGCAGAGGGTCAAGAACCAATCCCTTTGGGACCCCATGAGAAACACACCCATTCAATTATTTCTTTACAGTTACATTTTGAGACCTATTAGTTATCCAGATTTTAATCCATTTAATGTGTGTCATGTTAATGTTATATCTTTCTAGTTTTTAATATAAATATCATGCTATGCCAAGTCAAATGCCTTACAGAAGTCTAAGTACTTTATCTCAACACTATTACCTTTATTAACCAATTTTGCAACCTAATCAAGTTAGCTTGACAGGATCTATTTTCCATATATCCATGTTGTTTTTTGCTAATTTCATTACCCTCCTTTAATTCTCTAGTAATCAAGTCCCTTATCTGCCTGTCCATTACCATTCCCGGGATCAGCGTCAGACTGACAGGCCTATAATTACCCAGGTCATACCGTTAATGCTTTTTAAATATTGAAATGACATTAGCTTTCTTCCCGTCTTCTGGAACTTCCCCCGGGCTCCATGTTGAAAATCAACATTAATGTCCATCGAGTTCCTCAGCCAGTTCTCTTACAATTCTTGGATACAAGTTAATCAGACCGTCTGGTTTAAAATTTTCTAAATTTGTTAGGTGCTGTTTTACATCCTGCTGAGATATTAGTGCAATGGGAAGAGTTATCATAATATGATTACATCATCTTTCTTTCCCAGATGCAGAACAGAAATATTTATTAAACTCTACTGCTTTTTCTGCATTATTATTGATAATTCTATTATTTCCATCTAGTAATGGACCAATATCATTGTCAGGATTCTTTTTGTTCCTAATATACTTTAAAAACTCTTTGTTGTCCTTAACACTGCTGGCCATAGATTTCGCCTTCTGTTCCTTGGCTTCCCTTATCAGTTTTCTAGAGTTCTGATTTATACATATTACTATCAACTTCCCCTTTCTTTCATTTGTTATATGTTATTTTTATAACTGTCTTCACTTCCCCCTAAATCAGCTTGATTTTTAGCCAATACGACTTTCTTCCTTAATTGTAGGATTGTGTCTTTTGGGGCATCTAGTAATGTGTTCTTAAATGATTCGCAATGATCATTCACATTCTTCTGATTTAAATTCTTCATCTCGATTGATTTTGCTCATAATGTGTTTTCAGCTTTGTGAAATTAGCCCTTTTAAAGCACCACTTATATATCACTGGTCTGGACTTCATTCTGTTTGCACATTGTATATGTTATGAACAGTTGTACCTAATTACCATTAGTTGTGGTCAGTTCCTTTATCAAGATGAGGTCTAATATAAAATTCTCCTTTGTTGGATGCAACACTTGAGTTAGGAAATTATCATCCATAATATTTAGAAATTTCAGTGATGTTTTAGTACTGACAGCATGAGACCTTCCAGAGTCCAGCATACATCTCTGAAATTGAAGTCCCCCGTGATCACACAGCTTTTTTTCCCCTACACAATCTAGACAGATATGTGGAGCTGGTTATTTTGTTCCCTTGTGTGATTTGGTGGTCTACACCAGACACCAACTAATACCTAATCTTATGCTTTATCCTTTAAGACTTTGGTCCATAAGTATTAAAGATCATTTTCTCCCAATTTATCACTGGGTATGTCTACACTGCAGTTAAACACCATGACTGGCCCTTGTCAGCTAACTTGTGCTCGCGAGGCTCGTGCTATGGGTCTGTTTAATTGTGATGTAGACATTCGGGCTCAGGCTGGAGCTTGGGCTCTGGGACTCTCCTGCCTCGTGGGGTCCCAAAGCCCAGGCTCCAACCCAAGCCTGAACACCTACATCACAATTTAAAGAGCCCCTTAACTTGAGTCAGCTGACACAGACTAGCCACGGATGTTTAATTGCAGCGTAGATGTACCCAGTGACTTCGAAACAGTTTAGTGCCATGTCTAACATGGAGTTGGTCCAGTGAAAAGGTTAGACACATTTGTAATATGAATGGTGTGGTGTTTCTGAAAAAGGAGATGAGAATACATCTGAGCAGTGGGAAAATGGCATGACGTGACACCAACACACATGAGACTCCCTTTTCTAACAAAGTTGAACTTGCTGCTTCTTTCTTGTGAAAGTCAGTGGTGGTGGTGGTATTTTCAGAAATTATAAGGGGCTAAACCAAGATTTTTTTAAAAAGCGACTAGTGATTTGGGGCACTTCAATTTTTGGGTTCTCATCTGGTCCTTTGAAGGGGTGCTCAGCACTTCCTAAGAATCAGACCTCTGAAGATGTCTTGAGTTGGGCACCCCAAAATTGAATCACCCGAAAGAACTACCTGCTTTTGAAAATCTTGACTTTACATATTTATACTACTGAGGAACTGGATCCAAATGGCGTAGGTGGCACCACTTTAATCTTGTAGTTAACTGACTAATCCTGCTGCTTACTGCAAAGCTGTGAGTATAATGGAGTGGTTTTATATTTCTGTATGCGTGCACAGTTCTCGCTATTAAAGATTGACATCACAATTAGAGGAAAGGAACTTTGTGGAGTTTCAGATTTTTAATTTACCTTTCAAATTATTTTGGGGGCTCACAGTGATCACAAATCTGGTTGGTTTGTGAATAATTTCTTTTAATTTATAGCTGTGGATCTTTGCCAAGAGAGGTCTCATTTTAAAAAAACAGAAACTAATACAAAGTCAGCGTTCTGTGTTAGGTACAGTATTAAGGAGAAGAAAATCCCTCAAAAGCTAGACTGACAATCCAGTGCCCTAATAAAGTAAATTAACAACATTTTTAATTGAAATTTTCTCTCGCCTTCTCAGCTACTTGTTTTACAGACTCTTGATATTTATTTGTCCCTCTTCAAGCTTTGTTCCATTTTCTACTCTTCTCCCCCCCTCCCCCCCGACACATACACACACTGGATTTTTCTCTCTGTCCCTTCATTTCCATCCCCTAAACAGAATGTGAACCCAGTGATGTTCAGATGAACTTTTAACCCCCGTGTGTGTACTGATTTGAAAGTAACTACAGCAAGCAGGCCTATTCCTAACAATGGTATCATGATAATACTTGCATAGCACCTTTCATCCAGGATCTCAAAGTGCTTTGTAAATGTAGGAGAGCATTATTATCTCCATTTGACAGATGGGGAAACTGCGGAACACAGAAATTAAGGCAAAGGTTTTCAAAAATGGGTGGCTTAAAATTAGGCACATAGAAAATTTCATTCCACACATGGATGGAAAAAAAATGAGCGGGAACACTGCTTATGACTTATAACGGGGCCAGAGAAAATGGCATTCTTAATACTTTATTTTTATATTGCTGGCTACTCAGTGCTTAATTTGTGCTGGGCCTTGCTGGGGCTGAGCCTCGGCGCCTCTAGGCATGGCAGTTCTTAGCCCCAGCTCCTCCGGGCTCCCGGCCATCAGCCACTGACCAGCTGGCTAACCAACCAGTGCTTAATTTGTGCCAGAGCTTGCTGGGGCTAAGCCCTGGCATCTCTTCCATTACAAATTAATCACTATGGTTACTATTTTTTCCATTTTGTGGGGTAGTCCAGAGACCTCTTCACCCCAGGGAGAAAAGAATGCAGGAGGTGCAAATATACGAGGTATTTAAACAAAAGTAGTGCATAATCTTATGGTGCAATATACGGGTAGCAATTATAGTATCTTTCATTTCTAGTCTAGTTCAAAGCACTCAGACATTCACTGTACCTGAGTTAATCTGTATCTATACGTATACAACTTGTGAGTTATTACTTAAGAAATATACTCACACTCTGTGATGTAGGGAAAATTATAGCATGCATTTCCCAAAACTTTATAAAGAGAGTTGACATAGGAAACGTAAAATAATCTACTAATGAATCTTTTGTGTGTGCAAAAGCTAATTATTCAAATTGCAATCAACTAAAATATTTAGTTACACAGCAAGTAAGAGTAGAAGTTACAAAGAAAATGTAAAAGCTTAATCATCTAATTCCAGAGGTGAAAGTAAGCCAGTATACCCCGGTACAGCGTACTGAGGTGGATCGGTTTCCCCTGGTGGCAATTTAAAAGACCTGGGGCTCCCAGCAGTGGCTGGAGCCCCAGGCCCTTTAAATTGCTGCCAGAGTCCTGGGGTAGCGGTGATTTAAAGGGCCCAGGACTCAAGCCGCAGCTACTGCCCTGAGCCCTTTAAATCATCCCCGGAGCCCTAGGGTAGCGACGGGGCTCTGGTGGCTATTTAGACAGCCCGGGGCTCCGGCAGCCGCTACCACCCCAGCCCTTAAAATAGCCGCTGGAGCCCCGCTGCCACCTCCTCAGGGCTCCGGCAGCAGGGCTCCGGTGACGATTTAAAGGGCCCGGGGCGGTAGCAGCAGCCAGAGCCCCAGGCCTTTTAAATCACTGCTGGAGCCCCCAGCTGCTGCTGCTACCCCAGGGCTCTGGCAGCGGGGCTCATGTGGCAATTTAAAGAGCCCAGTGCTCCCACTGCCGCTACCCTCTGGGGCCCTTTAAATTGCCACCCAAGCCCCACTGCTGGAGCCCTGGGGTAGCGGCAGTGGGGCTCTGGCAGTGATTTAAAGGGCCAGGGGCTTCCAGCTGCCACTACTGCAGTGGAGCCCCAGGCCTTTTAAAGCTCCACCAGAGCCCGGGGCCCCGGGGTAGTGGCAGCAGCCGGGAGCACCCTCTGATGGTGATTTAAAGGGGCTCTGCAGCTGGGAATTCTGAGGGTGATTTAAAGGACCCGGGGCTCCCAGCTGCTGCTACCACAGCCCCAGTCCTGGTCCCTTTAAATCCTGATTTAAAGTGCCCAACGATTTAAAGGCCTTGCCTCTGCTGGTCGAGGCCCCACCTCTTCTGGTCAAGGCCCCGCCCCCTCTTGAGGACTCCAGAGTACTGGTAAATCTTCTAAGTTACTTTCACCCCTGTCTAATTCTTACATTTTCTTTCCATAGTATTTTATTGCTTTATATTTTCCTCCATTATTCTCTATTCCAAAAATTAATAAGGTTTGAAATCTCGTTTCAATATACACCCCAAGTGAAGTTTCTTGCACTAATTATTGCTTCCCTTATCTACAGCAACTCCTCTAGCAACAAGCAGTCTCTACAAGAATCATATGTAAAAATTTGTTGGAGGGGGAGAAAGAAATCATGATTACCTCTCTTAGAACAAATTCAGTGGTTTATTTCAGTTGGTATAATCCAAGAAATGTCACACAGAATATAAAACATAAAAGGGACTTATTTAATTTTTATAATATTGTTTTGAAACAGCTCAACATTTAAATTCAATGAGTGAGATCATGGTCCCATTGAAATCAATGGGAATTTTGTGATTGACTTCAGCGGGGTCAAGATTTCACCTATTGTGGGTATTAAGGGAATATGTGTAGAGATTTCATGGACTATATAGATATTTTAGCACATATAAATAAAATTATCATATGGGTTGCATTATCTGTTATCAATATGAATAATATTGCCTATTCACCAGTTTCTTGTGCCTCCCAGTTAGCCATTTTATATATATGTGCTTGCTCAGTGCTGCTAGTAGCTATCCCTAATGCATCTCAGTGACATAAGTAATATAAAGATGGTGTTTTAAAAATCAATCTAAGCACAAAATAAACATATCGAAGAACGAATGCTACTTAGTTCAGGTGAGCAAGTACCTGACTTGATAGTCTATACTTGTGGGCCAGGATGAAAACAGTTTCAGCAGATTAAATAATATATGCTGAGTGCAGGCGTAGGCATCTGAATCTTCATGAATTTCATACTGCATGTTCATTTCTCAAACTCTAAAACAAACCATGATGGCCACTTACACCAAATCTACGTGTGGGTAATTATTAGTAATTAAATGGTTCATTTTTTTTTATTCAATAGGAACAAAAAAAAGTTATTCAAGCAATTCTAACCAACATTTCTAACATTCAACTCTCTGGCGCTCTGAAGACCTAAATCTCTCATCCAGGTTCTCATTATCTTTTCCATCTTTGTCAGTGTCACTTCCTCTTCACTGATACGCACAACACACGCATTGCTGTGCCCCCTCCCAGTAGCCCATACAAAACCAACAGCAAAGATCTTATGTTCTGTTCCTCTGACCACATCTTGTCTTTGAATCTCTCTTCTCCTCCACATCAAGTTCAAGAGTCTTGTGAAAGCCATTATGACACTACATGGCTCTGCCCCACTCCTGTTCTTGTCTCTCCTTGAATAACCTCCTCTTTCCATTCTATCAACAATTTCAGCTTCATAAAAGTAGAGGGGAAAGACATTTTCAAGGTGGGTGAGGTTATATTTTGTTAATGCACCAACTTCTGTTGGTGAGAGAGACAATTTTTTGAGCTTCTTCAGAGCTCTGTGTAGCTCAGAAGTTTGTTTCTCTCAGCTTCAGAATTTGTTCCAAAAAAAGATATTACCTCACTCAGCTGGTCTCTCTAATATCCTGGGACCAAGACAGTTACAGCAACACTGCATACATATTTTCAAGTTTGATAACGTGTGTGTAAAATTCACTGGTTAAATCTGACTGCATTTTGAAATGTTTTAAGAAACTTTGGTAGAATGTGTAGACTTTGAAGTTGCTCTTTTGCATGATTGTTTCATTAGTGAGAGATGATCTCTTTTGGTTAAACTAGCTTCAAATGATATGTTTGAAAAGGGACATCATTTTATGGAGATTTCTTTCAAGATTTTGTAAAGGACCTCTCCTTTTTCTGTATAAAAATGAGCAAATTTCAGTTGTCAGAGAGTTCATCTAGTTTGCACATTTTTCCATGTTAGAAGCATACTGCATCTGTTAAACTTAGATAAAAGGTTACAAATGGCAAGATGTGATCACTTTCTTAAAGGGGATTTTTTGGTGATATTTTTTTCACATTGTCTCTGAGTTAAATGGAAAGTCAACCCAGCTGTCTCACTTTGTTGTTTAACTGTCCTAGCTGTGGCTGCTTTGAAAGTGCCTGTATGACAGTGCAGGCAACAGTTTTTCTGTAGAACATCCCTTCATATAAATGGAATGTCAGTTAGTGCCAGGTATCTTTCATGTGCCCTTAGAAAAGTGCATTCACTAGATGTATTTGCTCCATCATTAACAGAGAAGTGGTTGACATCATTGACATTTACATTTTGAGATTAAAAACTTAACAATTGAAGCTCCAACCACAATCAGATGAATGAGGAAGTTCATACTTTTTTTCCTTGGTGCTATTATGTCAATCTGTTAGGTTGCAGGCTAGGCAAGATGATAGACCATTGTTTTACTTTGCAAAGGTTATCTTCACAAGCAGAAGGGCTAGCAGCCTCCTCACTGTAAAAGAAAAGCTTAGATTTTGGAAGACCCTAAAACAATCAATGTAAGAAATCCCTAAATCTGTACATTTCCATTGTCATTGGATACATTCATAACTTTGCAATGTGGAATAATGTGTTGCTAAAATAAATTGTCACATCAGTAATAAATGGCATATAAAATAGTGTGTTAGTATTGTTGTGATTTCCAAGGATTGAAGATGTGAGTTAATTTCTCTTAAGAAGATAAAGGAGTGGACTTGGACACAAGATCAGGAAATTATTCAGTAATTTTTATTGAAGTTATGGTATAGTTTCTGTGTGAGGCCTATCTAGCTTGATTACTATGGGCTATGACGGAAAGCTGCTTGAAATTAACTGCTGTGAATAATCCTTGTATTATTTCCAATGAGCCCTCCGTGTGAGAGACAATAGCCTATCACATCTCACGCTTGCCAAATATGGCTCCCATCCGGCAAGTTGCTGAGCATCCACAACACCCACTGGTGTTAATGGGAGCTAAGGGATTTCAGAACCTGGTAGAAAACACTCTGAGAGCTTGTCTATATGATCATCTCCAGGGATCCCGCCCGCTTGCTTCTGAGTGAGAATTGTTTGATTGTTTTAACTATTTGTTGGCAAACTCCTTTGCATGTTGTATCGATCTTACTTTATAAAATAATACAAAAGTGTTATACTTTTGACACATCACAGGACCTTGGGCCAGAGCACGTTCTCATGTAGCCCTTTCCCCAGCCACATATCTTGCATTTCTGCATAGATAGGTAAGAACCAGTTACCTTCAGGGCACTATCGCTCCTTCCTAAAATCCTACAGAAAGCTGTCCATAGAGTTGGGATCTGCAAAGGAGAGAGGAGAGGGGTAAGGCAGGCTTAGGAGCAAGAAGAAGATAACCCTATATTGGGCAGAGTTCAGGTCAACTTACATATGCTGTCTCTACTCACTCCAGGCAGCACAGAGCTTACATGGTGGGGATTCCCATTTAAGGTGTCCTTGTAATCCTGACCCTCTCAAAAGTCTAGGAGGAATCATTTTCAATTGACTCACCATGTGTTTGTTTGGTCCTGAAGCATCTCCAGGTGGCTTATCTTATTACTTTAAACTACCACAGCTTGCTGTAAAACAATCTTTTCCTTGCCTTTTGGAAGCCCTTCTGCCTATTGATTACCAGTTATAAAAGGTGTGGCGTGGTAAACTGTTTTTAACCTGCAGTGGAGTCCAGTGACATACCAAGTCACTTTAGGGAATAGATGAAAATTAGTTATGTTAGGGTTAAACTCTCCAATAGTATTTCTTTATGCGAAACTCCCTTTGACTTTCTTGGATAAGCAAACAAGTGGATAAAGCTTGGGCTCAAAGGAGTTAGATGACACCTCCTTTTGGGATAGGTTTATAATTTTCTAGAGATGGAAGCACTGAGTGCACCACTAGTAAAACTTGAGGACTGCTGGGGAGAGCTTGTTGGATCCAGAGTTTTTTCACCACGAGTCCTCCCAGTTGAACGCCCTCTCACTCTTTTGACAGGATGTTTCTTTTAATACCAGTGCTGCTATTAGCTTTCTATCTAGATGCTGATGTGGATCTCATTACAGTATTATCTCACAATAATTAATTGATTTTTATCTTCACAACACCCCCACGAGATAAGCAGGGCTATCCCCATCTGGGGAACTGAGGCACAGGATACAATGACTTGCACAGAAAGTGTGTGGCTGAGCAGGGTATTAAATCCAGATTTCTTGAGTCTCAGTCTTGTGCTTTGTCTTAGTCTATCCTTTCTACCACTGTGCCTTATCCATTAGACCATCCGTCCTCTGAAACCTTGTCTTTTCCCAGGCCCATCCACAGAACTCCTTGAGAGACTTCTTTACTTTTGGGGAGCTACGGAGGAGAATGCTGTGAACATGCAGACCTCTCCCTTCATGTCTGTGGCCCATTCTCTCCTGCTATGTTCTCTTTTGCCTTGTCGAGAGTAGAAGACCCTGTTACTCTGAATAAGGAATACAAAATCTAGCCTTTGGTAATTTGTACTCTATACAGAACCTGTGCTGCCAGGCTTTTTCTTACAATGGGCATCATTTACAAATTTAACATTTGCTATTCTGCAGTTATTGTCATGCTGCAAAAGCTGCTATCCTAAATGCAGTTATTGGAGGTATTGAAACTGTATTTCTAGGGGTGCCCACAATATGCACGCCCAAACATGGGTGGAAGGCTCAATTATTGTTGCTGCTTAATATATATCAAGCCTTTTTATTTTTTTGTAAATAGGTAACTATTGAGGTGGCTTTCAAGAGACACACTATTGACATTGGGGAGAGTATATCAGTTTAATACATCCTGTATCTTTAATTGGAAGAACATTGATTCATTGATACTGTATCATAATATTTTTCAAATCTTCTCCTGTTCCTCATTTCAGAATACAGAACAGCCTTGTAACAAATGCAATAAAATTCTGATTGCTGAGAGCAGAGCACCCCTCTTCTCACAGCTGTATCTTTAAACGTGATTTCTGCTTGGCCATACTCTATTCACTGGTTCATGTTTTGTTGAACTTGATCCCCTTTGGTCCCGGTTCTGGAAAATGCTGAGTACTGTTAGCTTTCATTATCATCACTAGAAACTCTGATCCTCATTCAACAAAGCACTTAATCATGTGCTTAAGTCCAACTGAAGTTAATACTTTGCTGAAACAGGGTCTTGGGACACTCAGCCCCCTGCTAGATATGCCCAAATTATTTTCAATATACTTAATTGATTCCAGTACAAAGTAAAGAGTATTAATGTACTAATTACTGCATTATTACATTAATTCAGTAATTAATGATTGTAACATTGTTAATAAATAATACAGAATTGTATTCTCTGAACATGTAAACAAAGAAATGAGTAGAATAGCAATGGGAAAAGGACATTTAAAACAGGTCTTGCTAGTATAGGTACTACTACTTTTCAGATATCTAAATCCTGTCATTCCTGGGGAGTTTGGCACACACCTCTCTAAAATGAGGCCATGATATCAATTCATTTCATTTACTGTTACCAGAATTACCATGTCATGTTACAAGACCATTTGATGTTAACCCGCATTGAAGGCTATGTGATAATCAGAGTGTTGCATTTGAATACACCATTTTCAATTACAATTGTGTACATCACTTTCACTCATCAGTTATGAGTTGTCATTAGTTAATGTTTCATGCATTGTAGAGCTATAGCTAAAACTGTAATTAGCACATAAAATCAGCTTCTTACAGAGGTGATTTCATACTAGACCAACCTTCCAAAATTCTACTCATTTATCTGCCTGGAGGAGATGAATAATGTTTTTGATGGGCAGAGAAAATGTCACCATACCATTGTCAGAATGAATATGTGGGGTTTTTGCTTAAGCTAGTATATCTTTCACGACTTCATAAATCTCTATTAGCCTATTTTTCATGAATATATAAAGATTTTTCTTTGCAAAGGAATGTTAAATTTCTGTTGCCACAAAATATCATTCTGTGTTAATTTAAAAGAAAGGTCTGTATCTCTGAAGTGAATGCTTGAGAAAGCTGCCCACCATGTGATTTGGGAGTTTATGAATAGAGACTATAATTTTTTAGTACTGGCGCAAGTTCCTTGTTTTTCATTTGTAAAAAGTGCAACAAAACAATATTTTAATGAATTTATTATGTTCTCATCTTGCTGCTCATCCATTTATAACAGAAACCACCTTCCATAGAGTTTCAGCTCATTTTGTGAAAATTTCCACGTAACAAAATATATTTTAATTTAATGCCTTCTAACTGCTAAGATTTTACTTGAAGCAGGTATTTTATAAATGCATTCACAGTGTTTTCTTAGATAACAATCAGAGTTTTAAGATGTTTAATTTGGCCTCTCTTGCTTTAGAGCTTAGTAGGAATTCTTCAGTTTTAATGCTGAGGATGAACCTGTAAACTCAGTGGAAGATAAATGTGCTAATGAGAAAATATTCAGGAATGCTTCAAATCTATTTGTAATATTTATTTATTTATTTATTTATTTTTACTTCCTGCACTGACTGTTAAGTAAGAGAGGGTAGCTTAATGACTTATAACATTAGAATAATGTGCCATGGTAATTAAAGAGGTACATGAACATTTTGCATAAGATTGTAGGCTTTCTAATTACAGCCTGAGAAAACCCACCTGGTGAGTAAGCTTGATTATTATTGTTAATTTTATTTTACTCTTATGTATTTTATGTAGTAATTTTTTTCTTAAAAAAAAATCACTTCGCTAATGCTCAGATTCTGCGGTGGGTTGTAAGCCCCATTTTAGTCACAGCTCCCTGATTGTCAGGGCAGATCAAGGCTACAGTGAACTCTGGTGTAGGTTTGAACAGCATGGGGGCTGCTCTAATTTATGCCAGCTGGCTATAGTGCCTAAGAAAACATGCACCAATTCAATATAGCTGAAGTGCAGTGTGCTCCAGTTCCTATGCTGGAAACAAGTGCGGGGTCGTGGTGCAGCAGATAGCTATACTGGCTTCATGCCTACTTAGAGCTCTCCCTATGCCAGGAATATTCTCATTTTGGCCAAATCTAATTGCTTTCCAGTCTTCTGTGCTGCTCATGTGGCTCAAAGGACCATATCCTTGTTTGCTTTCTGATCCTATTATGGAAACACTTATGATCATGTCTGATACCGTGCAACAGCAACTTATGTTCCTACAAACTCTGTAAATTTAAAATAAAATTTCTGGCTCTAGGGATAGCATAATTAAAGTAAAAGGATCAGTGAAAAAGGGAAGGTAGGATTGTAAGAAAAAACAAACTAGAAAGAAAGAGAAGATTCAAAAGGAAAACAATAAGGAAAAAATAAGTGTGACATGGTGGACTTTACCATTACCAAATCCTCCCTTCTCAATTCTGTCTAATCTCCCTATTTAAAGTATCCCATATATGGTTCTGCATAAGAGGCATTTGCACAGTTGTGCATATCTGCACAGATTGACTGGGAGAAGAACAAAGACACTGGCCTTAGTCTACACCACAACAGACTCCATGCTGAACCAGTTCCACCCCTAAGTAGCTGCCAGATTCTGAACAGTTTGGAAATAGATTTTTTTTCCTAATCATATTGCATAATGCTGCACCATGGGAATATTGGGAATAACATATAGAGATAGGAAGACGAATGAAGATGTCAGAAAAATTACTGGACAAGGTACCTTTCACAAATAATCTACAAAAGAAGACATCAGTGGCTGGGACATGTGCTGAGAATGGAAAAAAATGCTTACCAAATTCCGCCCTTGAATGGAAGCCAGAAAACACAAGAAGAAAGAGAGGAAGGCTGCGAATAACATGGAAATGAATAGTTCTGAATGACATCAAGGTTTGGAGAGAAGGGCAGCTGACAGGCAAGGATGGCAAATACGGGTAGCCCAATGTGCAGCAAAGCAGGGGATGGACTAAGATCTAAGTCACCATGGTGTTGGGGAGCTTCTGTGAAGGAAAAGGATGTAGTGAAAGTGCTATCTTGAAAGTGTTCGCTGGTATCCCTCGTTTTTTAAGCCTAGATTTGGCACTGATTCCATGTGTTGTACCTTTGCTGGACTTTACCCTGGCTGGTTACAGCTGCAGCTGTAGTACAGGAACTTTTTATAACAGGTGCCTGGGTTGATATATTACAGAACCCATGGAGGTAGATCCCATAGTAGTGGCCTTAAATGTTCTTTTATTATTTGGCTATTTTCATTATCTCAGAGTCTCAAGTGAGCTTTTTCCAAACTAGTAGCCTATGACCCAGGACTGAGGAGATAAAACATCTTAGAAATATAAAAGGCAGAAAAAGAAATTGTGAGAAAAATTAGTTACAAGTTTCTGTTGATAGATGTTTATATAGGAAAACAAAATCTTTGCCCATTATGCCTAGACAATGAAGTGATGCTAGGCTGTTGTAATAGGTGTGCAGACCAAAGCACAGCAGAGAGAAAAGCATACGGTGTTCCAACAGTCAGGCAGCGACGTGTCTGCACTTAAGGGAAGATCTCTCCTCCGAAGTTTCCTATTTTACTGTAACTTGGGGGCAGAATCAGCACCAGCATCTGATATGGATGGCAGAGCTGGCGAGAAAAGAAATCTGTTTCATGAAAAATATTGAGGTTTCAAAAATTGTTGCCATTCCAACATAGGGCAAAAATAAACCCTTTCACATTTTGTGAAAAAGTCGGAGAAAGAAAGAAACCCACCTCAAAATAGCCAGTAGCCTGGTAATCAAGGCACTCACCTGGGATGTGGAAGGCCCAAGTTGAAGTCCCCAGTTCAAATCAGATAGAACCAGTATATGAACATGGGTCTTCTACATCCGCTGTGAGTGACCTAACCACTGGGCTACTGACTATTCTGGGTTGGGGTAGTTTGAAATTTGTGTTGAAACCAACATATTTCCATTAAACACTTTCCTTTTGACAAAATAGCATTTTTGATGGGGAATAAAAATCATTTTTTTTTCCAACCAGCTCTTCCAGAGAGAGGCCAGGTGATGGAGGAAGTAGAACTCCGGAGATGTGGATTCAATTCCTGGCTTTCCCACAGGCTTCCTGGATGACCTTGGATAAATCCTTTAATCCCTCAGTGCCTCTCTTCCTCGTGTGTAAAAGGAAGAAAATAACACTTCCTTTCTCCCATCCTTTGTGGGCTTCGTCTGTAAACTGTTCAGTGTATGGATTATTTCTGTGTTTGTACAACCCCTAACATGAGGGAACCCTACACTTGGTTAGAGCATCTAGGTACTACTTATTAACTATTGCACTGTACTGTATTAATTGAATTTAAAATTCTTTACCTTACTGGATGATTGCTCACCTACATAAATATTGAAATGTTCACAACTGAATGTTTTAGAAGATAGAATAGAGAATTTAACTTAATGAACACAGAGAAGGGAATACAAAGTTGCAAACAAAGCTTAAAAGCACAACAGGCCCAATCCTATGTTCCTTACTCATGGGAAAACTCTGATTTACATCTGTGGGAGTCTTGCCAGAGTAGGATTGGTACCTATATGTGTTAAATTAGAAGTGCAAAAATAGTGCGAAAGGAGTGATGGTAAAACACAGCTGTGGGAATTAATAAGCTGTTTCCTTCCCCTATGAACAGAAATACAAACAGTCATAATATGACTGCAACATGCTGCCCTGATCGCTGTGTTGCCATGTTTGCTTTGTAACACTTCATCAATATGCAATATGTCACAATGCAGTGTCATCACATATTAACTCACTACAACACAAGTATGTCAACACAATGCCAGGAATGAATGGCTCCATTCAACACAATATATCCTCTCCCTCTTTCTCCATCCTCCCTTCTGGCTGCCAGAGAGAGACCCCAGCAGTTCCTTATCTTGGATTTGCGGTTTGGGATGGTGCCCAAACCTCTTATCTGTTTTCATTAGGGACCGCGAATCAGACTGGGGGAGTCAGTAAGAGCTATGTACAAACAGCTGCTAAGTATGAAGCATGTAAGCTACAAGCAAAGTATCTCTGACTTAAGACATAGGAGAGCAGGGGCTACAGGACACCATTTCAAGTGGGGGACTATGCTAGGTGGAGAGATGAGTCCTGCCCCCTGGGGCTTGTGATACAGGGGTGTGGGTAGCATCATGCTCTCATGGGTGAAAAGTCCTGATTTGGGGGTGGGAGGCTTGGACACCAATTCCATCCCAAATTCACCCCACAGTGGCTCCTGTCCCAGAGCTAGTCTGCTTCTCCACTCTGACCCATTGATTTTCCACATCGTGTAGGCAGGGCCCTCCTCCCATGATTCCCCATCCCCATCACTAAGTCTCCTGCCCCAAGCTGGGCTAAAGTGGGCCAAAAAGGTGCTGGGCCATTGTTCAGATGACTGTTCACCCCTCCAGCCCCATAGTGTATCAGGACAATATTACCAACCCTAAGAGTTCAAAAATCACGAGTCAGTACAATCAGAATTCATAATAAAAATAATGAAATTCAAAAATACATATTTTTGTTAGCTAATTTCTGGTTTTTGAACTCCCCAATCTCTGCTAGTGTGTGTGAGAGACAATTATAGGGTGAAAATTCAATTTTAAATGCCTGCAGAATGTGTGCACAAGTCCTGAGCTCCCCAAATCATCCCCAGTGGCAATCTCCCACAGCTGCCCCATCATCAGCCAGCCCAAGGAGGGCTTCCAGAGGGCTCTTCTGTCCCCGTCACTGTACTGTGGTGGAGGAGGAGGAGACAGTGCTACTGCTGAGCATGGAGTGAGGGTCAGCTCTGCTGTTCTGGATCTGCTGTTGGACACAGCCCCCTCCAAGCACACACAGGTGTCTGGTGCTCAGGTGCTAAAGGCAGTTATCTCTAGTGGTCAAAGATGGAAATTGCAAGGAGTTCTGGCAACATTGCTAAGCTGGCTGTATTTCATCACAAGAAACCCTCAAAGTCTATAAATTACAGTAGTGTCACAAAGTTGACCCCCACTGTAGGATGACTTTGTAAAACAACTTTCTCTCATCATTCAGTGTGAAAATTTTTGCTGATTGTGCATGTAAATTCATTTAATTAATTTCTAACTTATGCACAACTTTGCACAAACTTTCATCTATAAAAGCACTAGAGGTTACAATGGATATCACAAAACACTTACAAAAAAGAAAAAGATTAAATGCATTCTACTCCCAAACTTAATTATTATTGTTACATAACATTTATAATAGGATATTTGGAAACGAAGAAAATCCTTAAGAATGTGTTGCAGTAATTGTTACTTGACAAAAATAATTATTGTGAATGATCATTCACTTGAGATAATTCATTGCTTCAGTATCAGCTGGGAGATCAACACTTATGCACTACACTTTTTTGCTTTGATCATGCAATCACTTGCTAACAGCCTATATGTTGTCTCACTGAAGGACAGGCTGGATTTGCGCAGATTCATAGACCTTTCTGTATCCTTTCTCCTCATTTCCTCGCCCCTCTTCCCCATGATATAAATTGTTCTTAGCCGTTTCAAATAGTGTTCATGCTGCATAGGCTTTTTTTCTGCATAAGTGCTTAACTCTATGAGGAGGATAGTTGTAATATCCATGACTTTTGTTACTATGGGAATTCTTATACTGTGGATTGGTTGGCTAGTGTTTGTTCATTTTCTTTATCCACGTGGATACAACTGCAGCAGTGTTATATAACTCTAAGTGTTCATTAAAAAAAAAAATACATGTACTTAGAAATGAAACCTAAAGCCTGGGAGCTAGATCAGTGCAGCAGCTAAGAGACATGACATATTGATATTTCCCTTGTTGAGAGGCTATGAAAATGCTCAAAGTGTACAGAATCATTTTAGATCATTGGCTGAGTCTCTGTAATCAAATGTATTTTAACCTCTTTAATTGATCTAGACTGTTCCACAAAAAACAGTGTTTAAATTAGAACTAGACTCTAGTATTCATTGTATTTTCTATCATGGCTTTTAATAATTTATTGATCACGTGTGTGTATGATATTACGAGACAGTAATAAAACATTACACTGTGAAGCATTAGTCATTAGGTTAAATAGTCTGTCATTGACTCGGGAATCTTTCTTCAGTGTACTCTGAGGTGCACCAGGACCCAGCAGCTTGAGCTATGGAATTAGCATATTGTTTCTCGGGGAATGCCCTTGAATGTGCTTGAGTAGCTGTCTTTTGCAAGACGTGAACTGCATTGCTGAAGGAGAAAGCGGAAATTTTGTTTCTGGCACCATGTATTAATCCTGTGTGGCTGTGTCTACTTTTATATCTCAGGAAAGCTCTTCAGAAATGGCAGGATCACTATTCAGTGATTAACGAACAGCCAGTGCTGGACTAGTGTTGCAGCTGGGGAATCAGTGCTAGGTCACTTTACAGCACACTTGTGTAGAGCTCCAGAAAGGGACTATATTGGGTACCAGGTAAGAATCTAATCCTCACTTCTAATGCTCTGAAGATATTGCTGAGAAAAAGATAAGCAGAGCTAAGGCTTTTTTGTTGCTACCACATGAAAAATCCCCTCATGTACATTTTTAAGAAAGACTTTTATAATGGGTGGATTTTCTGAAATGTATTTAAGATTTAAATAGAGGCATGATTGACAAATCTCACTGAACATAAAAAGCTATCAAAGATCAACCTTGATGTGACCAGCCAAGAGAGACAGCCAGCATGACTTTTTATTAATGTCACATGCCAGGGAACATTGTGTCACTTGCTAAGATTGATGGAACAAAATGTTTCCATTTGGCATAATGCTAAGAAATGGAGAAAATTGCAATCAATCAAATGCAGCAACCTTAGTAAATCAGGAGAAAAAATAACACCAGCAACATACTGTGTAACTGTCTCCTATTAACACTCATTTATTTTATGTGCAGAAATGTAAGATTTAAGTCTTCTTTTATTTTCAGACTTTTAATCAAAACTTGTATTGTGAGAATTAAATGTGTGTGGATCTAGTGCTTGAAGGAATTATTCTGTACTTCCCTCATCATTTAAAGCTGGAAATGTTTTTGCCTGCCTATAGTGTACAGTACTTTAATTTATTATGGTAATCATGTCAGCCACAGAAAGCTAGGGAAAGATTACTCTTTGAATTAGACAACAGGCTGCAAATTGCGATGAGCGCTGGCCTATGTCCACATGTATCTTTTTGTGTGCAAGGTAAATCCAAATGCTACCCATACATGTGAGAAGTGAGGATATATAGCAGAGCGCAGACCTTGGATATTTTTCTTGTAATGGGGGGTTAATATTAAAAAAGTCGTACCGCTGTGCAGGATCATAGAGATACATATGTATGTGCAGGTAGGTACAATATCTAATGATGATGCTAAGTATAAATTACATCTTTAGCAGGAGATCTTTCAGTAATCATAGGAACATCACCATTAGTGAGTGTCACATACATGTATGCATATGCTTTCCCATAATTCCCATCAATCCTTTATGTATTATGCTCTCTATGTGTGTTATGTTGTCATAGGTAAAGTTTAATAGATGTTCCCTTCCTGTTAAAGAACATATATCACTCTTGGCATTAAGTAAATCATCGTCTACATGGGGAGTTGTTCAGGAACAGCTATTCCTGAGTAACACTCTTATTCCCAAATAAGCATGGTTTTATTCCAAATTAACGTAATCTATTTTGGAAGTGAATTAAGCTAATTCATAGTAAACTAATTTGGAATAAGAGCATCAACATAGGGAGTTAATTTGGAATAGCTATCCTGCTTCAAATTCACACCCAAATTTCATCTGAATTAACTTCAGTGTAGACAAGTCTAATCTTAAATAAAACATCATTCTTTGCCTGCAAGCTTCATCTCATTTTCATTCACTTTTTACTTTACTATAAAAATGAACGTGTTTAGCTTTCTTACCTTTATTTTTCTTCATGAAGAAAACAAACTCTCTGCCACCCTGGGTGAAAATTGCTGCTGAAAGCCATGGAGGGATCAACATAGTCAAAGAGCAAAAAAGATTATAACAAAGAGAAGCTGTTGTCATTGCTGCATATTGTAGTAGTGCTGCAGCTACAGTCATGGCATCTATAACTTTGATTTTGCTTCGGAAACCCTAAATCAGGAGAAGTAAACACCTCTTGGGTTAGCTAATCTAGATAAAAAGGGGCAAACTAGAAGCAATGAGGTCAAAAGTGAAGGGGTTATTTGAAGACTAAAGCCCCATAGAGATGATGAAACACACAGTCTCTGGAGCAAAAAGCACATTTTCGCTAAAAGAGATTATGACCCTTCCTGTGGGAGAGATTCTGCCTTGGTTACACTGGAATATATCTGGAGTGGCATATTGAATCCACTGGTGTTAACTCCTAAATTTTTCGTTGGTGAAAATGGGAGCGGCACCTGACCCTATACTAATCCTTGTTATAAAACTTTGCATGGTCATTTTTTAAGTTCCATTCAAAGGATATAAATTTTACAAAACTTCATTGATATGCAGTAGACTCTGTCAGATAACGTTAAATTAATTTGGCTAAATTCAGTTCTCATTTACCTAAGTCAAAATATGCAGCAGCTCTGTTGAAGTCAATGGAGTTACTCCAGGTTTATATTCATCCAGCTGAAAGCAGAATTTGGCCTGATAATTTTAGATGAAAAAATTTAAAACCTCATTCTGTAAAATGCATTAGTTAGTATTGACTCCACCATAATCTTATTTGGCTAAATTAAATAAAGGAAACAATCAATCAGTGTTTCATTTCCTTTTAAATATCTATGTCTATCTTAGTTAAACTAGTTTCATAAGCACTGACATTGTTTAGTTCTTTGTTAATTAAACAATGTTTCAGTCATTTGCAGTCTTTATTTTTATTAACCCCATCATGTGTGTCATTTTTCATTTGCTTAATAACTGGCAAAAGCCCTTGCTGAATTTCCTATTCCCCACCAAGTCATAATTGCCACCGCCTACACCCTCCCCCTCACACCAATCCAAGTGTTTCAAACACATTTCTACTAATTTTCATCACTAGGTTGTTCAAAAAGCCAGAAGCACTGATCCTAGTGAGTGTCACGTCCTGGCCACTCACTAGCACTGCTGTGAGGAGAATCCAAGCTGCAGCTGCTTGGGATCCCCACAGTGTTTAAAGCCCTGAAGTCCATCCGTTGTCCCAGTACCCAATATCAGAGTCACTAGGACACTCAGGGCGCAGACTTTATATCAATGTTGGAACCTCCATCCAGCTGCCTAGCCCCTTTGAACACACTGTTGACCTTCAGACTCCGTGGCACTTAACACACCGCTCTCCCAGAACTCCACCAAAAAGATCTGAAGCATCTGATTTACAGTTTAATTCTCTCAGGAATGCACAGCAGTTGTTGAGCAGTTACACACACGCGCACACACACCCCTTTATGCTGAATCATATAAAGCATGGGGGAGTTCAGATCCTGCAAAACAAACATCTCAGATGGCAATATTCCTCATTTTCTCACATCCCTTCCCTTGTGAGTCCTTGAGGAAATATCCATGTCCAGGAAGGCAATGCGTTCCTTGCTCATGCAGGCTGTTGCATGCTAATTGGTCTTTCTCCCTCATTAGTGAGGGGACCTAGCTTCTGTGACCTTACTATCTCCTTTTCCAGGCTTCCTCCTTCTGAATGCCACCTCACCTTGTTCCCCTGGGTTTCACTATGCAACTCACCTAGCTTCCTTCTTTCTGTCTTTTGGGTGACTTTCCACTGTGCTTGCCTTTTTCCCTCCCTTGGGAGGAGTTAAGCTAAAACTGGTTTTCTAAGGGTGCAGTTCACCCATTGTTCAGGTGTTTGCACTTGAATAGAGTCATTGAGTCCCACCCCATTGTTTCTCTGGTGTGTGTATGTGGAGGGGGGGAGGATAGAGGAGTTGTCAGGAGTGATAGATCCACATGCATGTAGGTATTCATGACACCGCAGTTTTTCATAATACAACTTCACAATATCAGCCAGAATTCTTAAGTGGTACAGATTTAGTGACAATGCATCACAAAGGATGTCACAAAGCAAATCTTCCTTTTTATGGGGAAAAGTGTATAATAAAAAAGACCCATTTAGATTTTATTGTTTTTCAACATTATTATTTCTATTCATTCATAGAATCATAAAATAGCAGGGTTGGAAGGGACCTCAAGAGGTCATCTAGTTCAACCCCCTGCTCAAAGCAGGACCAGTCCCCAACTAAATCATCCCAGCTAGGGCTTTGTCAAGCCTGACCTTAAAAACTTCTAAGGATGGAGATTCCACCACCTCCCTAGGTAACCCATGCTAGTGCTTCACCACCCTCCTAGTGAAAGTTTTTCCTAATATTCAACCTAAACTTCCCCCACTGCAAGTTGAGACCATTATTCCTTGTTCTGTCATCTGGTACCACTGAGAACAGTCTAGATCCATCCTCTGTGGAACCCCCTTTCAGGTAGTTGAAAGCAGCTATCAAATCCCCCCTCATTCTTCTCTTCTGCCGGCTAAACAATCCCAGTTCCCTCAGCCTCTCCTCATAAGTCATGTGCTCCAGCCCCCTAATCATTTTTGTTGCCCTCCACTGGACTCTTTCCAGTTTTCCCACATCCTTCTTGTAGTGTGGGACCCAAGAACTATGTGCTTAGCTTGTTCATATATTAGAATTTTCTTACCACTGTGGTTCTAAACTACATAGAATGGAAGGTACTCCTCAAATAAACTCTGTTCTCAGTTATGCCAGTAGCTTCAGTAAATATATTGACTTTTGTATGTTTACCTTGGTGTAGAAGACAACAGACTTTGGCCGTTTGCCTTCTAATAAAGAGGTTCCAGGCATGAGCTAATGCAGCCTTCACAAAAATCCCATATGCAGCAGACATGTTATGATGAATTCGTGACTTCAGAGAAGAGAATGAGATAACTTGTTTCCCATAGCTCAAGCAATGCAACAAGCACAAAAAACCTGTCTTTTTTACTGATGTGTCATTATGTACATTATCAATCTACAACATATCATGGGTATCAGTTATGGTATATCATCTGAAGGAATTTATGTGTTACTAAAGTGGTCAGCATCCTAAGATTTATCTTTAAATAAAAACCAATCTGTGTTGGTTTATGAACTTATTTACATATTTAATTGATGAAAATGTTGAGAATAACATGTAGCTGTGATTCAATATTCAATCCATGAAGTATGCCATAAACTACTGTAAAAAAACAAAAACCACTTATTAATGGTGAAGTGTAGAAATGGACAGAAGACTGAGTAGCAAATAGAAAAATTCACCACTGTGTTGGTGCACTGGGCTGGAGAATTAGATTCTGAAATTTCATTACAATGATGTATTAATTTTGAAAGCCAGAAGAGTGTTTTTAGATGAAGATGAAGAATAATTTGTTGGCTTGTGCAGGGTTAAATTGCATTTAGAGAGCCTGGATTTAATGTGTCTGCCAAGCAGTGACCAGACAATTTAAGTGTACTTAGGCAGTCAACAGTGAACCTCTCTACTCATGGCTGAGTTCGTTTTTGTGTTCACCATAAGTGACACAGCAGCCATGTCTCACAACATGACATTCTGTCTGCAGGCAGTGTTTTACCTGGTGTGGTAACAGGAGCCAGTAAAATTTGTGCTAAGTTTTTCCACCTGGAAGTCACTCATACATATGACAGAGATGATGGGGAAATAATTAGAAGTGGTTAATATGTAAAGTAGGCAGAGCTACTTAGGAGAAAGCAATATGGAATATGAGCAATAAGAATTTGACTCTTGTGGTTTTTATGCCCACTGTGGTAAAGCCAAAATGAGTAAAGATCTCTCTTTAGGAGACCGTATATGAAAACCTTTTGGTGCTGGTGATGGAAGAGGAGTTAAAATGAACACCCATGTTAAGGTGTAATTGGACTCTACAAATTTTAATGCTGCATCTGGAGAACAGATTAATGTAAACTGCTGCAGGTATAATTACTGAAGATAATTGCAATGCAGCATGGGGTGGGGGGGAGTGTTAAAAAATTGCCAAGCAAATAAAACCACAAGCATAAAAAAGACAAAAAGTTTGTGATAAATGGCTCATTTAGGCATATAGTGCTGTGTGGGCAAAATTGGACTGCAATCATAGCCATTTCAAAAAATGAAAACATTGAGAGAAAAGGAAATTGGACAGAAATGGCATGGAAATTACAGCCTTTGATCCGTTTTTGAAGAACCTTTTATGAGGCATCATCACGAGTGGGCAGCAAATTCTTTCCAATCTCCTCTTAAAGCACTTGTGAAAGCCTGGAGACCATGAGACAGAAATAAATGTTTAAGTACAGATTGTGATGGCATATGTCTCTGACCTTTTTTTAGCTTTTATAAACAGTATAAAATTGCACTACATATTTAAATTGTTTTCAGATTTTGATATGAAAAGGAGACCATATTTTTTATAGTACCATTGACCTACTCACCAATGTTCAGTTAATAATCAAGGGCTACTGAATGAAAAACACTGGATATTGCTGTTTGTGAGGTGTTAGAACTGCAGGTAGTATTTACAGGTTTACTGTCTGAAGGCTGATTTGAGTTGGGTTGGTTGTTTTTCTCTAGGCAAGACAAATGTGCCATCTTTATTCTTCTTAATCAAGTAAAGTTTTGAATCTTTTGGGTTATCCTGCTATCTCAAATGAATGATGATGTCCTTTCAAATATACAATAAAATAAGTAAACATAGACCATGTTTGGAGTGAGGAAGTAAATTGTTAACATGAATAAAATACTGTAATTGCCAAGGCCTGCACAGTCCAGCTCTGTATTAGCTACAATTAGATTAAGCTCTGAGGCTATAAAACAGTGATGATCAGAGGCTTGTTCAATCCAGTATTAAAATATCTGTAATTCTGCTGTAACACATTAATGTATGGATGTACTCTTTGGCGTTCTTTATTAAGTACCAGTAATTAATGGGTTCAACATACACTGAGATAGCTGACCCGTTTTGTAAAATCAGAGTAATTAGCTTTCAGGTAATTGGTCAGATTAGTTACTGTACATATAATGATTGCAGATTGTTGTCTATGAAAGGGAAAATGTTACATCCTGATTTCAAGGAGCAGGGATGCTGTCAAATAAAAGGAATAAGCACATTATTTTACGTTTCAGTAAACAACAGCTGGATTCTTCTGAGACTGCTGCTTAAATCAGATTCGGGCTGCCTGAAGCAAAATCTCTGTTTATTTTCTTATTTTATTTGACTTGACTGGGTTCTGTTTTCATTAACATTTCTATTTGACCTTTTGAATTAGAGAACCTTTCTATTCTACGAAGATGTTGCTATAAAAAAAGGTGCCAGTTTGCTTTAGATCTGTGAAATTTGGGATCCATGGTTTTTTGTAGCATTATTAATGTGAAAATGGAGGCCAGATATTTCAACCAAAACTAGAAGGGGAAACAATATAAATTCATTAAAAATGTTTTCTGGACTATAAGTGACATACAACAGAATGTCTGTCTTGTCTGGGTTTTGTTGTTGTTTTATTGCATAGATGGTGGAGATAGATTTGTAATTTACACTGTTGTTGCTTATATTTTTGTTGTTATTAATAATCTATATATTTCCCAAAGGTTGCTATTCACTTTACAAGCAAATAAAAGATGCTGTACATGCCCTGAAGTGTTTATAATCTAAAATTAAGCAAAGCACAATAAGGGGGACAACAGATAGCAGTGCCTGGGGCAAGGGAATGGGAGAACAAGAACTATGTGATGAGAGCATATTGTAGCACTTCTTAAAGATTCCGCATTTGAATGCTTACATTTTCTTCTCATTTTACATACAGCAATAGCTAACAACATTAGTAATTGTTTAGGTGGGACTAGCCTGAAGAGACTGGGGTTGATATTAGGGAAATGAGCATTTGAGAGGGGAGATAGAGGAGGTCTTTTGCAGGAGTAAAAGGAGAAGGAAGAAGAAGAGATGGACACAGTGAGGGGTAAGGATGAGGGAGAAGGAAGACAAAGGGTGCATAGATGGAGGCAGAAGGTAGATCAAAAGGATGAGATGCATGGTGGGGATGTGAGTATGAAGCTGGTGAGCAGAGGCAGTGGCTAAAGACCTGATCCAATGCCAATTGAAATCAACGGGAGTCTTCCTGTTTATTTCAACGCGTGTTGGTTCAGCTCATAAATCTGGGAGGTGGCAGGATGTTAGAAACAAGAGATACCACAGTCAAGACAGAGTTCATTCCTGAAAGTTCATCTGATGCCTGGGGCCTTTTGGGTTTGAAGCTTCCTTCCTCTACCTCCTGCTGCTGTTGGTGGCTGCTGCTGTTGGGACATCTGGAGCTGGGGGCCCTGTAAGAGGCAGCATTAGGAATAAATATTGGTTTGTGGAGGTTTTTGAATGATTATCTGCCTCCCAATGGCTCAGAAGTGAATTGGTTGGATGACCATCCAGAGAGTTGTCTGCTGTGTTGATGTAGCCGTATTGGTCCCAGGATATCAGAGAGACAAGGTGGTTGAGGAAATATCTGTTATTGAACCAACTTCTGCTGGTGAGAGAGAGAAGCTTTGGAGCTTACGCAAAGCTCTTCTTTGAGCTCTGTAAACTCACAAGCTTCTCGTTCTAACCAACAGAAGTTGGTCCAATAAAAGATATTTCCTCATCCATCCACAGGATATGTTTTAATATATCTCTTCAAAACACACTGAAGTGGTATAGAATGAATTCTGGGCTAAAATGATATTGTAAATTCTCAAGATCTCACAGGAAAAGCTAAAAGCAAAGCTTTAATTTAGAACTTAAATTATAGTATTATTTTCTACTGAGCCACTGAATGATAAAGAAACTTAAATGGTCTTTATCAATTTAGCACAAGATTTGCCAGTGAGTATGCTTTGCAAGAAATTACACTGTATGCACGGTATATCATGAAGCCCTGAGCTGGTAGTTTAATTCAGTCTTCCCTGCCTTTCTTCACTTTTTTGGCATGCACATGCTTTTTTTTTCTTTCTTTTTAACACTATTCCATCATCTAGTTGTGTGATAATATGTGGTATACATGCCAATGTTACTTAGCCAAGGAACTAAGGGCTTGGCTAAACTACAGAGTTGCAGCGCTGGTGAGGGGGTTACAGCACTGCAACTTAGGATGTGGCCACACTTGCAAAGCACAGCCAGCACTGCAACTCCCTGGTTGCAGCGCTGGCTGTACACCTGGTCGAGCCTCGGGTGTAGGGGATCCAGCGCTGGTGATCCAGCGCTGGTTAGCAAGTGTGGACACCCACCAGCGCTTTTATTGACCTCCGTGGTATAAGGAGGTATCCCAGCATACCTTAGAAGCCTCTCGGGTAATCATGCACACTCCACTGCCCTGGGCTCAGCTGACCCCTCCTTTATATGCCCCGGGAATTTTAAAAATCCCCTTCCTGTTTGCTCAGCCAGGTGTGGAGTGCAATCAATCATTCAATCAATCAGCGACCATGCCTCCACGCCCCAAATGAGCCCCAGCATGGAACAATGCGGAGCTGCAGGACCTCATCAGTGTTTGGGGTGAGGAAGCTGTGCAAGCACAGCTGCGCTCCAGAAGGAGAAATTATGATACCTATGGGCAGATATCGCAGTCCTTGCTGAGAAGGGGCCATGAACGGGACGCGTTGCAGTGCAGGGTCAAAATAAAAGAGCTGAGGAGTGCTTACTGCAAAGCCCGTGAGGGAAATCGCCGCTCAGGAGCTGCCCCCACAACCTGCTGCTTTTACAAGGAGCTGGATGCCATACTTGGGTGTGACCCCACTGCCAATCCAAGGAGCACGATGGAGAGTTCAGAGCAGGGAGAAGTGGGGGAGGGTGTAGAGGAAGCCGACAGTGAGGCTACTGGCGTGGAGGGAGACACCCCGGAGTCCCAGGAGGCATGCAGCCAGGAGCTCTTCTCAAGCCAGGAGGAGGCTAGCCAGTCGCAGCAGCAGGAAGTTGCTGGTGAGGAAAAAACTGAGGAGCGTGCTCGGGGTAAGCAGATTTTTATGTTTTGAGAGAGGAGGATTTGGGTTATGGCTGCCTGCATGCATGCCTAAACGTGGAATAGCCCATTGATTTGCTCTATCATGTCTCTGTAATCTGCCTCGGTAATCTCTTGAAAAGTTGCAGACAGAGCATGAGCAATGTGCTTTCTCAAGTTTATCGGGAGAGCCACCGTGGTCCTTGTCCCGGTCAGGCTAACTCGTCCGATCCACTGTGCAGCGAGGGGTGGGGGGCCATGGCTGCACACAGGCAAGCTGCATAGGGACCAGGATGAAATCCACATTGCTGTAGAAGACCCTCCCTCTCTTCCCAGGTAACACGCAGCAGTGATATATCTGGCAGTAGGAAACCCTGTTGAGAATTTAGGGATACTTGAGTGCAGGGCGCCAGGTTCGCGGTCCCCCCCCTCCAGCCCCGCGGTGCGCTCCAGTGTCCCCCCACCCCTTCCCAGCACGTAGCTAGCCCCGCGGTGCCCTCCGGTCTCCCCTCCCCCTTCCCAGCAGGCATCCAGTCCCGCGGTGCGCTCCGGTCTCCCCCCCCCCCTTCCCAGCACGTAGCTAGCCCCGCGGTGCACTCCGGTGTTCCCCCACCCCCCTCCCAGCAGGCATCCAGCCCCGCGGTGCGCTCCGGTGTTCCCCCACCCCCCTCCCAGCAGGCATCCAGCCCCGCGGTGCGCTCTGGTGTTCCCCCACGCTCCTCCCAGCAGGCATCCAGCCCCGCGGTGCGCTCCGGTGCTCCCCCACTCCCCTCCCAGCAGGGATCCAGCCCTGCGGTGTGCTCCAGTGTTCCCCCACCCTTCCCAGCAGGCAGCCAGCACAGCTGTGCATTTCCCCCCCCCCCACCAGCAGGCCGGCATTAACGTGGACCCCCCCCCGCCAGCAGCTCGCCACCTTCCTGTTCACTACTGTCTCCTGTGCAGGACACCGGCTACCTCCTGTACCCAGTGCAGATAAACCCCAGTGACCCATCGGTCAATTCCCCCTACCAGGTGCAGTCAGGGCAGAAACACTCACCCCATTGCTCGCCATGACTTACTTCCCTGGCCTCTCTGTGTTATGTGAGGTAAGTGGGAAGTATGCTACAAAAAGTCTAAAAACTCCTTCACTGTGTGATAATAAACAATGTAGCCTCTGTGTATTACATGGTTCTATCTTTATTTTTTCTAGTGACCTTGACTAATGCAGCCGGATCACCGGCCTCACGTCGCTTGCAGAACTTGAGAAGAAATCCCAGAAAATCAAAAGAAGAATTGATCAAAGCAGTTATGAATCACTACAACAGAGGAAGTAGGAAGACACAGGAATGGAGAGAGAAAATGTGTGACTGGAGGCAAACAGAAAGCAGGAGAAAGGAACTGGCTATCAAAAAAACCTCAAAGCAGATGATAAGCCTCCTGGCTCGCCAAACTGAGTCTTTCGAGTCTCTCGTAGCCATGCAGGCAGATATGTACCGTGGTAACCCACAGCCCTCCCAAAGCTCTCTTTCTTGTTCCCCAGTATTTGCACAAAACACCTTTCTCCAGCAGCCAGTTTCTTATTACCCTCAGCTGCCCCCAACACCTGTACGATCACCTACCAGCCCTGATAACTATAATTCTTACCCTGTGCACTCCACTCCCATTACCCTGCAGCACAGTAATCCTGAAGTGCAGCAGACATTGAACAGTAATCCAAACAGGACATATTCAAACCTCTGAATGTACAGTCCACCACCCTAACCCCCCTGGCCTTTTATGTACTGTATTTTGAATAAAGGATTTTATGGCTTTTACAATACGTTTTATTATTACAGGAAGTGGTAAATATTGTACCCCAAGGTAGAACAAAGCACAGCAAAGGCACCAAACATTACTGTTGGCTCTCAGCATCAAATTGCTCCCTTAAAGCATCCCTAATCCTTGAAGCCCTTTCCTGGGCCTCCTTAGTAGCCCTGCTCTCTGGCTGTGCAAATTCATCCTCTAGGCGTCGAACCTCGGAGGTCCATTCCTCACTGAATCTTTCACCCTTCCCTTCACAAATATTATGGAGGGTACAGCACGCGGATATAACAGCGGAGATGCTGCTTTCCCCCAAATCTAGCTTCCCATAAAGACACCTCCAGCGTGCTTTCAAACGGCCAAAAGCACACTCCACACTCATTCTGCACTGGCTCAGCCTGTAGTTGAACCGGTCCTTGCTCCTGTCAAGCTTCCCTGTATACGGTTTCATGAGCCATGGCATTAAGGGGTAAGCGGGGTCTCCAAGGATCACAGTGGGCATTTCGACGTCCCCTACTGTGATCTTGCGGTCTGGGAAAAAAGTCCCGGCCCTCAGCCTCCTGAACAGGGAACTGTTCCTAAAGATGCGTGCATCGTGCACCTTTCCAGGCCATCCTGAGTAAATGTCAGTGAAACACCCACGGTGATCCACAAGCGCTTGCAGAACCACGGAGAAATACCCCTTGCGATTAACGTACTCTGATGCCAGGTGGGGTGGTGACAGAATAGGAATATGCGTCCCATCTATTGCTCCTCCACAGTTAGGGAAACCCATTTCTGCAAAGCCATCCACAATGTCCTGCACGTTCCCAAGAGTGTCAGTTCTTCTTAGCAGGGTGCGATTAATGGCTGTGCAAACTTGCATCAGCACCATTCCAACGGTGGACTTTCCCACTCCAAACTGGTTCGCCACCGATCGGTAGCTGTCTGGAGTTGCCAGCTTCCAGATTGCAATAGCCACCCGCTTCTCCACTGGCAGGGCTGCTCTCAATCTCGTGTCCCTGCGCCGCAGGGTAGGGGCAAGCTCAGCACACAGTCCCATGAAAGTGGCTTTTCTCATCCTAAAGTTCTGCAGCCACTGCTCGTCATCCCAGGCTTGCAGGACGATGTGATCCCACCGCTCAGTGCTGGTTTCCTGAGCCCAAAGGCGCCGTTCCATGGAGCTGAGCACGTCTGTTACTGCCACAAGCAATTGAGTGTCTTGAGCGTCAGGCGTTTCAATATCATCGTCTGACTCCTCACTGTCACTTTGCAGCTGAAGGAATAGCTCCACTGCCATGCGTGATGTGCTGGCAACATTCATCAGCAAGGTCCTCAGCAGCTCAGGCTCCATTTGTAACAGAAATCTCAGAAATCGCGCTGCAGAATCACAATGCCGCCGAACTGCTCGAAATGTGTAGCAAAGCACCACGGGGCGTTGGAACAGGAAGCGGAAAGACCCGCACACTTCCTTCCCCTTCTCACAAGCCACAGCGCCAAAATGGGACGAGGTGCTCTGTGGGATAGCTGCCCACAATGCACCACTCCCAACAGCGCTGCAAGTGCTGTGAATGTGGCCACACTGCAGCACTGGTAGCTGTCACTGTGGCCACACTGCAGCGCTGGCCCTACACAGCTGTACGAACACAGCTGTAACTACCAGCGCTGGAAAACTGTAAGTGTAGCCATACCCTAAATGTAACTTCATCCAACCTCAAATGCTAATCTGCAAAGTCATTTAAATTCCATCATTGAGAGCTCTCTCAATGTAGAGGAGCATTGCTGGCCTGTTTGTTTCCTGCTGGGAGGATAAGTAATTGGAACTTAGCTGTCTTCTCTAATACTTCCCATATTGGTCCATGTGTTGTCATTGGGGAATGCTACAATACATATTTATTTCATTTATTTATTTTGATTTATAAAATGCACCAATAAACACAGGAACCATAGAAATCCTTTGCAAAAAATCCTGAAAACTTCACACTGTCTCATTCACAAATGCTCCAAAATAAAGATGAGTTTTATAGTGTGTCCAAACAATTGATAAAGCAGACCTTTGGCAAACCAAGGCAGGGAAATGCATTCCGGAGCAAAGGGGTATTCATAGAAAATACCTTACCAGTACCCATCTTGTGTAGATCCAAAGAGCTCTTGCTTGAGCACAACTGTACAGAAGTTTGGCAGAAGTAGAAGGGGGTGGAGGGTCACGTATAGCACATTCCCCCCCAGAATCATAGAATCGTAGGACTGGAAGGAAACTCACAAGTCTAGTCAGTCCCCTGCACTCATGGCAGGACTAAATATTATCTAGACCATCCATGACAGGTGTTTGTCTAGCCTGCTGTTAAAAATCTCCAATGCTGGAGATTCCACAGCCTCCCTAGGCAATTTATTCCAGTGCTTAACTAAAATTCAAGCACATTAGGCCTTAACAGATATTAATCTGCATCTCAGATCACAGCATACAATAGGTGAAGTGAAAAATGATTTAAATATAACAAGCAGGTAACAAAGGCAATCTTGCTTCAAGTAGGAACTCTCTATACTTAGAATAGAATTGTATGGCAATGGAAAATGGGCTGAATCCCGTAACTGTTCATTTCTGGTCTTCTTTTTTAATATTTGGAATTATTTTAAATATTAGAGGTTTGTACAGAAATCGTTTGTTTGTAATTGTTTATTTTCGGCAGTCTCTGGAATCCATAGAAAAACAGAATCACTCTTATTTCTTTTTAGCGTGTGTGTGAAGTTTTTCTGGCTTTCTCTCCATCCAAACTGAGAGTGGGACAGTATAGTTTTATAGTAGAGTGTCCCATTTTATTTACAGACTTCAAGCAAATAATATAGGAAGTTGTTGTTCAGTAATATTTGTAAGGATATTTAAAGAATATTTTATAAAAAGATGTTTCTCAGGTTTTAACATACTGACTTTCATTACTCTTTCCAGCGGTCATTTTCATATAAATGAAATTTGTAAATAGCAACCTGATCCCTTTCCGCATTGGATTGATTACAGTGAATGGCCCCAAGGCCAACAATGTAGAGACAATCTTACCTCTGCCACTCTCTTTCAAACTAAGTCAAGGACCCAGAAGTTTTTTTCAGTACATGCTGGATGTTATCAACATAATAACAAAGAAAACAACATTAAACTATCTTTCTCTTATTTCTCGTTTATTTCCTTTCATTCCCTCATAGTCACCACTGGAGCTGTGCAAATATATTTTTAACCCAAAGTGAAATTTGCTAGTTCTTGTTTTGCATGAAACATTTCTAACAATGTGCCTGTAATGTCACTGTCAGAATGGAATACTGGCCCTTTCCTTGCCTTACCTTCTGCATTAAATAGAAATGAAAACCCTTGAAAATCACAGTCCTGTTAATTTTTTTAAAAAGAAAAAATAACCTAAGGAGTGGGTTTATACCTCTGAGTGCTACCTCTTCCCTTTCCCTCTTTTGTTTTCTTGTCAGTTTCAACTTTGTGTTGCCGCATCTTTTTTCCAGCCTGCTGTCTTCCTGGAACAGAGTTGTAAGGCAGTGCATTGCGCCTTCCTGCAGGCACCAGTGCTGTCTGCAACCTTCAGAACCTTGCCACGAGGCCACCAGGGATTTGGTGGCTCCTAGGAGGACAAGGTAGAATCCAGGCAAAGTTGTTAAAATTACTTAGAAAAACTATTACAAACTATTATTTTCTTTCATGAAAAGAAATCCATTACCGCCTGCTAATTACTGTCTGTAGAAGTTACAGATTGCTGATTACTGATGACTTTTATATTACTTTGGTGTTTTAGCTGCACTGTGAAAATTTAGTTTTTTGGAGTGCTGTGACAGTCTCCCTTACACCTGGAACATAGATGACCAGATTGGTTAGAAAAGCAATGTAAAGCTCCCAGAGAAATATTTCAATACAAGTTCCTGTATCTCAGCTCAGGGGAGGAGGAGGAGGACGTATCTTATTAATAATTAATGATTAATTAATTAAAGATGTCACTAGGACCCACAATGAAAACAAATGTTGCTGCTTGTGGAATTCCATGTCTAATCAGTATTCCAAAATCTACTCCCCAAGATGCATTTTAACAAAGCTTTTACTGACATAGCCAAGCAGAAGCTTGCTTGTGGCTCAGTAGTACAGCTGCTGTTTGGTCCATGAAGTTCCTCATTACAGTCGTGGATAAAATAACATGAAGGTCTTAATGAATGGATGAATGGACTATAAGGGGGATAGAAAGCTGGCTAGATCATCAGGCTCAGCAGATAGTGATTAATGGGTCCATGTCTAGTTGGCAACCAGTATCAAGTGGAGTGCTCCAAGGGTCAGTCCTGGGGCCTGTTTTGTTTGATATCTTCAGTAATGATCTGGAGGATGGCATGTCATCTGCAAACTTGCTGAGGGTGCAGTCCAACTAAATTGGGAGGGGTGATGGATAAAAATGCTAGGGGGTAGGGATAGGATACAGAGGAACCTAAACATATTAGAGGATTGGGCTAAAAGAAATCTAATGAGGTTCAACAAGGACAAGTGCAGAGTCCTGCACTTAGGATGGAAGAATCCCATGCACTGCTACAGGCTAGGGACTGAATGGGTAGGCAGCAGTTTTGCAGAAAAGGACGTAGGGATTACAGTGGATGAGAAGCTAGATATGAATCAACAGTGAGCCCTTGTTGCCAAGAAGGCCAACTGCATTTTGGGCTGTGTAAGTAGGGACATTGCCAGCAGATCAAGGGACATGATCATTCCCCTCTATTCAAAATTGGTGAGGTCTCATCTGGAGTAACTGTGTCCAGTTTTGGGCCCCACCCTACAAGAAGGATGTGAAACAATTGGAAAGAGTCCTGTAGAGGGCAACAAAAATGATTAGGGAGCTGGAGCACATGACTGATGAGGAGAGGCTGAGGGAACTGGGATTGTTTAGTCTGCAGTAGAGAAGAATCAGGGGGGATTTGATAGCTGCTTTCAACTACTTGAAAGGAGGTTCCAAAGAGGATGGATCTAGATTGTTCTCAGTAGTACCAGATGACAGAACAAGGAGTAATGGTCTCAAGTTGCAGAGGGAAAGGTTTAGGTTAGAGATTAGGAAAAACCTTTTCACTAGGAGGGTGGTGAAACTGGAATGGGGTACCTAGGGAGGTGGTGGAATCTCTTTCCTCAGAGCTTTTTATGGTCAGGTTTGACAAAGCCCTGGCTGGGATGATTTAGCTGGAGATTGGTTGTGCTTTGAGCAGGGGGTTGGAGACTAGATGACCACCTGAGGTCCCTTCCAACCCTATATTCTATTATTCTAAAACTACTCTTTTTTTCTCTGACCACTTTTTGGCAGACAAAGGTGTCTATTCATATCCCTGATATTTCAGAACCTTTTTATCACAAGTTAAGCAGACTTCCTCCATAAACGTCTGTTCTGTTGTGTTTACCTCTGTGGAAAATGATTCCAAAGAAGCTTGTATCTGTTATATTCTATTACAGTTGATTCATAAGATGTCTAATATCTCTAATAATTAAACTTCAGTTTCCCTGCCCAATTCAGCAAGATTTAAATCACTAGGTTGAAACTACTCAATTGTGTCTTAAGGACTGTTGCTGAGATCTGGAAGTTGGAATGCATAAAAAAAGTTAGCTTAAATTTATGATGGCTTAGTGATTACTTTGACTTGCTGTTCATATCTTTTTTAAATGATGGTGATTAAGCTCAACTGCTGATGGAAAATAGTATGCATTAATTAGTACAAGGACTGAGAAGCATATTAAATCAGGCACATTTGTTGCACATAAATTATAATATGAAAGAGAGGTTGATGATCGGGATGTACTAGTGCTAATAGTGATTTATAAAACAATTTTTAAAAAGGAAGTTGAAAAAACCTGCCCTCAGAGGTAGACATTACTTTTCTGTCTTCTCCCTACCTCATGCCAACCCTTTTCTTGATCAGCTACTCTAATTACGTAATTTTAACAAGAGAAACTCCATTTTCCCACTTCTTCAATGTGGCCTCTAAATAGAGACTGGCATTTAATTCCATGCAGGTTTCTTGTATTAGGCAACAAGCATGAGCATGTGTCAATGCTAATGGCAGAGGCACAAATGATCAGTATTTTTCATCCATTTTGTAGTTTGACAATATTAAACTTTACAATGAAATTATCCATAATCTATTACCTGAACTGCCTAGTTTACTCTTTTAGACTAGAGAAATGTCTCTACACCTCTAAATTTATGTTAACATCTAAGGTTCAAATGTAGTGAAAATTAAGCCACAGCAAACTTTTTGTATTATGTTGACTTTGTTTCACATAAACTCTTAATTCCCTTCTTTGAAACCACACACAATAAATAACAATGGTGATATAGCCTGTTTAAGTGCAAACTATCTTGATAAGACACTGAAGGACAGGTATTGCTCACTTGTTTGTGAAACCTTAAAAACACTGTTAGATTAAAATTAATCTGTTTTATAATTATTATTTATATTTTAAACAGCTTTTCACTCCAAAAGATTCCAAAGCATGTGAGAGGTGAAGGGCTCCCACTAAGTAGTTTTGCCCGAATAGGGAATGCAGGCTTGTGTGTATTTGTACACACCCACACCTACAACCACCTAACCCTCCCCGCCTCCCCCCTACACACACAAAAGAGTGCACTATTTAAATACAAGCACCTCTGGGGAGGAGGATAGAACATATTGCACAATAATTGTGGAAGGGTAAATTTGGTTAAGAAAGCCAGTTCCAATGCCTGCTTTTTCTAAAAGAGCCATGAAATCTACAAAGTCCACAAATCAGAGAGAACTCCAGTCAAACTTTTCAAAGTTAGGCATCTAAATCTATATTTAGGTACCTAAATAAGAGGCCTGATTTTCAGAGGTGCTGGGAACCTACAGCTCCCACTGGCTTTAAAAAGCATTACATGGACACAGCAGCTGTGAATAGTTAGTCACACGTTTATGTGCCTATGATTTTAAATACCTATCTTTTTGGCAGTCAAGTTAAAAAATGACTCCAATGTTCTTTAAGGTGTCATCTGAAAGACCCAGCTCCCATTCTACCTCTGCAGTAAACATCATGGTAATTAGTCTATGAAGGATGAAGAGCTGAATGAACGTTGTTGAGATATGAACCGCTGTAATCTAAGAAGTCTATGTTTTATGGTAATCTCTAAATTTGTACCTACCAGATACAGATTATATTATAAATCAAGAGCTGTTAAGAACCCTAAAGCATGAAGCTTGAAATATTAGCCATTTTCCATTTTCTGATATAATTGCATGATTGTTTTAGAAATCACTTATTTTAAGCAAAGTAAAAAATATTAAAATACATTTTAATTTAAAATATAGTGTTTGCCCAATGGGCATTGACATACAAGCTGTCAGTTGGAGCTGTTAACTTGTTTTTTTTTAAATTAACCATAATTATTTTTTTTGAACTTTTATGGCTAACTTAATGCCTATAGTTTGGAGAAATCTGTTAATAATTTAGAATTGTCCTAGATTCAGAAAATGTTGTTAAAATTTGTGGATTAAAGTATGCCTGAGAGAGACCCATTGTTATGGGTTAAAATTGCCTTTCTTATGTGGAATATATGTTTCCTATATTTTTATTTGCTCTCTAGCAGAAAATAAGAATTTCATCTTGTGTTTGCACACACCCATTAAGTTTCCTGTGTTCCTTAATATTTGCTATAGTGAATGAGATGCAGTCCCCTCTCTGACACTCTATTGGAAATTCTTAACAGTTTGGGGGTTATGACATTTATGTTGCCTCTCAATAATTCCTTTACTTTTTTTCTTTGGTTGGTTGGTTGGTTGTTTTTGTTAGTGCTGTTTCAGTGATCTAGCCTTTTGGCAGGCGGCAATACTAGACATACAGTCTTAGGCCCTAATGCCTCAAGGTCCATAAGCAAATAAGTGGTCTCACTGAAGTCAAATTTAAGTGGGCAGGGCCAGCATTAGAGAGTAGCAAGCAAGGCAATTGCCTGGGGCCCCACACCACAGGGGGCCCAGTGAAGTTAAGTTAGATGATATCTGCAGCATCACTGTGGGTAAATGGAGTACGAGTAGTACGGTAATTTAATTTCTAAGAGTGGAAATAAATCAGTGGGCTGTAGCCCACGAAAGCTTATGCTCAAATAAATGTGTTAGTCTCTAAGGTGCCACAAGTACTCCTGTTCTTTTTGTGAATACAGACTAACATGGCTGCTACTCTGAAACCTGTCACTAAAGGAGAGGTTTTCAAACTATGGGGGACATGCCCTCCCGAATGTTCCTCTATGCCTCCATAGGGGGAAGTGGTGACGCCAGCCGACTCAGGCTTCAGACCTAGATGGTGGGGCTCGGGCTTCAGAGCCAGGTAGCGGGGCTGGGGCTTGGGCTTGTCTTTCGGACTCGGGCAGCAGGGCTTGGTCTTCAGTGTTAGCCCCAAGTGGCCAGGCTTGAGCTTCGACTTTAGAAACGGCTGGTCGGGCTCTGGCTTTGGCTTTGGCTTCAGCTTCAGACCCGGGTGGCCTGCTGAGTCCAAGTGCTGTCTGCCTAGAAGTACTATTTCAGTGTTTCTGCAATAGAGTATGCCAGTCAGCACAGCATTCAGCTAAATAATCAAAGTAAATTGTGATTGTTACTTGCTGAAAAAAACTCTTCTTTAAGTAGCTAGGTTTTAGGGTAATTTTAGGCTCTATAGTGTTTAGAGCGAGGGCTTGCAGCAAGAGCTGTTACAATGATTAAATATCGAGACATTTACATTGAACTGGGTTTTCCCTGTGTTACTTGCAGATGAAGGTTGTAGTAGTGAAAGGTTGTTCCCAGGCTTCAAACTCCATGTAAATCACATTGTGCAGTTCGGAAATGCCAAACGTCTTCTGCCCTCAGGGCAAACTCTGCTGACACAGGTTGAAATTTATCCAGGCATGGAAGGGCTGTGCCAGACCCTCTTCATTTACCCTCCATGTTGGTCCCAAACAGGTTTCTGTTGGGAAGATGATGTGGGAGGGCAGAGATTTACACAGATAAGTGACCCTCACACATTGATCTTATGTTTTCAGAGTTGGTTGCTGCAAAATGATATTCAAGCTCCATATCCTGGCCCCAAACTGAGGGTTTGAATTTTACTTCTGGACCTCTGCTAACTTTAGTTCGCCAAGACTTTTGTCTGCATAAGGGCTACAGAACTGGGGGATTTAAAAGGGGTTGAGGGGAGAGAAGCTGGTAGCGACCCTATTTCCTTTCTTGCTGCAGGAGAAAACAAAACAAGTAAGTTCTGCAGAGCAGTGTTTGTCTTTTTTCTGTGTTTGAAAGCACCTAGCTCATTTGGTTACCACTGCAATTATTAGTAGTAATAGCTGATATTAACTGTAACCACAGGCTACTGCTTCTATACAGTGTACAAAATGTACAGTGTATGACTACAATATGTTACAATCTACATGTATTCAAACAGATGCTTAAGTGATCTGTAATTGGCTATTGCAATTTGGGGCCAATTATTTATCATTACAATAGCTGAAGAGGTGTTTATTGGCAGGTATTTGCTATTGGAAGAGTTATTTTGTTTTCTGTTGTAAAAAGACTTTATAATTGGTCAATATTTGTTTTATTAATCTTAAGTCTTTTATTGGCCTGCGTTTATGGAAATGTTAACATTTCTCTACCTTGATTTAGTCCAGGGTTTAGGGGAAGTAGGAGTATCCCTATCCCCATTTGTCTGAATACACATTGGTATCTGTAACCTCAGTATTTCTCTGGACTTAGAATAGCAGTTACCTGTGGGTAAATGTTGGCTTTTTAGCAGTAACCACTGTATAAATCATATACATATAGCTGGGCATGAAAAGTCATACTTTTCAAATGTATTGTGGTGTTTGGTACGGCTGGAAGATGACACAGATCATCAACTGTTTGTGGTTTCCATCATTCTATCTGAAGTCAGCAAGTGATCAGATCTCTTTTTTTGTGGTGAGACTTTGTTGAATCCCCTGCCTGAAATTTCATCCCTCTTTACTTAAAAAACAACAGCGAAATCTCCAATACTTGTTTAAATCCCCAAAAGTGTTTTTAGAATGGCTCTCTTAATGTCTTTCTTTCCTTTAAGATTGAATACCCTTCCTTGTTTTGTCTTTGGACTTTCAGGTTCTGTTGTTTTATTAGGCTTTTATTATATTGCATTTGTTTTTATTCTGTTGTATAACAGCTCAAATGCTTTGCCAAGGCCATTCTATGTAAATAAAATTATTGTATTGTTGTAGTTGTTAATAAAGGAGACATTCAAAGTTGACTAGCCAAAATCCTTTTAAGAAAAAAATCCTCCTGGCATATTTTACTACTCTTATAAACTGGTTGTTGTATCATTTTTGTGAGAAGATGGGACATTAAAATGTTTGAGAATCCTGCTCTTTTTCCCCCTCCAGTTTACTTCAGCAATAACTCCTGCATGATTTTCCACTCATAATTCTGTGCTCGGGGAAGGGGAGCATGCTGTGCACATGGGGAGCTCCCCTTTCCAGATGCCTCTTTTAGACCTACAGAAACAATCTCATGGGTCTTTGATGGAGGGGACTTCCACAGTGTCCAGAGGCAAGAAGGGATCATATCATGGTGGCTTCTCCTGCTCCTGTAGATTTGTGGTGTTTTCAGACTCATTTTGCTCTTTGCACCACATTCTGTAGGGCTGCCTATATGATGTACAAAAGGCAGCATGATTGTAGCTCATTACATGATATCTCACTAACCTTAATCTCAAATTTACCTCTGTACTGTGAAGATGTAGTGTTACCTCCAGTGTTTTTTTTTGTTGCATGAAATGGTGGTGTAGCCATCTGAGGGTATGGCTACACTTGACATTTCAAAGCGCTGCCACGGCAGTGCTTTGAAGTGTGAGTGTGGTCGGAGCGCCAGCGCTGGGAGAGAGCTCTCCCAGCGCTGCACGTAAACCACATCCCTTACGGGTGTAGCTTGCAGCGCTGGGAGCCGCGTTCCCAGCGCTGCGGCACTGATTACACTGAGGCTTTGCAATGCTGTATCTTGCAGCGCTCAGGGGGGTGTTTTTTCACCCCCCCTGAGCGCGAAAGTTGCAGAGCTGTAAAGCGCCAGTGTAGCCATGGCCTCAGTCCCAGGATATTAGCGAGCCTATATGGTTGAGGTAATATCTTTTATTGGACCAGCTATTGTTGATGAGACAAGGGCCTGGTCTACACTACAAAGTTAGGTCAAGGTAAGACAGTTTACACTAAAATGTAGCTCCCACCGTTGTAAGTCGCCCACTGCATCAACTTAACTCCACCTCTGTGAGAGGCATAGCGCTTAGGTCGATGGCATTAGGGCAACCCAGTGTTGGTGTCAACACTGCGTTACTAACATTGCCTGTTGGCTGTCAGCCTCATGCGGGGAACAGCTGGAATCATGCAACCAGGGGCTGACAGACTGACCTGTCAGCCCAGTGTGGGGCTCACAGCTGGAGCTTTCCGCCACCTGAGGCAGGGAGGGCTCCAGCTATTAGCCGCATGCCTAGCTGACAGCCCGAGTTCTGGATGTCAGTCCTGTGCTGGGCTGATCGCTTGGGCTGTCAGCCTCAGGGCAGCAGGTCTCCAGCTGTCAGTGCCCCACAATGCCCTGTTTCAGTCAATGGAAGCACTCCTGGTGAGAGCGCGCACTGCCAACGGAAAGAGCTTAGTATGGATGTGAAACAGTGGTATAATTACTGTGGTGGCGCTAAGTCAACTTAACTTAAGTTTTTTTAGTGTAGGCATGGCCAAGATTTTGAGATTACACACAGCTCTTCTTCAGGTTTGGAAAACTAACTCAGGGCTTATCTACATCACAAAGTTGCAGCGCTGGTGAGGGGGTTACAGCGCTGCAACTTAGGAGGCGTACACATCTGCAGGGCATCACCAGCGCTGCAACTCCCTGTTTGCAGCGCTGGCCGTACTCCCGTTTTGTCTCGGGTGTAGAGGATCCAGCGCTGGTGATCCAGCGCTGGTAATCAAGTGTAGACACTTACCAGCGCTTTTCTTGACCTCCGTGGAATAAGCAGGTATCCCAGCATACCTGAGGAAGCCTCTGGTAATCAAGCAGGTCTCCTTCCCCGGTTTGCTCTCGCGTTCCCCGAACCCCCGAGCAAGCAGGTCTCCTTCCCTGCGGTTTGCTCTCGCGTTCCCCGAACCCCCGTGCAAGCAGGTCTCCTTCCCTGCGGTTTGCAGGAGGGTTCGGGGAACGCGAGAGCAAACCGCGGCGAAGCTGGTCTCCTTCCCCGGTTTGCTCTCGCGTTCCCCGAACCCCCGTGCAAGCAGGTCTCCTTCCCTGCGGTTTGCAGGGGGTTTCGGGGAACGCGAGAGCAAACCGCGGTGAAGCTGGTCTCCTTCCCCGGTTTGCTCTCGCGTTCCCCGAACCCCCCTTGAAGCCGCCCAACAGCGCTGCAGTGTGGCCACATCTAACACCACTTGCAGCGCTGGTTGCTGTAAGTGTGGCCACTCTGCAGCGCTGGCCCTATACAGCTGTACTAATACAGCTGTAACAACCAGCACTGCAAAATTGTAGATGTAGACATACCCTCAGAGTGTCATGGCTAAATACAAGATTTGAACAGACGGTTTAGCATAAGCAGTTAACACATTTCAAGGGACTATTGAAGGTGAAATGGCCCGTTAACATCCTTCCAGTTCAAAGCTGCACCAGAGCCTGCCAGAACAATAGATGCAAAACCTGCAGATGTATCTCCATTGCTACAATAATCAGCACCCCCCACAACAGACCTTTCAAGATCTATTGGTTCTACACATGACTAACAATATGTGGCGTACCTCATTCCTGCACTAAATTCCCCAATAGCAACTGTATGGAGGAAACCAGAGAAGCACTTACGCTCTTGAATGAACTCACACAGGAAAATAATAAAAGACAAAAACACCATGTCACCTGTGTTTGAACACTTTTCACAAGCCAATCACTCTATATCTGACCTCATCCTCAAAGGAAACCGGCATAAGACTTTCAAAGGATGAGCCTGGGAGCTTAAATTCATAACTTTGCTAGACACTAAAAATCACAGACTGAGTAGAGACACTTATGGTTTATTATAACAATCTATAACCCAATAACAACCCCACCCCAATTATTTCACCCTTCTCCTTTTTCTCACTATGACTGGAAGAATGCTAATGGACTGGACCTGAAGAACTCTGTGTAAGGTCAAAATCTTGGGCATGCCTACACTACAAAATTAAGTCGACTTCATTAGTGACACTTTGAATTAGGCCACGTCTACACTTACAAGCTTACAGCAGCACAGCTCATAAAGCTGCATTATGCCAACAGGAGAGAGCTCTCCTGTCTACATAATAAAACCACCTCAATAAGCGGTAGTAGCTGTGTGAGCAGGAGAGCATCTCCCACCAGCATAGCACTGTGCACGTGAGCTCTTATGCCAGCAAAACTTAGCCACAAAAGGGCTAATGTAGGCATGGCCACAGTTTCCCAGACCTGAAGAAAAGTTCTGTGTAAATGCAAAAGCTTGTGTCTCTCACCAACAGATAAAAGATATTACCTCTCCCACATTGTCTCTCTATTTGTCATAAATTAAGACATGAGAGATGCTCTGTCTTAAAGCAGAGGCTGTTGGATATGTGCTTGTTCAAGAAATTAACCGCACAGCATTTTAAGGTTTTGGTTGTGTCTCACTTCCATTCTGTTGTTGAATGTTTATGTCCATATATTGAGGGCTATCAATGTCACAGCATGCGTGATGCTGTTGTGATAAAGGCACTGGAATGGGATCTGGGAGATCTGAGTTATATTTTGAGTCCTGGCACAAACCTCTCTTAATTTTTAGATGCCTCAGTTCCCCATTAGTACAGTACAGAGATAATACTTTTACACCACCCAGGGATAACCCTGTGCTGAGGGAATCCTCATCTGTCCCATTATTACAATTCTCTTTGCAGTGCTGGTGTAATGCGAAGGGCCATATCGGACCAAAAATCTTCCTCTACTTGTTTCACGCAGATACTTTCCTTTACAAAATGTCAGCTAATTAGTGTGTTGTATGTATTATATGAGAACAAAGATCCTGCACAAAATGAAGTTAATAAGGTGTAGTAAACCAAAATTATATATTTCATTGTCATGGGATAAAATCCTGGACCCACTGAAATCAATGGCAGAACTCCCATTGATTTTTTTAAAGGACCCAGGATTTTATTTACATCCACTTCTTGGAGTTCATATATTTTACACAAGTGACTGATTAAAGGAAAAGTTCTGTTTAATATTCAAGTTGCTGTGCCAATGTGTGAATGGAATTTATGTGAATATAAGTGGGTAGGTAGCGGCAAATTTTCTAAATGGCCTTTAACCAGCATCCCTCTGTGCACTTGCAAACAGTAATATGCACAGGTGTTCCATAAACACCTAGGTGTGGAGGTGGCAGTGTGAAAAGTTCAAGTGCCAGTATTTGCACGTGCAGTATTGCGTGCACATGGATGGAAGTCATGTTAGAATATAGTCCATAACTTTCAGAACTTCACAAAGGGTAGCATGGGCTAATTTATCTCTGGGGAGGTTGTATTTATACACAGTACCATTTTTAAAAACATTGGTTTGAATCTGTTTGGCATTAAACACTATATAGCTTTACGTGGCTCTGAGAGAGTTAGAGTACTTGGCAATATTTTGCAACAAAAAATATCAATCCAGTACATATAAAACATGCTTTTTGAAAAATCCAATCTACCTAGCCTGGCAAGTTTGCCATATCTCAGATAGATTTATAATGAAAATAGGTCTGGGAAGTGCTAAGGAGAAAGGTTGACGGTGACTATATAAGAGAAATACCTATTGCAATATATTGCCTTGAAATGTAGGACAGTAGAATAGTGAATAAAATCAAGGATGATTGTACCTTAATCAGTAAACAACATGGAGGAGCCAAGAAAAGGATCATGACTAGGTTTGTTTTCACATTGTCTTCTATACTGTAGTTAAAGGGAAGGAGTCAACTCAAAAATCATGTTTTTAAAAACAAATTTCCTTATTTGTGTAATAAAAAAACAAAATAGAGTCCCCAAAACCTACAGTCATTAAAACTGAAAAGGTTTTTATCATCTGTTCTTCTTCTCTCCATGCTGTTTGCTAACTTACAGCATTTCTCTCAGCTTGGTCAATAACGGGGATGGGTTTATAGTTAGTTTTGCAAAAAGATTCTCTTTCTTTTGTACAGTGCTGCCATGTTTGGGTTGTAGGTACTTCAGAGGTTTGTTTACATTCAAAAATGGTTTCCATTGGGATTTTAAAAAATTAAACCGATGGAGTAATTTTAGTTTGTCTATGGTTATGCAACCTAAAGTTTTAATTTTTACAAACCTAAATTTTAAGGCAAATTTAACTTGGCAATATCCCTTCAAAAGGCACTTAAATGTGAAACACGCTAAATTAAATCACATTATACCAATTTTCATGTAACATTAAAAATATACTCTGGCAGAGCATCCCTGCTCATCACCAGAGCAGGACGGGAGCAGGTGGGGTATATGCATTAGGTCTGCCTACCCAGTAATGGATGTAAACAACTTCTATTGGTTCCTTTAATATCTTGCGGTGTTGCTATTTTCTGCCCTGATCCTGTAAATAACTGAACTAGTGCAGACCCCTGTGTGATGGGATCTACAAACCCCATATGGGCAGGAGGGAATCAGTGGGGGCCTGTGGGCCCAATTATACCTGTCTCACTACAGCTGCAGTCAATGTCAGGAGTGTAAAGGGGAGTTGAAAAGAGGGCTTTGGTCAGTTGCGGGCTGACCAGAGAGGAGAGCAGACCTCTGCCTCACCCTCTCTGAGGGAAGTCTCATTGCAGCCAAACCTGAGTCTTCCTGGTAGCTAGGTGGGCCTCCCCAGGGACAAGGAGACAGGCCCAGAAGAGAAGGGCAGGGTCCTGCTGAAGACATGATATATGACCCTCTCTTGAGTTCCCTGTTCACCCAGAGAGAGGCAGCAACCAACTAGCAGAGACCCTATGGCAAAGTGAGTTGTGCCATATTGGACCATTGGTTCACCATGAAGGTGAACCCTGCCATACCCGGCAAGTCTTTGGAAACCTGTGAAAGTCTGGAGCCCTGCATGAACACAAATGTTTATATTAGCATACCTGCTTGCAGGAACAGGTCCTTAGTTTTGGGGTTTCCACTCACTGTTGGATCCTTTTCTTGCTGTCAAATAATATTGTCCAAATGAACAATTAAAATATAACATATATATTAAATATATTAAAAAACCCTGCTCTTTCTTCTCTGTCTGCTGGGACCATACACCCATCTACAGGCTGCTGTTGGCCCACTTCCTTGTAAAGCATATAACAGAAATGACCTGGAGGTGCAGTATAACATCTACTGACTAATGCTATTGCCAGGATGGCACACAGCTTTGGAGGGAACCCACAGGGCAGCACAGCCACAACCAGCCTGTTAAGGACCTCTGTCATCTTTTGGTTTACATATAAAATGAGCTTGACTAGCACCTGGCTTAGCTTCTCAAATTATTACTTATTAAAAGAGCTGTGTTGAATTGCGTCTGCAACAGCAAGAGGGTGGTGGCTAAGACGCCTCTTATGTCTGGAGTGTAGACCTAACCTATATCAGTAAAATTACATCACTCAGATGTAAAAAATTCACAGAACCCGACCGACATAGTTATACCGACAACGCCCCAAGTAGACAACGCCATGTTGATGAGAGAGTTTCCCCCATTGATGTAGCTACCATCTCTCAGGCCATGTCTACATCTAAAATTTTGCAGCGCTGGTAGTTACAGCTGTATTAGTACAGCTGTATAGGGCCAGCGCTGCAGAGTGGCCACACTTACAGCAACCAGCGCTGCAAGTGGTGTTAGATGTGGCCACACTGCAGCGCTGTTGGGCGGCTTCAAGGGGGGGTTCGGGGAAGGGAGAGCAAACCGGGAAAGGAGACCAGCTTCGCCGCGGTTTGCTCTCGCGTTCCCCGAACCCCTCTGCAAACCGCAGGGAAGGAGACCAGCTTGCTCGGGGTTCGGGGAACGAGAGAGCAAACCGGGAAAGGAGACCAGCTTCGCCGCGGTTTGCTCTCGCGTTCCCCGAAACCCCCTGCAAACCGCAGGGAAGGAGACCTGCTTGCACGGGGGTTCGGGGAACGCGAGAGCAAACCGGGAAAGGAGACCAGCTTCGCCGCGGTTTGCTCTCGCGTTCCCGAACCCTCTGCAAACCGCAGGGAAGGAGACCTGCTTGCTCGGGGTTCCGGGAACGAGAGAGCAAACCGGGAAAGGAGACCCGCTTCGCCGCGGTTTGCTCTCGCGTTCCCGAACCCCCTGCAAACCGCAGGGAAGGAGACCTGCTTGCTCGGGGTTCCGGGAACGAGAGAGCAAACCGGGAAAGGAGACCCGCTTCGCCGCGGTTTGCTCTCGTGTTCCCGAACCCCCTGCAAACCGCAGGGAAGGAGACCTGCTTGCTCGGGGAACGGGAGAGCAAACCGCGGCGAAGCTGGTCTCCTTTCCCGGTTTGCTCTCGCGTTCCCGGAGCCACCCAGCAAACCGCAGGGAAGGAGACCTGCTTGCTCGGGGCTCCGGGAACTAGAGAGCAAACCGGGAAAGGAGACCCGCTTCGCCGCGGTTTGCTCTCGCGTTCCCGGAGCCACCCAGCAAACCGCAGGGAAGGAGACCTGCTTGCTCGGGGTTCCGGGAACGCGAGAGCAAGCTGGGGAAGGAGACCAGCTTGATTACCAGAGGCTTCCTCCTTCCACGGAGGTCAAGAAAAGCGCTGGTAAGTGTTTACATTGGATTACCAGCGCTGGATCACCAGCGCTGGATCCTCTACACCCGAGACAAAACGGGAGTACGGCCAGCGCTGCAAACAGGGAGTTGCAGCGCTGGTGATGCCCTGCAGATGTGTACACCTTCAAAGTTGCAGCGCTGTAACTCCCTCACCAGCGCTGCAACTTTCTGATGTAGACAAGCCCTCAGGGAGGTGGGTTAACTACACTGACAGGAGAGCTGTTTCTCCCATCAGCGTAGGAGTATTGTCACTTAACAGCTACGCATCAGCGCAGCTGCGCCATGGAGTGCTTTTAGTGTAGACCTGCCCGTAGAAAAGTCTTTGTGTGGTATACCGGCTTTTAATAACTGATGGCCGAACTTTCAAAGGTGCTGAGTACCTTCCTCTCCCATTGACTTTAATAAGATTTGTGACTGTGCCATACCCTTGAGAATCAGCCCTTGAAGTCATTTTCTTTTCTTAATGTGAAAGCATTTTATACATTTTACTAACAGGTAAAACAATCACAATATTCCCTTTCCATTTTATCAATTTAATAAGTTACTCCCTGCTGTGCTGTAGATCTGATCATTTCTCTTCTCAGGTGAGTTAGGGGCACTTGGCTTCTCATAACTCACTGTGCACTGAAGACTTCCATTAATCAATATGAAATATGTCTCTTCTGTTTTCTTAGAGGCAAATAAAATAGTGACAACTTTAAACTAAGTTTGCTATATTTAAATGAACAGATTCCACATTTTATTTTGATAGCTAACTATAATATGCACAGTGACTGCATCTTTGTAATAACTGTATTTTCTGATAAAAATCATTCATTCAGCACCTTAGATTACAGATACAATACAAACAAGCCTCCAGGTTAATAATGGAGAACACACTCTAATAATGAGTAATCACCTCTACAGCAAAAGCAAACCACTGTGCTCAGTTCTTTCTTAGACAATTAAATTATAAATCAAATTCTCATTAAAGGAGATGAGGTGCTTCAATCTGTTTTGAAGGTATATAATTGGTGCCACTTCTCTGTGTGTTTGCGCTTGGCAAAACCCTGCTTGTTCTGTAAAGTATGGGTGCACGAGAACTTCAAGGGCTGGCGTGCTACTGCAGCTCAGGCACACGGAGTGGAGCATTCATACTGGCCCTCCTCAACCCACTACTCAATGCTGAGAGCTGAAGCTGGTTCATTCACCTAGTCGAGGATCCACAGAACCCTTCCCTACCCTTTGCCTCTCCCTACGTATACCGAAACTAACTACTAGGGCATTTTACAGCCCCTGAATACCTTGTCCTTTCTTCCATAGTGGAATTGCACCAGTTATGCTGCACTGAGGGCTCCTCATTTGGTCCAGAGGATTTAGCCCATAGAAAGCTGAAGTTTTTACAGATGTAATTTCAAGGGTGCCCAAACTTTGCTTAGTTAACACCAGTGCTGGTGATTACCAGGAAACCCAGAGCTATAGCTAATTGCATTAAAAGGAGCATGTTGTACCCACTATTCTATTTAATATAGAGGTACAGGCCTGAGGTGCTGAGACCAACATACAGGAAAGTTTAGAATCTAAGTTGTTCATGTCAGGGATTGTGTAGCACTCTGTGTTTGTACAGTGCCTATCGCAATTGGGCCTGATCTTGGTCATTACTAGGCACTACTACAATAATTATGATGAATATAATTAACACAGTCATCTGTGCAGACTGCTGCTTCATATTGTTTTAGTTCATTAGACCATCCTCACATCTAATTTAGTAAATTAAAGCTGTACAGCATTCATTGTATCTAATAATGCTAAATGGTAGTGCTACATACTCAGAATTATTCTATGATCCATGAAAAATGTTCCATTGTCTAATTGACCTTATATGTGGTTTCTTTCCTCATATCTAACTTAAATGTTCTCTTAGTTTCAAACTATTACCCCTTGTTTACCACTTTAAACAATTCCTCCTTCACTTTTATGTCATTAGTTCTCAAACGTGTTGAGAATGAGAATGAAGCCTGTTGAGATATTTAAAGTATCCTGGCATTACTGATCGCCTTTTTTAGAATTAGACCAATTTCTTCATTACACAATGATTTAAAAATCCTTTGGTAATTTTTATTGAATAAATTTTCTAGATAATCACTAAAGATGAGGACAAATTAAGAAGATGCATAAGTTGTACTTGAAATTTTTCTATCCGTATGAAGGGATTCATCAGCTTCAAGGATTTAGACCTCCAAGGCCTTTTGAAATGTTCTTGGTATGGACAATGTCTGTTGATAGTAGACATACTGAATAATAGAATCAAAGGAATCCTTTCTATTTTGCTTTTTATAGCTTTCAATCCTACCTCACGTCTGCACACAGCAACACCTCTGTTTTGTTTTGCAAAATGTAATTGGATTGTGCTATTTCAGAGGTGGTTAGCGTGACAGCAACTCACACTAGGCTCTTACTGGTTTTCACTCAGCTTCAACAAGTCAGCATTTGTTACTTTTGAACCAAGACAAGGGTTTGATTTGAGAACCTCTTTTTGGAGTTCATGGCCTACAGAAAAAGTAAGATTTTTTTCTAAAACTGAATAGGACTATTCTTTTAACAGTAATAGCTCTTGTAGGAAAAGCCCTGTGGAAATGAATAGGGAATGATGAACTTCATATAGAATTTTTAAACCAATCTGTAAAACTTAAATGTATGGGTATAATTCTGTATTAAATTGTTTTGGGGGGTTGAAAATCCTGTTGATACGTAATCATTCCATACGTTTTCAGTGTAATTTCTGTAACAATTACTATTAGATTCTTTCCTGTTCAATTGAATATGACTTTTCCATTAGAGACTGCTACTGTAATTATGTCAGAGCCTGTGACAGAAACAGAGTTTTACTGGAACACTTTAGTTTTCTATTGCATTTGTGTGAAGCTGCAATGCCATCCAGTGCTTTATCTGGTTAATATAATTAGGTTTTTGTTTGTCCCAAATCATATTTCATAGTTAAAGGTAGTGTTATGGGGAAGTTCTGATCATTTTGTTTCTCTGTTCAGGCTATTTCTATTGAGCACTTTTTTGTATTGACAGAGAAATCATGTAGCAGTGATCACTGAGGATCCCATGGCAGTAATTTATGCAGCATATGGGGAACTCATGACTCTACCCTTGGTTGCATCTAGTGATTTTTAAACAAGTATATTAGAACATATCCAGAGTATACAAGAATGGGAATTTTATTAACTGATATTTTATTCACTGGTATACTAGCTTCAGAAAAACTGACATTTAATGACTGTGGCTAGCTGTGAAAGGGGAGGATTATGCAAGTAGCCTTACTAAAATAAGTTGTATTATATAAAAACACATTATACATTCCTTCATAAAGTCCGAGGGCTTTGAAATAACCTTTGTACTATATGAACTGATCCTGTTTGTTTTCCTAGAGAGGCCTGGATTTAGAACAGTACTGCTCAATCAATATGAAACACCAGCTAGAAGTGGGTCACAAAGGTCACACACCATACCAGCAAAGGGGTGGAGGGGTGAAATCTTTATGACCCAGCTGGAGCCTGTGGAGTGGAAGAATAGAACAACACATTCCCAGACAATCTTCCTACACTCACAGCTTCTGCTGCTGGTGCCGCCCCACCACGGCATGCCCCGTCATCTAAGCCAGTCACACTGGCACTCCCCCCTTCCTCATCTAGCACTTGGCTTTCCATGCAGCAGTACCAGCCTTTTCCACCATACAAAAATTGCCAAACAATTCCTCTATAGGTTATGCTGGGTTAAAGAACCAGAGGATTAGGGAATATACAGTGATCCCTGTTTAAAAAGTCGACATCTGACAGAATACGTAAATAATATATGAAAAGATTATGTATTATTTACATTTCCTAAGCAATCCACTATGCAGTTCCCCGCTGCAATTGATTTTTAAAGTGACCTAGACCGTCGTTTTTATCTCTTTTTTTTTTTATTTAAATCCACACTCCATCCAGTATGAGGACTCTTCAGTGCCTTTATGATTGTCATCTGACTTGTATCACAAAGCTAGGCTCCTTTAATGTCAATAACACGTATTGGGAATGTGTCCAGGAAGCAAGGCCTAAAAGAAAATGCAATGTTCCTAGCAGAGAGAAGACTGTGCTGATCATAAAAGGTGCACATGGAGCACCTATATTCTGCAGTAATTACTGTCCTATTGGTGTCATTGTAAGTTCAGTGCCATCCAAGATGTTCACAGTACCTCTCTTCTCTCTCAGTGCTATGCTTGTCCAATCTCCTGGCAATGACAGTGGGTGTTCCCCTGCATGATCAAAAGAGAGTGTATTGGAAATGCTGCTTTCAAAGAGAGGCAGCAGCTGGAACACACCTGGGATCATGGTGTATTTAAGGAGATTTTGTAATTTTTGTGCGTTTTAGCAGTGAATACATTCCCAAAAATTTGTTGCAGAGTTCTATTACACATTCCTGTATTCCTGGTCCACATCTGTCAGGGAGCATTATAAAAGCCTTCATGAAAGAATAAGTTGAGCCCTGTTCCTCCTCCTCACAAACCACTTCACATCCTTTGCAGTTTGTCTGTTGGGTAATTAGAAGGACACTCCCTCCAATCAGTTGGGGTCAGTTTACAGATGATGAGACTTGATGGCCTACAGGAAGCAAAGCACATTTTCTGGTCCTTGCTGCATGACTCCTGTGATATAAAGGAATCAGAACTCCATTGACCTGGGGAAACAAGAAAAGTAAAGCTCCTCTTAAACCCAGCTTTCACATATAGCAGCAGGCAGAGACGATGCATAACTATGGATAGTGGGGGGCGCACAATGTAAAGGTTCTGGAGGGCATTTGACTGGCCCTCGTGTCGGCACTAAGTCTAAAACAGAGGTTTTCAAACTGTGGAGCGCACCACCCTAGGGGGGTGAAGAGGAACGTTGAGGGGAGGGAGGGGAGGCAGCGAGCAGTGATTCCAGGTGGCTTGGGTCAGTGATGTCAGGTGGTTCAGGCCCATGACACCAGGTGGCTTAGGCATCACTCTAAGACTTGGGTCAGCCTCACACAGCAGGGCTCAGGGAGGGAGTGCCACCTCCACCCCATGACTCACCTTAGAAGCTGTTGCTAAATGGAAGGCAGGGCGAGCCCAGCTACAGTGCGAGGGAAGCAGTTTCCCCTGGGCAGTTCTCCTTCTCATAGGAGTGAGAAAGCAGCCTCTGCCCTGGGAACAGGCACGGGGCATTTGCCCAGGGCAGTCTGCAAAGCAGGCAGCAAGAAGTGCTGAGACTCCAGCAGCAGGGAAGGAGAAGCAGCCACATGTAGTGAGGGTGGGAGGCAACACTCAGCCCACAGCCAGCCACTCTGCTGCTTCCTCCCTCGCAGCACTGCACAGATGCATGGTGAGTACCAAGGGGAGCCGCTGCCTTTTCGCTGCTGAACATCCTGGCGAGAGGCAACCCCAGGCCTTGCCCGCTCCTGCTGCCCTGTGGGGCACAGTCTGCAGTTGCACTGTGGATGGGTCCCTTCAGAACATTTAGCTGTTGCTAAATGGAAGGCAGAAATCTGAGGAGCGTATGACCCAACATGCCCCCACTTCTCCCCACGCATCATATCTGTCAGCAGGCTCTGATACTATGAAACTATCAGACCAGCTGTATCATCTCTCTTTCCTGGGCATTTGTATCATTGGGATCACTTGTGATGTCTGGTTTTGTCCACACGTTTCAGTGAGATGTCAGGTTCAAAATATGCATATTTACTTTTAAATCATGCTTTTATTGTAGAAACATTATATAAAAGGGTTTTAAATCATTAATCACATGCGACTCTACCACAAGTTGCATGTCTCTTCATGCACTATTTGGCCTGTCATTGTACTATATTTTATTTGCACCATCTAATTTTATTTGATTATGCTGATATATTCAGAGACTATAGATTTTCAAAAGACCAAAATGCTGCATCATAGTTTTTGAATGTTTTCCCTTGCATTTATACTTCTCAAAATACCTTGGAATTTTGTTGCGGTGCCTTTCATACATATACATGACAAACCACTAGAGAAGACAGAACTCTTTATTTTTAGAACTTTATGAAAAATGCATCCAAACTTCAAAGATGAATTAGAAATCAAGCTTTCTGATCAGATATTTTAAGATTTAGATGATGTGAGACTATGGGATTGTAGACAATTAAAAAAATGTGTTTTATCTCTGGAGGAAAAAAAGAAATGTTTTATGACTCCTGAATGACCATCCAAAAGTTCAAAAGGCAAGAAGGGGAGGCCAGGGAGAGCGTCAGAATAACTCTCTAGCCTGTGGTTAAGGAGTGCTCACCTGGAAGACAGGACACCCATTTTCTGCTCAACCTGCTCCAATCATATTTAATTGGTTATGCCACTGTGCCTTTATGATAGTCATCTGACTTGTATCACTGCACCAACAGGAGAGATTGAGAGAGCCATGTCCCAGATTACCCCATAGAATAGGTTACTCATCTGGGTGGTGGGAGACCCAAGTTCAAACCCTTTTTCACATCAGGTGGAGTGGGGATTTGAACCCAGTCTTCCACATCCTGAATGAGTTTCCTAGCTACTGGGCTAAAAGTTTTATAAGTGAGAACCACCACTTTCTGTGGGTTTAGACATATCCTGAGCATATCTACTGGATGAGGTTGGCAGGCAGGAGAACGACTAGTTTGTGAATCCCTCTGGGGTTAAGGTGTTAGGAGCTGAACTGTGGAGTGATGCCAGGATTAAGGTGATTAAGCGCATACCCAGCCACTGAAACTTGGGATGCCTAGAGACATTAAGCACTCATGGAGTTAGTTAGGAGGCATCTGAGCATGGATTTTGTGAATGACAGTGGTACCTAAGGTGGCATTGGGCATCTAAGTCCTCCTCGTGAATCCCACCTGAAATGTGAAAGTTGAGGTTGAAAGGAGAACTTGACTCCCTAATTACTGTGGTTTATGGTGTGTAAGGCTTTTTCATGGAATCACATGCTGTTTCTAAAATATATGGATAGCTATCTGGCAGCTTGTAATACTGTGTATTACTCTGTGGAATGTATGCTCATTATGTTCACTAAAGTAAAAGTATATAGTAACTACCTTAGACAATATAGTATAATGATCTATATTCCAAAATAATTAGTGAAAGATGTTGTCTTGGCATATATGAAGCTTTTCAGTTAAAGTACAGAATTGACTCCCAATAACTACATTACCATCCATACTGCCTCGTTAATACACTTATTATAATGGTACTGTTATTATTTAGTGCAATTAAATACTTTGCTGGAACTATACATTTTTAAAATCAGATGATGGGCAACAAACAGTTATAATTCAGTTGTAAAGTGAGAAATTTAAGTTTAACATTCAAACCAGCAGTGCACAAATATAAATTCTTTACAAGAAAAGATTGTACAATATTTTAAATACAGTAAATCAGAACCTTGCTAAACCATGCTCTATATTCTATACAAAAAAAACTTTGGTATCTCATGCCACCTTTCAAAAAGATTTAACAGATGCAGTAATGAAGTCCATTGTAATGAACAAATTAGTGTAAACATACAAGACTGAAATTGTATGTGAATCTGATGCAGAAAATTATTTTCCACAATATCATTTGAGGAAAATTGTGTGGTTATAGAATTGAAGACTAGTGATAATTCATATGAATAACCAGGAAAGTTAGTTTAACGTTCAACATTGGCATTGTCTCTCTATTGAACATTTAAATTTGTAACAAAGCTTTGGTAACGTTATATTTTAATTTCCCTGTTTCTTTGCAAGAATAAACAGGAAAAATCAAACCATCTTCTATTCATGAAACTTGTAAGATCTTTTGAACTATGTTCGAGGCCTCAAGCTTTTGGAATACACAAGCTTCACCATTTGAAATTGCTTCATCAGTTTTCTCTTCCAGTGATTATATATTGTGCCAAAGAAAGTGTCTCTTCTGTGGAGTTCTCAAGCTAAGCCCAAGAAAGAATCCCTGCTGTGTAGTTTACAAGCTGTGTAGCAGAATAAAGACTTCAAAACAGAATCCGTTTCCACAGTGAAATCTGTCAACAGAGAAAATCTTCCATGTTTAAAACTTTATATATATATATATATAAATAAAGTTTTAAACATGGAAGATTTTCTCTGTTGACAGATTTATATATATATAACTAGATCTTCAGTAAGCATGCCCTTTTATGCATAACTGCTCATTCACACCAGTTGAGGATCTGGCCCATTAAGTATAGTATTTATTTAGCATTGCACTTAGCATAATAATTCGTCCCAAAGGCAGCAATAATTCGTCCCAAAGTTACTATTGCACATATGCAAAATTGAGTTTTTAAATAGTCACAGCTTATTTTCTTCAACCAACGAAAGAGCTTAGTTCTCAGTAGGGACTAGACAACCTGAACATTTCAGATGTGCAAAGCTCTGCTGTTTTAGCAAAATATGTCTGCATGGACTCAAAACAGAAAGTGTGCTTTTCTCATTCTTGATTAATTCAGACTTCCAAAGAGATTTTGCTCATCAATTAGCCCTCCACGACACACACACTGTCGCTAATGTGCTGCATGGAAAATTTCAGAGAGGAAAATTTTTGCTAGGCAAGAACATATGAAAATGGAATTTTGATTGAAAGTTAACTTTGATCATAGAAGGTACTGTGAGGCACTCACCAAAATGACTTCAGAATTTTGCAAGATATAGTATTGCACTGTGAAACAGCAACAGTGAAAGTGGTTATTGCTGGTACATTCAACTGCCTAACTGAAACCATATTTAAATGTTTAGACTTCTTAAATGTTTGTAACTATTTTATGATAATTAAATGTAGTAGTGTTCGATAATTATCACCTAAATTCCCATATTTACTGAGCTTAATCATGATTCTTATCTTGTGTGAATTATGCAGCAAAATCACAGTTGGAATTTGGCCAAATGCAGCTGCTTCACATGTGTACGTATGGAGAAATATAGTAATTTATTATACCTGATCAAACCTATGGTCCATGTAGTCCAGAATCCTGTCTGACAGTGACAGATGCATTAGAGGAAGGTGCAGGGTTCCCCAAAGTAGGTAGTTTATGTAATAACCTGCCCGTAAGGGAAGCTTCTATCTAAACCTCTGTCAGATGGAGATTACCTTATGCCCAAAAGAATGTGTGTGTGTATACTTTCAATATACTGAAGGTATAGATGTATATATGGGGGAAGGGAGAGAGTATTGGAGAAATGAGATTTGATAGGTTGGGAGTGGGGGGGGGGAGTGACTATCACATCAGGGCCGCCCAGAGGATTCCGGGGCCTGGGGTCTTCGGCGACTGGGGACCCCCGCTTCGGCAGTAAGTCGGCAGTAGAGGGTCCTTCCACTCCGGGACCCGCCGCCGAAGTTTCCCGAAGCGGGGGCCCCCCGCTGCCGAAGTGCAGCCAGGTTTTTGGTAGTAATTTGGTGGCGGGGGGCTCCCGCCGCAGGTCTTCGGGGCACTTCGGTGGCAGGTCCCGGAACGGAAGGACCCCCTGTCGCCGAATTACAGCCAAAGACCTGGCTACATTTCGGTGGCGGGTCCCGCTTCAGCAGGAATTCGGCTGCGGGGGGTCCTTCCGCCACGGAGTGGAAGGACCCCCCGCCGGCGAAGACCAGGTGCAGAAGACGCTCCGGGGGCCCAGGCCCCACGAGAGTTTTCCGGGGCCCCTAGAGTGAGTGAAGGACCCCACTCCAGGAGCCCCGAAAAACTCTCGTGGAGGCCCCTGCAGGCCCCGGGGCCTGGGGCAAATTGACCCTCTTGCCCCCCCTCTGGGCGGCCCTGTATCACATTCCATTTCCCCTCCACATGGACACATCTGTTATGAGCATGGTCAGTAGAACACTTATTGCTTACTTTTTATTAGTGTGTGGGATGGGGTGGAGACACAATTTTTTAAGCTGTTAGATATCTGGTTTTCATGTTTTTGTCTTAGTAGAGCATGAAAGAAGAATCACATCTGTATCTATATATGTATATGTATGTTGATTCCAGGCTTTCCTTGACACAAATTAGTTCAGATGAAAGAGCTCCAATTTATGAGTGGCCCTCTGTGTTTATGTAGTGCTACTTCCCATTACTAGTGGAAGAGATGATCTTAGAAATGTAGCTGTTTACATTCTACACAGCATCATCAGGGTGCAGTACTCAGCAGGGCACTCTGGGTTGGGTAAAGAGCTTTTGGCTTTTGTTTCCTATATTATTATAATGATTTTTCTAGTACAAAGAAACCTTTCAGCAGTCTTATACATAATGGTACAGTCCCTTCATTTTAGATTCTAATTTCTTTCATTCCCCACCGTTGTGATTTGCTAACATCACAATCATGAGCAACGTTAAAAAAGGCCTGCTTGTTATTCATATGGTATTTCCAGCGATACTAATTGGATGGATTCTCCACACCTGTACTCTCTCTTAGAAGGAGAATATCAAACCTGCTCAGATATCAAACCTCTGTTCTCTCTAGTAGTTGAGCTAATGACTCTGCAGCTTTAACCCATTGCATGGATGCCTGTATTATTTTTTGTAAGCAACCGTCTGGAATTCTGTAAGTGACTTATTAGACATTTATAGGGTCCCATTATCAATTTTACATGGTACTTTCTGGGGAATGTAAAAGGACAGTCCCTGCCCCAAAGAGCTTGCACAATCTAAATTAGAGAAGCAAAGAAAAGTAAAGATATTAGACAATGGGTACAAGAAATAAAAATTAGTCTTATTCTAGAATAGGAGAGTTAGAGATGTAGGAGGAGATTTTTAAAGGCACAAATGCAGACACCTAAGTTCCCTTCATGCCTTTGAAAATCTCTCCATAGAGAATGAGGTAAGGCAAGTGGGAGGAGTAGAGCAAAGAAGTGAAAGACAACACAGGAAAGAGCAGGAGAGGAAGAAGCTTTGAGAAGGGAGCTGAAGAAATGATGTGAAGGTGTTGATGCACAGGAAGAGGGGTGTTGTTCCAGGGTTAGCAGAGTAATATGGAAAAGACACAGCGGTGAGACTTGGAGGAGAGAAATGAAGTAAAAAAGGCAAGAAATCTGGAGCAAGTTCAGAGGTGAGGTGAGAACAGCTGGAGATAATAACTGAGATGGAAGCAGAAAAAGAATCTTTGAAGGGAAGTCAAGAAGTGTGAATTTATGTAGAAACAAACAGACCTGCGTGATACATAGGGGGGAGGAGGGCATTCGGCTAAAGGTGATGGTGTAGGCCCATGACATACCCTTTATAAAAGGCAATGTGGCATAGAAGAGGAGGCTTCGCTCGGCTCTATATGTCAGATGAGGTTCTATTCTCAGCTGTGCTGAAGTGACCAACCACTTAGTTACCTTATTTGTAAAATGGGTGAGTGACACTTGCCTGCTTGGAGGGCAGGAGTATGAGGATGTGGTCAGAAATATGGGTTGTGAACTGCACAGAAATATTAACACTGCTCTAGGCAACACTCTCCTCTTAAAGCAAGAAACAGAAAGCAGGAATTCTCATAACCAACACTCCACAGTTGTGTAACCGTCTTGCAAAGTGTGTGTTGTACTCTCCTCCTAGAGAACAATAGACTACTTCTGTTACCAGTTACTCCTTTAACTCAAGTGGAAATTCTCTATTGTGGATCTAAAGACCTTGGATTCAAACAGTGTTGATGGTCTAGGTCAGAAAAAATACTGATCATAATATATAGGCACAAAGGATAAAATTAAAGTTGCACGGGTAACCTCTATGTCATACTCCCTAACTTTTGAGTTCTAAACTTTGCAACCTTAAAGTTCTTTTCAAACAGCCTTTTTATATGGTAAGTATATAGACAGCTATGCAGATAGGAACTCTTCGTAAGTCAGCACTTAATGGGGGACGACGTGCCTTGGGATACTTCTAATCAGCTACTGTGGTCACCAGTTTGAATCCAGCCCAGCTTGTAAGGATTAAAAGGATGCAATCTTCAACTATTCCCAATTTCGCATACTGTGCACATAGCTAATGGAATGTTATACCACCATGGACTGTTACAGAAGGCTGGTAAATTGTATAAAAGGGATGCAAACCCTGAGTTGTGTTCTTTAAAGAGTCCCCTACTGATTTTGGACTCATGGGATTGGTGTGTAGGATAAACAAATAATTAGTCAAGCAACCACCAAGCTTTAATCATGGTTTTCCATCCACAAATGTTAGTAAAGGAATGTTTGAGTGGGAGGGCGAAAGGATGAATTTGTTGAATCTAAAACTCACTAAAGAAGCATCAGTCCACTACGTTGCTTCTGTTAAATTTTATTTTGCACACAGGCATGAGATTTCCCAATTAATTTTCTGATTGCACTGTATCTAGACTTCTTATTCTACTAAAATGACAAGCTTTAGTTTGGTTGGTAGTAGCACAGTTCCTACATCTTCAGCATATCTTCCACAAGAACTGAGAGTGTTTCACAGAGGTAGAGCCCCTCCTTCTTTGGAGACAGCCAGCTGCCACTATATTCTTTCTCTCCCAGTGGAGTACTTTGGCAGTAGATTTCTTTCACAGTTGTGACTACAATTTCAATGAGGAGAGTATTGGTTTAGAAAAGGAGATATTTAGCAGAGCACAGAATTATTGTTTTAAATGACTGGGAAAGTGATGAGAATTCCACTCCCTGAGCTGAGCTTGCAGATTAAACACAAATATCACTGGCTACCATAAATGCTGCCTTTTACCCTGTCTGACACTGGGGCAACTGAGATAATTGAAACACATATACAGCTAAATCCAGGAGTTAAATAGGAAAGGGCTTTCAGAGAGGGTCTATTGACTCTAAAACTTCAAACTCCAGTGCTGCTCATACTGACCACAGATTTGTTAATCTCTTCAAGGACTATTGCATTACATGGGCTCTTGTATGTGGGGAGAGATGTGAGGTTCTTTTTCATTTGTGGGGATTGAGTGTGGGGGAGAGAGAGTTGGAGTTGTTTATTGGTATTGAGCTGCTTTGTAAAATTATTCATTATTTTTGTATTGCAAGTGTGCTAGGAAAATATGCAAGTTAGAGAACTAACAAAGTCAAATATGGCCCTGTTTGAGCACAAATTTCCTTTTAGTTTTTGAAATGATCTTAAGCTATTCTGTTTGACTTCCTTTAGGAGTAATACTGTAAATAAAATGAAGTCTGGGTTGCCTTATATAAAGCACCATGACTTAAAAACCCCAGAACATAATGCAGTTACCCAAGTTTGAAAGCTAAACCAGTTTTTGGTATTTACTGTATTTGTTTAAAATGACCTGACCTGTTAAGTGACTTTTTCTCTGGTACCACCTTCTCTTCTGGATATAATGTTCTTTGTTTATGTCTCCCAACAAAGTGCTAAATTCTGGCCTGACTTAAATCATTGGCTTTGTTTGGGTTGCACCACTAGACGTCAAGCCAGAACTTGAACTATGGTCTCTTTGCATTTCTAATAGTCTTTGTCTTCCTTGTAACATTCCTTGTATGTTGAATCCATTTTGATTCCAGTGGTACTCTAGCCTCCATTATAATAACCAGCTTTCTACTTGTACTGTACAGTCCCTAAACTATCCATCCTTTGCTGCTTTGTGTTCATCAAGATCCTGCCCTTGGCAACTAGGATAACAGTCTGCTAGAGAAGATTTCTTCCTTTCACACATCACAATACATCTTTGCTTTTCCAAAGAGATTTCTGAAGCTCCTCAGACAACCTCACTACGAAACAATGTGCTCTGTCCCAGATAGCCACCTTTTCTTCTCATACAGCTTTGAAAGAATGCCAACTTATTTATTAGGTTCATCTAAACATAAAGCAAACAATTCATTATTCATGTTAAATCCCTCTGTGCTCCCTTTTTATACAGTTGGTATAATAGCTTCTGAGGAGCTCTGTGATTTCTTTAGCAACCAATTCTGTAGTCATTGTGCAGCAACCAAGTCCCAATAAGTGTCATTTATTTCCAGTCCAGGATCCAGAACCGCTGACGTAGCTGAAATGCACAGAGTACATATTAGGAATATGTGTGCAAAGGTGGCTAAAAGCTCAGGTTTGCAGTCCCCTGATCTTGTTGTGATTCTGTGCATACTAACCCCACCCTATGCTGAGAAGGCTTCTCTAATTTATGTGAGCTACAAATGGTATAGGAGTGCTACAAGAGGTTGAAACTGAAGAAAAGGATCTATGTGGCATCCCAGTCACTCCCTCTTTCCTCTGACTGCACCTTCTTTTCTCAGTGTATGGCTACACTTGACATTTCAAAGCACTGCCGCAGCAGCGCTGCGAAGTGTGAGTGTGGTCAAGCGCCAGCGCTGGGAGAGAGCTCTCCCAGCGCTGCACGTAAACCACATCCCTTACAGGTGTAGCTTGCAGCACTGGGAGCCCCGCTCCCAGAGCTGCGGCACTGATTACACTGAGGCTTTACAGTGCTGTATCTTGCAGCTCTCGGGGGTGTTTTTTCACCCTCCTGAGCGGGAAAGTTGCAGCACTGTAAAGCGCCAGTGTAGCCATGGCCTCAGCTATACAAGCAGTAGTGAAGATGAACGACATCAGAACTCTGCATACTGACTTTTCTCCTTTAGAGAATCTATGTTTTGTCAGGGTGACTCCTTGAAATGGTTAAACCCACTTCTCAAACAGATTGTGCTGTCACTGTAAAAGTAGCCATACTCCATTGGAAGATCTGCTCCTTAATGTCTCTGAGTTCTATACTCTTAAATGCTCTCTGACTTCAGGGTGTCTGCTTCTCATATCATGGAATGGTCAGTAACCATGTTTTTGGTGGATAAAATTGTGTTGATTAGATCAGTGACCATGATTGCCAAATTTGTTAAGTCATAGCTGAACACTGAGCTTTCCAAGAAGTTAAATATAGTAAAAAACAAAGTCAGGACAGAATCTCTGACCTGAAAAAGCTTCAATCAGAGAACACACATATAGTCATGCTAGGATAAATTACCGTATGTACTCATTCATAAGCCAAATATTTTTAGAAAGAGGTGACGCATCAAGAGCAGAGGTCAGCTTATAAACGGGTCTGCACCAATATTTGATTATTTTAAACTATATGGAATCATTGAATTGAATATCTAATACATTGTTGTTTTGTTTACCTGGAGCGTCTGCAGGCACAGAGCCCCTCCGCTCCCTGTGGCCGCGGTTTGCTGTTCCCAGACAATGGGAGCTGTGGGAAGTGGCACGCCACTTCCCACAGCTCCCATTGTCTGGGAACAGCAAACCATGGACACTGGAATCTGAGAGGCTCCATGCCTGTGAACGCTCCAGTTAAACAAAACATCCAGGCCCACTTGCAGCTTATCCTAATGGGCCAGGAGCCAAAGTTTGCCAACCTCTGAAATATAGGGTCGGCTTATGAAAGGGTCATACAGTTTTTGCTATTTTTACCTAACTATCTTGGGGGGTCAACTTGTAAACGAACAGGCTAATGAACGAGTATGTATGGTAAGTGTGAAGGGATGACCAAATCATTAGTATGTTTCACAGGTGAGGTTTTAAAAATGATAAGGTGGAGAAGCAGGGTATCAAAGAGAATTGTTGAGTTCTTTCATATTTCTCTCTTGACTTCAAGCTAATCTGATATTTTGTTGCACAAACATTTGCTCACTTGCACATCCCCTGTTGATATTCAGCAAAACCCAAGTGTATCTTTACTGTGTATTCTCTGCTTGAGTAAGGTCCATGTAATCTTTCTGGATCTTCTGCTGTGTTTATTCCTTCTTAAAGTGAAGACCTGTTAGCAGATGAATGTAGCACCCCCTATCCACCTCGTTACCGCCTTTAACACCAATCTCCTTTCAGGTTTTGATGGACAGGCCTGGGTTCTTCTGGATCCAACCTCCAGCTTAGCAGGTTGTAACATAGCTTATTTTCTTCCCATATGAATTTATTTAGTGGGTCTCTGCCCTCCTTGCTCCTTCCTGGCAGGGTCACCAGGGCAGCTTGGAAGGAAAATTCTAACCACAAGAAATGCCCAGTTACTTGCCAGATAGCTGGAGACTCCCAGGAAATAATACAAATACATACAATATATTCAACAGAGTAATTATATTAAACAGGAAGTAAATAGAACAGAGTAAGACAATACTCTTAGGGTTGCTATTGCCTGCACTGAAGATATGCAGTGAATTTCCCCAGTCATGTGACCTAATATAGCAAGACAAAGTTGGTTGTAGTGTTGCATTGGTACGCATACTTTGTAGGAATCGTTGATAGCCTGTGACCATGATATTCTCTGTGCAGCAGTTAGCAGCTTGGCCAACTGGCTTCAGTGCAGTAAGTTACCTAATAGCAGCAGGTAATAACATCCCCAATCCCTTATCCCCTGGCTTGAGGACATTGGGATTTCCCGTGCAATTTCTCTGACTATCTAACTAGCAGATTATGCACTCACAACTCCTTGAGTGCACCTCAGGTTTGGAGATGAATCTGGACTCCTCAGTCACTGCACAGTGGCTGATGACCACTGCTGGCAGGGATCCTCTTCATGCAGGAGTCAGGCTGCTTATGGTCCTCGGATTTCCCCTCATCACAAAGGGAAGCAGGGTTCAAGGTGCAGATTACAAAAACTGTATGAAAGACCCTATCTTTAGTCTCTCCCCTAGTGCTCAGATATGCGCACAGCAAGCTAGCAGCCCTGGACTAGCAGCCAGTGAAGAGCTTACTGATTTTACCTTCAGAGCTGGAGGGCTTCCCCTTCCTTTCTGGGTGGACAGTTTTCCCAACAAAACTCTATAAACTGAGAGTCACCTTGAAAAGGAAAAGTACCAAGCTGAGGGATGTTGCTTCCAGGTCCCCAGAGGCCATTTCTCAGGAGACCTTGCATGCAGACCTGGGATTCACCAGCTCACCCATAGCCAGTCTTGCCCTTTCTGTGTCTGGCTCCAGACTACTCCAAAGTGGCTTTCCCCTCTCACAGTGGTCTCGAAGGTGAGCATCTCACTTTTTATTGGTCAGGCTAGCTCTTCTTCCCAGGCTTTGCTGGAAGGGTGAAGTGAATGATGAGAGGAAAAGAGAGGAAGATGAAAAAGGAGGGGAAAAACACAAGAAAGGCTGTGAAAATATGTCTATTAAGGGTGCACTCATTGCTATCTTTAATTGCTGTAGACCACGTAGATACCAGGATGACAGGCATTTTAGAACAGAGGAAAAACATGCACTTCCAATTTTTCAAGCACTGTAGATTTGCTTTCTGGGGTTCCCACATTTTTCCATAATACATGCCAGATATTAATAGCAAGATTGCTTTGTGAACACCTCTCCTCCCATTCGTAATCACATAACATTCCTCTGGCAACTACGTGTTACATAAAAGAGTACTAGTAGGAAAATGACATTTTTAGCTCCTTTAAATGTGGTTTAGCCAGAGGAGAGTTAGAGCTGTGCAACAAGCTAGCTCTCTGAACCACCAAGAGCTGCTCCGTGGCCTCCAGTGTCACCCAAACACAGTTTAGAACTATTAATTTAGTTCATAGGTACAGTACTTCTGCCCTAGTTCCGATCTATCTCAAATGGTTTCAGTACTGAGTTTCACAGGGCAAAATGTCTATAGTTTAAGATTTACTCCTGTAAATCCTTATATAAGAGCTAAAATGTCATTAAATTCAAAATCCTCAACTGCTTTCTTCCTCTCCCTTTGTTTTACTTCCTCATCCTCATGCAGATGTTGTCTTCACATGTGTTCTGTGTATATATTCAGTTGTAAAATCCTTCAAACAGTGTCTTTATCTTGAGTGCCTAGCTCTTCTCTGGATCCATAGATATAACAACAACAAAAATAATGATTGTGATAAAATTTTAATATCCTAACTCACCTTAGGATCATCATTCATTGCTAAAATAATTGAAAATGTAAATATCACTTAGATGGACCATTTATAAAGATCATTCTCCAATTCACCATAGGGACTCCAATCCTTATAATCGTAAATTAGCTTGCTTTTATTTTCAACAGAAAAATGTTACAAATTAGGAACTAATTGTTGCATGATCGATTGATAATTTTCTCTCCCATTGTGTGTGGAAAGCTACTAGATGGCAAGCATTCTGCTTCCAACAGCAGGGGAAAGTATCAGTCAATTATGAGACAATTAGTTCAAATTTCTACTAGTTTTTTACATGTGCTGACAAGATTGCCTTAAAAGTGTAAAAACAGTGATTAACCATAGACTTAACTTACTTTTAAACTTAAAAATCGAACCTAGAGGCAGATGCTTCCAGAAGACATCATTTCTTGGAGAGATGAAATTAATGAAATAATAATAACTGTTTGACAACAATTAGAAGAGACTGTCATGACCAAGTCAGCTTGCATTTGTGGTTTTTCAAGGCTGTTCATTATTGCAGCTTTGACATGACATGAAATGTTCTTGAAAACCTCAACGTCAACATTGTTAATTAATTTAGACTGTGCATCATAGACAAACCCCTTACTTCACCACAGCACCCCTGAAATAACCCCAAACATAAGTTCCTTTATGAGAACATTAGTGGAACAGAAAACATCACAAACTTCAAGAATCAAGACGTAATACTCATTAGGTCAGCTTCATTCTCACCCTTACTGAATAATAACGTATTACTAATCAATATACAGTATCTATCTGAGATTTATTCATGTAACTTATGTGTGTGTATATACACTATGTATATGAAGTTAATATTTATGTGCTAAACTCATGGTCATTTTATAAATTACATTTGTCCTGCACGTTTTGAGTGCAACATTTTGAGTCCTTTATTGCACACACATCTGCAAAAGTTTGAAGCTGATCTTCATGATCAGTCAAATGCAAGTATTCTTTCCATTAGAATGCTTGGGTGACAAATGTTGAAATTTTAATACGAAATACCAACCATTTTCAAGTAAAATGTTTTTCTAAATGCCAATGGTATAAACTCATCAAAGAGCTGAAAGATAACTGAGTTATTTCTCCCACATAACACCAGTAACGCAGGCCAAATTTTATGCCCTTTGGTACACAACCACATGCAACTCCAGTATTCTAATTATGCCTATAAGGCCATACTGCCTACAACAGGCTTTCACAAATGTACCTGACTGGCCCTTGGAATTTAGTAAATAATTCTGTTGATGACGATGCACAGGAGGAATAGAATCCAGCCCACATTCTCTTAGTTGCTTGGCAATGCAGATTTAACAGGAAGAAAAAATAGTCAATACTTAAATCCAGATTCTTTAATCATTAAAGTCAACAGATATGACTGAATATACACAGAGAGCAGATCTTTTCAGAAAGAAGGTGCCATTAGATATAGCCACTTGTCAGAGTAGAACCACGTTTTAAAGTACCAGCTATTTCGCAACCTAATTCTAAGGATTAACTACACTGTGAGGTAACACTAAATTGTACTTCTCAGGTCCCTGTATTTAATACTTTAATGCATGCATCATCCTGTATGTTCCTAATTAATTTAACTAATCCCATGGTTACTGAGTGCAGAAATTTGAACAAATAAGAAATATCAATTGAAGGAAAATTCAAATGGGAAAAAAAAGTGAATTTGGAATTGTGGCCTTCAGATATTAAAGAAAGCATGTTACAGTAATAGCATGTCTTTCATGAATTTTACAATTTCTGTTGTATTACTGCTTATGAATTTTATCCCTTCATATTTAATCTCTATGGCTTGTTATAAGTTTCTAGTCTTTTTTTAAAGACAGTGATTTGACAGTAGCCAAATATGTGAATAGAAATTGATTTTATGCAATACACCCAACAAGAATTTTATTGATATAAAAGGCTTCATTATTTGTAGAATTACTCTAAAATTATTTTGAAACAGCAAGAAATCTCTCTGGACTATATTAAAATTTCATGCCTAAATGCAGTTGAACATTCATTTTTATGTGAGTTCTTTGTTTTGTGCTGCAGTATAAAAGAAGTCTGTTGGAAGTAAATATCAGGGGAGTACAAATGCAGATTAAAGCTTCAGGAAACAAGATGTAAGTGTGAAAGATGACAGAATGATCATGTGGGAGGCATGTAGCTTTTTTCTCTCTCCTTCATTCCTATTCATAATTATGGTTAAGAGCAAGGACCTCAGTCATTTTACAGCAGCATTCGCAGATAATCGCAGGAGATAGTGCGGTTAAATTATATGCATTCAGACATTTTGGCAGGCTCGATAGTCTTACCAATCTTGCTTGCTACACAGCAACAATGTCAACATCTACAGATACAACTTTGTCTCCAGCACAGTTTCCTTTAATATTAAGAAAAAACAGGTTACTAAGAATTTCTGTATTTAGGGTCAAATCCTGGCTTCAGTGCATAGCCCATTTAATGGGGAATGTATTGAGAATGTTTGATGGGGATTTGTTTATCAGGATGATGTCTTTTACTCTACCCCAAATTGCCACTTTTAGGCCGTTATGTCTGCCTTATAGCAGCTATTATGGCTATTATGACACTCTCTTTGCATAGTGGAATGGCTATTGCAATCAAGTTGGTAAGGCTGGAATTTTCAAAATCACTCACTTCATAAGTATTTGTTGGCCTACCTTTGCTCTCATTGAAATCAGTGGGAGGTTTACTGATGACTTCTGTGAAAGCAAAGATACCCTAGTCCTGAGCACTTTTGAAAATCTCACCCAGAAACTGAATGTTGACTGATATTACTTATCATTATATTGGGCTGATATATTGTCTAGGCATGTCGCAAAATGAAAATTAATGGAAGCAAATGCAATTTAGAGACTAAGATAGAAATTCTATATGCCATTTATTCTTCTTGATACAGTTACTGCAAATCCACGTTTGGCCTAGAAACACAGTTTTCTTTGGAAGAAAGTTCAGAATCGTTTTGAACCAGGAGTTAATGTTCATTTGTGTCATCTGCCTAACCAATGAAAGGTGGTAGTCCTAGAGCTTTTAAATGGCCATGTACCGGTAACAGGGCTTGATAGTACCATATGCTTTTTGAGTGGCTGTTTTTCAGTTTTGTGTATGACAAGAGACCGATGACAGTTTTAATGTAGTACTATAGCCCTGGAGAAATGTTTTGATTCGCAAAACAGTAACTTTGGCCTGGATACACAAAAGGAACTAGGTGTTGAGCGTCACAGCACCTAACTTTTAGGCACCTAGAAAATCATTAGGATTCACAAACCCTGAGTTAGGCCCCTACACACTTTATACAATGAATTGGGGGAGAGTGGCACCTTTACAAAAGCCAGAATTCTAGGCAAGGAGCCACCTAAGCTAACCAATGCAAGATGCTGACCAGAGGGATGTGTGACCCTCTCTGAGATAGGTCCCTAAGTCAGGACTGCAGTGAGCTGATGATTTTTGAAGTTAAGCAACTGCTTCAACAAGAGAGATTGAAGGAACCCCACATCTAAATATCCCATAGGTCAGTGGTTAGCTCTGACAGATGTCAGACCGCTTTTCACATCCCTTCTTCCCCCTGAGGCAGAGGGGAGACTTCAACTGCAGGGTCTCCCACATCCAAGATGAGTATCCTCATCCCTGGGCTAAAAGTTATAATTGATGTCCTCCTCCCACCCCATAGCTATTTTGTGCGAACTTGCCTGAGGGGCACAAGCTAGTAGGTGTGCTCAGAGGGCACCTACTGGATCGGGCCCAGCACATGACTTAGTTAGCCAATGCCAGTCTTATACTGGGGCTTTGGCAGGAGATAGACACGTGGACATCTAGAGAGAGGCAGCAAGTACACATGCCCAGAGGTAGAAACATAGGCACCTCTGGTAACTCTTATTGCAAAAATCTAGGTGCCTACAGGGTTCAGCATAAGTTTTGTGTACCATAGAGATGCCAAAAAGGTACTATTTAGATACCTAACGCAGGGATTTAAACACCTATCTACTTTTGTGTATCCGGTCCTTTATAGCTTAGACATGTGCCTGTGGCTGGTGTTCGCTTTATGAGGCTATTCAGCATGTTAAATTAAAGCTGAAGGTCTGTGTTCAACTCTCAGCCACATTATTCCCACGACAGACACAATAAGGTTCTCAATATGATTTACCTGGCAAGCATCAGAAAACAGTTTTAATATTGATTATGTACAGCTGTCAGCTGGCCTGATAGATCCTATAAGCTTGAAGAGCTGCTGGAGTGGTCTATTCTTAACATACAGATTCACAGATTCCAAGCCCAGAGGAGACCATTCTGATCTTCTGCTTTGACCCCCTGTATAACGCAGGCCATAGAACTTCCCCAAAGCAATTCCTACGGCATATATATTAGAAAAACAGCCAATCTTGATTTAAAATTGGTCAGTAATGGAGACTCCGCCATGACCCTTAGTTATTGGCCATAGTCGGAAGACAGGATACTGGGCTAGATGGACCTTTGGTCTGACCCAGTATGGCCATTCTTAATTGTTCCAATGGTTAATTACGCTCACTGTTAAAAATTTACACCATATTTCCAGTCTGAATTTGTCTAGCTTCAACTTCCAGACTTTGAATCGTTCTATACCTTCCTCTGCTAGACTGAAGATCCCTTTATCAAATATTTCTTCCCCTTTTAGTACTTACAGACTGTAAGTTCCCCCTTCACCTTCTCTTTGGTAGACTCAAGGTGCTCTATCTATTTAGCTTATCACTATAAGGCATGTTTTCTACTCCTTTAATCATTCTTGTGGCTCCTCTTTAAATCTTTCCAAGTTATCAACATCCTTCTTGAATTGTGGATACCAGAACTGGATGCAATATTCCAGCAGCGATCATTCCTATGCCAAATATAGAGGTAAATTAACCTCTATACTTCTACTTATGATTCCCGTTTATGCATCCCAGAAACTCATTAGCTCCTTTAGCCATAGCATCAGATTGGGATCCATGACCCCTGTGATTGAATGTACCCTTATATTCACGCCCTGCACACATTTGTAATAATCTCTGTAAAAATATGCCTTGTAAGGCATCATTTGAAAACTAATAACTTACTGGTCAATAATATCATGATGAAATGTGTGCAACAACATTATGAAGTTATAAACATAAGCTGAAATTAGGTCTGAAATGTGTTTACCAGACAAGTCTGGGTAAATCGGTTTTTCAAAGACAGAGGACAAGCTGACACCTCTAGCTAGCTGTCATCAAAGTTGATGGTCAGTCAGCTATAAGTGGCCTTTTTTGGCAAGGAAGGGAGGCAGGAAGAAACAGATCATGGAACAACATCATGGAACCTTTAACACCAGACTCCATTTCTCCATCCTTAGCGGGAATGAGCTTTCTCTAAAGGTAACGCTCAGGAAAATGCATGTCCAAAGGGTGACTGAACTATAAAAGAGGGGCAAAAAAACCCAGCTTATCTCTCCCTATCCATCTCTCTCTCTCTCTTTCATCTAAGAAGACAAAAGAAACAGCTGCTTGACTTTGGGTACAGATCCTGGCCTGAGAATTTGGTCAGCAATGTTACTGGAAACATGTGGTAAGGGATTTCACCTTGAATCAAGTTTAGTTCACTAAGTTTTAGTCTAGGAAGCGTTTTATCTTTATTTCTCTTCTATTTCTAACTTTAATGTCTTGTTCTCACTTAAAATCTCTATTTGTAATTAAATAAACTTTTTATTCTTTAATCAAAACAAATCAAGTGTTGTGAATTGTTCGAGTAACTCCATTTGGGGTTGCAAAGTGTTTTATGTTGTTCCCTGCCAGCAGCAACAAACCTAAAATATCTGAACTGTCCAGGAGAGGCTGGACAGTGCAAAACATGTTCTTGGGGGAAATTCACCCTGCAAGTAGTAACCAAGGCTGCTGGAAGCCAGTGCATAGCTGGAGTGTGTTGACAAGTTGCTGTGGTCAGAGTTGCTGGACCAAGGCTAAGGCTATACACAGACACTCTCAGCATGACCTGCATATGGACAGGCTGATTGGGTGCCCCACAATGCTTTGCTGTTGTGGCTTCCAACTTGGGTCACTCACAAAGTTGCAGTGCAGGAGTGATGCAGCACCTAAGTTCCCTTTAAGCTGTGCAGCTGCCTATTAAGCCTCATGCAGGGGCTCAGGGTTGTGGCAGGGAGACATGCCTCTCCCCCAGCATGGACTTGCCGCAGCGGGGACAGGCACCCCTCCCCGCCAGCCCCAGCACGGACCTGCCCCAGACTTGCTGTGGCCAGGGGAGACGAGCCCCTCCTTTGGCCTGGCTCAGCCCAGGCCCACAGGAGCTGCTGGGAAGAGTAGTCCCTCCCCAGGACCGTTGGAGCTGCCAGAGAGAGGAGCGCCTCCCTCGGCCCAGGCCAGCCCCGCTGGAGCTGTCATGGCCAGGGAAAAGCGCCTCTCTCCCAGCCCCAAGCTGCTGTGGCCACTCTGCAAGAGAGGGCTGGGGGGAGTACTCTCTCCCTACTGCAGCCTTGGGGCAGCCTGCACCCCAATCTCCTCATCCCCAGCCCCACCCCAAAGCCTGAATCTGCTGCACCCCAACCCTCTGCCTCAGCCCTGAGCCCCCTCCCACACTCCGAGCCCCTTATCCTCAGTCCCACCCTAGAGCCAGCACCCCCAGCCAGAGCTCTCACACCCCCACCGCACCCCAACTCCCACCACATGAATTTTGTTATGTGCACCAATATGGAGGTGATGTGTCCTGCACATGGACATAAAAAATTAGAGGGAACACTGAATAGCACCTCATTGGTCTGGATTGCATCCTGGAATGTTACAGCCCCCAAATCTTTTTCAGAGTTGCTGCCTCCCAGGATAGAGTCCCCCATCCTTTAAGTATGGCCTACATTCTTTGTTCACAGATGTATCCATGTAGCCACATTAAAACATATATTGATTATGCCCAGTTTACCAAGTGATCTACATTGCTCTGAATCAGTGACCTGTCTTCTTCGTTATTTACCACTCCTCCAATTTTTTTGTGTTTATCTTCAAACTGTATCAGTGATGATTTTATGTTTTCTTCCACCTCATTAATAAAGATGTTAAGTGGCGCAAGACCAAGAACTGATTCCTGCAGGACCCCAGTGGAAACAGACCCATTCGATGATGATTCCCTGTTTGCAGTTACATGTTCAGATCTAGCTGTTAGCTGATTTTTTTATCCTTTTAATATATGCCATGTTGATTTTATATGCTAGGTTTTTAATCAAAATGTCATGTGTTACCAAGTCAAACACCCTACAGAAGTCTGTCTATTACATCCACACTATTACCTTAATCAGCCAAACTTGTATTCTCATCAAAAAAGATATCAAGTTAGTTTGACAGGATTTATTATATAGGCAGATAATGCTCATAATTGTTCACATATACATTCCTTCCACATAAAGGGCAACATTACCCAGTGATTTGAGCACTGGCCTGCTAAACCCAGGGTTGTGAGTTCAATCCTTGAGGGGGTCATTTAGGGATTTGGGGCAAAAATCTAAGTGAGAATTGGTCCTGCTTTGAGGAGGGGGTTGGACTAGATGACCTCATGAGGTCCCTTCCAACCCTGATATTCTGTGATAGATCCCAGGGAGATTTCAATTCCACCTCCATCATGTTGCCTTTTTCACAAGAAACATTGGCCATTTCCTGTACCTTCTTTAAAACTGTACTAAATACAGTTTGTATTTGAAGGCTCTGTGGCAGGTTTGAAATGGCTGTTTTGATATAACATCTTTATTGTGACCCTTCCAGTCTTCTGAAAAGATAGTTACAAGCCTATCTTTACAAAATGCTTAGAAAAGCTCTTTTTGGAGCTTGTCTTTTTAAAATAAATGTCAGTTACTGAAGCTCGAAAGATAGGCTATTTCATTAATGGGGAGATGAATGAGGAAGAAATGTATTATTAACACCAGAATATTTAAACCTGGGAAGAGATCATTTATTTCAGATATCTTTAGACACTCTGCTAATGCTTCCATTTTGTTAATGATGAATTCACTTCATTTAAAGAAAAAACTAATGGAATTTGGTACATTTTCAGTATAATGTGAAACCTTTCTCCATTCCCAGTATATACTTATCCTGCCCTACTGTCACTGAAGGTTAATAATGTTGTCTCTCGCCTTCATTGTGCTATAGGATATAGCTGTAAACAGAAAATGATAGAGCAACTGAAGTAATTTTTACTTGCCAAGTATTTAGTTTTATCTTAGTGGGCTTTTTTCCTAGACTGTGTTTTGTAATTATGTTCAAAACTGAATGTAATTATTGTGGTGAACGTGTTTGGGGTGCTGAATAGATCTACTGTACTGTATATGCCATGCATTATCTGGAAGCAAACTTCCAATATTTGATTCTGATTAAAGTACTGTACCCTTCACTGTAGCTGCACCACAATCATTGCTCAGAGTTTTATAACCGCCCATCGAAAAATATTCTGGTATGAAACTTGCCATAACAGAACTTAAAAAAAAAAAATAGTTTCAGCCATTTTAATTTGTAAGAGGGTGGTAAAAAAATAGTTAGTACTTTGCAGATCATGTTACTTACTCCTTTAAATTGATAATTCTTTTTTAATGGCATTGATGAGGTTCAGAGTTGATCCTGATGCAATATTTTGAAATGGCCAAAGATCTCAAACATCTCTCAAAATCTTCATATTAATGATCGGGGGAAAAATAAAATAGACACTTTCCAGTAAGTCTCTCACTGGTCAAGCTGCCTTGCTCATTCAGTTTGGATATAAAGGAGCAAACAAAGACAAGGTCGGCCTGCTCTCCTCAATTCCTCTGCCTTGAAGGGATGGCGCCAATTCTTTGTCAACAAGGCTAAACATGTTCCACCAGATCCTTTTGCTCCTGCTGTGCTGGATCCATAGTGTACCCCATTCTGGGACCTGATATGCCCATAATGTACAAAGCAGAAAACCATAGAAACTTGACTGGTTTAGACTCTAGCCTGCACATCCTAAAGGAATGCCAAAAGGTGATGTACTTTGGTGAGCTTCACTCTCAATGAAACCTGAAACTGACAAGTTTAACCTGCTTGGGGAGGAGAGGGGGGTTTCACTGTGAGCATTTCACACATCTCTAATTGGCATGTCTTGAAAGGATAACAAAGATTTTGCCTATTAGAAGTAGTTCAGGTTTTTTTTCAAGAACACTTTAGAGCAGGTCAAGCAGAATTCTAATGAGGTCAGCCTCCTTCCACTTTCCTGTGAGATGTTCAGATTTCAGCTTCAGTGTGCATGTGTTTGAAAGGGGAAAGTGCTGCCTCTGCAGCATATTCCCTCTTCTCCAACTCTCCAGTCCTATGGATGGGGAAGAAGGAAGGTTAAATCATGGGTTTAAACCCCTTCTGCCCCCATAGGTTACATCAACTCTGTCTACATCCACTGCCTCCCGCTTCTCATTATGACCCTTCGAGATGGGTTCCAAGGGATCTCCTTGCAGCAGGACTTCTGAAGGGACAGCTGGGCAGAAGCGGGTGCCTCCATAAAGAAACCTCTGATGAATCCCCAAGATTTTCATATTTGTGTGGTTGTAGACTGTTCAGATACTAAAGAATTAACAGTGTCATACCTGCTCTAAAAAGGTATTACCTTCTTCAGAGGAAGAGTTAGAAAGAAATTGAGTTGACACTAATGGAATGTCCATTCTCTAGCGATCATTCATGCATAGTGGAAATTGGAGCCATAAATTCTAGCATTCTCAGTGGTCCAGATTATCATCTTTCCCAGAGTTACTGTCTAATTCCTGCAAATTTCTATATAGAAGAGAACAATTTTCCTTAATAAGAGCTCCCAATAACACTTCTACATTCTCTTTTGGCTTGTTTGGTTCTTTGTTTTATATCTAGGTTTTAAATATGACTTCTAATAAACTCAGCACTAACGTGTGGATAGCAATAGTGATACACAAAGGAATCAGTATGCATAAGGATAACAATTGTCTGTGGGGTATTTCAAAGTCATGTAATGTTGACAGTATTACTCTACTTGGCAAATGCATTAGAATATAACACAAGGAAACTGCACTTTTTCTTATAACTGTAAATCCACATGTAATATTCCACAGAGGTCAGTATAATAATATAATAAAACTGTATTAATGATGCAAAGGGAATCATAACTGCATTCCATGGCTACTTATTTCTTAACCTAAATTTAGTTTTGATTATTTTGTGTGCTTGTTTCTTTGGCTGTCACTTCATAAATGGCAATTATTTTACTATTGTATAAAGCTTTACCTTCACAAACACACTATAGTATTGAAGTAATCTTTATTTTACAAAAGAACGGTACACTAATCATTCAGACTCTATGCTCTATAATAACGCCACTACAGTGTTTATACCATCCCTGTGGAATAGGATAGTAATATGATAATGGCAGCCTTTGGGTGCCATCTCTGTGCACATACGTGCTGTTCAGAAGCTTGAAATTTAGTGCAGGGAACTTTTCTGGATCACGATTTTTTTTTCTTTTAAGCCCGTACACATCTTTTAGAAATATGACTGTCTTTGGCATGTAAAGGTGGAAGGTTTTATGGCAAGTCTCAGAGTGTTTGTGCATGCCTCATTAGATATAGTGACCTCTTATTGCGCTATGAATCTAGAGAGGACTGTTCCTCGAGATCAGAGGAATCTACTTGTTTCGTTATTTTTCCTTACTTTTTTTTTAAGAAACATTTCAAATTTGCTCTTCCAGTACATTTTTTTTAAATGTGACTCCAAAATTATAAGTAAATAAATTACAACATTTGCCTTAATTTTTAATTAGCTGAAAGTCACCACTGGAAATTGTGTCTTCTATCACAAGTGAGGATATTCAACTGCCAGTCCTGAAATAATTAAGCAATATAATTTTAATTTAATTATGATATATCATAGACTCTGCTTCTGATTTAATTGGCATTCATTGACAAAATGCTACAACATAAAAATAGCACTAAAATATACAGCTGACGGCGCTGCGTGTTTTGTTTCATAGTATTTGGCATTCATCAGAGCATATGGAGAGAGATCCTTCTAGTCTGAAATAGCTGGCATGTTTTTTAGTACTGGGCACAAATGCTGCAATTTTCATTTTGCCCTAATGTAATTTGGGCAGTGACTAGGGAGAGTTACAGTCCTAAGACCTGATCCAAAGTCCACTGAAACCAATACGAATATTTCCAGTGACTTAAGTGTGCTTTAGATCAAGCCACTATTGAACTTCCCCCACACCATTATAGGCAGTAGGTAAATAGATTCATGTTGGCAAATAACATAAGAAATTAAATACTAGACAAAGCTGTATCATATAACCTCTGGTGCATCACCATCGTTGTCCTTTTCTATTAGGCTGGAAGCTGCACAGGGCAGATGCAGAATGCAGAGAATAAGGTAAAAAGCAAAGAGCAGGACAAGGAACACAGGGGCACTCAGCTCTGGGGTGGGGCCGGGGATGAGGGGCTCAGGGCTGGGGCAGAGGGTTACGGTTCAGGGGATGAGGGCTCTGGCTGGGGGTGCGAACTCTGGGGTGGGGCTGGGGATGAGCGGTTTGTGGTGCAAGAGGGTGTTCAGGGGCTACAGTAGGGAGAGAGGACTCCCCCCAGCTCTCTCTCCCCACAGCAGCACCTGGGATGGGGGGAAGAGGCAGCCCTCCATGCTGCAGCTGCTCTGGGGCTGGAGAATAGGCATCCCTCCCCCAGCCCCAGCAGGTCTGGGCCAGAGGAGGGCCACCCTAGCCTGCCTGGGTCCGGTCCAATCCAGGACAGGCCACCCCGGTCGTGACTGGGGCCGGGCCACTTCAGCCGTGCTGGGATGCACCACAGCAGTGTTGGGGCCAGAGGAGGAGTGCCCTGGCCACAGCAGGTTGGGGGTCGCCCTAGGTGGGAGCTGGGGGAGGGATGCTCCTCCCCTGACCACAGCAGGTCCCCAGGCAGGTTCCTTGAGTGCCTGTGTGGCATTAAATAGGCTGCTGCATGGCCGTGCAGCTTACAGGGAACTTAGCTGCCAACTCTCATGTGAGTGCTGTAACCAGTGGGTTCTGGGATAGTCTGATGTGGGGCTCTCTCAATCTCTCCCTGCTGAACCTGTTGCACTATGGATCAATACAGTCATTGGAGCAGGGTGATTGGATTCTGGGTCTCCCACGTAGTGGGTGAGTGCTCACTATTTTAAAATGTTATAAAATTACAAAATATACACACAAAAGATATTTATAAAATAAAGCGAAACATAGCTTAATTAAGTGAACATTTAACATGAATCACTAAAGCATCATCACCAAGTTCACTCAAAATATTAACACCAAGTCACCCGAAAAGTGTCCAGGTTACATGTCAGTTTATGAAAAGTATAATCAATCCATAGCTGGGCCACAATGGTGTACGTGGAACAGCTCTAGCACATCTCACCCCATAACCCCAGCTACTATGTTCTTGTGAGATTTCAAAAGGGCTGGGTTTTGCCTGGCTCAGAACCCATCCAAATGAGAGCACTGTCTCATTCCCAGAACAAAGAGAGGCTTGGAGAAAACTCATCCCAAACCACTGAAAACTGCTGCAAAAAAACAAAAAGAGGAATCAAACAGGGGGTGTCTGAAACCAAGCAAAAGGGATACTGGACAAACGCCTCGGGGTAATATGGTGCACAAAATAATTGGTTGCTACAAGTCACTGAAGCACTTAGAAAGAGGTTTGTACAATGTACTCCAGTTTATGGGGAGGTGCAGGAATGGCTCCAAACTAAAAGTGTCACCAGGGACAGAGGCATCCTACAGGCTGAATCAGGAAGATCAGAGAGGGTGACAAAATGCTGCACTTTGACTCATATATTACAGAGTTGCTTCTTGGTTATGGTTGCAAAAGGAATATTCACCAAATCCTTCCAGTATCAACAATCTGCCTGGTTGCACAAGGATCTCATCCACAGCTAGGGAGGGGAATACAGGTTTCAGGATTCAATCTCTGCAATCTTTGCAAAAACATACTACAACTACTGAGCAGTCTTTTGCCAAAGCAACACCTGGAATTCAGTGAGGACCTTGTCCAAAAAACGCACAGACCGGATTCTGGTCTGAATAGCAAGAGTTGTTGTCAACTTCCAGCTTGACCAACTAGAAACAATCAGGTAGGAAAGCTTGGTCAACCCAGCCTGCGTAAAGGCAGGCAACAGGATCCTGGAGGAAAGCACTTCATCAGGAAAACGTGGGTTAAAAAACAGCAGCTCTTCCAAGAGCCATAAACTGGAAAACACCTGCTCAGGCTGTGCTCTTCGCAGAAGTCACCAAGCATTAGAGACCATTATAGAATCAAAGCAAAACTAGACTCTGTAACTGAACAGGTGCCAATAAAAATAGGTGAGAGTCAAAGTACATCCCCCCAGCACGACAGAGGAGAGAAAAAGCAAGCGACTTCCAGGCCAGCAGGGAGTCAGAGTACAGCAAATGGTAAACAGACTAGAGGCAAAAAGCTGTCACCAGACTGACTAAATCAGTGAGCTTCTGGCCTCCTTCATCTAATGACAGGAACAGCAAAGCAGGGCACAACCAATGAGAACTATTTAAAAATGGTTAATATACCTCTGAATACTGTCCCAAAAGCCTGGGGAGGGTCCCAGACACATTAGCCGGTGCCACAACATTGAGACCACAGTTTTGTTGGCAATCAAAAACCTGTCCCCAAAAACAGTCCTGGAAGGAACTAGTGCCATTTCTGCCAGGTGATCTTGCACTTTCTCCTTGGCTGCCTCCTAGTTCCTTAGCTTATATTGCTCAGATGCAAAAAAGACCCCTAACATGATAGTCTTAGAGGTCCCCTATAGCAATTGTTGGGGCAACAAAGAGGGACTGCTACACTGCCAAGAACCCAGTAAGACTCATAGACTCTAGGACTGGAAGGGACCTCGAGAGGTCATCGAGTCCAGTCCCCTGCCCTCATGGCAGGACCAAATACTGTCTAGACCATCCCTAATAGACATTTATCTAACCTACTCTTAAATATCTCCAGAGATGGAGATTCCACAACTTCCCTAGGCAATCTATTCCAGTGTTTAACTACCCTGACAGTTAGGAACTTTTTCCTAATGTCCAACTTAAATCTCCATTGCTGCAGTTTAAGCCCATTGCTTCTTGTTCTATCATTGGAGGCTAAGGTGAACAAGTTTTCTCCCTCCTCCTGATGACACCCTTTTAGATACCTGAAAACTGCTATCATGTCCCCTCTCAGTCTTCTCTTTTCCAAACTAAACAAACCCAATTCCTTCAGGCTTCCTTCATAGGTCATGTTCTCAAGACCTTTCATCATTCTTGTTGCTCTTCTCTGGACCCTCTCCAATTTCTCCACATCTTTCTTGAAATGCGGTGCCCAGAACTGGACACAATACTCCAGTTGAGGCCTAACCAGCGCAGAGTAAAGCGGAAGAATGACTTCTCGTGTCTTGTTTACAACACACCTGTTAATGCATCCCAGAATCATGTTTGCATTTTTTGCAACAGTATCACACTGTTGACTCATATTAAGCTTGTGGTCCACTATGACCCCTAGATCTCTTTCTGCCATACTCCTTCCTAGACAGTCTCTTCCCATTCTGTATGTGTGAAACTGATTGTTCCTTCCTAGGTGGAGCACTTTGCATTTATCTTTATTGAACTTCATCCTGTTTACCTCAGACCATTTCTCCAATTTGTCCAGATCGTTTTGAATTTTGACCCTGTCCTCCAAAGCAGTTGCAATCCCTCCCAGTTTGGTATCGTCCGCAAACTTAATAAGCGTACTTTCTATGCCAACATCTAAATCGTTGATGAAGACATTGAACAGACCCCTGCGGAACCCCACTTGTTATACCTTTCCAGCAGGATTGGGAGCCATTAACAACTACTCTCTGAGTACGGTTATCCAGCCAGTTATGCACCCACCTTATAGTAGCCCCATCTAAATTGTACTTTCCTAGTTTATCTATAAGAATATCATGCGAGACCGTATCAAATGCCTTACTAAAGTCTAGGTATATCACATCCACCGCTTCTCCCTTATCCACAAGGCTTGTTATCCTATCAAAGAACGCTATCAGATTAGTTTGACATGATTTGTTCTTTACAAATCCATGCTGGCTATTCCCTATCACCTTACCACCTTCCAAGTGTTTGCAGATGATTTCTTTAATTACCTGCTCCATTATCTTCCCTGGCACAGAAGTTAAACTTAACTGGTCTGTAGTTTCCTGGGTTGTTTTTATTTCCCTTTTTATAGATGGGCACTATATTTGCCCCCTTCCAGTCTTCTGGAATCTCCCCCGTTTCCCATGATTTCCCTAAGATAATAGCTAGAGGCTCAGATACCTCAGATACTGAATTGCTCTTAGCCCAGTAGTGCCGGCAGATGATGCCTGTTCATACACTTGTAAACAAGCGCACAGTGCCTGCACGTCACTGTCAGATGTGAGGAAAACTGGCAGAGAAAAGCCAGTCAGACAGTTTATGAGGAGGTGCAGGAATGGCTCCAAACTAAAAGCATATAGTATCCCATAGGACACCACTGACAAACGCCTCTGTGAACTGGGAAGTTGAGGCTAAGACCCCCTTTAATCTTTTAGGAAAATAAAAACATTATGGTACAATTAAGAAATGTATGAAGAGAACTCTGGCCCAATACCAAAAGCTTCCATCCTTTATAAAAGAAAGTTATGGTTAATTCTATCAAAGGCCTTCTCCTCGTCCATTGAAATAAGCCCCAGATCCAGATTACAAAGTTTGGTAACAGTAGTACATCACCCATTAAAAACAAATTACCAAAAATACAGTGTTTAGGAATACAATATATTTGATCGGGGTGTATTGAAGAGTCCAGATAGTCCTTCAGTCAGTTAGCTAAGGCCCTGGATAAAATCTTATAATCAGAGAAGAGAAATAGGTCTCCAGTTCCATGAATCACAGAGATCCCTTTTTTTGAGATCACTACCCTGCATCCACTGAGGGGCAGTTCTTTCTCCTGGATACACTCCACCACTACTAGAAAAAAAGTCAGAGCCAATAAGATACTAGAAATGCTTGTAAAATTCAGATTGCAGCCCATCAGTATTTGTGGCTTTGTCTGTAGAGAGCTGCTGGAAACCCTGCAGTGACAGAAGGGTGTCCAGGCACTGCTGTTCCTCACCAGTCAGATGTGGTAACCCCTTGTCCAGCTCCTCTACTGCCAGCACATCACAGGCATCTGGTGAGTACAGAGTGATGTAAAAAGAAACAGCTGCTTTCCAGCTCTCAACAGGGTTAGCCGTCAGATGACCACCCAGCAGCTGTAGGCAAAAATCTCCTGACAGCTCGTAGACTCTTTCTCCAACCTGAAAAAGAACATTGTAGGAGCATCGGTTTTATGCAGCTGAGTAAAATGGGCCTGAACCAGGGCTCCTTTGCACCTTCTCTTCCAACAAGCACTTCAGGATCTGATAGTCCTCAGTTAAGGTTTGGTCAATCTGCACCTGGTTTCACACATCAAGGTTGTCATGAAAGCCCAAGATGTCTCATTCCAGGACACTGATGGCCTGATGCAAAGACCACGTGGCAGCATGGGTATACTGTTGGTTGAATAGTTGAATCTGGACTTTTCTGACATCCTACCACTGTCTCAGGGACTAGTACAAGGCCTTGTGCTACTCCAACACTCCCAAAACACAGCAAACATCTAAGTGAAATTCAAGTCCTGTAGTGATTTAGTAATAAAGTGCCAGTGGGCAGCACAGGCAGGAACAAGAAGAAACACACTGTCAGAAATATGATGATGATCAGACAAATGAGTGGGATACATGAAAAACTGAACATACATATTCATTCTGGCCTTAATGGTATAAAAGTGGTCCAGTGTAATCCCGTGAGACCGTATGGGGAGTAGCCTTCAGCTAAAACATAATGTACAGTGCAACTGAAATTTCCTCCCAGGACAATAATATCAGAGGATCACAGTCAAGCATGGCAGGAGCAAGTGTCTGCAGAAAGGAGAAAAGATGTCGCCTCAGAGTAGGGGCATGCAAAGTAAAAAGATTGAAAACAAAAGTGCCGGTACATGTTCCCTCTTGAAGGAGCCAACCCTGCACAGTCTTCTTCATAGAGATTATCTGTGCCACTGCACCCTGGGAAAAGAGAACAGCCACCCCAACAGTGACATTGGTTCAAGGAAGCTGTCTGTTCCTTCAACCAGTTTCCCTGATTATCAGAGTCCGAATGCATCTCTTGCAAAAGGATAACATCAGCCCATTTTTGTCTGAGAAATTCAAAGAGTTGTGCCCTTTTATGACCATCCCAGCATCCATTAAGAGTTAGAGTGCCAAAGTTGAGCAGCACCATAGACTCTAGAAGGAGAGTGTCAAGGACCAGAGAGAAACAATGAAAAGTGAAAATACTTTGAGCAAAATGAGCCATGGAGAGGCCTCTCCACACATTTCCTCACCTTGCTCAACAACTTTCTGAGATGGAAATGTTTCCTACAATTAGCCAAAGTATCCCTCTTTGTGCTTGTGGTGGGGTGTATAAGCCCCATACCAGGGAAAAAGGGTTAATGAGCAGCTCTGGGCCCAGATGCCCTGCCCAGCCACACCTGCTGGGCATGCTCACAATTGAGGCAGAGCTCAAAAGGGAGCATCCCAGCTCAGACAGGGCAGACTACACAAGGGAGCAGCCCTAGGCTTGTAGATCCTAAGAGAGGCTGCAGGAGTTCCTCACCACCTGGACCAGACCCCACTGCTGAGCTGCTGGAGACCAGGAAGGGCGGGCCACGACTAACAAAGAGAAGCCTCTGGGACACAGTCATAGAGAAGCCCCCTTGGTGAGTCCATAAGCTGACTCCGCTGTGACTTTGGAGGGGCAGAAGCCATGATAGGAAGTGACCTAGAGAGTAGACTTTGTGGCATCTGCCCCACAGACTACATATCCAAACAGCTAGTCACCCTGCTTTGCAACTTGGAGCAGGAGGATCTGGTTTCCCCTAATACCAGTTGTAGACTCTTGCTGCTTGGCAACATGGCCACAAGCACTCAGCCACAAACTCTTCGCTGGTAATACCGCCAGACTCAGATGCAAACCCTGCAACAGAGATGAATGAATGAAACACTAAATCAGGGAAATAGGCCTCAACGTCAATTCCCCGCTTCTCTTTAGCGCTATCCAAAAAGTTACTAATCTCCATCATGCTGTACCCACCCTTTCTATACAGCTGACTGGCTGGGACATCAGGAACCAGTGAAGAGTCAGAGAGATCCTCATCATCTTCTTCCTCTCCCTCAGACTCCAGCAGCTCAGAAGAACATTGAGCTGCTATTGTAACATTCTCATTATTCATGAAGGAGCATGCTGACATATCTATTTTCCCAAGAGTGGGAGGTAGCATCATCACTGCAGCATGCAGGATTGGAGGCTTGAGGACTCACCATGCCAGGGGAAGGCAGTACCCCACTGGGAGCTCCACGCATGGAGCTACCACCCAGTGCAACACTCTGCTCCTTTTCAGGGCATGCAGCTCCATTCTCAGCCACTGCCAGCAGCTCAGGAGTTTCCAACATCTTAGCCCTTTTAGACATAATTTCGGATAAATGTCTTGTTGGTTTGTTCTTCACCTCCATCTCTAGAATATGTCTCTCCTTCCTCCGCAGGGAGGGGCTCCTCAACCTCCAGACTTGCTTCTGTCCAGTACAAGTGATTGAGTCATAATAGAGGTTTCCTTGGAGAAGAGGAGGAGCTGCTCCCTGGACAACAGCAGACCATATATGGCTGGGGGTTGGGGGGGGAGTAGAATCTTTCAGTACAGTTGCAGGCTGTTTCCTGCTGCTCCCTTGATGTCCCAGCCCCTTCCCCACTATTCTCGGGTCTCACGTTCTTACCAGGGACCTCCTAGCCAGCAGTGAGCAGGAACCCTTCAAATGACCAGGGCCACCACACAAGAAATATTTCATGGTTTGAGGTAGCAAATACTGTGGTATCCACCCCATCTATGTGGAAACGGGTTCAAGGGCTATTCGGGGTTATTTAGAGCCCCATAAACCTGGTGCCAGAATGATATAACATGCCTCATATTTGGGTTCTTGCATCCTAACAGAAATACCCTAACAGCAGAAACTGCCTTCCCATAATGGGAGAAAGCAGACACTATCATCTCATTGTGAAGGACATGTGGGACTTTGGAAAAAGCTACTTCAGCAGCAGGAGTAAACAAGGGAAAACATGAACAAAAGACTCCTTCACCCGAAGTCCCTCCTATACTAAACAATTCACAAACTGCTCCTGGACCAGGAAAATTGCTATAGATTTACTCATTTGAAAGGCAGATTTTATATTAGCACAGGCAATAACATTGCCTACAGTCAGCAATATATCCTCCCCAGTGCAGGAGAGAGCAGACACACACAAAACATCTTACTTGCGGGTCAAATCGCTAAACCCATCTGAAGTGGGCCCCATGGAGAACCCTCACCTCAGGCAAAGGGGGAGACCCAACAGTGCCCCTAAAACAAAAAAACAGCCAGTAACCAAACAAAAAACAGGCTAACAGAAATCAGCTAGTGCACACAGCATGTAACAAACACATCTTCAGTCTCAGGGGAACAGGGGTGAGGATGAGAGAGCACAAGAGCAAATGCACAAACATAAACGCAAGTGACTTTATAGACCGGTGGTTGGAGCTCTGACCCAGGATATGGGAGACCCAGGATCCAGTCTTTCTACTCCAATGACCCTAATTATTTACCCCGAGTGCAGCAGCTTGAGCAGGAGAGGTTGAGGGAGCCTCACCTCAGAATATCCCATAGCCCAGTGGTTAGAGCACTCATCCAAGAGGTGGCAGATTGGCAGGCAAATCCCTTCTCCCCCTCAAGCAGGGGGTGGGGAATTGAAGTGGGGGGTCTCAAACATTTTAGATGAGTACCCTAAGCACTGGGCTAAATGTTACGAGGGAGAAAGTCCTCGTCATCCTCAGCCTACAAACATGGCATAGGGGCCTAACACCAGGAGAAGGTTTACAGTTGAGAATCGCTAGCAGAGAAAGGTGCCCCTCTGCAGTTTGGAATTAGGCCCTTACCTTCACAAGAAGGATGGGGCTTAGCACACATCCCTCTGATCAGCATCGCCTATTGGCTAGCTTAGACGGCATCCTGTTTAGTGTGCTGGCTTCTGTAGATCCTATCGCTGCCCATTTATTGTACAGGAGCCTAAGTGCCTAACTCGGGCTTCGTGAATCCCAGTGGTTTTTCTAGGCACCTAGAAGTTAGGCACTGTGATGCTCAGCATCACAATGCCTAACTGAAGAAGTGGGTTTTTTAGTGCATCTGAAGTGGGCTTTTTATCCATGAAAGCTTATGCCCAGATAAATCTGTTAGTCTTTAAGGTGCCACTGGACTGCTCGTTGTTCTTATTGCCTGAGTAACTTGAAGAGGCCCATGATGTAAGCTGAGAAAGATTTGGGTCTTGATACATGAATTTGCTACGTGGAAGTTTTTTGCTCATTTCATTTTCATGTGTCTGATTTTGTTCATTTGGTGGTTATTTAAATTTCTTTATGGAAGGGCTGTAGGCCAAGTTCCTTCTGGGACTGTGAGAGCAGTTGTATACTCGGAGCAATAATGAATGATTGTTATCTCTCAAATCCCTTCTCCCTCTGGTTTTCTGAAATAAAAAATGAAGGATGATTAGTCAAGTCAATGATATTTAGGACACAGTGGAACATCAGAACACTGCTAAACCAAGACAAACACTTCAACCCAAGGCCGGCTCTACCATTTTTGCCCCAAGCAAAAAAAAAAAAAAAAAAAAAAAAAAAAGACACTTGGACTGCCGCCTGAACTGCCGAAGCAAAAAACAAAAAGCCACCTGGACTGTGCCGCCCCAAGAATGGACGGAATGCTGCCCCTTAGCATGTGCCGCCCCAGGCACGTGCTTCCTCCGCTGGTGTCTGGAGCCGGCCCTGCTTCAACCAACGCTCTGGTAACACTAAAATTGTGCCCCATAACAATTCTTTATCCTATAGCTCAAGTAAAGGTTTTGCAAAATGCACCTCAAATAAACATTACATTAAAAGTATGTTAATGTGGGAGTATGTGTGTGTCAACATTGTGGTTGCTTCAATCTGGCTTCAGTTAACTACCTCATAGACATAGTTCATGAATACACTGGTGAAACAAGTGCATCATTTAAGAGAATATTGTCTGTAGCAAATGTCATCATAGGAAATGACTAGAAGGGAAGTTACTTTCAAAAAGTGAGGATCAGGAATGGATGCTAACCAAGTTCTGCATAATGTACAATTCTGCTTAAGTAGGTGCAACAGTAGATTATTGGTTTTGCAAGAAAGCTTGGAGGTGTTTTTCTTGTATGATTATAATTTTTTGATTTATTTTACATAAACATCTTGGCTCTGACTCTTCTCACCCCCTACCAACACACACACACACACACAATTCTGTAAATACAATGTAATGTTTGTTTATCTTGAACTGCTGTCAGCGAGTTTACTTACACTTTCAAAATTAAAGGGCAAAAAGCTAAATCTAAGCAACAGGGTTATAGCAACTGTGAGGTATCTAACAGATTCAACAGTTCGAAACTCAGCAGTGTTGGAGAAGGATCATAAGATAGTAACTGCCATTGATATTGCCTCTGGAAAAGACCCTTCCCTGTAGTCTAATAAATATTGTATGAACCAACAAGAAGCAATATGCTAATGGTGTGATATTTACCCAGTATGCTGGAGCATCAGCTGATGTCCTGTATTTTTGAGACCTGTTGATATGAAAACCATTTAAATATTTTCTTTTGCTTCTATTTTTCCAGTAGCTGTTTTCCTGGAAACAAAAATGGTGAGTGAAAGTCGTCACGAGGCCCTGGCCGCACCACCAGCCACCACCATTGCTGCTTCGCTGCCAATTAATGTCACAGAACCAGCCAGTCCTGGAGCAGGAGGTGGAAAAGAAGATGCATTTTCAAAATTAAAGGAGAAGTTTATGAATGAACTGAATAAAATCCCATGTAAGTAAAATATGGTTGGATAGACACACTAATGGTGAAAAGCAACTGCTAATATTCTAGATCTTTTTTAGAAAGTATTTTTACAGTTTAACTAGAAAATATTAAAACATATTCATGGGCCTTTCAGCAAATCAGGTGGATGCACCAGGAATGCTGACACTTGATTAATTTTATTTTCAGTTTCCAAAACATTAACTATATAGTTATATATTTTCCAAAACATTATTATATGACCAAGCCTCTTTACTACATATAATCATATATTATTAATAATAATACTTAGTTTCTGACAACTGAAAATAAAGTACAATTAATAGAATATTATTAGAAGCATTTCTGAGGTGATATTGCATATAATAATTATAAAATTCCTTTTCATTTTAAAAATTTCACACAGCGACACAAATAGGTTATTTTGATACTTGACTAACCTCCAAAATGAGTTAAGGTTTTTTTTAATAGCAGCTATCATAACAGTGTCTATGCTCTTAAAAAAATAGAAAGTAGACAGTACAAGCAAATTAAAATATATATTTGGAAAAGCATTACATTTAACAGAATAGGTTTTTTCCCCTAGAGGTTATAACTTGTGGAAAGGTATAATATAGTGTGACCAATAATGACAGGTAACAAATCAGAATATTAATCGATTTTTGTCTTTGAAATGGATCTTGGCAATCTGGCAGATGCAATTTTTGCTAAATTGATAGCAAACAGCTTTGGTCTGTCACTCCAAATTCCCACTTGTAAGAATAGAGGTATTACAGTGGCAAGAAGGCTTCATGTCATTAGTTTGGTAATCTGCACAGTCCAGCATGGACCACATTCAGGCAGTATTGTCTGATATCATAGGGAAAACAAAACTACTAGGAGCAACAAGAAAAGAAAAAAGCATTTAAGAAAATGGTAACTTGGGAACACCTTTATTGTTTAATTTATAGTTCAAGGTGTTATCTAAATGAGGCAGACTAGAATTTTATATAGGATATACCTTTATTTTTCAGCTTTGATGTTCATATGACTAAGGGCATGAATGGTTTGTACTATGCAAAATTCTGTAGTTTGCAGGTCTGGGAATGGAGTCCGTACATAGAGATGAACTTGAAATGCAACACATCTTTCCTTTCTAAGATAACAATGAAAACAACTGGAAAGCCTAATATCGAGAATTTGCCTTTTGTTTGACTAAAAAGCTCCCATGGTGCACAGCATTATGGATGAAGGAGAATAACCTGCTATTAGCCTCGGAAATTACTTGCTGAAATTTTTTTTTTAAATCATACATGTTTCATGCACTATTTTATAATATACTGAAAGTGACATGAGTCTGTACCTTGACAGTTTCAACATGACTTGTTCTTCCTACCTGCGTTAACTCTTAGAGAAATACTGTTATGTATTATCATTTTAAAATGGAGAAAAAAAGAACTGTATTGGATGCAAAATACCAGTAAGCCAGCCACGCCCCAAAAGAATTCGGTTAAGCCAACTATCTATATTCCTGCATGCTGCTGGAAGTGGATCAGATGACCAGCTTGATGATTTCCATGTGTGTTACTCATCCTTTAGATAATTCCCCTGCCTGGAAACATCTGTGCATGGGGATAAAAAAATCACAATTTTCCTTCACAAAGTTTCACCAGATCATTATTTTTGGAACAGAAACCCCTGGTCCTTAAAAAGTCAGGACCTTCATTGCATCTCCACACTGTCTCCAGGCCCTCTACAACTCTCTCGCTCTCCACCAGCGCAGCATCAGTGAGCACTGTAGTGTTCCCAGTATATCCCCGCTGCCACTCCCCAAAAGAGGGTTGCATAGTGCAGAGTGGCTCCATAAGAAAATTAATGCAACCAAGCTATATTACGCATTTATATGGTCCCCCATCATGATAGTCTGAGTGCCTCAATCTTTAATGCATTTGTCCTCTCAACACCCCTGTGATGGAGAAAAGCGCTATTATCCCCATGTTGTAGATGGGCATCTAAGGCGCAAAGAGGCTAATGGCTAGCTTTTTAAAGGGATTTAGGCACTCGAACAGATATATGTCTATGTCCATTGTGTAAGCACCACTAGCATTTTCCAAACCTCAGCTCAGGTGCTGCCTAACACCTTTAAGTGCCTGTGCTTCCATCAGGTGACATTTTCAAACCACCCAAAATGGTACTCAGAGTGATAGCTCAGACTGGAGCTCCAGAGACCCTGGAGCAGGATTTTTAAGTTAGGCAGGGGAATACCTATCTTGCCAGCAGAGCCCAAACCTGTAGGCCTGCTCTGAGCACATCTGAGACTGGTCAAACCCTGCAGCAGGAGGGCTAGATGCAGACCACAAACGGTGAGAGGCAGCATAGCACCCAAACAAAAGATAGCTAGGGGCACAGGGCACTGTAGGGTGGCCACGAGAGAGCTGTTGAACGTGAGCAGGAGAGACAGAGTGAGAGATATGGTTTTGCCTGCTAGGGCATGGCGCTGTATCAGCATAACTATATTGGTATACATTGCATCCGTACTCAATACAATCATACTGGCACAAAAACTGTGTGTGTGGACTAAATTGTTTACAGTCGCATCTCCCTGCCTACACACACAAATCATAAAATGTCAAGTCATGGATATTTTGTAAAAAGCCATTAATTTGTGGCTTGCCTGATGGCAGCCACAAAAATGTTGTCTTCCTTTAATGATCAGTGAACACGCCTGAAATGTACCTTTCCTTCCAGTATTTTTCAGTGAAAACTGCATGATTTATTTTAATGTGGATTAAAAGGGAATCAAAAATCTTTTAAAATAGTGCATTTTGTAGAACATTAAAGGTCACATGCTTAATGTAATGTGCAGGCCTAAACAAGTACAAAGACAGTAGGCATGCTTTAAAGAAGAAATTCAAATATCAGCTGGCTCTTAACAAACCAGCCAAGATTCCAGTCCAAAATGTTAAATTTCACCTTACTCTACAAAATTCCAGTGTGGGGTGCATTGGATTTAAGTGACATTCATCATTGTTGATGTGCTTTATAATACAAAAATTCCATTCCTCCCAAAGGCCAAGGAGCTTCCCACAGTGAGGGAATAAAATTATTGCCACGGAAAAGAGAGGGGGCCAATTACACTATTGCTGCTATAAGCTTAGTTAGTACAAAATTTAAAAACCTTGTTACAGTTCCTACCAATAGAGGCTCAAATCCTGGCCTTTCACTGATATCTGTTCCCCTAAACAAGAACAATGTACTGTTCCCCATGTTGTGTACAAAGAGTCTGAGCATCTGAGGACATGCAGAATGTTCAGGAAGATGTCTCATCTTTAATTCTACTGTGGATAAAATGATTGGAGTTATTTTATTACAGTGACTCATACAATTAAAGTGCAGCGATGCTATAAGGTTACTGAGGCACAACTGTAGAGATTTTTTTCTCACTAATGCAAATCTGTGCACTCTGGTTGTGAGTGTGATTTGCATAATCACAGAACAGTTTCTGAATAACTGTACTGTATGTAAATCTCTCTATGCTGATTGGCTGCTGTAATCCTTCCACTTTGAATTGTCTCCTGTATGCAGAAATTTCAAACTGTTTACAAGCAACAAAGACTCCGGCTCAGGTTTTTACTTCCTTCATTTTAAACAGAAAAATCCCAATGTTTAAATGAAAGAGAAGGAAGAACAAATCGAAAGGAAAGAAAATGGCACTGTCAAACTGATGAAAGGGAAATTGCTTTGAAAAGTTTTTCAGACCTCCTTTTATTCATTTATTTTCTTTCTCTCATCATTTTCCCTCTTGGTCCCTCTCTACAGGCCAGCAAAGCTCTTGTCCTTACAGTACCTGATGTATATTAATGTTCATTTTCTTTACATTATAGAATCCCAGCCCTTCCTCCTAAATTCTGTATTGAACACTATGTAAACAAAAGTGTATTGCAAGTGGTTCTGGGGACAAGGGCCTTACAGTACTGAAGGAAGGAGAGATCAGGGAGGGAAAAGGATAAATCACAGAACAGAGAAGGGGGATGTAGAAAGGGCGAAGCGGAGGGCTAGCCCTTTCTAAAAAAATCCCTTTAAGCTGCTTGACAGTCCCCGTGGAATTTTTATTGGGGTGTTTTTCCCCTTAATTTGAAGTTTAAATGTTTAGTTTAAAAATTTGATGATGATGATGATAATAATAATAATTACATATATAGACAAATGTTTATAATTTTACACTACATAAATGAGCACCCATCTCAAATGCTAGATGACCTTGAAAAACTCTTAAAAATATATTCATACATAAACTGATTCCTGTAATTGCCCACAGGTAACACTCTCCTGGGAGCAACTTAAGTTTAACAATACATGAATAAGCCCCACAACAAAGCCTACCAGAATTTCCCCAATAATAATAATAAATATGAGTGCTTCCTGTACCCTTAGTAATAATTGTATTGGAATTCAACTGTCATAACTTCCACAGCTTGCTATATGTTTCTCCCTCCCTATCTTTCTTTTTCTCCCCATTCTGGCCCCCTTGATTTACCAGTTTAGGCTGGATTAAGATTTTTTATTACCCCCTCTAAAAGGCATTAAACTCATTTCTTGATTTTTCTCTCTCCCTTGACACCAGGATTCTGGGCTATTACTTTGAATGATACTTTCTAATCACATTTTGGGACTTTTACACACACTCTTACATGGTATTTCTGAAATCTAACTTTTATGGGCCTGCCATTTTGACTGTATTTAGAAAATAACTTGGGGCTTTATTCAGCTTTCAACTTTCTTCATAGTTGTCACACCACTGAGGTTGATGGGACACTCATGAGGTTCTGGTCAGTGTGACTAAGGGTGGATAGATCATGCAAACGGTGCTGAGGAAGAGATATTGAGTTCCAAAACTGTTCTAATACACAGAGACAACAAGTATAGGAAAATCAGCATTCATTTCCTATGAATTATTTGTAGTATCATAACACCTAGGAGCCCCGGCCCTGGATGAGGACCCCATTGTGCTAGGTGCTGTACAAACACCAAACAAAAAGTCATCCATGCCTTAAAGAGCTTACAATCTAAGTATAAGACAAGAGGCAACAGATGGAGACAGGCAGACAAGGGAATGCAAGAAAACAATGAGACAGTATTGATCAACTGTCTCGGTACTCCAGCAGTGTAAACCTTGTCAAGTATTTTATAGGATTCATGGCAGAGGAGAGTTTTTAAGGAGGAATTAGGAGGGTAAATAAGTTAATTTTGTGGATATTTATGGAGAACTCCTCCCGAGTGTAAGCCAGCACTGGAGAAAGCACAATGGTCCTAGGCTCACTTCCTCCTGTAGCACCCCCCCATCTTGCAACACATGTTCAATTGACTCATGTCATTCAAAGACATTCATTGTTCTACATGGATGGCAGATATGAGTAATTATGAATAGTGCCTTATTGGTGACATACAATAGAAATGGGGAGATGATGTGACAGGGCAGTGGCAGGACAAGTCAAAGATCCAATGTTGTCAACTAGTGCAATTTTTTTGCAAATCTCACAATATTTGTTCTTTTCATTAAAAGCCTGTCTCCTAGAGTCCTCTGATTACATAAAATCTCAGCTTTCATTCTTTTTAAAAACAGTTCGTTGTAGAGACAGGCTAGAAGATCTGTCCCAAATGCACCCTGAAGACTCAGAAACCACAAATAAAAAGAACCCAAATTTATTATTTTTTTTAGAAATCTCATTTTATAAACCACTTCAATTTTGGGGAGCCTGACCCTTAATTTTTGAGTGCTCGGGGTTGATGTTACTGAAAATCTGATTCCAGAACGTATTACTCTCTCTATCGTTATGAGTGAGTGGAAAATATAAACTAAAAGCTCATTATGCAGAGCATAATTGAAAAGAAGCATTTGTAAAGAAAATCACAGAATCTGACATCCTATTTGACTATTTAGTGATGTGGTGCTGATATTTGAACAACTGACTCAAACAAAAAAATTTCCCTTAAGGAAATAATGATGCACCTATGTTATCCTAGTAACATGTTAATTGATATCCACCTCTTTAAAATGTTCTGTACATCATGTATTAGGGTGCATGTCTAACAGGCAGCATCTTGGCCCTCAGACTAGGAACTGAACTGGGGACCTACAGAGCTTAAAAGGGGCTATAACAGACACATATGCTCTGCAGATCAGGCACAGAGGGGACCCGTAACCCACCCTCACAAGCAGGCTACATCCTTCCTCTAATAAAAAAAAAAAGCTTGTCACAGGCAGCTGAGGTGTACAGCAGTTCTAATCCAGGGCAAGCCCTGAGTTATGTGATGACCACCATCTTGGCTGACATACCAAGGACTGAACCAGAGACCTCAATCAAAAATATTAGTTGCTACAACCTCAGTTGAAGAGCCAGCTGTAACAGAATATACCTGCTATTACTTGGGCACAGAGGAGAAGCTGTAACACACACACTCAACCGTGGAGGGAGGGATCTGGAAACCTATCAATTTGTTGTCCTAAATATAAAAAATGCTTTCTCTTAGCCAGAACCCCAGAAAAAGCAAAATCTTCCTGCCAAAGAGTGTGACACACTATTAATTACATTTTCTGGAAACTGTATATTTTGTTCCTGAAAAGGATACTAATTAAACCATTCATTTAATATAGTTTTTTGATTGTGTGATTTGAAGTGAAGGGAAGACAATTAAGACCTCATGGAGACCTCTCATGAATGTTTTTGAAAACACCTGGTGCAATCATATTTTCTCTACCACAGGGAGAAAAGTAATCTATAGTAAAGAGGGGGTTTGAGCACATACCATAGATTTGGTGACAGGATTTTAAGAAGGGACTCTTAACAAGCAGCAAGGGTCCCTGTGATGGGCTGTTCACCCCACACCAGAAAGGACGGGTTTAAAAGCAGCCTAGGGAGGTTGTGCAGGGAGCAGCCAATCAGGGGCTGGTGGGCTTACATAAAAGGAGCTGCAAGGCCAGAGACAATCGGTTGCTTTGGGGAGCCCAAGGCATGAGGACTAGCAAGCTGCAGAAAGAGTAGCATCTTGGGCAGAGCAGTTGCTGGTAGGGACTTGGGGAACAAGAGGGAGCTCCTGGCTGGCTGCTGGGATTAGCGGGCTGAAAGCTCTGAGAAGAGTAGTGGGCGGGCCCAGGTCCCCCTCACTCACAACTGGGGAAGTGACTGGACTGTTGACCTAAGATACTCCTCCCACCCCCACCCCGAGAAGGGCGGAAACACAAATGGTGACACGGCCAGAGGGCCAAGTCATGAAGAGAACCTTGCGATACTTGGACTGAGGCAGGTCTGCAGGTAGAGACAATGATGGGAGATGCACCACCTGGAGAGGGCACACCAGTCTGTGGAGCTAATCCCTGTGATGGCCATCAGGCACTGTGGTGAGTAGACTCTGTCACAGTCCCCTCCAGCACATCATTGTGTTTATTTCTTTATAGTCATTACAATGACTGTGTAGATATTTTATTGCATTATGGATATGTCAAGTTGTGGCAGTTCTTGTTAAATTGAGTAGAGAATTTAATTTGCAACCAGAAAACTGTGAACATGTTGTTCACAAGTTTAATTTCAGCACTGGGAATTTCTTTTTTAATTCTTTATATTAGAAAAAGGCAGTACAAAGTGTTAAAAATTATTTACATATATTGTATAATAATTTTGCATGTTCTAAAAATTACATGTAGACGGATTATCTACTAAAATTATGCTATATGTATAGTTCATTATGCACTATTGTACTGACAGTTTTTGTGAAGAAAGGGTGCACAGGGCAGTAATGAACTCACAATTAGCAATATATTATAACTCAGGTTTTTTGCAGTGATATATTATGTGAAAGAAACATGACAATTAGTACTAAGTTTAATACAGTTACTTAAAAATCTAATAAAGGTATCACAAAATCAAGGACATTCAAATTTAAGCCTGGCATTGCATCTTTAACTCATCTATTTGTGCCTAGGTAGCGTAGCATCTCTAAGCCATTATCACACAAAGTTATGAAAAACCTGCAGTAAGTTGGCACAGAGGTACAAATTAAGAATAGACCATCCGTCTTTGCTATTGTTGCTTGTTAAACAGTAATGTTTCACTGGATGTGCTTGGTTCTTTAAAAGATCCCAAAACAAGTAAGACTTCCCTGATGCATATGACAACATTAATTTAAGTTTGTGTATGTTAACTATCTTGTTTTGTTAACTTTTAAAAAATCATTGCTATATCTTGGAAGGCTTGCTCAACACTTCTGACAATCAGGCCAAAGTCACTCATGTTGAGCACCCAAAAACTGAGGCACAAAACTGATGGATCCTTTCAAATATTTGAGCCCATTATTTGTTGTCCAAAGTACATTGTATATAGCTTTCTTCACCTTCCTCTGGTCTTTATTCAAAAAAAGTCGTCCATGGCTAAAACTAATCCTATGGCTAATATACATCATCTGTAAGAAAATATGTGCATTAATCAGGACAAGCAAGTGGATGGCCACAGCTTTATTAAAATTGAACATCAGAGTTGGGGGAGTTTTTTGCCCATCTCCCCATACCAGGCATTCAGGTAGGTCCAGTGCAATGTTTACAAAACAGGCCATCTATCATATAGTCCATAACTCAGTGTAAACTGTCCACTGCCTACCCCAAGAATTCAGCTTGTTTTACAAAATCCTCTCAGCTTCCCCCTACAAAGGGGATAGAAAGTATCAGATGGGACCCCGATCTGCAGACTTCAGGTTTTCTTTTTGCCCATAGACTTGGGGTCCACCAACAAAATCCTATGTCTCTGATTTTCTGTTTGTTTGCTCTTTGGCCTTTTATTCGTACTGAGCACCGGCTGCTATTTATGACAAGCTAACAACATTCATACAATTCCTAATGTTAAACTCCAAAATCCTATATCTATCAAACCTAACTGTGTCTCCATAATGGTATGAGGAAGGCAAAAAACAAAAAACTAGGCCTCAGCCAATTTGGCTCCAATGGGAAAAGTACCTTACTGGTCCCTCGAGCAGGTGATCAGTGAGGCCCACAGCGTCCTTGTACTCTCTTACCTTTTATCCTATAGCTCTCTGGCAGCTTGTAGACCAAGTAAAGTTTCCCACCTGTTAAATCAGCAGGTGGCATTCTAATACTTAGATTTGTCAGAATGGGAGGGAACTAAGCATTTACTCTATTGTGTGTTTCCTAAATATGAAGTCAAACAATTTTATAATTTCTGAACATTTTAAAGATGGAATCACGGAATATAGCTCCAGGAATAGGTTACTATTCGTTGATTCTGTAGACAAAAAACTTTGGTATGCATTCTGGATCACTGCCTGTCATTGACATTTCGCTGTTCTTCTGTAGAACTGCATCTCTTTCTGAATTCTCTTGTTCTGTTTAGACTTATAATTGCACTTCAAGCCAGATCCTCGATTGGTGTAATAGCTTTATTGACTTAATTTGAGTTATGCCAGTTTACACCAGCAGAGGACTTGGCCTCAAACCTTTATAAGAATCCTGGTGTGGGTAGGTGAGACTCTTACTATACAAAAGAGACTATAAAACCCTGTTTGAATGATGGGCTTGTGAAAACTCAGTTCCAGTTGAGCAATCCATCTGCTAAATCCCATGCAGGCTTCTCAATGTGAATCTAATCTTAATTATCAGCTTTGGCAAGAGCAGCCTAATTTTCTCACTGCCCCTATATTATCTGGGGGTACATTTCAGTACTCTAACCAGCATCATTTCCCAAACTCAGAAAAGGATTGTCAAAAGGAAAGAAGGGGGGACAGGTGGGTCTTTTCAAATAGCATAGAAATCTACTGTGACCTTTGACCAAAACATATCCTCCATCTCTTGGTCTTCATGATGACTTGTCAGGATAGTGTTCTGTAAGCAAGGCTTTGCCATTCAGTATGTTATCTAAGTTCCCACTGAGTGAAACACTTCATTTACTAAAGGTGTGAAGTTTACTTTTCCTATCATGAATTTGTAGTCCAGGAAGGCAACATGTTGTTGGTGTTTTAACAGTAACAAGTGGGGATGTGTGAAGACAAAGATTTCCTCTCCAAGGTAGTAGTGATATTTATTTTTATGAGTTGTTGTTACAGCTTTGAATCACTCCTCACCATAGAAGACTGCTCCATTTCTTTGCCATGTTGTTTCATTTATTAACACTCCCTTATTAGCCAAAGTCATATAGAAGATTTGGCCTGAGTGAGTAGGGTCATCACTTGTTCGTTGTTTTTGCTTAGAAATCTCCTTGCTCTTCCTCCAAGTCCAGACCTTTTATAACCAGGTTTCTCAGCTCACAGTAACCCACTTGCTCTGTGCTGAAATGTAATATTCTAGGTCTCCATCCAGAAGCCAGCTATTTGTTTGCAAATTCCAGTGATGCAGATTTATGCGCAGTTTGGGCAATGGAAGAAAGACAGTGGAAGATAAGGCAGGTTTACTATTCATAACTGGCAGTCTAGCATATCCTTTTATATTAGACCTCTGTGATGGTAATCACTTCACATGAACTACTCCAGAATACCAATTTCTAAACTGTCTTGCCTTGTGAAACATTTGTTGAAGGGTTTTAAGTCCTAGGACTGGCGAGATGTCCCAATGCACAGAAAAATACGGTTTAAAAAAAAAAAAAAGATTAGTAGACAAATAGAAACACCTAATATAATCTTAACTCGGGCATAGCATTTGGCCTTATAAAATGTCATGGAAAAAATACAAGTCATTTTGACTTGACTGATAGCAATTCTGAAGCAGCAAAGTAATATATTTAATAATGATTGTGTGGTATGGAACTATTTAGTCACATCACCCTCTTCATCTAAATACACATACTGTAGGAAGGAACAGACAAAATAGGAGAGGAAAAAATCTTTACTTAAAGTCTTTTTCTATTTAATTAATGTATAAATAGAAGCTTAAGAGTATGTCTACACTACTGCTGGGAGCTAGCACAAGAAAGTAGCAGTGTAGCTGGGGGAGCTTGGACCATGTCTCAGGCTAGCCACCTGAGTACACACCCAGGGGGTCTGGACAGGTTGGTATTGAGGCAGCTAGCCTGAGCTGCCCTCCATGTTACCCCAACTATGCTATTTTTAGCAGGCTCGCTTGAGCAGAACCAACGTGTGTGTCTGTCTATCTGCACTGGGAAGCATGCTCCCAGCTGCAGTGTAGACATACCCTTAGAGGCCTGCAACATCCCAAGCCTGCTTTTACTGAGGGTAGGTTTACACTATGTAGCTATGCTGCTGTAACCCATAGTGTAGACACAGCCTACACTGATGGACAGAGTAGTTATGTGGTGTAGGAACATCTCCTCAAGCAAAGTTGGTTAAGTTGTCAGAAGGATTCTTCCATCGACATAGCTGCATAGGTCAGCATATCTATGTCAGTTGGGGTGTGGTTTTTTCACACCCCTGAACAATGTACCTATGTCAACCTAACTTTTCAGTGTAGACCAAGCCTCAGGCACAGAGGTAATTGCAGGATTGGGGCCTTATTGCCATGCTTGTGTGACCAAAGTGGATTCCCAAAGAAGGAAACCAAAACACAATTTATTTAACAATAAGAACAACTAAAGTGATTCAGTTGTCTATTCAGAGTCGAACAACAAATAACCCCACTAAGGCAGGAACTGAAGATTAAAGGTTCTTTAAAAAAAAAAATCAACATAAGTTGCCCCACTTCAAACAGTGTCAACACAATGAATCCAATTAACAGACTGGTGTGCCACAATCTAATACAGGTTTTAGAATCATATAGGCCTCAGTCCAGAAAAACACTTAAGCATTTGTTGACCTTTAAGCACTTCAGTGATCCATTGACTTCAGTACAGCACACACTAAAGTGCTTTGCTGGTTCAGGGCCATAAAATCTTAATACCTCAACTGCATTTAGTTTCATTTAAAATGGGCAGGGGAGAGAGGGTAGGAAATCTGGGGGAAAAAAAACTCATGCAGGAATTTATTTAATGGAATATTGAGTTCATTCACTTGTTTTTAGATTGTTTTTCCACATGTAAAATAGTTGTACTGTATTAATAACTTTATCTTAATAGAAAATATATTTAAAACAAAATAAGATGCAATAGCAAAAAAAGTGTATTGCCACTATGTACTGATGTCAGAATGTTCAGTACCAGAAAAATTTCCTATCAAAATATTCATAAATACAAGCCTGTTTTTCCTCCCAATTCATTTTAGCATTATTGTTTTCCACAGCTGCTTGTTGAGTGTGTGTCCTTTCCATTACATTGACCCAATGACTCATTATCACAACATGCTTCTTCAAATTTGCTTATCAAAGAGACGGTATTTAGCTAGTTGTTAAATTCTAAATGTGCAATATTTTTCTACTTTGACATAATTATTTGGGGAATTATTGAAAGCTTCCAGTGAAACTGCTTGGAGAATTCAGGTAGGGAGAATATAATTACCTCTGTTGAAATTTTGGCCAGATTGCTAAACATTTTAATCCAATTCCTTCTGAAATGATTGAGCATCTTTCCATTTACTTTAATAGGAGTTGGATTGGGCCCTCAGGCATTGCTATCCTTGTCAGAAGTCCCATGGGGATGTTTAACAACAACAACAAGTGCTCTGTACATACATTTTATGACTTATTAAAAGGACAGTACCTCCTGTAGTAGAGTGTTTTCAACACCATCCCTGGGCAGCGTTATTAACTCAGAAAGAAGCCTGCCATCTTCAGCCTGCCTGAGTGGGGTCCAGGATACCAGCAAATAGCATTGTTAACTTTCTTCCTATCTATTATGTTTATGTGGGCACACACAGAACATGGTGATCTGTGTGGCTAGCGGGATAGTGCTGACGTGACTATAACAGTGATCAGGGAGTGGTTATAACGTCTCACTAATTCTTCCATTCTTTGGGTTCTTGATTGGTAGAATTTTCTGTAAATGAGCTTTGGAATCTGGCAGAATCTAAGACTTTTCACTGGCAGTGGAAGGTGATGCTCTTATTCTTGTGGAGAAACTGGTTTTCAGGATACTCTGGAGCAGGGGTTGGCAACCTTTCAGAAGTGGTGTGCTGAGTCTTCATTTATTCACTCTAATTTAAGGTTTTTAATGTTTTTAAAAGGTCTCTCCCTGTAAGTCTATAAACTATTGTTGTATGTAAAGTAAATATGTTTTTTAAAATGTTTAAGAAGCTTCATTTAAAATTAAATTAAAATGCAGATCTTATCAGTTTAGTGCAGTGGTTCTTAACCTGGGTTGCACGCACGCCCTGGGGCAGGGCCAGTGTAAGGATATTTTGCACCTTAGGTGAAACTTCTACCTTGCCCCCCCCCACCACCCTTGCACATCGGTTCATTGAGGGGCAAATCCCAATGAGCTTTTATAGACCCCAAGGGCTCTCCCCAGACCAGATTCCTCCCTCCCCGCCCCTGAACTCTCCTGGAGGGTGCACAACCCAACCCCCGCCACGAGCCCTCTCCACCTCACCCAGGTGGCCCCTGTCCTCAGTCCATTCACTGGCTTTGCCAGGCTTGGGCTGCTGCAGCAGCTCGGCAGAGAGGAGCCACCTTCTGGAGGCACCAGAGAGCCAGAATGTCCCGCTTTAGGCAGCAGCAAGCCCCAGCCACAGAGGAGCCAGTGTGTTGCAGGGGGACAGCAGCCCTGCAAAGGCGGCAGCGCCTGTAGTGGGGAGCAACTGCACCCCCCCCACACACACACCCCTCCTGCCCAGGCTGCAGCCCAGTGCCCCCCCGGGGGCTCCTGCAGACTGCGGTGGATATATGGGGGCGCCAGCCCCCATGCACCCCGCGGCTCCCCCCTCACCTAGGGTTACCATATTTCAACAATCAAAAAAGAGGGGAGATCACTACCCTAGCCCCACCCCCATCCACTCCCTCCCACTTCCCACCTCGATTTCCCCAGTCAGAACCCCCAACCCCCGACGCTCCTTGACCCTGATTGCCCTCTCTTGAAACCCCCCCACCCTACCGTCCCCTGACTGCCCCAACCCTTATCCACACTCTCGCCCCCAGACAGACTCCCGGGGACTCCTACACCCCATCCAACCACTCCCCGCCCCCTGATAGAACTCCCGACCCATCCAACCCTCCCCCTCCTCCCTGACTGCCCTCTGGGACTCCCCTTACCAGGCCCATGCCGGTCAGATGCTGGCTCCACATTGGAGGCAAAATTCCACATGGAGTGCTGAGGCAGCGGGAGCGGGGGAGCTGTGGGAGGGGCAGCAGCAGCAGTGGCTCACACTTCCGAGCGCGGTGAGTGAGGAGCTGGGGGACGTGCCTATCTGGGCTGCAGCCCAGTGCCCCCGTGCCCCTGGGGGGCTCCTGCAGCGGATGCGTGTGGATGGTGGTCCTTGTGTGCCCCCTGGCTCTCCCCTCGCCGCACTCAGGCTCTGCAGCTCCCTGGATTGTGAGCTGCCGCCGCCCCTCCCACAGCAGGCTCAAGGCCCCGTGCCCCAGTGGCTCTCACTCCCGGGAGCCGCAGAACCCAAGCACGATGAGGGAGGAGCCGGGGGCCATGGCTGCAGATGGTCAACATAAACAAACTGTCTCACGGCCTGCCAGCGGATTACCATGATGGGCCATGTGCCAAAGGTTGCCAACCCCTAGCCTAGTGGGTGCCCTGGGAAGGGACTCCAGTGACAGTCTGTAATTACTGTAATAGTTGGGGAGCCTGCTTATCCTTTATTGCCCTGGAATGGGCCTGGATGATGAAGCTATACCCAGGTTCTGAGGGTGTTGAGAAACAGCAGGTTAGTGATTGTCTCAGCACTGCCAAAGTGGTGGTGGTTGCTGACACCATCCATTTTCCCAGACAAGCATGGTAAGGGTGGCTCTGTGCCATTGTTTTGTTCAGACTGTTATTCAAGGAGTGGTGAATGAGAAGCAATGAGATCTCCATGTTTATACTCTGATGTTATATGACCTTTCATAAATTGCATTGTAAATAGATAATTTTTATGTTAGTCAATCGTTCCTGCATGTAATAAGGAATTTGATTGAAAAACATTTCCAGTAGCACAAATATTTTTATTAAACAATAATGAATATTTTAAAAAACATTTCAAACTATGTAGAGCCTGCAAGCTGATCAAAAAGATACACTGAAGTACAGCTAATGTGCTTAAATGCAATGGATAAATCACAATGATAGTTCATGTCTTCACAGTACCTACAGGAAGTAGATCTGCTGTTTTGGAATAAATTAAATAGGCCCTTCATTCTTGGAGTAGAGGAAATAAGAATCATTGCTGTGAAGTATGTTGATTAGAGATGGGGCTCGAAAGTATCAGAAGTCATGTTTGTGGTCTGGGAGCAAATGATACTAATGCAGCCATCATCATTTGCACGCTATAAGCCCATATCGCTATCTGTTGACTGCAAGTGTTCTCATGAGTCTCCATTTCCTCTGTCTTTTCTTTAATCTTTTTCTTTGTCTTTCTTCCTTCTGCTTGTCTAGAAAAACCAGCATTCTGTCTATAGTCATGGAGTCTATAGTCTTCTCTTAATTTTTTCTTCCTTATCTGCCTTAAATTATTAAGATCCTCTGACACCCTCATAGGCTACTTTTGACATATAGGTGCTGCAGGGACACTACGCATTTGGGACGGGAGGAGTGGTCTTAGACGTGGTTGCATCCTCAGGTTGTCCGGTAGGCCTGGGATTCTGTTAGTAACATGTGAAGCATGTGAATGTATCTCGTCAGCCTCTGAATGTGAGCTACCCTTTCTCTGCTGACCATTGTATCCCAGATTCAAATTGTGACCTTGATGTCATTTTTTTAAAGCTCTTCACTACACTTCAAGTCAACTGTGATAATTTCTTTCCTTAGAAAGGACAAAGAAGGTCTGAAAAATATTCAGCTAGCCTTATAGCAAACCGGACCACTGGATAGTGATTTTTTTTTTAAATAACTTCAACTCTAATTTACTGCAAAACATATAGAATTCAGTAACACAATAGCAGGACTAGTGAACAGATAGTGAACAGAGGATTCACTCTTTCCTTCTTGAATGCTTCTGCCATTGATTTCCTATTACCCATTGTGACTCTATTAACATTCCTCTGGTGACCAGTGAACTAGAAGCTAAATCTCTGCTCAGATTTCTCAAAACTGTTATGCTCCTATATGGTTGGACAAGAAGGGTATTTGGAAGTAGGGTCAGAAGGCAAATGTGCCCCCCCACACACACACACACCCATGACCCTGGTGCATCAGTGGCTGTCAGGAAAGTTCCATGTCATCTTAGATAAAGGTCAGGGAAAGATACAAGCTAGGATAAACTTCCTCATTGGCTAGATCACAGAGTAGTGAAAGGAAGAGCTATCCATCAAGAACTGGTTACAATGCTGGCTCCCAGAAAGTGGTAGCATTTGTCTGGCATGAAATGGCTTACTTGAAGGCATCCCAAGGCCATAAGATAGTTACTAGTCACCTGCAAAGGGGTTATTTTGCAGAAATTGGCTACAATCTGTGCACCCTGCCCCCATGGGTATGTCTAGCAAAAAACTCCTCACTGATGGCCCCAGGATCTGATAAGTAAAAGAAATTGACTGCCTACACAACAGTTTAATAGTTTCTTTTAACGTGTTTTGGATGTTCTGCTTATGAAATCCATTACAATGATACTGGATCTCTGAGCTGTCAGCACTAAAGCGCATGGCATTTAACTTCTGCACAATACTGCTAAAGCTGTTAACAAATGCTGCATCCACTAAGACGTTCTAGGAAATGGCGCAGTTCCATATTCTGTTGTGCAATCCAGGGAGCTTTGATGGAAAGGGCGGAGGCAACATTACTAATATGAGTGATTATTGATTGTGGATTGGTTGAATATTAGCCACAGCAAGAAAACAATTCTATCTTCTGGGCTCACTGCAGACTGGAGGAAATAGAGAGAAAGCTTTCTCTCCTCACGGTAGGACAGTTTCATCATAGCAATAAAAACTGGCATGACTCTATTCCAAACCTCACCATCTGCACTGATCATGCCCCAAACTGCATTCTGTATGTTGCAGCAGCTGTGGCTCCATAGCCATTCTGTACTTGTAGCATGACCCATAAAACAGTTTTCAGTGTTGTCTTCCTTCTCATACTCCACTTGCAACTTGTGGACAGTGATGAGCCTGATCCCAAGATTCATGGGCTCTTTGGCAGGTCTGGTTATGAGCACCCAGTCCATCTCCTCAAAAATGAAACAGGTTGTCTGCCGGTTGCTGGAGACCTTATTTGAATCTTTGAGTATTGGACCTGCATGAGCTTTATTTTTCCCCAGTACTGTAGCAGTTCCCATAGTTAAGGTTCAGTTGTTAATAGTATGGCACAGTAAAAGATGTCTTTGTGGTCAGAGTCTTATAATCTGATTTCCCTTGATCTTTGAGTCCCAATATGGAATATTTTAAAATAGCCATATACGAACTAACTTTTTTTTAAAATACAGTCTTATTTACAAAATATTTTTACTTTAAACTACCATTTTTACATATGTTATAGAAGGCTCTTGGTCTTGCAATCTTGATTGAGGTACAGGTACTTCACTGGTTACTGACCCTACAAGGCATACATATGTTATAAAAGGAGTTTGCTCTATATACAATTTGCTCTGTATATTTCAAGCTAACCTAGAAAAACAAAGTGATCAAGGCTAGAGCAATACAAGTAACTGCACTATGTCTAAAGTGCTGAATGTTCAGCCAGTTGCTTATAGCCTTTTAAAATCCACGATACAAAATACAGTGAGATCAAAATAAGAATTTTAACAATAACTATTTCTTTTAAATTCTCCTCCATACTCTGCCACAAAATTATGGTATCTGGAGAACTTTACACCAAAGAAACTCTACTTTGGATTTTGATTTTTAAAAATCTATTTATTTAAGTGCCCTAAAGTGTTTTCACTCACACCTCTCTGCAGTTTATAAGCAGAAGGGAAAAAAAAAAAAACCTTCTAAGAGGGCCCAATTGGCCTATGCCTTTATACTGTAGTTCCCAACGCCATTAATCCCGAGTGTACTTATTCACATAGGGCAACATTCACCCCAGTGCAGAGGTCTGTACGAGAGTCCATGCAACACTTAAACCTCACCTTAATGCGGGTCTTAAATTATACAGTGCTCCTTAGCAGGCCCTTTCCACTGCAGTGAATTTAACATAAGAATTTTTAAAAATACCATGAAGATTGATCCATGAATTGAGACTGACATTTTATTTGAAAATTAACTACGATTTTTTCTGCAGATGGCAACTGATGGTCTCTGGCAGGTTAAAGTGACCCTGTCAAGTTAAAAAAAAAAAAATCAAGCACAAACACTTCCTTATCTGTGTTGTTAATTCCACCTCAAAACCCTGTCCTGTCCACATTAGTGAGCTTAGTGCTTGTTAATGGGACTTCTTGTAGCCGAGAGTACTGCGCCTGAGAATAAGTGTTTGAGGAGTGAGCCCTTCAATGGTTTAATAAATTAAAAGTAATGGGATTTCACTCTAATCATTGTTTTACTGAAACACAGTTAAGTGTAAATGGGTTTCATTGTATACCGAACAAAATATTAGAATAAAGATAAACAATAAATATAGCATAGAGCAATCAATTGTGCCATCCTTAAACACTCTAACATTCCTAAATCTGTTACAACATGGCTCTCATTTCAATGATGAAGCCTTATTTTATCCTTACAGTGGATCCAGATGGGAACTGCTCCTGTCCAGAGGCCGTGGGCAGGAGGAAAGTGACTTCAGCCTTCTTTGTGATTCACAGTTTCTGGCCCCAGCCAGGAGCTTGTCTATTTTAGCAGCCCCTACAGTGGCTTCCCACAGCCATCTCTGGGCTCCTCCAACAGTCCAGAATAGCCATAGCACAGCACAATCTGGCCCCACTTGTCCTTCCCCAAGATGGGATGGCATAGAGCAATTCTGCCAGCTCTAAATGAACAGGGAAGCTTCTTTATGCCGCTGTTTTTCCTGGGATCTGTCTCCCTTCATACTCCTTTCCCACTACATGAGCAGAATGAAGTGACCAGAGCATGGAGAGAGAATTGAGACCTGCACTGTTAGTTCTACTAATATTACATGTTCTTGTTTAAATTCATTATTACTTCACTTTTAGTGTAGACTTGCCCAGATTGAAACTTCTCTTATTTGGTTCCCATCGTACTTTGTCTAGACAGACTGGTGAAGACCATGGGGTTTGTTCTTTTGAAATTCCCTGTTGATGTGGTTTCACACCCCATGAGAGTGTGCGCTGAAGAGAAGGGCATGAGAACTAATTTCTAGGTGTTATTTTATTTCCTCATGGCACATTTTGATTCTCAGCATTGATAGCTGTTAGGTCAGGATTTTGAGTTTTCTTGCCAAAAGAGTGTCTGTGAAATGATTATTTACTCGGGAAAGTATATTTTAAAAAAAAATATTCCAGCTACTTCACAAGCTAACACACCCTGATCCTGCAAACATTTATGCCCATGCTTAACTTTACATGCTTGAGTAGTTGTGTTGAACTCAACTATTCATTCACACGAGTAAAGTTACACACGTGCTTAAGTGTTTGCAAGATTAGGATCTCAGTTTATTAGTGTCCAATGCTGCTTTTCTCCCCTATATGAAGTGTTGTGCAATGAAGGATCTTAACACTGAATAGAAGTTATTTTGTTAAAAGGCAATTCCAAAGAGTGAGGGAGCTAAATAGCAGCCTGACCAGCTTCCAGCAAGCTCTTTACAAGCTCAGAAGGCATTCTCAGTGCGACTGTGTTCTGTGCAGCTCTCAAGCTGCTTTGCAGATCCACCCCATACTTAATTAGACAAGGCTTAATTAGATTACAAAGGCAAAGTTGCATCTGTGTATCACTTAGTACTTTTGGCCAATAACAAGCCAGCAGCTTATTTACATTTGTTTTAAAATAATTAACCTTTTATTTGCTGGATTATGTGCTGTACAAAGAATATATATAACACAGAGTTTGATGTGTAGTTATTATCGTGCAGCACCTTAGAACAAAGACAACAGCCCAAAAGATAGAATGTTCAAGGGAAGAGGGAGGTAAATTGCTCTGGAGAATAAATGTACTGTAAGATGTTTCTGAAAACTCATTAATACTCTTCCAAATAACTATAAGAACACTTATTTTTAAAGGCGGTTGTTGCTAGCCTTGGACTTTGCTGTTTTTGTTTTTTTATATATACCCTTAATAACCACTTTCTTCAAGTTATGTTTTCTTTGTTTTCATTTCTTCATGCTGCATAGACACTATTTTCTTTTGCTCAGTATATCTCTCTCCTACAGTTAACTTATTCAGAGACAAAGAATTAATTGTTCAGTGCTGGTGATTCTATAGGTTTGAAAGAATTGTCAATTAACTATAACAAAGTTTCTGTTAGCATGAGAAAACACAGCTGCTCCTTTTGTTAATGGCAAAACACTTGCCTGGGTAAATGAAGACCTGGGGTGAAATGTTGGTTCCATGGAAGTCAATGAGAGTTTTGCAATTGACTTCACTGGAATAGGGATTTCGCTCTTGGGTTCCAGTTCCAGTGGTGATTATTTTGCCTGTGTCTTAATTGTGTGTTTTTTTTTAACATCTCCTTTTAATGTTTTTATTTTGATTGAACATAAGGCTTAACTACTTGCAGTATATTTGCATTTATATAAAGACTGCAGCAAGAACCCACTTCTGTGGTTTTTGCTTTAAGATTTTGTGATTTTCAGCTTAACAGAAAACTTGATCTATAGCAATGAAGTGGATGCACAGGCAAATTGGTTTTTCTGGCTTTTGCCACACACAAAAAAATAAACTAAAGCACAAGGCAGCGGATCCCACTTGGCATTTTTATTTCGATTATTCAGCATAAAAGAAGACTAGTCCATATGCATCAGCTTTTGGGGGTAATTTACAAATTCTGAAAAACAAAACTATGTTATGGCGGAAATGCTGATAAGATACCGTCCTAATAAGAAAGATGTGGTCTAAATATCTCTTTTTTGTAAATCTCTTTTTTGACACATGTCCTCTGTGGCTTTAGACTAGTAATTTGTCCTCCTTGCCTCAGTTTCTCCTCTGTAAAAGAGGAATAATACTTCACCTCTCAGGAGTATTATAAAGATTAACGACTTCATGTTCATAAAATGCTTTGAAGATGAAAAGGAATATTTAGAAGCCAAGCATTAATATTATTACACGGACACTGGAAAAAAAATAAGCATGTTAGCAAACCCCGGACTGTAGATCCGAGTCCTTTATGGAGGTATGGAACAGATCCTAATGGCCATTTAATTGAGTAAGATTTTACATGGTGTTTATTGTTTAATAGAGTGTGTGTGGAGGGGAGTTCAGATTATATAGTTCTAAATATCGCTTTCCTCTGGAATAGTGGAGGTTGGGGATATTGCAGAGGTTGGGTTTTTATTTAACCTGTAGCAGATATGTCACATTCATTTGGCGAAAAAGGCTTTCCCGGGACATAATTTTAAGACTCCATGGCTAATTGGCCGTTCCATTCATGGCAAGATACTCACTACTATCAGTGGAAGGTTGCACACAGAGTAAGGATAGAATCTGGCCTTTATCTAGTCACTGACCATTTAGTTACTATTATTTAACAAGTACATTGTCACAATCAGTAGGCTATTTCTTCTCCTCCACTTAAGCCACTTTTTATTTCTTTCCTTCATATCTTTTTCTTCTTCACCCTCTTTTCTCCTTTTCTCATTTTCTTCTGGGTCTTTACATCTCCTGTGTTCATCCTCTGCATTTCCTTTTCTGCAGCAATACCCAATCCTCACCACCATTAGACTTCTCTTCCTTTTCCCTTCCTTGGTCGATCTACTCATGTAATCAACAATGCAATGGTTAATGGGGACATTAAAGTGTCATCGTTTTCGCTGACACTCCAAGGAGTTTAACAGGCCACAGGAGTGTTTGCATCTCTGGCCACGTCCAGACTACCCGCCGTATCGGCGGGTTAAAATCGATTGCTCGGGGATCGATATATCGCGTCTAATCTAGACGCGATATATCGATCCCCGAGCACGCTTATATCGATTCCGGAACTCCATCAACCCCAACGGAGTTCCGGAATCGACACGGAGAGCCGCGAACATCGATCCCGCGCCGTCTGGACGGGTGAGTAATCCGATCTTAGATATTTGACTTCAGCTACGTTATTCACGTAGCTGAAGTCACGTAGCTGAAGTTGCGTATCTAAGATCAATTTCCCCCCCCTAGTCTGGACCAGCCCTCTAAGTCATTATTTCAAGCTCTCTGCAAACTCACGGAGGTAATACAGCAGTGGTTGCCTTCAGTTCCTATTTGGAAGAGATTTTTTTTAGCAGCCACGAGAGCTAGAAAGATATTATTTTATGAAATATAAGCTCCCTCTATTCTGGATGCTCACATTACCCCAGTGACTCCACTTCCCTGTGCACTAGTCCGGAGAACAGGCCAGCTATTCAGGGCAAGAGCAGGGTCATTGGTTTTTAGGATGATGCCTATGTGCACTCAGTGAGACACAGTCTCTCCCAGAGCTTCTCCCAGGGAGGGACAATTCCCCTGCTCAAGATTTCAGCTAAATATTGCAGTTCACATCGGACAGATGCGAACCTTGTGCTGTGGCTGTAACACACAGTAAATGGTCTAACGGGGTTGAGGGCCAGCCGAGAGCATGTGTGAATTAATTATGCATACTATAATTATCCCAAGTCTAAAGCATAATATGAGGCAAAACCTATTCCCAGAATGCAAAATGAATAGCTGCTTACACCATTCTCACCTGCTAGGTATGGGAAGTGACAAGCACAGCAGAGATTATGATTGTCTCACACTGGTGCCCTCCAGAACAATAGATGAAGGATAAGAGAAACAATTTGCTGTTAGAATACAGAAAATCTAGATTAAAAGGCCAAAAGGCAGATTGCAGTCTTGTCATTTCACAGTCACGGAGAAGCCAAATTATCCCCACACAATCCAGCCTTTCCATGTAGATTTTTCAGTGTTTGTATGAAATTTATGCTGTATGATGATTTAATAGATTAGGTGTTCCTAATTCCTAGCAAATGCTAGAAAATCAATGTTAGAGAGCTTATTTCTTCACTCTCACCCTTCCCTGGTACTTCTCGCATGAACAGAGAGCAACAATACCCGAAGTCCGAAGGTGCAAACAATTCAATGTTTATTGGGGTGAACTTTCAGCAAGCTTAAATTCAAGTTCCTTTTCCTTATTTTTTGAATCCCAACTTACTTCCTGTTTGCCCCTAATTTATACAGTAATATTTTCAGCTATACCTTAACCAATCATTCTACTAAAATTAACCAATCCTAACGTATTGTAACATGATTAGCTAACCAATTATATCCCACCACCTTAATTAGCTTACACCTAGCAAAATTAGTTATACAGCAGACAGAAACAATTACAGAACCAGACAGAGACCATGCAAATAAACATATAAAACAATACAGAAGTAAGGATTTCACAACTACATCTATACAGACATAAGGGTTCTCCAGATGTGTCTGTTGATAAGTGAGTTCTTGCCAGACAGGATGCGATCAAACTAAGTTTCCTTTTACATCTTCTAGGCTCTTCCCTTTCTCTAGAGGTGATAGATCTAATCACCTTCCTAACAGTCCCAGATTGCCTTATATTAATATGACTAGTTTCGAATGTGAGGACGTGACCATACATTTCCCAGTTTATGGCTGCTAAAGAACCAGGCCTCAGACTGTCACATTAAGAGAAGGCCACTACACAGACAGTGATTTTTGATTCTTTCTTTTATACCTCTATAACTAGCTAAGTGATAAGTCTTGAAGTATAGGCCTTTGCAGACAGGCCTGAATATCTATATCCTAACAATCAACCCTGCAGATATTTTCTCCCTTGAATTAAATACAAGGGACTAATTCATCAAAGACTATTCCCCCACATTCTTCTTTGGCATTCTATATTCACATAGGTTTTTCCTGATATTTTGTAAACATTTCCCTGATCTTTGATAGTTACTCAGTTTAAGCATTCAACGCTGCCACCCCTCACAGGTCTACTCTTCTAAATCTGACCAGTAGATGTTTTAAAAAGCATCCACAATATCCATTCATTCAAGGCTAAAATGTTTGTACATATATAGCACTTCTTCAGTCCAAACATCCAGCTCCCACAGAGACCAATAGTAGTTGCAGATACAGATCAAGATCAGTATCTGACCTTCTGTATATGGACTGCTGGGATAGTTATGAAGAATGTTAGCGACCCAACAGCAGAAGCTTATTCTCCATCCCCAAGCTATCGTTACTCAGAGCTTCAGTGCTAACATAAATGGCTTTTGAAAGCTGAGCAATTTGCCAAGATACACAATCTTCTTTGGCCTTGTATAGAATAGAAGTTTGTAGTTATTTTTTGTTTTTGAATTGAATCCTAAATACGTTTAACTGACTTGGTAAAAACCAATGTTCTCCAAAGCCAAATGGAAAGAATGAGGCAATAACACTTGCTTAAAACATTTTGGGTGAAATCCTCGCCCCACCTGATGTTCCGTGGGGCAAGGTTTGACCATTTGAATTTATTGGGACTGGCAAAAAGAGTCTGTCTACTCTCCTAAAATAATTGTCTTTCTCCTTAGGTACATGTAACTTTGGATTTGATTAGAAGCCATTAATGAGGTCAAATAATGCTTTAGTCTAGTAGCTAATGTAAACCAAATCTATTTATCACCTTGGCAGTGGCTTCTGCAAGGAAGTTAATGACCATTACTGCTCTGCTACTTAGCCAATCAGAAATCATGCTTTTTCTGCAGAAAAGCAGAAGCCAGTAATCAATCAGCATCATCGTCATCATAATAGCATGTTAAATGGGCCTCTAAAAAGGAAAGAAAAGCAATTTGGCTATTAACCTCAAATGCATCTTCGAAATTGGTTTCTTTGTGCATAGGCTGTCTCAGAAATCTGGGTTACATTGGAGGTGAGAGTTCCTTGCAACATAAAGGAGGTGGAAACACTAGGCAATAGGAGAACCCACATTTAAATTTTCTATTATATCTTTAAAAATAAAAATGTATGTTTTTTAAAATAAAATTCGTAAAAAAACCCACGATTTTATTTCCCTAAAGACTAGTTAAAATAATAGGTAAAAGCACCAATTTCTTATGCAAGAGACACAAGTTTCATGCAAACCATAGATAATCACATGGGATTTCTTTCTTGTCTCAGCATTGTAAATGGTTAATTGCTTCCATTTTCCATGCACAGATTTATTAAAATTACCCCTCCCCCCCACCAACTCACCTTTGTAGTAATGCCTACAAAGAACTCAACAATGGCTAAGCAGTTGGGGAGCTGAGGCTGCTACATACAATGCCAAAGATGTTTCTTTTCCTCACTCTCATTTGTGTGTTCTACACACCTGTTGTCTCTTGTCACATGCTAAAGTCCCCTTCCCCCAATCCTGCACTGTAATTGGCAAGGGTGAACTGGTGCACCCACGCACAACACATCACAGACTTGAGGCCTTAGGGCAGGGGTGGGCAAACTTTTTGGCCTGAGGACCACATCAGAGAATAGAAATTCTATGGCAGGCCATGAATGCTCACAAAATTGGGGTTGGGGTGTGGGATGCGGTCAGGGCTCTGGGGTACAAGCTCTGGGGTGGGGCTGAAGATGAGGACTTTGGGATGTAGGAGGGTGCTCTGGGCTGGGACCAAGGTATTCAGAGGGTCGGAGGGGGGTCAGGGTTCGGGCAGGGGGGCAGGTTCCAGCTGAGGGGGGGGGGGCTGGGGATGAGAGGTTTGAGGTGCATGAGGCTGCTCCAGGCTGGGACCAAGGGGTTCGAAGGGCAGGAGGAGGATCAGAGCTGGGGCAGAGAGTTGGGGCATGGGGAGAGGTTCAGGGGTGCAGGCTCCAAGAGACTCTTACCTCAAGCAACTCTCGGAAGCAGTGACATGTCCCTTCTCTGGCTCCTATGTTGCCCCATCCATAGGCACTGCCCGTGCAGCTCCCGTTGGAGCACCAGAGGGGGCCATTGGAGTTCAGTAGGAGCCAGAGCAGGGCTGAGCCGTGTGTTATGGCCCATGACTCAGCACCCCGGCTGGAGCGCCAGAGCAGGGCCAAGCAGCATGTTGTGGCCTGTGACCCAGTGCCCCAGCTGGAGCTCTGGTGCAGGGCCAAGCCACAGACCCCGCCCCTCAGCAGGAGCTGGCGGCCAGTCTTAAAATGACTCACGGGCTGGATCCAGCCTGCGGGCCATAGTTTGCCCACCCCTGCCTTAGACCCAAAAAAACCAAACAGCCATGGCAGAGGGTCTTGGAGCCCAGGTTTACAGTCCTGGGCTTGTGCTCTGACACTAAAAATAGCTGTGTAGACAGTCAGGCTCAGGTTGGAATTCAGTCTCTGAAATCTACCCTAGTTCCTGGCTTTCAGAGCCCAAGCTCCAGCCCGAGCCAGAATGTCTCCATGGCTATTTTTAGTGTCACAACCCAAGCCCTCTGCCTTTGGATTTTTCTCCTGCTGTGTAGACATACTTTTAGATTGTAATTAAGCCCTTTGGGCAGGAACTGTCTTTTTGTTTTGTGCGTATACGTTGCTGAGTACTCTGGGGTCGTGAGCTTTAATTGCAGCCTTTAGGCACTACCATAATTCAAATAATGTAATATTAATAATGATAGTATTGCATATAAAAGAACCTCTGTTAGTTCAAAGCTAAATGTGTGCAGTTAAAATATGAGGAAATGTGGAAGCTGAATTGATTTGTTGGGGTTGCTGTTCAGCAAAATAAATATGCATATTCAGAATCATTAGATACCTTCCTAGCACAGGAAAGACACAACCCATCCTCTCAACAATTACTACATACCTAATACAATTGACCTAACATTCAGTATATAAAAAAATATGAATAAACCTCTGAGAGTAATTGGGGTTTTTGGTATGGTGTTTGATTGATTTGCTAGTTGAATTTTCAATACTCCAGGCAAGTGATTTAAGAATTTAATGAGAAAAAAAATTGCTGACAAATAGGGAAGACTTTAAAAGAGCTCCTGTCCCTACTTGGGAATGAAGCCACTCTAGCTGTTAACTACATTTAAGCAATGCTTTCCTATTGAAGTGATAAGAAGAAGGGTTTCTTTTTGAAAAATTACAAAGGTTTTTGAACTGAAAATGTTAACCGTTTTTCACAATCTGTTGTTTCCCTGATTTTAAAACAAAAGATACTTAAATCCTGGGTCATTATGCTGCAGATAAGTTATGGATAAAGACCCAGTTTTTCATCAGTGCCTTCTTAGAGTCTATCCAAAGTCAATATAGCTCCACATAGTCACTCTGGTGGATCCCAGTGCAAGATCAAGGCCTATGGGGCCAGGGCCGGTGCAAGGATGTTTCGCGCCCTAGGCGAAACTTCCACCTTGCGCCCTCCCCAAGCCCCCGCCCTGAGGCCCCTCCTCCGTGGCAGCTCCCCCCCTCCGCCCTGAGGCCCCCCCCGCCCCAGCTCACCCCTGCTCCACCTCCTCCCCGAGCATGCTGTCGCTGCTTCACTTCTTCCGCCTCCCAGGCTTGCAGCGCCAATCAGCGCCCCCCTTACTTGCTGCAGGCGGCCGTCCCCGCACTCCCCTGCCCCAGCTCCCTCCGCCTAAATGCCGGCGGCGACCGGGGCAGCTGAAGATCAGGCCGCCGCAGTCGCTGCCGAAGAAAATGGTGCCTTCCCAAATCCCAGTGCCAGTCGCCTAAATGGTTGCATCGGCCCTGTATGAGGCATTTCTGTCATAACTCTATTGGATTCCATGAAGTTCATCATTTGAAAAATAAAAATCCTTGGCTCTTAACATGTTGGTCTTATGTCATACGGATAGGCAGTAAACAGTTGCAATTGCACTGAGAACCTCAACAGCTGCCAGTTCAAACTCTGAGCTGGATGTAAGGTTGAGCGACAGCAGGAACTGTCCAATATTAGGATTAGTGGTTTCCCACAGGGATCTGTGTAAGTGATTCCAGGCAGCTCCCTGCAGAGATTCAATACTATTTTGATTAAAATAATACAAACCACGAGGATTTTAGCATTTTTATTATAAATTCATGACTTGTGGCTATTCTCCAACATCTAGTCCATGATTTTTTTGGACAATTTACCATAAGAGAGCAGTAGGAAAGGGGGCAGGGAGGCAGATCACACAAGGGACCTAAAGTCATTACTGTTTGCTGTTCTCACAAACTGCCATCACACCTGGCATCCGTATGGTATTGTCAATAGAGACTGAATGAACTCCCTCCTAGAAGTAGCTCATTTACAGTAGAAATGACTCACTATGGTGAAGAAACATGCGCTGCTGTTTGCCTGCATTGTATGTATATGATGGATAAACAGAGGACATCATTCTCAGAGCTGCAACCCTGACACCTTTTATGAGCACTAAATTTACTTAGTTTTTATAAGCTAATAAACATCCTGCTGATATTGTGCTCTGAGGGGATAGAGCACTGGTATGGGACTCAGGAGACCTTGTTTGTATTCCTAGCTCTGGCTTACTGGATGATTTTGGGCAATTCACGTTCATTGCTCTGTGCCTCAGTTTCCCTGCGTGTGAAATGGTGCTAGTGATACTGACCTCCTTTGTAAAGTACTTTGCGGTCTACTGATGAAAAGCACTTTAGTCTAAAACAATATGACCTAAGCAACAAAACTTAATATTCCTCTGTACTATGCTTGATGAAGTTAAAACTGAGTCATCATTCTTATTTTGAGGACTTCTAAATTAATGTTGAACATCAATAAATCAAACCAGTGACTTTCCCTGGGAGTTGGGCATCTAACTCCTAAGACTGCTGATTCACACAATGTTCTGTGTCTTCTTGAAGTCCCAACTCCTGAATTCTTGCAGCAAGTTAGCATATCAGCTTTTACTTGAAAAAAATGAAGTATATTTCTAACCCTCGTGGCTGCAAGACAAACGTTGAAAATGTGACCCAAAAGACCAAAAATTTAGAAGGCAAATAAAAATTACCCAAAATATATTACTGTATTTTTAAATATCTCATAATTTTTAAGCCAATGCAATGAATTATTGAGGCTTGACTCAGGATTTTTGGATGCTGGAGGTTAGTATCACTGAACTTTCTTAGCTGCCTTTGAAAATCCCAGTCTAAAATCATAGGCAGATATCTGAGTTTTTCATTTTTTTTTTCCTTGAGACTATTGATCAAAGCTTGAAGTGTAGCATACAGTAAATGTCACAGGAAGAGTGAAATGCTCTTTAACCACAAAATACCATTGTCCACAACATGATTGAAAATGCTGTCTCAAGCTTCTACAGGTTTTTAGAGCTGATTATTAGCTCCTTGAATTGCCTCGTGTCCTCCACTGGCAAGTTTCCTGGCATCACCATATGTTTGCAAATGCACCTTTCCTGAAAGCCTGCATCAGAGCTGCCTCCTGTCCAGCTTTTGGCTGGAGGCTCCGGCTTTCTGCATTCTTCTCCAGTTGTGCAGCATGCCCATGCTGCCATTGGCATTTCTGGAAGTCATCCAGAGCTTTTCATTTTGTTATGTTTTATTCTAAAGGCTTTGTGGCCAGGGCCGCCCAGAGGATTCAGGGGGCCTGGGGCAAATCAATTTTGGGGGCCCCTTCCATAAAAAAAATTGCAAAACTATATTCTCATGGAGGCCCCTGTGGGACCCAGGGCAAATTGCCCCACTTGCTCCCCCACACGGGCAGCCCTGGGAAAAATAAACCTTCCGCATCTCACCACAAACCCAGTTTTGAGAAAACTTCTTTACAAGGTATCACTGGTTCTCAGCATCAGCTAATGCTAAAAGACACTAAAGCTCATTAAAAGGATTGGACAAATATTTTCCATCAAAACTTTTTTTGGATCGAAAACTAATGGTTTTTAAAAAGCAGAAAATAATCACGGCCAATGTCTGCTTTCCATCAAAATTTGTTGTTTTTTTAATTGAAAAGCTGAAATTAGTCTGCCAAAACCTGAACTTGGTTTTTGGTTTCAGAAGTGTGTGGCCAAATATTTGTTGCATGCTGTGTTTGATTGTTCAAAGAAACAATAAAAAAATTCTGCTTAAAAAAAAATCCAAAACTTTTGAACCACCTCAGCTTGTGACCAAACGCCTGAGCCCATCCAGTCAGAGATTTTTCCAGATTTCTGATACTCTGCTGGCTTCCTTGACTCATATCTGTCTCCATAACTTTGGGTTCATTTAGGTTAGAACATAAGAACAGCCATATTGGGTCAAACCGGTCCATCCAGCCCAGTATCTGTTTACAGACCATGGCCAAGGCCAAGTGCCCCAGAGGGAGTGAACCGAACAGGTAATGATCAAGTGATTTCTCTCCTGCCATCCATCTCCACCCTCTGATAAACAGAGGCTAGGGACACCATTCCTTACCCATCCTGGCAAATAGCCATTAATGGACTTAATCTCCATGCATTTATCTGTTTCCTAGAGACTGGCTCCATAGGGTCCCTCACAAACTGAAGACAGTTACTGTGGGTTTGTCTTTAGTATAGCTTATGTACATACTCCACGAACTGAGCATTTGAGCTTGTTCCAGAATCTGGGATGAGCCTATGTCGTGAAAACTGAAATGCTCAAAATAGCACATGCACGTGAATGGACACAGGGTGCTAAAATTAAATAAACCCAGGGGTTCTCAAACTGGAGGTCGGGACCCCTCAGGAGGTCATGAGGTTATTACTGGGGGTCATGAGCTGTCAGCCTCCACCTCAAACCCCGCTTTGCCTCCAGCATTTATAATCGTGTTAAATATATTAAAAAGTGTTTTCAATTTGTAAGGGGGAGGTTGCACTCAGAGGTTTGCTATGTGAAAGGGGTCACCAGTACAAAAGTTTGAGAACCACTGATTTAACCCCTTTGAAGCCTCAGGGAATGCAGGGGAGAGAGGTCTCCCTTGGTAGGGTTGGGAAGGATATTGCTGTTCTCATGTGATCCCTCCCCCAGTGGCTAATTTTAAATGAAGCTGCCCTCCCCTGACATGAATCTCCTTATGGCACTGAAATTAAATAGAGACTATAACCTGGCATTTGAGAAGAAAGGGATGGTAGCCCTACTGGAAAAGCTAACAGCTTGGCTCTTCTGCGAGCCTCAAACTGCTGAATGAGCGTTAGGGTAGGGAAGGCTATGCCTCCCAAACAGCCTAGCCCTGCCCCCTATCTAACCCTCACCCACTTCCTGCCCCAGATTGCCCACCCCTCCTCAGAATCCTCGACCCATCCTGCTCCTTGTCCCCTCACTGTCCCCCAGAGACCCCACCCACCCACCACACTGGGACCCCACCCCTGCTGCCTGTTCCTTGACTGCCCCGACCCCGATCCACGCCCCCGATGAGTCCTGACAGACCCCCAGAACGCCCACAATCCAACCCCTCCATTCCCTGTCCCTTGACCGCCCCCCAGCCTCTGCCCCCTCCCTGCGCCCTGACTGTCCCCAAGACTCCCTGCCCCTTAGACAACCCCCCTGGCCCCGGCCCCTTACCCCCGGCTCCCCCATCACCCAGAGCTCAGCGTGACTCCAGTGGGCCTCCTGAGCTCCGCCCCACTCAGAGCCGTGTGGTAAGGGGGCGGGGCTGCGAGCTCCAGCGGGACCTGAGCTCCCTCCGCTCAGCCTGGAGCTCGAGTCCCACCCCCTTACCATGCAGCTCTGAGGGGAGGGGCTCAGGCCGCGCCGGAGACACGCTGCAGCGCTGTCCGGGGATGCTGCTTGATTTGCTGAGGCTCCAGGAGAGGGGCTGAGGCGGGAGCCTCGCCATTCTCTTGGGGACCCCTGCAGAGCTCGGGGCCTGGGGCAAATTGCCCCACTTGCCCCCCCCCCGAGCGGCCCTGTTTGTGGCACAGCTATGGTGCATTCCCCCTAACTGCTAGACAGGCAGGAAGCATCAGACTCAGAGGCTCATCTCCTTCCCTGGCCCAGTTGCTATGCATGAGTGTGGTAGGGGCCTGTTGGGAAGGAAGAGATTTGGAAACCCCTCTGCCCTACTTTCTTGACTCTGCAGTCTCTCTCAGAAAGGATGGGTCAAAACGAGCAGGTGAGAGGGGAGTAGGCAGAGAGCTCTTGTGGGGAGGGGGATAAAGAAATGGGAGAGAGAGAAATTGGTGACAAGGAGAGAGAAAGAAAAAAAGACTCAGCCATAGAGGAAGATGGGGTGTTGGCCTGATGTTTATCTAGGGAAGAGAAGCCTACCACCTGCCCTGAAGATGAAGTAATTAAACAAATTGCATTTCTAATAGTAAAGTATATTTATGTAAATTAGCATCTACTTTATGCAGATTTGGCCTCAGGCATTTGAAGGGCAAGGTAAGCAGGTCTGCTCAGCCAGCATTCCAGGTGTCTTGGCTAGGTGTATAATCCTGTCTAATGCTGCCAGATAACAGGCTGCAGCTCCTCCGTGCCTGCTAGGCTGCAGGTCAGTTCATTAGCCAAATTTGGAATATTCAGCAATACAAAGTGTCAGTGATTTTGCATGATAACAGCTAACAAACAGTTTAGGCAGCAGCATATTCAACAAGTGAAACCCATCTGATCAGCACACTTTCATGTCACACTATTTTGTGTGGAGGGAAGTTTTGCTGTCATAACACACATCCCTTAGCTCAGTTACAGCTTCAGTAATTTCCAAAAGTTATTCATGGCGACTGCCTTCTGCAACACCACTTTGAATGCTCAAACAATAGACAGAGTGGAGAAATGTCAGCATCATTCCATTTCATTGAGATGCTTTGTCCTGGTTCCCTCTAGTGGTAGGTAGGATTTAAACACACATTATAGTAAGGACTAAGCAGAACCATACAGAAAATCTAAGATAGAAGTAAGGACGTGAAAATGGAAATAAAGTGTGAATGCAATATGCAAAGTGTGCTCACAGAGCCACACAGCATATGTAACTGTGTCTGAGAAAAAACACATGTGCAAGTAATGAGTGTTTAATATTTAAACTGTATTGATATGATAGGTGTTTTTTCTCTTCATGCCTTCCCAGTGCATTCTGGCATTCTAACTAGTCCACACCAGTATTTATATTTGTGTTTTTTGGTAACCTGCATACTGCTTCCTCAGTCAGCTGTGATATCCTCTTCCCCTGTTTACGTTCCAGGGTGGGTTCCCAGAGCATATGTTCTTCAGCCAGCCTCAGTCTCATTCTTTCACCTGTGTTGCAGACTAGTTTTGTGGATGTGGACTTTAGGATAAAGGTACTGTTGGGCAGCTGTGAAGCTGCCCTTTCTTTTCTGTTTTGGCACCATCAAAAATAAGTCTAGAGCATATTTTAGAAAAGACTAGACAAAAAAGTAGAGTACCAGTGCATCCGCACAGTACTTCTTAAAAATAAAACTGGGGTTTGTTACTCAGATGTGCAATCTGAAGATTTTCAATCCCCAACTTCTTGTGGATGGATGCACAGAGAGCAGCTGTTTTCCAAACATCTTTCCAACATCTGTGCTTGGCAAGAAGCTTGCAACCCTTTTTTCATATGTGAAAGTTGTCAGAGTTGTCCATGCTTTTGCCACCACAGTTGGAATACTTCCGTGTGCTTCATATGGGATTACACCTTCAAACCATTTGGAAATTGCAGCTGCCTGCTTACTGATTAGCATGTCTCACAAAGAGCATGATTTCTGGCTGAGATGCTGATTTTGATCAATACATTCCTAAATGTTTGTTTGGTTTCTGACTGCCTTAGAGACTGCCTACAGTTGCAAACGCTCCAGGATTGTCCTGGAGTCTCCAGGAATTAAAGATTAATCTTTAATTAAAGATTATGTCATGTGATGAAACTTCCAGGAATAAATCCAACCAAAATTGGCCACCCTAAGACCACCTGTTTCCCTATAGTATACCCTGGCAGTTGCCATCAGCTATGGGGAATTAGCTACTATTCCCCTAGCTTAAATAGGAGTGGGATACTGGCAGGGTCTTCTTGATAACGGGCCCTTAATTTTAGAATTCAGTTCACCCCCCCGATCCAAAGAATACTGTTCTTTCTTTCCCTCTTCCTTGTTTTTAAACTTCAGAGGACCAGGCTTTTCTCTGATGTTAAAGACTGGATGGAGGAAGGGGAAATGCTTACTGGTGTGGGTGTCTGGTGGGTGGTGGTTGTTTTAGTTTTGGTGGGTTTTGTGCCTTCCTCCCTCACCCCTACTTCTTATAATAACTGTACAGCACCTAAAGCCCTGGTGCTCACATAAATAAACTTAATTTAGGAATGTTAATGTTACATATGCTGTTTTTTGCTTTTCCTCTTTGTTCCTTTCTTTTTCTTTCCCTCTCCCACTTACATTCTCTCTCTTTTGTGGCTTGACTTTTCTCCCAGACTTAACTGGGTTTCCGTTGTTTTGTCCTTGGGTGATTTCAAAGCACTCATCCCTTTATACAATTTTTCCTTTTTTTCTGCTGTTTTCCTCATTCCCTGATACTCCCTTACTCCAGTCTCTCCATCTGTTTTTTCCCCTGCCTTTTATCCTTCCAAACATCTGAGCTCCCGCCAAGGGAGGAGACTTTTTTCTCCTGATATTGAACGAACATACTAACCTGTCTGATTTGGCCAGAAGACTCAGGGTTTGAGGGGAGCAATCTCTATTCAATACATATAGGTAAGGGAATTTGGGGGCCCGGGATTTGGTGTGTATTTAGTTTAGAATATATTTTACCAGTGTCAAGCTGTTGTTCTACAGAATTTCATTTTTATACCAAGTAGGATTACGTTTTTTTTATCATGTAATTGTTAAAATATTTTTTATGATCATCTAAAACCCAGGAATTTTCCACTGGTATTTTCAAATCGGTTTCCAAAGACAGATTCCAAGATTTTAATTTAAATCAAACAAAAAGCCTTGACAAAGTTGTCCCTTCTGATCAATTGTAAATGTTGGCAAATATGGTAACTTGTGTCTATTGGCAATTATCTCTTTCTTCCCTATCCTACCCTGTGTGTATGTTACTAGGCTATATAATATAAGACAGGCATAAATCAGTAGGACTTATAAAAGCAAACTGGAAAATGTGACGATTTCACAAACCGAACCCAGGCATAAAAGTTCTGCTCTACTGAGGTAGCAGCAACTGATGTGCTAAATTAAGTACTACTTTGCTTTTGATTATTCCAGAATAATCCATTATAATTGGAGCAAACTTGTCATCAAGCTCAGTTCCTATATGCATATTCATACATGTGTCTATTTTAGGGTGATACAGTTCAAAACATCAAACTTATTGGATTTCTGGTCACCTTGTAGTTGTCTGTAAGTTAGCTGACACCAGGAGAGTAATACATGTTTGAGAATTATGATAAGCCTGATGCCACAGTTATTGCAAATGTCCTTATAAAAATACAGATTCATTTGACTAGGGAGCATCGAAAGCCAGTGATGCATGCCCAGAATTAGAACTTGTCAAAATCAGTGTTGAAACTTTCCAAACAATGGCTTTTACATCATTTGATAATATTATAGATATTCACATTTATTAAGGCATTTTTGAGTAGTTTAGTAGGAGGGACTCTATCTATGCAGTGTACACCAACATTAGTACTTTGATGCTGATATGCAGCTTTCTTCTTCTCTCACGTTGCCTCTTTCTCTGGGATCAATTGTCCTCCCTGGCATTTAATATTTTCAGATTGTCTCACTGGAATGTCAGCAATGAACTTCTCCAAGCATTTTTTGTAAAACGAACCAAAAAAAAAAAAAAGGTTTTATACAAAGGACACAATTTTGCATCTCTTCCCATTTTTCCGCTCGCTCACCTAAATTGTGCTTTTGAACTTGGTGGATTCAGTGGGACTACTTGCATGAGTCATTGCTGCTCAACATGAGTGAGGTCAACAGAAATGGTCCCTAAAATATCTTGGCTAATGATACAGTCCTGATGCTTATCTCTTTGGTTCAGTGTTATTGTTCAGGGGGGAGCTGCATTTTCAACCTCTGTCTCTCCATGGGTACCCTTTCCAAGTGACAGGCCTACGCCTGAACTTCTCTGCATCAAATCCCATGATTCACCCCACTTCAGACTGGATCACCAGGCTGCAGCATCCCTGTTGACAAACCATGCTACCTTCAGCCAGTCCATCTGGGTTTGGCCCGTTATAGACTTCTTTCCAAAAGCATGTGACAGGTATGAAATTGCAGTGACTCAGGACCGCTTCTTCAAAACAAGTATTAGTTATTTGTCCACAAGAACATATCAGGTAGGGAAGACAACAATGAAAAGCCTACATTCATGTTATCTGTCTTAAACTTTAGCCTTTCCTTGCAGCTATATGTTATTCCTGCTTGTAACAGGCACACCCACCCACCATTGGGGCTGGGCGAGACAGGCTGTACCTCCTACTGCTCCTGCCTTTCTGATGGTCTGATCCATCAGTGAATGCATCTCCCTCAGGTCACAGTCTGCCTTTTTATCCTTTTCAACAGTTCAATGATACTTTTTTTTAAGAGTCCCTGCCCTAGATTTCCTGGGGTTTTGAGCAGCCTGAACCTGGCCACACATTTCTTCAGAGAGGGTCCGATATCACCTTCCAGCAATGTATTGTCCATTGAATTAGAAGCTTTGCCAGATTCTTGGATACCTGGCAAGAGATCCAGCTGGAATTAACCTTTAGGGTTCCATAAAGCCACAGTAACTATCATATCCACAGATTATAAACTTCATAAAATTAATATAGCTATCTTCCTCATTTTTCATATTCAGTATGTCAGAAAATTAAAGGCTATAGGCATACATTTGCAAAAGCGACTAGTGATTTAGAGTGCCTCTGTTCTGGGATGTCCAACTTGAGACATCTTAAAGGGGCCTGATTTTCAGAGGCTCCACTCTTTCTGAAAATCAAGCCCCTTTAAGGTATCAGAAATTGGGGCACCTGAAATCACTAGTCTCCTTTGAAAATCTTGGCTTTATCATATAGCATAATTAATTCTATTCAGAAGGATTTAAATAAAATTTCTAGGAAACATTCTGAAAACAAACACCTGGTTCTGTTTCAAAGCCTATACAGCTGCAATTTTACTTGTTTTAAACCTCATTTGTACTTTCAGTGCCAGTAATACAAGGCTGAGTGCTCTCTGCCAGTAGCAGTATTGTGATGAGCCATCTTCTTGACAGAGATTGTACACTCATATTGAAGAAAATATTCTTTACAGTCTGTCTGGTTTGAGTTTTTTTCCTTTCTTTTCCTGAAGATTTGGCTGTTGAAGCCTTTTTGAAAGTCTCCAGAGCTTGAACAGCTTTAAAAGATTCCTTCCTTTATACCTGTATTTGCTTTAACAAAAAACTGGGGAGTGTCTTCTTTGAAGAGATCAATTAAAAATTCTGTATCACTTTGAGCATCGCAGTCATTTGTTCGTGATTTAATTATAACACAAGAGTTATTGTCTGCAATTAATTACAAATGGATTACAATAAACAATTTAACAAAGGAGCTGAGGGTCTGTGTGTCAAGGCAGTAGTGCTTGAAGAACTCCTCATGGTGCTGCTGCTTCATTACTCTGGGGAACCAAGGGAGCAGTGCCAGAGGACCCCCTTCATTCAGCTTATAGGCATCTGATTGCCCCAGACACCCCCCTCTCATATTGTCTTTCTTCCCAGGCAACATGCACATCCAGGCTAACCCCCATCCTGCTCCTCTCAAGTCTCAATCCCTTGTGTCCTTCACCTTGGGTATATTCCGTTTGCCTCTCCTTATCCTCCCTTTCCTCATGGTGTGTGCATGCATGCTCTCTCTTGTGCACGCGCGCACACACTCACACACACCCCCCTCTCTTCTGAAGTTCATCGTCATACCTCCTGTTGTCAACTGCCTCCCCACATCACTGGGAGTATGTGCAAAGCACAGCTGGTGAAGTGAGTTGGCAGCACTGGAAAACAGAAATAGCTGATGGATCTAAGCAGTTCCTTTGGTTAATCTTGGCATAACTCAAGTAAGGAGACTGGCACTTTGTTTAATTTCAGATGTTAAAAGTGGCCTACACCTCTGTTGTAGTCATAGACTGTGTTTACGTGTGATGTTTGGAATTGACAAAGACTGTGGGTTGGCGGGGGGATTTAATAACAGAGGAACCCAAAGAAACATGAAGAAAATAAGGTAAAATTTCCCAAAGGCAGCATTTTAAATGGTTTCTTCTGGAAAAGTTAGTAAATACTTTACAAAAAAATTAATGACAGAGAAAAGTCAATTGCCCTCTAAAGTATTGTGCCAAATTTGAAAACAAAATTCAATTGTTAAAGCATAAAATGGAGATTTTAGTCTTTCAAGAAGTGTGGATCTCAATGCAGCCTTAACTGTGGAATTGCTACTGCCACCTCCATAAAATATCTTTCTTAAACAGCTGCTAATCTGCTCACTGTATCTATTAACATTCATTTCTTTGATAATCAGTTCACATTTATTCTACATACAGTACAGCATCTCTTTTATGGCAACTACATTAAATGAACATTTAGAGACACATAAAGTCTTATGGAATTTATTATTTAACTATTTCAAACATCTCTCCTACAGTCTTTTTATATCTCTAGTGCAACTTCCAGTAATCATGCTTTCTACTCTACTTGGCTGTTTTAAGCAATTAAATTTTCTGTATTTTCACTGTCCACTTCCCTTTTGTGATTCACTGATGTAAATTTGTCAAATTCGGATACCACTCTTGTTGTGCCCTGTGTAATTTTAGAGATTTTTATGTATTGAGTTGAGAGAATACCTGGCAGATCTGATAGGCAGAATACATTTCAAGACACAAAAATGATTCTCCTCTTTAAAACCCCATTGTTTATCACATTATGTATTTTGTCATGTATGTCAATGAAAACTATGGGAATCAGAAGAGCTCATATTTAAGTTTACTTATGTGAAGATAATTCTCGTCTTAATTTTTGCAAGACCAATTCATCATAATTATTATGATGTATTCTTTGTATTACAGCAGTGTCCAGAAGCCTGGACTGAATGAATAAACGAAACATGTTTTTCTTTATAAGATTTCAATAAAAACATAAATGTGCGCTGAAACATTGCCAATATCAGAAGGACTTGATGGTTATCAGCATAGATGCTGGACTGAGCAGTCCTCTGACCTTGGTCATTATTTACTGATAACCTTGACCTGCATCTATAATGAGTAGCCCACTAGTCTGTCAAATAAAACAGTGGAAAAATGCTGCTTATTAAAACTGCCTGTGTGGTTCAGAGGCACTTCTTTACCTAAGCTCTGTTTGAGGCAAGTCCCCAGTCAGCGCCACGTGACTTCAAGCTAGGTTGATTTACCAGGCCATAATGCCAGGTGGGTTACAAGAATGATTATACAGAGAGAAGTAAACAGTTTCCTCTAAACATGATTAACATTTTAAAGGTGGTTTTTAAATTTTTGCTAGATGGGTACCTTGTGAGTACATTAGACAAATCAAATTATTCCTGCTGATTAATCTAAATAACTGCAAGTTACATTCTTTGTTGTTTATTTCCAAGTAGGTAGATAGATAATGCTTGCTTTGTTATATTAATGTTCTCTGTGTAAATGTTCAATTGAGGAAAATATACAAATTCAACAAAACATTTTTAGATATATGCTCAAAAGGTTGATAAAAGGTTTGGCTACAAATGAAATCTGTTGGTTTTTACTTTTAAATTTACTAACAGTGTGCCACTTTGTGTGTGTTTCTTTTTCTCTTCCAGTGCCACCTTGGGCCTTAATAGCCATAGCCATAGTTGCAGTCCTACTAATCCTTACCTGCTGCTTTTGTCTCTGTAAGAAATGCTTGTTCAAAAAGAAGAACAAGAAGAAGGGAAAGGAAAAGGGAGGGAAGAATGCTATTAACATGAAAGATGTTAAAGATTTAGGGAAGACCATGAAAGACCAGGTAAAGTAGCCATCCTGTTCTTGGACACTATTTATGTTTAAAGTGTTAAGTCTTCTAACAATTATCTATTTATGGTATTGCTCAATGGTTGGATAGTGGTGCTGTGCAGTGGAGACCAGCTGTCTGTGCTTTGTATTGGAGTTCCAGTTAGTAACCCCCTGGTGCCCACTGGAGGATGCCGACTCAACAGGCAAACGCTACTGGTGGCAGCACTAGTCAATGCTTTCAAAGCAGCCAGTTAACTTCTCTCCAAATGAGAGGAGGAATACTGCCACTGGTCTATATAAAAGAGAGGGGTTTTGAGAAAATAGTGGTCTCAAAAATATAGCTGTAGGAGAGTCTTACAGCCATGTCTATATAGGACTTTGACTAGGACCAGGTGCAATAGTGAGGTAGAGAGAACCCATGTTTAGATGACTGGTACTAATCAAGCTCTTGTGAAACTAAATGACATGCAAGAGTGCACTTGGGTTACTAAATCTCTTGCTGCACAAAAACAGAAGCTTACCTAGAGAGAGACCAAAGGCAAAGTACAGCAGAAGAATGGTCGAAGAGACGCAAAGGAACAAGGGAAAGGGACACGAAAAGGAAAGAATAAAAGAAAATTGGACAGGGGGATGAAGGCAGAGTTATATATGTGGGAGGGAGAAGGAGATTAAAGGTGACAGAATACTGTTTTAGCTGAGAGCCAGTGAATGGCTTGGGGACAGATCATCATGCTGCTGTTTGCACAACATTAATTTGAGAACAGCAGAGAAACCCTTGCTTCTGACCTGTTGTGTGTGTGAGAGAGATGTTATACTTGGGCACTAACTGGAAGGTTGCAGGACCCTGCATCTAATCCAGTGTTCCCTTTGGAGCCACAGAATAGATTAGCATTGATCTGAAAGAAGACTGTCTACGCTTTTGATCAGAGGAAAATTCCACAGTGTTGGCTCTCTTGTGGGATGGCGTGGTAAAGAGTTCAGATGTATGGTAAATACAGGGGTGGTAAAATATAAATGAAACCATTTTCACTAGTTATCTAATTAGTGCTAGGCTTGATAGGTGGGGATAAAACTACACTGTTGTGTAGATCATCTGGAGGTATTTCAGCAGCTAAGGACGCACATGAGTACATTTTTCAAATAATGTATATTCAGAAGAATTAAGGAACCGCAGCACAAAATCTTTTCAGCTGGAGTAGGTGCTTCAGCTTCACTTCTGCAAATAATTAAGATTTTGCATGGGGAAGATCAGAATCCGAAGACATTCTTTGTGCACTTTAGATCTAATCCTGCACCACTGAAGTCAGTTGAAGTTCCACAGTTGCCTTCAGCGGCAGCAGGATCAGGCCCTTAGCAGCATGCAGTATCCAGCCGGAGAGCTCTTTAATATTTCCTTACTCCTTACATTTGCAGGCCCATTGACTAAATTTGCACAGTTTGCACATAACTGAAAATGGACTCTTCATTTACACACATTTGAAAGCAATTAGCTTTATCAAGATATTACAGGCATTCCCTATACTGAATAAGTAATATTGTGGGTAAAGCTCATTACTTTCAGACTATATGGATCAACATTTTAATGGTGACCACTGTGTATAGCTTCCTGTCATCAGAAGTGCCACAAAATATGTTAAATTCTACAGTGGTGAAGCTCAGAATATTACTGAGCAGAAAACTTGGATCCTCCCTTGCAAAAGTCTAATGAGGATTTTGTTTTACTTAATATGATAAATGTGAAAAAGAAAGTTCTTATACTGTCTTGATTCAGGCACTTTGAGGAGGCATTCTTGGACTCCCTGTGCTTGAGCTATAGAAATTGTTCTAGTTTATCAATATTAAGTAATTGTGAGATATTTCTCTCTGAGACATTGTCTGAAAAAGCAGTCCATTAAATGCTGAGTTCGTCCTGGCCAACTTTAGCAAACTTTTGACCATAGAAACGAAAATAATTTGAAAATATCGTTTGAGCATTTTGGGGATAAAATTCAGTGTATTGTTTGTTGTGTGCTATCAAATGATACTAACGATAACAAACCTAACATTTCTTTGTAGGACAAGTTGTTAGTAGATATTTATGTGAGATTTGTTCTGTATCATATAAGATTGTTCTTGTACTTATACTATATTATTAAGTGGTGTTTATTACACTTGTTGTGACCTAGATAAATGACCAATGACTCTAGCATTGAAATATAAAATTGTGCTTAATAGATAATGATGAGTTTGACACACAGTCCCTTTTTGGAGGAAAACAAAGGTCAAATTCCAGTTACTAATTCATTGTCATGGAGATAATCAAAACTTTGCAAAAAGCATACAAAAAGCTACAGTTTCAAGTCATATAGAAATTAATATCTTATTATTTATTTTAAAATAAATGTGTCCATATATTTAGAATTTAACCAGTGGAAATTGTCATATCCATTGAGGCCAGTGGAGCTATCACAATTTCCACCAGTTGAGGATCTGCTTGCCAACATTTTCAGAAATGGGTTGCTAAAGTTAGGCTCTTAGGTGCCTTTTTCAGCATCTAAATCAGTGGCCTTATCTTCATAAGCCCTAAGCTCCTATCATCTTTAATTCCTAATCTGGAAAACCTTGACCATATTTGCAGTATTTGTTTTTCAGTATAAGCAAAATCAGTTAATGATTTGTTCTTGAATCAACACCACAGATTTTAGCATTTCCACATGAAGACAGTGTATTGCTAAATTGAATGTCAGGTATTTCAGAAGGTAATCATTTTAGTGCCTCTGTTACAAATAAAATGGCAAGAGAGTGCCTCCAAGATATCAAGGAGATAAATTTTAAAGCAAACAGACAAATATATATGAAAAAGGTCTATGCAAATCCACCTGGAAAGAATTATTGCATTAGAATCATAGAATATCAAGGTTGGAAGGGACTTCAGGAGGTCATCTAGTCCAACCCCCTGCTCAAAGCAAGACTAATCCCCTGTCAGATTTTTACCCCAGTTCCCTAAATGAACCCCTCAAGGGCTGAACTCACAACCCTGGGTTTAGCAGGCCAATGCTCAAACCACTGAGTTATCCCTCCCCTCTCATGTATGGTGCCAGAAATCTGAAATGTTGCCAAAGCACAAAGGCTTAATCAGGTAGTCATTAGGCCCTAACCTGCAAAGTTCTGATCACCTCCTGGATTCAACACAGTGCCTTCAGTTCCCTTTGATTTCAGTGGAAGTTGAGTGCTCAATACCTCCTGGTAGACAATAGGCAGCTTGCAAGTTCCAGCCCACGGTGCATGCAGAAGTCCCATTAACTTCACTGCGAAATATTCCACTTGATAGAGCTAAAGGATTGGGCCCTCAAAGTAACTTCTTTTTTTATTCTTCTGATAAATATTCATTAAAACCAATAACATTCCACTGACTCTAGGTCCTGATCTTGCTAGCAGCAGCCCCTGTGCCCACCTAGAGCCCTTCTGAAGCCAATGAGGCTCTGCTTAGTCGCAGGGGTCCATAATAGTAGATCTAGGGTGACTAAATAGCAACTGTGAAAAAACGGGACAAGAAAAAGTCCCAAAAAAACAGGACTATCCCTTTAAAAACTGACATCTGGTCACCCTAAGTAGATCTGAATGCAGAGTCAGAACTTATCACTGGTAACTGTTAGACACTGAATTGTGTAATATCCAGTATTCAGATAGATTTGTCATATTTCAACATGTTTTTTTTTTCTTTTTAACATAATTTTAATATAATATATTTTAAATAAATGTTGTTGCTATAAAGAGGGAGAATAGTTAAAGGACAGATTAGGACCTGATCTTAAAACCCTTACTCATGAGAGTAATTCTTATTCATGCAAGGAGAGCTGTCTGCTCCAGCAGGACCAATCGCATGAGTGAAGGTTGCAGGATCAGGCCTTTCTTGTGTAGAGGTGAATAAAGACTATATTATCTGTGAAAAAGGTCATTTCTCCATGGTTTTTACTAATGTTTGTGTGTGGATATTTTAATATTTATTTCTTCCTTCTATGTCATCCTTATCTATGTTGTGTCTCATGACTGTTCTGGATTGTCACTTGCGGTAGGTTTATTTTGCTATTTGGACACGCCTAATCTAAAGCTCTGATATATTTAGTTTCCTGACAGCTGTGGCTCCTCAGCTAAGATTTATACATAGCTTTGACACATCAAAAGGCTGAACTAAATTGATTTTTTTTTGGTTGGATAAAAGGTTGTCATTTTCTCCATACTCAAAATATATTAAGTCAAAATGTACTAGAAAGCTCAAGTTTAAAACTGATATGCACAAAAAAGAAATGTACTGCTTTTATTTCTTTTTAATATGCATTTTCACTGTATCAAATCTAGACCAAAACAGAAAATTATTCAAAAACACCAAAACAATGGTCTCTTTCTACTGGTGCTAAAATATTCAGTATCTCATACTATTACTTTATTCCTAGTATTTTGTAGTCTTAATACAGTGAGTACACTTTAAGGTATCAGGCAAAGTCTACTCCAAACCAGATTGATTTTAGTGGGGTAATTCCAGAATTACACTAGTGTACCTGAGTGCAGAGGGAGTCGAACATTTTTTAAAGATATAGCTATCACAATTTTCTGTGCTACAGTTTATCATTCTCTACCAATCTCCCGTAATTTTCTTCTGCAGTTTTTTTTTCATCTGCAGAAAAACATCCTGCTCTAGAGACACTGTAATAGCTGCTGATTTAATGGGTCTGAATTTAATGCATTGGTACAGCAAATTTCTTGCTTAAGCTCAGCCTTTGGGAAAGGAATAGACTTAATCACTTCTGTGATGAACAGTGGCACTGAAAAATTATCAAAATTCAGCCCTGTTTCTTGGAGAATAATTGCCGTGATGGTCTGCACCTTTTATTGGGTCACAAAGCATTTGTGGAGAAGGAGATTTAATATCTCAGCCATTTCTAATTGCATCAGGCTGAAACACTGCTATTTGTGAGAGATTTTTATCTTGGGAGGAGTTTGTGTATTAGCTAAAGCAGGAGATTGAAAATCATGCTGTATGGATTCCATCCCCAGTCCTGCCATTGACTCACTGTGTCACCGGGGTAAATCACTTAAGAACATAAGAATGGCCATACTGTGTCAGACCATGGTTCATCAAGCCCAGTATTCTGTATTTCGACAGTGGACAGTGCGAGATGCTTCAGAGGGAATGATGGACCCATCCTAAATGAACTTATATAATTTTTAACCCAGTTTTATTTTTAGCCTTCACAACATCCATTGGCAATAAATTCCACAGGTTGATTGTGCATTGTGTGAAGTACTTCCTTATGTATGTTTTAAACCATCTGCCGATTAATTTCATTAGGTGACCATTAGTTCTTTTGCTATGTGAAGAGGTAAATAACACTTCCCTATTCACTTTCTCCACACCAGTCATAATTGTAATGACCTCTGTTGTCTCTCCCCGTAGTCATCTCTTTTCAAAGCTGAACAATACCCATCTTTTTAATTGCTCTTTGTATGGAAGCTGTTCCATACCATTGATCATTTTTCTTTCCCTTTTCTATACCTTTTCCAATTCTACTATATATTTTTTAGAGATAGGGCAACCAGAACTGCGTGCAATATTCAAGGTGTGGGCGTATCACAAATGTATATAGTGACATTATGATATTTTCTATCTTATCTATCCCTTTCTGAATGGTTCCTACATTCTGTTGGCCTTTTTGACTGTTGCTGCACATTGAGCAGATATTTTCAGAGAACTATCCATAATGACTCCAAGATCTCTTCTTGAATGGGAACAGCTAATTTAGAACCCACCATTTTGTATATATAATTAGGATTATGTTTTCCAATGTGCATTATTTGCACTTATCCACCTGGAATTTCATCTGCCATTTTGTCACCCAGTTTGTGAGATCCTTTTGTAATTCTTCGCAGTCAGCTTTGGACTTATCTTGAGTAATTTAGTATCATCTGCTAACTTTACCATGTAACTGATTAACCCCTTTTCCAGATCATTTATGAATAGCTTGAACAGCACAAATCCCAGTACAGATCCTTGAGGGACCCCACTATTTACCTCTTTCCATTGTGAAAACTGATCATTTTTTCCTACCCTTTATTTCCTGTCTTTTAACCAGTAACTAATTCATGAGAGGACCTTCCCTCTTATTTTATGACTGCTTACTATACTTAAGAATCTTTAGTGTGGGACATTGTCAGAGGCTTTCTGAAAGTCCAAGAATACTATATCAGCTGGATCACCCTTGTCCACATGCTTGTTGACATGCTCAAAGAATTCTGATAGAGTAGTGAGAGATGGTGTCCCTTTACAAAAGCTGTATTGACTCTTTCCCAACACATCTTGTTCATCTATACGTCTGATAATTCTGTTCTTTGCTATAATTTCAGCCAATTTTCCTGGTACTGAATTTAGCCTTACTGGTCTGTAATCACCAGGATCGCCTCTGGAGCCTTTTTTTAAAAATGGCATTATTTAACTACTGTCCAGTCATCTGATACAGAGGCTGATTTAAGCAATAGGTTACATATCACAATTAGTAATGCTGCAATTTTATCTTTGAGCTCCTTCAGAACTCTTAGGTGAATACCATCTGATCCTGGAGACTTACTACTGTTTAGTTTATTAATTTGTTCCAAAACCTCTTCTACTGACACCTCAATCTGGGACAGTTTCTCAGCTTTGTCACCTAAAATGAATGGCCCAGGTGTAGGAATCTTCCTCACATCCTCTGCAGTAAAGACTGATGCAAATAATTCATTTAACAGATTCTCTGCAATAGCCTTGTCTTCCTCAAGAGCTCCTTTAGCAGCTTGATTGTCAATTGGCCCCATTGATTGCTTGGCAGGCTTCTGATGTACTTAAAAAATAACTGTTGTTTAGTTTTTGTGTCTTTTGCTAGTCACCCTTCAAATTCTTTCTTGGCCTGCCTAGTTATATTTTTACAGTTTACTTGCCAAAGTTTGTTCCTTTCTGTTTTCCTCAGTAGGATTTGACTTCCAAATTTTAAAGGCTACCTTTTGCCTCTAACCACTTATTTTACTCTGCTGTTTAGCCATGGTGGTACCTTTTTGGTCTTTTTACTGTTTTATTATTATTATTGTTGTTATTATTATTATTTGAGGAGTACATTTAGTTTGAGCCTTTATTATGGAGTTTTTAAATAGTTGTCTTGCAGCTTTCAGGCATTTCACTCTTCTGACGGTTCCTTTTAATTTCTGTTTAACTAGCTGTCTCATTTTTGTGTAGTTCCCCTTTTTGAAGTTAAATGCTGCTGTGGTGCATTTCTTTGGCATTTTCCCCTTTACAGGGATGTTAAATGTAATTACGTAATGATCTCTATTACTGAGATGTTCAGCTATATTACCTCTTGGAACAGATGGTGTGCTCCATTTTGGACTAAATCAAGAATTGCCTTTCTCCTTTTGGGTTCCACGACAAGCAGCTCCAAGGAGTAGTCATTAATGGTATCTAGAAATTTTATATCTCTATCCCATCCTGAGGTGACATGTGCCCAGTCAATATCAAGACAGTTGAAATCCCCCCATTATTATTAAATTTTCTGTCTTTGTAGCCTTTCTAATCTCCCTAAGCATTTCACAATCACTGTCACCATTCTGGTCAGGCGGTTGGTAATATACTCCTACTGCTATATTCTTATTATTCAAACATGGAATAACTATCCATAAAGATTTTATGGTACTGTTTGAGTCACTTAAGATTTTTCCTATATTTGACTCTGTTTTCTTTCACATACAATGTGCTGACTCCCACAGTCACACCTACTCTGTCATTCCTATATATTTTATACCATGGTATTACCGTGTCCCATTAATTATCATCTTTCCACCAAGTTTCTGTGATGCCTGTTATATCAGTGTCCTCCTTTAATACCAGGCATTCAAGTCCACACAACTTAGTATTTAGCCTTCTTGCGTTTATATACAAGCACTTATAAAATGTGTCCATATTTACCTGTCTGTCTTCATGAGATGTAATTGAACAGAACTCTCTTTCATTTGAATGGTTCTCTTTGGTTATTATCTGTATTTTATCTGCTTCTGTCCTCTCCTCTTTACTAGAATATAAAGTATCCCCTCTCCTATGGGATGTCTCTGTCTGAACCATGTGCTCCACTGCAGTTGTTGGCTTTCCCCCAGCCCTTAGTTTAAAAATTCCTCTATGACCTTTTTAATTTTATATGCCAGCAGTCTGGTTCCATATTGGTTTGGGTGGAGTCCATCCTTCCTGTATAGGCTCCTCCTTTCCCAAGTGTTCCCCAATTCCTAATAAACCTGTAATAAATCCCCCCTCTGACCACCATCATCTCATTCATGCACTGAGACCCTGCTGTTTTAACTATATCTAACTGGCCCTGTGCATGGAATTGGAAGCATGTCAAAAAATGCTACCATGTTTTATTAATGTTTAACGGCTAGGAGATATTTACTCCATTAAACTCTTTAAATTATAAAATAGTAAGATATTTGCTCCATTAAAATCTTTAAATTATACAATGGTAATGTCACCTCACTACCCTTCAGTGTGTAACTGATTAGTTAAACTAACTCCATATTCTTATGGGCTATAAAACTCTTTGTCCACATGGAAACAAAATATGCCAAAGGAGTGAGCTTTTTAATATTCGATATCTTCACATAGCTAGGAAAAAGAGCAAATTAATGTACATTAACCCACAAAAATAACAAGCATCAAAATCCCAGTCCCAATGAGGAGTCACAAAACTCCCACTGACTTCAGTAGAGCCAAGATTTCACCCAAGGGCCAATAGTGCCCAGCAAAAATGTCAACTGTCAAGCAAGTGGGTTTCTAAAACAAAGGTTCTCCAGCTGACACTAGCCTTCTCTTCTGTAATCCTTTTTCTGAACTGGACTCCTCTGAGTCCAGTTTCTTTATCTGGTAATGATCTGCTTCCCTGCTATGGGGTAGGCCATTTCCCATTCTGTGGTATATGCTGTTTCCCTCTCTATATGTCTTCTGACGAGCACATGACCTCTCTAATTTACTGGTCCACACTAATTCAAACTAATGCAAACTTCTAGAATGCCCTTATTTACATTTTTACTAGTAAAATTATTTATTTATTAATTTTATAGGAAGTTATTTTACAGTTAGAATGATTTTAATTTTATGTTAGAGTATAAATTATAACTTATTAGATCTGTTACTTTCTGGTTATAATGATTAATTTAGATTATCATGTTCAATTTCACCAAACTGATACTGGCTGCAGATAAAGGGGTTGCTCATGGGGAGCTAACAGTGCCATATCTCCCACACTTAGTACAGTGTCTTCCAGCTTCCAGTCCATGTTCAGATTGCACCAAAGATAGCAATATGGCCACAAACAATACCCAAACGAGCCACTGATATCTAATGAAACACTTCAAAAGCCTTGTCTAACCTCACAACACTCCTCAAAACCAAAACATTTTGAGTAACTGACCATTTAAAACCTGTATAACAAGGGAGAAAGTGATGTCAAAACTCTCCATGTTGGATACAGCTCATTACATGCATCGGTGTGGCCAACTGCTGATGCAGGACAACAGTCTTGCAGCAGTGCTGGATAAAGTAGATTTCACAGTAACCAAAGCCTGGCTTAGCCGCTGGAACCTGAAAAACAAAATGGTTTTTTAATGAATTCATAGCGAGAAAGCAGATGCTGGAAGAATGAGACTTGCCTCTCCTTCTGAGAGACTCTGATAAGCGGATGTAGTTACAATAGCGAGGAGACCAAGCTGTTGTTTTGATGGATGATGGGAAATCAGCCAGTAACTTTTAAAGGTCTTCCTGTCCCTATGGGATAAAAGATCAGGAGGGTCACAGCTATGCTGTTCTTGAATGTGTGTGGAACTGATAAGATGTGTACTCATATTGCAGGGATTTCAGCAGTTCCTCATTGTTTTCTTTGGATATTGAATCCACCTGTGGAGGTTAGAAAAAACTAACCTAAATGATTGCACTTGAGTTTGGCTTGAAATAAAAGAGAGATATGGAGCTTGGCCATCAAATTTGGGAGAAGGAGGGAAATTGGCCTTGTGACAAACTGCATTGTTGGACATAGCACAAAATTTTCTTTTTATAATATGAATATTGTTTTCCTGCCTGCACATTCAAAAAGCTTTGCACAATCCTGAGGCCAGAGCAGCATGCAGGCATTAAAAATAACCCTATTTTTTACCCTGTGAACAAAAAGATTGGCTGATGGGATAGCCTTGGGTGGAATTCAGACTGCAGTGAACGTTGCTTGACAGGTAGACTTACACACTGTGCTCTACATGATTTTGTTTTGTTTTTACTACTGGAGTGCTTTCACAGTTGCTTTTGTTAAATGTTTCTTGAAGCATGAATTCATGGTCCTCTTATTGGGTGGAAACAATCCTGAGGACACTATTGATGAAGATATTCCTCTACAAATGACACTGAAAGAGTTTAGCCTATTTGGAGTCCTAGCTAGGTCACAGCCCACGTCCAGACTAACCCGCGGCATCGGCGGGTTAAAATCGATTGCTCGGGGATCGATATATCGCGTCTAGTCTGGACGCGATGTATCGATCTCCGAGCGCGCTTACATCGATTCCGGAACTCCATCAACCCGAACGGAGTTCCAGAATCGACACGGAGAGCCGCGGACATCGATGCCGCACCGTCCAGACTGGTGAGTACCTCGATTTTAGAAATTCGACTTCAGTTACGTTATTCACGTAGCTGAAGTTGCGTATCTAAAATCGATTTTAATACCCTAGTCTGGACGTGGCCACAGTGAAATTAGTGAGGAGCTAGAAAATGCAATGCTGTAAGATAGCTGAGACCAGAAGCATAATGGGCTAGAGACTTCTTCATGGATCTTTGCATGGAGATCCCTCATACATGATTCCTCTCCTTTTCTATGTAGTAGGTGGAGGAGAACAACCCCTGCTGCAGTATTTTCCCATTTTGTGATTCACATGGCTCGGCTCTGTGTTGATAAAGATTCAGGAAGTTGAGGAGGATCAGAGGACCCACTATGGTCAGTCCCTTGCAGACCTTCAGAGTTTCCATGTGAAATTCTGGGAGTGAGTAAATAGAGTCTGGAGCTGTTTTAGTCCTTCAGGATCCCCTTTGTGGCTGATGCTGAGAAGTTACAGGTTAACCCAATCAATGGGAGCTTGGCCCTGATGGGGGCTATGCTGTGAGGGAGGGAGGAAAGGAAGGACAGGAGAACCAGCAGAAGAACAGCTGTCCCTGCAGGATGGCTGGTGTCAGCACATGAAATGGGCCTGTAGGGTGAAAATTCATGAAACACTGTTGAACCCTACAGAATTCTGACTCCTCCCAAGTTTTTCTAGCACTAAGAGAGTCAAGAAGAGATGAGACTACTGAAAATGAGGAAGAGCAAGGATCTTTGTTCATAGTGATGCATAAGGAAATAGAAGTATACAAATTCACCCTTTAATTGTGCTATGAAAATGAGGAAAGAACAAGCACATTGTGACTGTCACTCACTTCTGACTTGAATTGTTCTAATGTAGTTTTCTGGAAGGCACTTAAACAGCAGAAGAGCTTTAAAAAGAGTTAGCTAAAACATGGCACAGAAAGGGAAATCAGAGTGTCATATGTTAATCGATGTCTGGACCATTGGCTAGAACTAGTTACAATGGTAATTCAAATATGGATCGAATAATACATTTGTCAACAATCCTTATAATCATCAGAGTACTGTAAAACATACAAGATATTTAGTGTGGCTGAGTTATGTTGTAGCTGTTATCTTAACTTTTGCATTTCCTGACTTTTTGTGATATGAGTGTGCAAGCTTTCACCTTTATGTTGCACTAACAGGAATTTTTTTGCACTGCTTTTCATGTTTACATATATATATATATATACACACAAATACATAAAACACACATACATATGATGATATGGTGTCATGATTTTATTGTTTTTTGTATATATTACTCAGAAATGGTGAAACCTTATGAGTGAATTATGAAGTCATCCCGAATTAGTGCAAATGAAACCACTCCATGATGTATTCTTTTTATGCCGGATGTTTTACAGAAAAACAAATCTTAAAATATTGAATGGCCTTTAAAAAATGATCAGAGAAACTTTTCACATCCCTCTCCCTGTAAACCAGTACTACCTGAGTACCATGAAATCAATTGTACAGGCTTGAAAAGGAAGAGAAATTATAATGATAAACTTTTTAATAGTACTAAAAACAACCCAAAATAGCTTACAGGCATGCTAGATCACGAAATATTAGACCTAAAAACTAAAACACTATGAACAGTTGGAAAAAAAAAAAGACCAAAAAAACCCTGAGGGTCACAGTACATTTCCTTTAAATATTCCCTATCCAAAGAACCTCAACATAAAATAAAAATCCCTCGGTGGTGCTTCAACTACTTTGACACAATCCAGTGCTTCTTCCTCTTTGGAACAGAGTAGATGCATCGCACGAGAAACTTCTGTGCCAACTTCTTTTGACCCAGATTCTATTAAAGTGCCAGTCTTTTATTTGAAAGCAAATTCCTTCCTTAAAGATAAAAATTATTGTACGCAGCTTGCTATGATAACATCCAGTCCCTCCTCTTCTCCTGACCTTGGTAAAATCAACGCACTTGATCCTATTCTCAAAGTTTTAAAAGTCTCTTGTATTTCTGGTCCAAGGTCAGAAAGAACGATCTGGCTGCTTGATAGAGACAAGTAATATGATACCTTTTCTTTCTCTTCTACCAAACAATTACCTTCCAAATGCCTTCTACGGTGCATGTGGGAGGGATTCTAATAATTCATTGGGTTCTGTGTGCAGTTAGCACTGTGCAAGAAATTCACCACTGTTATAACTTCCTGTGTTCCCTGTTTTATTTTTTTGTTCGTGTTTTACGATTTGTTTGATAGTGATATCTCTGTAGCTCTGGCATCTGTGTAGGATATTTTTTCTTCCCTAGAGTCTACAAATTACTTGCATGTACTCTTGTTCTCTGCAGGCAGTATCCTAGATTATAGAGACCTATTCTCACCGACCACTTCTCAATGAGTCAGTAGGTGGCTAACATCACTATAGAGGTCTTCTTTCCACTCCCCGAAAGACAAAGGCCACAATATTTGGCCTCTTTTCCCCCCAAGAAATGGCAGCAAGGTTGCCCTTGCCTTCAAGAGAGACAGGGACAGCACCAGGGGGTCTCCTCTTCCTCTGCCCCTCTCAGCCCCCCAGATACGGAGGATGGGCAGTACTCACCCCAGCAGCTAGGGTATATCTGAATGGATGAATGTGCTGAACCTGTTTAATTCTTCTCCTGCCACAGAGTCCTCTGCTGGGGTGATGTTAACAAGGCTCCTCAGAGCAGTGCATCATGGTGTTAGCTCTGAGATGGGCGAACTGTGTTATTATTCCTGGCAGCCTGCAGACTCAGTCACATATCTATGGCTACGTCTACACTACAGGATAAATTCAAATTAGCTTAAACCGATTTTATAAAACAGATATTATAAAGTCGATCGTGCGCGTCCACACTAGGCACATTAATTTGGTGGTGTGCGTCCATGGTCCGAGGCTAGCGTTGATTTCTGGAGTGGTGCACCGTGGGTAGCTACTGTAAAATAATGAGGCCAATAATGTCGATTTGCGTCCACACTAACCCTAATCCGATATAGTAATATCGATTTTAGTGTTACTCTTCTCATTTTGTAGGAGTACAGCAATCGATTTAAAGAGCCCTTTAAATCGATATAAAGAGCAATGTAGTGTGGACTGGTGCAGCGTTAAATCGATTTAACGCTGTTAAAATTGGTTTAACAGCATAGTGTAGACCAGGCCTATGTGTCGATTACACATGGTTGCACCCTCAAATTCTTCTTCACAACTGAGGGGCCTAGAAATTTACTTTTATTTTTTAAAATGAGAATGGAGAGTCTGATGTAATCACACGATGACTCCAAAAACTGGGGCCTAAGACATGGGCCTTAATCTGGCCCTGCTCCAATGCTATCCTTTGTTACCAGGCAGATCATTTTTGCAGTGCCATCTTTGCCAGCACTTAAAAGATTGCCATTCAGCCATAGGAAAGATGCTTCAGTAGAGACCAGCAGCTCAGGGATTAAGAAATGTAAACATTACTCACATTTTAAATAGGTTTATCACAGCCAAAATGAAATATTTTTCATTAGAAAAATATTCCACCATCTCTGTTTTTCAGGTTTACTGAATTGACTTCATAGAAGATTTTGATCCATTTTAAACCTTTTTTCCCATATTAAAATATACAGTAATTTATATTCTGACTAAGAGAGCTCAAATGATTAACCTGCATCCATCATTCACTAATAGAATTGGTATCTGTAACATCTGAACCAGATCCTCATCTTGCATAAACTGATGTTACTTCATTGACTTCAGTGGAAGTATGCTGATATACACAAGCTGAGGATCTAGCCCATTAGCATCTGATTACAAAAGTTTATTATAGTACTTGACAATTCTGAATCTGACCTTTAGTTTACAAGTGTTTCTTGACAAATTAATGTTTCTGCTTCAGTGTTCCTATTCGAATCACTGTTGCTCAGCACCTACTCTCTTTGCAACTGACTAAGGAGGTTGATGCTTTTGCAGAGAACTCAAGTTGGCAAAGTTGTAACGCATGATTTTTTGTGAGAACTGGTGTGGTGTCACACAGTCTCCTGTTCGCAACTCCAGAAAAAAAACAAAAAGACTGAGTGGGGTTGCTGAGAGGGACAGTCTTTTAGTAAAGCTGCTTAATATCATTCAGCTCTACTTTCCCATCAATGACTCCCCTGTACACCACTCAGCTTCAGTTCCTGATTGGTTCTCACTCCGAAACAATCTGGCTCTGGCCAACACACACACGTTCCAGAAGTGGGTGAAGGCAGGGCACTCCTCCGCCAATGAGGGGGCTTTGGATGGCATAATGTTGGAGCTCCCCTCCCAGCTCCCATGACAGAAGGGTGGCTGGGCTAAATTTAAGTGACGTTGTGACCCAGCGCATGGGCTTCTGCTCCTAGAGGTTTCATGAAGTAAGCATGAATATGTGAGACAGGGTGTCAAGGCATGAATGTGACATGAGTGGTCTGGCTTTTGCAGCCAATATTTCTTTGGCAACCAGTGCCAACTGTAGGTATAGCCTTTATCACCTTCGTTGTACCTGGATCTCAAGTGTATACATCCACCTGATATCTGTGTCTTTACAAATAATGGCAATTAGTTCTAACATCTGATGGCATGACAGGAAAAACAAAAACAAGCAAGTGGTTCTCTCACTGTCCTGTACTCTGCATTTTATTAAAAATGACTAATATGAGCCCTTTTGAAAATAATCAGTGCTTTATATTGAACGCCACTTTCATGCTGATAAAATTTGCATATATAACACTGTATATTCATACAATCTACTGGCGCAAACATGCCAGTTATCCCTAGGTAAAAAAAACAATCTCTGATTTTAGCAAAATATTTAGCATTTTACCCTCCGGAAATCTTAGTCCAGTATTTTAAAGGAGTTGAAATTTACAATCCTGTTTTTCTTCCCACAAGTCCCTCTTTCTAAAGTTCAAGTGCTGGCAAATATCCTATATATTCAGCAAAGAGGTTATTAATAACAAAAACAGGGGAAAGATAGCTCAGTGGTTTGAGCATTGGCCTGCTAAACCCAGGGTTGTGAGTTCAATCCTTGAGGGGGCCACTTAGGGATCTGGGGCAAAATCAGTACTTGGTCCTGCTAGTGAAGGCAGGGGGCTGGACTCAATGACCCTTCAGGGTCCCTTTCAGTTCTAGGAGATAGGTATATCTCCATGATTAAATTAAAAAAAAACAAGGATTGTTGGAACAGGTCCTTACTATTTGACTTTCTGAGCTAAAGCATTTAGGACTTTCAATAATGAGGGGCATTGGGATACAAGGGCCCAAACTTCTTCATGTCAAAGTAAAAAACTAAACTCCCATTTACTTCAATAGAAGTAAGATCAGTGTATATTGTCTGCACCGCAATCACTGGCTTTTGGGAAGTTATAGAAATTTCAGAAGCTTTTCGAGCACTCCCTAAAAGGAACATTCAAGAGTGTAAATCTATGATGAATGCAGTTTTCTCATATCAGTTCCAGGTAAGTATTCAGTATTTAATTCTTTGCCTTTGTGCTCTTGATATTATTTTCATGCGTATGAGGAAATATTAATAATTTTATTTTAATATTTGGCTTATTTACCCTGAGCCCCATCATTTAGTTCTCCCTCAGGCAAAAGTTTGCAAGATGTGGCACTTTTAACATGTTTTCATAATTGTATGTATTCCTTTGCAACAAAAATACTTCTGCTTTCTGGTACAGCACAAAAGGATGTTTTCAAATTGTGTTTTTCTCTTGTGTAGCAACTGAGATAGCTGCTGCGTCTTAAAAAGAAGAATGCTGTTTTATGTAATAGACAAAATTATATTTTTCTCTAACTTTACTAAAATCAGTGCATCTGTAAATCAGTTTGGTTCAGCCTAGCTTTGTATAAAGAATGAATAAAAAGACAATGGGACTAGTGTGGTGGCCTTTTCTATGAACATGCATTTGCTAGTAGCATGGTGATACCTTTTGCCTTCATATTCATCCTAAATAACAACCTGTCAAATGTAGGAAGAACTCACTCACAACAGTCTCTTTTTACCAGCCGTAATCCTACAGAAATGCGTGGCTCTGTTGCAAATAATTCACAGCATGCACAGCTAGATTTGATGTTACTGAGATCTCTTTAAGAGGAATGAATGTGACTTTGCCTACTTAATAGCATGTTGGTCCACATTGGCCTCTTTAAGAGGCAACTGGATTAAAGCAGACTTTTTAAAATATCAAGTTGACATTTGCTTTCTGTTTTCAGACTGTGTAACAGTTCTTGCTGGCCATGTCCCAAGAAGCTTTCTTCTTACTTCTGTTGCTTCCCTGCTGCTTGCTGATTTAAAGAAAGTTTTCTTGCACAACTTGAACTCTATAAATATATGTAAACAGCATATATGGATTTGTGCCATCATGCTTGCTTTTAACGGCTTTACAGTAGATTTGAGGACGGAATATCTATTTTAGGTTACTGTTAAGAAGCTTGTCATATTTATTATTGTTTCTTTTCTTTTTTGCAGGCCCTTAAGGATGATGATGCTGAGACTGGGCTGACTGATGGGGAAGATAAAGAAGAACCCAAAGAAGAGGAAAAGCTAGGGAAAATCCAATACTCTTTGGATTATGACTTCCAGAACAATCAGGTGTGAAACAAACAGCCAGTGATACACTGTTGTGTAGGTGAAAGGAGACTGCAAAAATACAGACGTGCAGAGTAGATACTTAGCATTCTAGCTTGCATTGAAGAAAATTAGAAAGCAAGCCTGAAGCTTTATGAAACAATTCCTTCTCCATTTGTGTTTAATACATGTTAAGGGTACACTTCATTTCTAGTCAAACTTTATGCCAAAGTTTTTTTCTGATGATGATGATGATGATGATGATGCTTGAGGATTGATTTATTATCTATTTGTATTACAGTATCGCCTACAAGCTCCAACTAAGATTGGGCCCCATGGTGTTAGGCAGGCTTTGAATGGATTGTAAGACTCAGTCATTGCTCTAAGGAGTTTATAATCTAAACAAACAAGTTAGACAAAGTGTGGGAGAGAAAATGGAGGGACAGAGAGGTGCAGTGACTCATCCAAAGTCTCATAGCAGGTCAATAGTACAAATGAGAGATAATCTCCTGACCGCCAGTCTAATGGTCTATACATTGGCCCATGCTGTCTCTCTAATTAATTAGAATTCCAGGCTCTCTTATCTAGTTCTGTTGGGTTGAGCAGAAATGTATAGCCTGCTAATCAGTCCTTAGTCTGTCAGTGAAATCCAAATAAAAGGGCTCTGCCCTTAAGAACTCTGCAGGGAGTTGGGGAGAAAAAAAATCTATCTCCACTAATACCACCACCTGAAATTTGGAGGCTGGAAACTGATACAATTGAGGTTTGGCTGCTTCTCAAGACTGTGAACGGGAATAGCGGCCATAAATGTGGAATTTCAGGGGCGTGGATGTGTTTTGTACAGACCTGCTTCTCATGTCTTCACCATACCCTGAGCTTGCCCACATTCCTCTGCTCAGCTTGGCTTCTTGCCAGGCATGGAGTGCAAAGCTTCTTTGTTTGGGATCTGCACTCCACAATCTGCATGCTCATATGCACAAACACGCACTCACGTTGAAAAGACTATTTCATTTATTTGGGAAAGAAAACTTCAAAGAATGTTTCTTCTCCACGTTATTGTCTTTGGGTGAACTTTTCATCTGAGAAATCAAATCAAAGGTTTGTTATCTTTAAGGCTTTTAGTCAGAACAAAAAATTATTCTCTATTTAGGGAAAGAAATGAATATTAACTGAAATTCCTGTACATTTCTTCATCTAAACTAACTTCCATATGTAGTTGGCAGGGGCCCTGGAGGTTTTTCGCCTTCCCCTGCAGCGTGGGGCATGGGTCGCTTGCTGGTGGTTTCTCTGCAGCTTGAGGTCTTCAAACCAATTTTGAGGATTTCAATAACTCGGTCCTGGGATAGGGGTTGTTATAAAATTGGATGGGTGGGGTTCTGTGGCCTGCCTTGTGCAGGAGGTCAGACTAGATGATCATATTGGTCCCTTCTGACCTATGAGTCTATGAGTCTATATTTCCACTAGCATACATTCAGATTCTTTATCTAATGCTCTTCTTGGCATAAAATATGTTTGTTTCAGGGGTAGAAGGGGGAGTATAGGCAGAAATTAAGTAAACTCCCTGTATCTACAGGAGAACATTGCATAAGGCTATATCCTGGCACTATACACTATACTCCCCAAATCATTTCAACTAACTTCTAACTGCCACTGCTTCTGCTTTTCAAAGCAAGAGGCAAAAAGAATTCTGAAGTCTTTCTAGAGCCTATGGATGAAGGACATTTTTCCTCAACTCTCCAAGAAAACACTGTAGTAAGAATTCTCTGCCCTATAGTCCTTTACCTGGCCTGTTTTCATCACTTGAAATCCGTAGGAAACTTAAGAATCTTCAAAGGGTAGAAGATCTAAGGGAGAAAAAAGAACAGAAAAGCTGCAATCTTTTGTGATAAATTGATCTGAGATCCCATAGCAGATGAAAATAAACTTCCTTTGTGAATTTTATTAAGGAAATGCCACATTGAGTTTGAGAACTAAATTTTCCATAAACAAAATAGAATGTCATAAAAAACATTTATTTCTTTTCCCCACACCACATCTTTAATAGTGTGCTGTGTTTAATTAAGGTGCGAAATTCTATGATAGTGTGGGTTCCTATTTTATTTTGCTGCCCTAACTGTAAGATTAAATTTCCCTTCTGAGCTCTGGTACTTCCTTGGGATTAGATGTTAGTGGTGTGATAGTGCAGCACAGCTGCATGGAGCTGGAAACCCAATTACCATTTGGTGTGTTCAGCTGGGTTAAAAATGTGGACAAGCTGACCAAAATACTCTCTCAAGCATGATGTTTTCTTTTTAGAGCGCAAGCTTTTAAAATGGAAGTGAATTCCTTTTCTGCTCTGTTCACTGTCATGGGCTCATTTTTCACTCTTTGATGTGAAAGATTTGAGGTAGATCCCGAGCCCGTCCATGTATTTATAAACTATTATGCATCTAGAATAGCAATGAGAGAGAAAAGGAAAAGTGCCAAGTAGAGGTAAAGGAAAAATGCTTCATGGAGCTTAAGAAGGTAGGAAAGCACATATGACACATTTTGAATTTAAAATAGGCATAAATAAATCCCACTTTTAAGAATCTGTGAGAATACAGTTATTTTCCCAGGTGAGAATTTAGTTGTTCCAATTGCTTGAGCTCCTATTTCTAATTTTCAAACAACTGGTCTATGAGAACAAAGAAGGGCACTGGATTGTCACTTAGAAGGAGCTGCCTGTGTGTCCCAGCTTTGCCTCACATTTCCTGTGTGACCTTGGACAAGTCACCTAGGCCCAGAGTTTTAAGGTATTTAGGTATTGCTGCACACACTGTTGCAATGTCTAACTAATCTAAGAGCCTAAATCTCATTTTCAGAAAAGGATTTAGGCACTCTGAGTTGATGGGATTTGAGCTCCTGTGTGCCTAAATCCCCTTTTTCAAGTTAGATTTGGGCTCCTAAATCAGTTAAGTATTGCAGTCCAGTGTACAAAGATGGCTAAATGCTCCTTTAAAAATCTGGGCCGTAAGGACTCTCTGTTTCAATTCTCTTCCTGTAAAATGAGTTTGCTAATCCTGCCTTTCACTAACCCTTTGTATGTGTTGTCTATTTGGCTTGTAAGAGCTTCAATGCAGGGAGTGTGTTTTACTACCCATATGTACAGCGTTTAGCAAAGTAAGGCCCTGATCTCAGCTGATTCTTTTGGGGCTACTGTAATACAAATAATAATCATGGTCAACTTTAGAGCAGGACATCCATCCTTCTATGACTGACAAAAATGGATACTGTGGGTAAAATTATCAAAAGTGCCTAAGGCCCAGGTTTTTAAAGGTATATAGGCATTGCTGTGCTCAGTGTAGCAATGCCTAATTGATTTAGGAGCCTGTCACATTTTGAAAAGGGGTTTAGGCACTTAAGTGCTTGAATCCCTTTTAAAATGAGAGGCAAGCTCCTAAATCGGTTAGGTATTGCAGTGTTCAAAAATCTGAGCCAAAGTGCCTTTGCCACCTAAATCTATTTTCAGAAGTGATGTAGACAGTTAGAGCCTAAACCTCATTGACTTGTAGTCACTTATATGCCTTTAAAAATGTTACTGTTTAGTGCCTAAGACCGATGATTGCATAGAGAAATAAATGTGAAGTGTGAAGATTGCAAGACCCACTTGTTTCTATGAAAATTCTACCTCATACCTTTTAAGTTTCTTATTTCCTTTTTTTACGTACTTTGGGGATGGTTTTGGAATACAAATTTCATAGTCAAAATTGCACAGTGCCCTGCACAGAAAATGAATTTACAAGCAACTCTAGCAGTTGGGAACCTATTTGACTGCAATTTTAAAAAACACCGAATTTCATATTTAATTGTAATCAGCTGCACTTTAAAAAGCCTCTTTTCTGCTTAAAAACACACTGCCTAGAGCCTCCTTCTTCCATAATTGGTTTTGTGCAGTCTATAGCTTTGCTCCATTTGCCTTCTGTGCAGAGGCTCTTGAAAGGATAGTAGATGTTTTTGTTTGTTTTTTTCTTTTAAAGCTGAGCAACAAGGAGAAAAGAAAAAGTAGTAATGACAGAAAAATTGCCATTTTTTGACTACATAAATCTTTTCTTAAATGTCTCTTCAGTAGTCCGTTCTCTCTCTCTCTCTCTCTCTCTCTCTCTCTCTCTCCTTTCAGCTTTTGGTAGGGATTATTCAGGCAGCTGAGCTGCCTGCTTTGGATATGGGTGGAACATCTGATCCCTATGTGAAAGTTTTCCTGCTGCCTGATAAGAAGAAGAAATATGAAACAAAAGTCCACAGAAAGACCCTTAACCCTGTCTTCAATGAGCAATTTACGTTCAAGGTATTCCTTTGATAATTATTTGGAATGTATTTCTTTGCTCATTATATAGAGTAAAGGTTCATCTCATGCTCAGTTACAGTATTGCTCATGTCTTAGTTAGTTGGTGACCTGAGGCACAGCGGATTTCTCTGTTGCAGAAACCTTTTGAGATTCAGTCTTATGATGAAAAATGTAGTCACGTTGGGCCAGATCCTTTGAGGATGTAATTAGACTTAGCTTAATTGTAGTGAGTGAAGCTATGCTCATTATTCTTACTGGGGGTCTGGCCCCTACCTTGTAGTTGGAGACTACTACAAAATAGAGTGACACTTTGACAAAGGTATATGTGAATTTCCCTAAACCAGCGTTTTCTTTAAAAAATCTGTTGCAGTCTGATTTATGAATTCTGGTATACTGCTCTTTTTCCCCCTCCCAAATAAATTAAAGCATGAGCAAGGCATATGGATGAAGGGAACAAGTATGAGATCAATCTTGCTCGGTTTTCCTATATCCTGACATAGTAATGCTTTACCATGCTATCTTACATGAGAGGCAAAATCATGACCCCCAGCTTACAGGGCACATATTAAATAAATGTAGTGAAGGGTTTGATTGTAAAATTTCTGCAGCAGTATTAATAGTGACTTAAGAAAATTCTAGCCATGCTGAAAGTCCAGTTAAATGTAATAAAGAAGCATCAGGGAGCATATTTCAAAGGGATTTTCCTAATGCGTGTCTGTCTTCTATTACTTTAGGCTCTTCTATGTATATGCTCAGTCTTATAATGACAGCTCCAGTTTGAGAACAGGAACAATAAGAGACTCAGGCTATGCAATCACTCAGTGAGAAAGATATCCCTAGAGGTCACAGCCACTACTGCATACATAGTCTGTTTTTCCCCATGAAGATGTTCATAAAAATAATCCTTTTTGGGGACATTTCTTTACTGAGCTTTCCTATGAGAATATTTAAAAGAAACCAGATCTGTAAATTACAGATCCCAGGGTAGCATACGCAAGAAACAACAAACAAATCTGTCATCTAACAGTAAGGCACAGTGCATAAATCAAAACACTCACTCACAGGCAGATAATGTCCACTTATTTTAAGTCACAGCTTTAATAGTCACATTTTGGAACCCAGAAGGAAATGTATGCTGGAATCTTTTGCCTAACAAGCTGTGACTGAGGTGTTTAGGTGTACCACGACACAGTACTGATAGTGAGCTAGATCCTGCAGTCTTTACTCAAGCAAAACTGATGGTAGTTTTGCCTAAATAAGGACTGCAGGCACCAGCTCAGTGGTATAGTTGCTTTACTTTCTGCAACGTCAGTAGTTTGTCTGCATGGCTGCATACATGCATTGCTTTTGGATACTTCAACACGATTTTATCTTGGTTTCACTTCTTTGAAGGATAAAAGCAGCTGTTCTTTGAAATAGCTGCTGTTTAAAACATTCTAAATTCTTAAATGAACACATTTATTATCATAAATGTTAAGGGGGGAAAAACTTAACCTATACAGCTACAACTTGCCCACAATGCATGGAAAAGAGAATCCAATTGAATGGGATTTATTTTGTTAGCATATGGAGGTAAAGTGCTGTTGTAATTTAAAGGGTTCTCTCTGGAGGGACACCCCAGAAACAATTTCTTGGTGATGTTGAGTGGAATAATTTCTCAAAAGGAGAGAAATCTTCAATCTCTGTGTTTTCTGGGCTGCTATCCAGCATCTTGCAAAGAGAAAAGTTCACCTCAATATCTCAATTAGTGTAAGTTTTGCTACTGCCTTCACTGGGGTCAGAATTTCATCCTTTATATTGTACATTTCACCTGGGGAATTCTGTACTACTGCACATATGAATAATTAATGAGTTGTGCATATTTTTAATTTTTTTTCACAGAAAAAAGCTTCTGCTGAAATGTTGCTGCAGTTCTGCCTTTTGCCCATCTGAGGGCACAGTGGTGCAAGAATAGTAGCAGCTCCTAGCAGAAAATAACTTCTGCAGTTCTGCCTTTTGCCCACAAGAGTGCACTGTGGCGATAGAATGCAGCAGCAGCTCCCCCCAGCTAGGGAAAAGAAAGATCCTGCCTTCCTCATGTGTTAGCAGGGCCCGCTCCAGACACCAGCTTGGCAAGCAGGTGCTTGGGGCAGCCACTCCGGAGTAGGGTAGCAGGTTCAGGCAATTCGGCGGAGGGTCCCTCACTCCTGCTCAGAGCAAAGGACCTGCCGCTGAATTGCCGCAGATCGCAATCACGTCTTTTTTGGGGGGGCTGCTTGGGGCAGCAAAACCGCTGAGCCGGCCCTGCCTGTCAGGCTAGGTCAGGAGACAGGGGCTATGGGGAGACAGAGTGGGGTGCTGTGGCGGGGTCAGGCAGAGGCTCATAAGGACTAGTGGGGGGGAGACAGTCTGGGGCAGGGGCTGAATGGGAGTGGAGGTACAGGGCCACAGGGAGGAGGGAGGTACAGGGCCACTTGGTGATTGGGGAGAGGGGGCTACATAGGGAGGGAGGTGGCTGAGTGAGGGCACAGAGACACATGGGGAGAGGGGGAGGAGGTACAGGGACATATAGAAACATAAGAGCAGCTAGGTAGGAGCACAGAGACACATAGGAATGGGGGATAGGGGTGCAGGGCCACATGGGGAGGGAGGAATGTGTGTCTGAGTGGCGGTGGAGGATACATGTGGAGAGGGGATGAAAGGACACATGGGGGTGCAGGAACACTTGGGGACAGGGGCATATGTCCTGACTGAATGGGAGAGCTGCATGCACTTCCAGCTGTCACTGAACATGAAGGTTGGCATAGACCATCTAAAAATAAGATTGGTGACGATATGCTGGGCTTGCCAGATGCCATCATTTTCTTGGACACAAGAGAAAGTCAGGACACCAGGAATGTGGTTTAACTAGGTTTCAGGTTTATTAACTAGTGACACATCTGAAAACTAGCTGGTAATAACATGTCCAGTGCAGGGACAAGTACCTTCTGAGTCTTTACCCACTTGGTGGAGGGCTCAGCCCCCATCTCCTCCACACACCCTCCATTTATCTGGCCCCCGCACCATTGCAAGAAGAGATTGCAGAAGGGCTAAGGTAGGAGTGGGGAAGTTTCCTTACTGCACCAGACATTAGAAGCCCCAACCCCATTCCCCACCTTCTTTTGGGGATGCCTTCTTCTAATCCACTTCCAATTCCTGTTTATCAGGGAACTAGACACCCTATTGAATGAGTATCTGTACTAGGCACCTGCCAAGTTGCAACATCTTGAATTTTAGAACCTAACTACCCACTAAGTCCCTGGGCTGCTGAGAGAAAGGTTAAAACCCTGCTCTGCACAGGCCAGTATGGGAATGAGGGGAAAATTTCTTCCCAGATTACAGAAGGTGACAAGTGCAATGCCCAGAGCAAGGCCCAAACGTCCAGTCCTCCTCTGATCCCAATTGGAGGAATGGGGAGTATTTCCTTGTGGTGCAGAATGTCACCCTGTGCAGGGGGAAGGGCTTATAAACCTTCCCCTTATGCGTGGAGGAGCCAATAGATTTACATTGTTTCCCTTCTCTCCTAACCAATCAGCTATAGAGCCTGCTCCTGAAGCCCACAGAGAAAGAAGGAAACAAGAGGAAGCAATCCTTAAAGGGACCAAGGGTTTTCTTTGCCATGCTGGTCAGACAAACCCTCCCAGCCTCTGAAGCAGGGAAGAAGAGGAGGTGACATTGTTACCAAATCTTCTTTTTCGTTTATTCAAATAAATTTTAACTTTAACAAAATACAGTGCCTAAAGTTATTGAAGATAAAAATTAAATAATAGCTAACATACCTTATCAAATTGATAGGGTACATTATGTCTAATGCACAGTAAATATAAATTTATGAAAAGGGACACTTTAATATTGCTGTAAAGACAAGCGTAAATGTATTTAAAACTTTTTGTACTGTACGTTTAAACCTACTATGCTATTTAAAAAGCGCTCATTACAGAACTAATTTACAATTTTCAAAATACATTTTGCTATTGTGTTCGTACCATGTTAATGCGCAGGCCTGTTCCCATTGAAGTTATCATAGACTTAAGCAGGATCAGGTCCTTAACTTGAAATATTCTGTGTAATTGTTCTATAACAGTTTTTGACTAAAGGTTAAATACCATCGGGTCAGTCAATATTTTAAAAAGCAAGTGAAAGCCAAATAGTCACACACTATTTGAAGACCCAGAGCTCAACAGTCTAGAACATTTGGGTGTTCATGTGATTAAATATTATGCCGTGCTATGGCTTCCCTTTTTATATAGACAATTACTAGAGAAATGTTTACTGAAACATATGGTAATCGTTTAAACCTGCAAAATATAGATAATTTATTAAAATTGACCAAGCCTTCAATGCAAGTTCAAACAATTTTAATTAGGCTTTTCTACCCAACTACTCAAGTGTAGCTTACCTGAACTGCATCGCTTACCCCAAATATTAAAAATGTGTCTAATAAAGATCCTAACCCAGAGCATCTGTCCCATACCCATCAGAACAGCTGGAGAATTAGTCTGGACTTGGCCTGCTGCCGCCGCAATTTCTAACCATACACTGTGTCTTAGAATGAACTTTAGCATCTATGGTGTGAAAGGTATAATGTTGAAAAAAGATACCTGAATAAGTAATAAATAGTTACCCTGTAAGAAGACGATCTAGTCTCTAATTACCTTGTGTCAGATGCATAAAATCTATTCTGTAGTTTCTAATCAGTCTCTGGGCTACCCTTTTCTGAGTGTTGACAGTATGATTTATTGGCAGAAACCATACTGCAGTGTTTAAAGCTCATGTATCTTTGGGGCAAATAACTGGCCTCCAGTTTCAGTTTCACCACACACAAAAAAATGATTGAGGACAGAGGGCAAAAACTTGAGAGTGATAAGTGAGCTGCCACATTGTTCTATTGAGTGTCATATTCTAGTCTCGGGAAACAGTGCATCAGATGACTGCAAAAATATATCTCATAATTTTCCCCCAGTTCAATTTACCCAAGATGACAGCTGGTAAACCAAAGAAATTGATTTGCATTGCAGTGAACCCATCTTTATTGTCTGAGCTAGAGAGCTTGTCATTTTTTTCTTCTTTATAGGTGCCGTACTCCGAACTGGGTGGAAAAACCTTAGTGATGGCAGTATACGACTTCGATCGTTTCTCCAAACATGATATCATTGGGGAATATAAGGTGGCCATGAACACAGTGGACTTTGGCCATGTGACTGAGGAGTGGCGGGACTTGCAAAGTGCTGAGAAGGAAGAGGTAGGAAAAACAATTGTTATCTTTTTGGCCGCATACTTTTATCATTGGCTGGTGAAACAGTCAAACTAGTAAGTGGGAATTGACTTATAGCAAGAAACCTGTCAATATTTCTCAGGTTAGCTTGATGGCAGCTTGATGGAACTAAACTATCTTGTAAACATGTATTGCTATCAGAAGATTTTCGTGGTGCATTATATCTTGTTACCCCCTAGTTCCAATCATTTGTGACAATATAGGCACTCGGTTGTGGGACAGACTTAAAAAGGATGCCCTTTCCCTTGAGTGGGTGCAGTTTGCACCCACAACATTTGCACCCTCATTTGCAGTTGAATAGTGAGACTGATTTACCCCTGCAGTTAATAGTGAAACATACATCTGAGAATTTGAATTTCTATGCATCAAACTGTGAGGGAAGATGTTGCTGGTTTTAACATACAATCGTAGAATGTTAGGGTTGGAAGGGACCTCAGGAGGTCATTTAGTCCAATCCCCTGCTCAAAACAGGACCAACACAAACTAAATCATCCTAGCCAGGGTGTTGTCAAGCCAGGCTTTAAAAATCTCTAAAGATGGAGATTCCATCACCTCCCTAGGTAACCCATTCCAGTGCTTCACCACCCGCCTAGTGAAATAGTGTTTCCTAATATCCAACCTTGACCTCTCCAACTGCAATTTGAGACCATTGCTCCTTGTTCTGTCATCTGCCACCACTGAGAAGAGCTGAGCTCCATCCTCTTTGGAACCCCCCTTCAGGTAGTTGAAGGCTGCTATCAAATCCCCGCACACACTCTTCTCTTCTGCAGACTAAATGACCCCAGTTCCCTTAAGCCTCTCCTCGTAAGTCATGTGCTGCAGCTCCCTAATCATTTTTGTTGCCCTCTGCTGGAATCTTTCCAATTTGTCCACATCCCTTCTGTAGTGAGGGATCCAAAACTGGACACAATACTCCAGGTGTGGCTGGAGTAACATGTGACTTTAACATGCTAGATTGTTATTATCATGTAACAATTCAAACAGTATTCAGTGATAAAAACGATGTATTAAAAAAGAATGCATTGGAATGAACTGTACTATACCATAATATTATTCTCTCCCTTGCCTTTTGCTGTCTCTAAAGATTTGTTTTGTCACAATCAGCTTCGGAGAAGGGCATTTATAATAATTTGCTATCTAAAGTGCTATGTACACATATAGCATTCTTTAGAAATATTTAATGACTAGAATGTGCATTCTGCAATGTTGTTCATACCTAGGGTGACCAGACATCCCGATTTTATCGGGACTGTCCCGATATTTGCTTATTTGTCCCACGTCTCGACCTATGTTAGGTCGAGACACTGGACAAACAAGCAAAGGCTCCGGAGCCCGGAAGGGTTCGCGCCTTTCTCCACCCCAACTCCACCCCCTCCATCCCCCATTAGATCCCTCCCCAAATACCCGCCCCCTCACTGCCCCATTGACGCTCTCCCCAAATCCCCGCCTCTTGCCAAACATGCCATGCCCAGGAGACGCAGGGGAGCGCGGGGCCGGGTTGAGTATGAGTCTGGCCTGTCCCCAAGCAGGCAGGACTCGGGCGTGGTACCTGGAAGGAGAGTAGGGGTGTGGCCCACGGGGCAAGGCGGCGGCTGTTCTCCCCACCTGGGCAGCGGGACTTGGGAGCAGCCGCTGCTGCAGCTCCCACTGCCGCGGGGGGAGGAAGTGGCCAAGCACGTGGCGCTCGGCAGCTGCAGCTTTGGCGCCCTGGCCTGAACCCTCTGGGCACGGGCCTGCTGCGGGGACCCAGCAGTGCGCATGCTGCGCCCAGCCCCTGGCAAGTCACGTCTGGGCTGGCTGCCCAGCTGGTGCAATCCCGTGGCGGAGGCATCGGCAGTCCAGTCCCATTCGTTCCCCTGCAGGACCCGAGCGGGATGCCCGAGCGGCAGCCCAGCCCGCGAGCGTTCCCCTGCAGGACTCCGGGGCCACCCACGGGATTGCACCAGCTGGGCAGCCAGCCCAGACACGACTGGCCAGGGGCTGGGCGCAGTGTGCGCGCTGCTGAGTCCCTGCAGCAGGCCCAGGCTCGGGGGGTTCGTGGGCGCCAGAGCCACAGCCGTCGAGCTTGGCCAGTGGCCGCTTCCTCCCCCTGCGCCAGTGGGAGCTGCAGCAGCGGCTGCTCCCGAGTCCCGCTGCCCAGATGGGGAGAACAGCTGCCGCCTGGCCTCACAGGCCACCCCCTACTCTCTCTCCGGGTACCGTGCCCGAGTCCTGCCTGCTCGGGGCCAGGCCGGACTCACACTCACCCCGGCCCCGTGCTCCCCTGAGTCTCTCGGGCCTCCCGCCAACTCTTGCGGAGGGAGGAGAAATCGGGGGTGGGGGATTTTTTTTTTGGTTGCTCTGCTGCCATTTTTTTTCCCTTCTGCCCCCGCCCCACCCTCCCGCGTCCCGATATTTGACCTGGATGATCTGGTTACCCTATTCATACCAGCATATCCACATTTTGCTTATCATGAGAACATTTTTTCTTAAATTTTACATTATTTTTCTGTTTGATTTGTCAGATAATAATAGACAATGTACAGTATGTTTCAGTTTTCTGATGAGGCTGGAATGAATCTGAGTCTGATTTCCTTATTGTCTAGTTTAGCCAATAAATTGCTTTAGATTCCAACCTAGTTTTCTATGATTGGAGGGACAACCTCTGGATAAAATCCTTCCCCAATCCATGTGAAGAAAAGCTGAATACTGGATTCAGGTTCCTTGCTCTGAACAATATATTGGTTTAAATTTTCTTCCTTCCCACTTTATATCTTCATCACCAGTGTCTTCTCAGATCTTCAGTTATGTATTTCACAGTCTGCCTTTTCCGTGTTAACTTTTGATGACTGTATCAGCCAACAGTTTTGTGTTTTTTTTCTGGTGTATACTCATTTGAAAGTCACTGCTGCATTTAGATATTTTTCTGTGGCATTTTCTTGGCCATCACATCTTTCGTAGGTTTCTCTTACTAAAAAAGTCTGTAATATTGGTAGCTGTGTATTGTGGCATGTTTCTATGCCGCTCTTGTAGCAAAGGTCAAAAGCAGTGTATGAATCATATTACCTCAAGACGGCCTGATCCTGGGTAACTCTTCTTTAAAGTCCATGCACACGAGAGAGTTGGAAATGTTAAACCAGTGTATATTTGATCACTCCACTCTGTAGTAAGTGCCATGAATGGCAGGGAATCAGATTTTTATTTCACTATCTCATGACTTCTATTTTGTCACAATAAAAGCTACAATCATACAGTATCAGTGTCTCACACCACTGCACCTCGAAAAGCATAAAATGAAGCCAAAAGATGCATGAAAAATATTTGAACCTTTACCTCTTTAACAAAAACTTAACCTTTTAAACAAACTATTACTCTCATGGGCAGACAGCCAGTAAAATAATACAGGTTAGTGCTGGGTTTAGCTTGTAATGTGACAGTCTGTTGAACATGTACTTTCCATGTTCACAGTAATATTTGACTTAGTCCCTCTGTTCTTTGATAAAATTCCCACACTGCTAATACAAAATTATGTTAAAGTTGCTACAGACAGATGTTTTACAGGGCATGCTAATTCTGTCAGTCAAATACTTGCACAATAGACTTCTGACTTGACTGGAACCTGGCTTTTTATTAAAGGGGAAGTGAATTAATTAAAAAAAAACATTGTTCCTGACCTTGGAAGTTGATAATATAATAATTCATGTAAAATATATTGTGGACCTAATTTTCAAAAGGGCAAAAGCCTAGAGCTGCATGTAATGATGCACTTTATTTGTACATGCAGTGGCCATAAATGCACGGAGAAATATGGTATTTGTATGTACGCATAGAAGTTAGACATCTAACTGGCAATGTGCACATACAGGTACCATTTTGCATGAGCATTGTGCTAACTAATGGTTCCCTTCATTGGTTCCCACCAGTTCACATTTTAAGTTTTTGCCCTCACATGTAAAGCCTCTTACAACATTGCCCCTCCCTATTTATTCACTTTGTCTCTTATCCCATTGCCTTCCCCTGTTCCGTTGTGGTTTGATCCTGCAAGGTGAAGACTCCTGCAAGATACAGACTAAATGTCCTCCACTCCCATCAGTGGGCTGAGTGTGCGCAGCTTGTTCCAGAATCAAACCCTTAATGGCATGGTGGGAAGATATTTGTCAACATGCCATTTCCTAGACCACCCCACCCAGGCTCATGCCCAGCTCAGTAGATGAAGCTCCATGTCCAGCAGCACCAGGGCCAGGAAGGGGACAGGGCATAGCCAGGGGCGGGCCCCGCCTGCATGCAAACATGCATATTGGTGATGCTGTGACAGGTTCCTCTAAACCCAGAAATGGCAAGAGCCAATGGGCTGGGGCAGGGAGCCAGGCCCAGCTGCACAGGACAGGAAGCACTGCTACAGGATGCAGGCAGAGCTGGCTCAACACCACTCTCCACAAGAATATTTTCCCCAGATGCCTATAGCTAGGTTAAATAACCCCAAGAATGTATCATTTCCCTCATTGTCCCTCTATTCTTCTCTCTTTGTTCATTATATTCACTCATTGAAGCAGTTTCAAATTTGATTGCAAGGTCTTTGGTGCTACCCTAGGTTTGTATGGCACAAGTATGATGTGGAACTGATTCAGATTCATGTTTCTAGATGTGATCACAATATGAATAACAAATAAAGATAATAGCTGTTATGCATGCAGGTCAGGTGTGCAACTGTGCATAGCTCAGGGCTTCAGTCCCTTTGAAAATCAGGTCCCTAATCTCAAACACATACATCGAAAGACAAATAATTCCCATTTCTCATTCATTTTAAGGTTAATTCTCTTCTCTATTGCTGCCTAATCACTCGTGGCTATATTCCAGGTATCATATGTACAGAGGAGAATTTCCATTTGTGTATAATCTGGTTTGATTTGGTTTCCCACTATTATTATGTGGCGATTTCCCTTTATAACCATTAGGCAATTTGACATGGAAAAATTTCCTACTGCATACAAATATTTTGTCTTGTAGATGATTGAATCCCACCGCTTAATACATTTCCATAGTAAATGGAGTAAGTTTCCAATTTCTTTTTATATCTCTGATTATATGCCACATCTATCACATGAGTTCCAATAAATGTGGGAAATTATCATTGTTTAGGTTATCTAAAAATTTAGATTAATTTCTTAATGTTAGAGCAGTTGTTCTTTTGACAATATATAGCACTGCAGTACACACAACTATCACTGCATCTGTGCCAGTTGTGGCATTTTTGTTATTATCATTAATTATTCTAAGCTCATTTCTTGTGGACATCATGGAAAAAGTGGGATTTTAGGAGCAATTTGAATGAGGGGAGGGTTGTCATGCAAACTGTGATGCATTTGATAGGTAAGCTATTTCACGTAATAGACTCAGACTTTACTTCCACCTTGCTCCCCTCTCTCCTTTCCCACACCCATGACAGACTTATACAAACCTCCAGATCCCAACAGAGAAGAGCTCTTTGTTTAAGAATATTGGATTTTGCACTGTTCTTAGTAGGTCTCTGAAAGATGAGCCTTGCACACAGTCTCCTCAGAATGGATTTTGTTATTCTCCATTTAGATTCTAAAGGACTTAATCAGATGAAGATAATAACGCTATAGTGATTGCATAAGAGTTTTTTTTTTAAACATTCACTAGTCTAAAATCACTTATGGGTTCTTTACTAACCAATTTATGAAACGTGCAGTGCAATACAATGCAGTACGGTGTGATACTGTATTGTGTTTTGCAAACAAAAGTCTCACAATATACCCCCATTATAGCACCATATAATGTTTTCAAAATGTAGTAAGAAGTGAGAGGTAAGGGGGAATGCAAGAAACGAGCCAGGAGGTATCTGGATGTAGTCAATATAGGAGAGGTGATTTCTGAATTGTGTTGTTAAAAGTGTCAGTGAGAGGCTTAGCCTGGCAGGAGGAAATTAGCATGCGGAGGGTCTCCTCTGTGTGTGTATTGTGGTGAGGGAACAATCCTTTCCCACCCATCCGCATGGGTGAGATCAATGACAAGGTCATTTATTGGAAAGGCAATTCTGAACGTCTTTCCTTATGTTGATAATCAGTATTTACCCCCTAACTCTTGGCCCCAGGTTATAGGGGTTGGATTTCACTTCTCAAACCACTCAGCACTTCACTCACAGTTATGGCTACATCTTCACTGCAGAGTTAACTCAAGTCGACTCCCCTTGAGTTAGCCTAACTTGAGTGAGAATTAATCCTTGAGCTACACCGAGTGCTTGGATTACGGCAAAGAGTGGTTGTACTAGCAGCTGATGAGTTGTGCAAATTCAGGCTGTAGCCTCTACTCACAGTGGGCTAGCCAACTTGAATTAAAAGTACCACCAGACTCGAGTTATGGGTTTGTGTGTATGTGGACAGTACTCAAATTAGGGGCAACACCTGGGTTATAACTGCTATGAAGATAAAACCACATAATCCAGTTATTTGGGTTCTATGCAATGGATTTCATCCAAAGTCTTTATACATGTTTGGTCTATTATGGATCCTATGTTTGTCTTACGTTGAGCCTGATTCAGAAGAACTTCATTGCATATGCTAATTCTGGAACCTAAATCTCTCCAAAAACAACAGAGATAAATCTGTAAATGCTTTGGAGAGATTTATTTTGCAGGACATTTCTTTGTTTTTATATTTTCTATTTCTTGGCATTTAGCTATTAACAATGTTACAATCTGCTCCCTAATTCTTCAGTGACAATACCAAACAGCCTAATGGCAAGACCTGACTCAGGAGAATCTCTAGTAGAGCTTGCTCTGAGGACAGAATAACTTATGTTTGGTGCCCTGTTCTTCCCTCCAAAGATTAAGGTGACTGGGCCCTCAGGATTTGAACAGCCTTCATTGTTTCAAGATCTTAGGGCATTCCCAAAATACTGTTTTCTCCTTACGAATGAGGAAATATTTTAAAATAATAGTAGTCTACTTTATATGAAGATATAATGAGTATGGATATTTTGTAACTGAGGAAGAAAAGAGCGAGAGAGACTGGTTTGGTAGGCTAATAGCAAACTTCTGCATGGATGCATGCAAATAATAATACCTTTAAACTTGCTCCTCTCATGACCAGGATATAGGGAGTCTGGCCAAGCGGGTAGAACCAGGAGTCAGGAGCCGACAGTCAAATCAATGGTTGGCACTAGAGTCAGGGGTCTATTCAGAAATTGTAGCCAGAGCCAGGGATCAAGCCAAGTGTCAGAGCTGAAGAACAGAGCCAGAGTCCAAAGTAGGGAACAAAAGCAAGGTCTGCGGTAGCAACAGGCCAAGTACTGCCAAGTTGCACAGACAGTTTCCTGGAACATATTCTATGTTTGAATAGTGCACCTGGACCAATCAAAGGTCACGGGGCATGCTGTCAGTCAAGTCTTCTGTGGGCAGCACTTCCTATGGTGCTTAGTTACCCAGAGTTTATAATGCTCTGATCTCAGCTCTGTGATGGCTGCCGAGTGGTGGCATGGAAAAGTCAGTCACCTGAAGCCGTGGGTTCTAGTCTTCTGAATTCTTACAGCTTCTACAGCTCAGGTTCTACTACTGATTCTGAATCAATCTGGGTTTTAGCTTCAGATGTGCACATCAAACACCATCCTTTGCTTCAGACTTACTAAATACAAGACTGCCATTACAAAGACAAGAACAGAGTTTACCTAGGCTAGATGTACAGCAACAGACCCAGGCGTGTGTCTTCTACTAATTACAACCAAACATAATAAAAATAGGATAAAACCCTAAGGAATTGGCTAAAATTGTATGGACAAATGTAATTATGTTAGATTACTACAGTGACATTTTATAGCATATTCCACATATAACTGCAGAATGTAATGTTCATCATTGAAAAGCAAAATCCGTATATAGTCTGTTCATTTATAATATCCATTATATGAGGAATATCATGTAATTTATTTGCTTACAACATCAGTTAGGTTTTTCAGATCCTAACAACTTGTCACTAAGTGGAATTATAAATACATTGGCAATTAAGTAGATGTGAAGTCAGATGCTGAAATGCTCTTAATGTTTTAAATTATGACCCTGAAGTAAGATGTATTCCAAAGTGTGTTAATGGCAGTCATAAGCAATCACTTTGCCAGAGTCACCTAAGTGACCTCAATCAACTTTAGCATGAAGATCCTGTTTTATCACCCTTTACATAGAAATCAGTTGTTGCACATAATAACACATACATTAATGAACAGCACAATCACAGAGGAGAAGAGCATCTGATGAGCAGTTAGCCTCCTTTTTGTCCACAAAGCTCCTCTGTGCTTCTCAGCCTCTTCCTAAAAGTATCTCGGAAGAAGTCAGAGGGTGAGAATTTAATGAGATATTAGAAGCTTCCTTCTACTCTCATGACCCAGTCAGATTTGAATGCCATCTTTTCCCCTCTCTCCTGGAAAAGGATGATTAATAAGTTATTGTTGCTAAAGCCCTTGAAAGATAAAAGTCTCTATATAAGGATTTGTTATGCACTATGCAAGTTTTAAAGAACTGGGTCGCTCTGCTCAATGATTGCCTGATATTGGGCAGTCCATTACACATGAACTACATGCCCAGAATCCATTTTACCTTACTCCTGCTATCTTTATGCATAATTGCTGCTGATATAATATATTCTTCAAGCTCACATGACTGGAGGAGTGGAATTGATGGAAAGACTATTTTCCTGCACCAACTCCAGCATGTAAAATTTTGGGCAGAGAATGTAGGGAAAAAAAAAGGTGTTGAAAGGAATTTGCTCCTCTGTGGCATAGGCCAGATGTTGTTGCCACTAACTTTATATACATCATGTGGATGTTAACACTTCAGTACAGTGGACCAGAGATACCCCCTTAATGCTTATTGCTTTGTGAATCTCTTTGTTTACTGCACATGATTAATTTTTTTTTCCTTCAGACATTTTGACAATATTTGAACTTAAGCCCAGATAGAGCCCCAGTGACCAGTCCAAGGAACTCAACTGGCTGATGAGAATGCTGCAATCTGAAGCTGGTATTGCGTCATACATGATATGAATTGCATCATGTTATTCCTAGAAGTCATGGATGATGCAATCATAACGAAGCTTACATCACTCTGCTGAACAAATTGCCCTATATCAGCTCTAGAAATCATACAGTGTGGTGCTCTCTTATTTGTCAGTGTTTGATTTTGCAGAGGGACACATTTCTGTTTAGCCAAAGTGAGCAGCGATGCCTCGTACTTGTGTGAACAGTGCAGATAACTTCTGCTATGTTTGTGGTGAAGTGACTTTTGCATCACAAAAGCGCAGTATAAGCACTATGGTTAAGAAAGCCTATCCCCTTTATTTTGGCTGCAAAATTGGAGATCAGGACAAGAGGTGGGCCCCACACATATGCTGCAACATTTGTGCAACAAATCTTCGCCAGTGGTTGAACAGGAAAAGGAAATCTATGCCTTTTGCAGTGCCAATGATTTGGAGAGAGCCAACAGATCATACCAGCAATTGTTACTTCTGCATGGTGCCTCCAGTTGGGAAAGGTGTGTCAAAGAAGAAAAAGTGGACTGTGCATTATCCAAACATTCCATCAGCTATACGCCCAGTACCCCACGGAGAAGGACTGCCAGTTCCTGATGCACCAGAATCATTCTCACTTGAGTCAGACGAGGAAGAGGAAGAGGATGAAACTTCTGGTCCTGACCCATCAATGTCACAGGACCCACATTTTCTCCCATCCTCCTCCTCTGAACCATACCTCATAACACAAGGTGAACTGAATGACCTTGTCAGGGATTTGGAACTACCTCAGAATAAGGCAGAGCTGTTGGGCTCCAGACTACAGCAGTGGAATCTCCTGGCAGGCTATCAGGGCAAATGGAGCCCATCAATGCTTGCGGACTATTGCTGGACAGTGACAAGAGATGCTCCATTTAATGAATACAAGAGACAAGCCAAGAAGTGCCAAGTAGACACTGAATAGGACTAAACTATGTACATAATAGTTTTTTGCCTTTTGTTTCATAATACATTTTATTTATATAACCCTTTTGCTGATTTTTAAAGTGTTACATAAACAGGACAGGTGAAATATTATCATGTGAAATAACCATAAACACATGAAAAGACCTAGGTTTACAATTTATGATTAAAACTCTACTATCTACACAATATACATAGACATAAAATGTAAAAACTTAAATATCTTAGAAACAGTAGCCAATCAGTTGTTTTAATTGTCATATTTGAATTCAGCACATCAAAATACATAATAAATATCACATTTTATCTCTGAAGCAGACGACTTCTCAAAAATTGTAGACCAGTGTAATTAGTTGCTATTTACCAGGAAATTTGCACCATGAAATGTTATAACTTCAGAGATAACACCCCACTGAGATGAATAGGGGGGTGAATGCTGCCTGCTTGGAACTATTGTTTCAGGATTTGCAGAACTATATATTTCCTTCAAGGCCCCTCACATTTATGTTGGTAATCCTATTACACACCTTCCTTGAAGTTGCATCCTCTTTCTGTACTCCCTCTCTGGAAAGAAATGTGCATATGGTGGTCATGGGCATTTTTATGTCATAAATGAGGGATTTAATTGGCTCATTGAAATCAAAAGGGGAAAAAAAGCCAATTTGTGTGTCTTGATTCACCTCAGACTACATGGAGATACAGACATCAAGCATACCACCAAAACAGTAGAAAAGAATCCAAATATTCCGCAGTGGAATTAAAATCTGTCTCCTTTGGGGCCTTTCTGTTTCTGGGCAGCAGGCTGAACAGAGTGTGTTCTGAGGTCAGAAAACCTTGTGGTGCTTATTTGTCAGAAACAAGTTAATTACCCATTTGACTTCCACAGGCAGAAATGCATCTTGAGCAAGTCTGCTGAAAAAGTACTTCCCGGCATCTATATATTTGCAGCTAGTGTTAGAACATCTTTTATCAATCAATATACAAAAAAGAATAATACCAGGCAGAGTACATTCCTGACAATGAATAATACCAGATGGAGTTCATTCCTGACAAGTGTGCAGAAGGTCAGTGGAGCAAAATGGAGTTACAACAAGAAAGGAAGGAATAGCAGAGAGAAGCTTTGCTTTTTTTTTTTTTTTTTTTAAACAATAATTTTTTTTTTGTCCTTGTTGAAATACAGGACAGAGAATAGAGGAAATGGATAAATTCAAGTTCATTAAACTTGAATGTTTAACATGCTATGGCATTTGGAAAGTAACGTTATACAGGTTTTTTTATAAGCTTCTTAGAAACGTGGTAGGAGAGGTCAAAATGATCTCAGCTAATTATTTTTAAAAGGTTTACGGAGAGCCTGGATTGCTCAGGGGCGGGCAGCGGTTTGCCAACCAATTGCCTCTAGGTCTTTAGTTCAGATGTTTGGTATGCCAATCATTTACATTGGTTGAAATCCAGTTCAAGGGAAAGATTCTTCCCTCTATGTTGGAGATGCATTGGAGAGGGCTTTGTCTTGCTGTGGACCTGCAGGGGGAATTCTAGTCTAGTCAGCTATAATTTTTTCTGGGGTCTCTTAGTGTGCACACATTGTAACAGCAGCTCTGGCACTCTATGCTCTGCAACATCTGGTGGCAGATGCAGAGGGGCAGTGGATATGTGTTCCTTGTTTTGTGTCTATCATAACCTAGTCCCAGATTTGGACCTTAGAGTCCAAAATATGGGGGTTAGCATGAAAACCTCCAAGCTTAGTTACCAGCTTGGACCTGGTAAAGCTGCCATCACCCAAAAAATTAGAGTGTTTTGGGGCACTCTGGTCCCCCCAAACCTTCCCTGGGGACCCCAAGACCCAAATCCCTTGAGTCTCACAACAAAGGGAAATAAACCTTTTCCCTTCCCCCCTCCAGGTGTTCCTGGAGAGACACACAGAAGCAAGCTCCGTGAATCTAAACAGAGGGATTCCACCCTCCCCGTTTCCAGCCTTGGAAAACAAAAGTACTAATCTCTCTTTCCCCCTCACCCAGAGGGAATGCAAAATCAGGCTAGTAAATCTAACACACACAGATTTCCCCCTGACTTCTTCCTCCCACCAATTCCCTGGTGAGCACAGATTCAATTCCCTGGAGTTCCCCACTAAAGAAAAACTCCAACAGGTCTTAAAAAAAAAAGCTTTATGTAAAAAAAAAGAAAAATACATAAAAATGGTCTCTCTGTATTAAGGTAACAAATACAGCGTCAATTGCTTAAAAAAATATAAATAAACAGCCTTATTCAAAAAGAATACAATTCAAAGCACTCCAGCAACTATAGACATGTAAATACAAAAAGAAAAACAATAAAAACCTTACTGCCTTACTATATTGTACTTACAACTTGGAAACAGAAGATTAGAAAGCAGGAAACAGAAATCCTCCCATAGCCGAGAGAGATAGATTCAAGACAAAGGACTCACACACAATCTTCCCTCCACCCAGATCTGAAAAAGTCTGGTTTCCTGATTGGTCCTCTGGTCAGGTGTTTCAGGTACTTCTTTCCAGGTGTAAAAGACATTAACCCTTAGCTATCTGTTTATGACAGTGTCTATGGGTTTGCCTGCATCCCTCTTTCTCAGCCTTATTTAGACAGCCAATATCTGAGATGTACTGTCCAGAAGCAGAAACTGCATTCCTCATAAGGTGTCTGGTCATCCCCCTTTACAGGAGTCCAAGAAGAAATGAGAGCTCCATGCATTTCCCCACACTCTTTGCAAACCCATGCAGGGTGTAGCTAGATTCTGGCCCCAAGTCAGTAAGTGACCAAAAATCATTAGCTGTTTGTTGTTAGATAAACTGAGTTCATGAGCCAGATATTTGTGTCTAAATATTATAATACCCTATCATAGGTTTCAATAATTGGCAAGCTTGTTTGGCAGTCTCTCAGCATAGAGATCTGCATTGTAATAGACTAAGGAAATATCAGCTTTCACACTGGTGAAATTGGTCCACTCAAAAAAGTTGAGGCACATTGGTGTTGCAGTGTTCCTGCTGCCCATGCTGTACCCACCCTGTGGAGAACTAGAGCTTTCAAGAAGCATCAGAAAAAATGCATTAGGTTTGGGAGTAGTAGTCCATGAAAAGGAGAAATTAGTCATTTTCTGCATTTTCTTTTTTCTGACAGTTCTTAAACACCAATTTAGGCCATGTCATCGATTACCATAGTAACCATTTAGCCTCTTTTCTGAGCCTTTTGTGTTTCAGCTTAGTTTAACAACTTGCTTAACTGACAGCTGAAGCACTTCATACTATAGCTATGATAGGTACTGGTAGCACGAATTGCCTTTTTTTAAAAAAATTGCAGCTATAGTCTAAAACACAGCACAATATTGTAAACTATAGTGTGTTGGACTTTTACTGTAGAGTACTGTAACATTTTAAAATATTAGATTACAAGAAGTTAGTATATGATATTGTCATGTGCCCGTTGGCCCCTTCCTATTTATTTTCTGTGACAGGTGGAAGGCCTGCAGGGATTACTAATACCTATTTTATATCTTAAAAACTGTTTTGGATCCATCTCATTATGCACATAGCTGACCTCTGTAATCATACGTCCTTATTGCTATAACTCTCATACTTCCTTTCCCCTTTCCTTCATCTCTTTGTTACACTTACTTGTTGTTATCGTACACCTAGAAAGACCGTTGGCTGCATCATGTCTTAAATTAGATTATAAATTCTTTGAGGGGAGCCTTTTATTGTGTGTTTATACAGCACCTTGCACAGTGAGGCCCTAGTCCTGACTAGGCACTAATCAATTATATATAATATAACTAATAATGTGTAGAAAAAACCCTTCCACTTAATTTCTGTTTCAGGATTTTATGCATTCCTTCCTGCTACGCTAGTAAGAGATTGACTTTTCTAGGTTTTAAGACTTTGCAGTGTGTCTTACATACATGCAATCTTTTTTTGTAGGACTGATTATAGTGAATCTTTAACTTCAGTCATACAGATCAAGGTGAATAATAAATTCATAATAATAATTATCATTCTCAGATATTCACAGGTTGTACATACAGGTTGCACAGAGAAAATATTTAAGAAAACAAAAAATGGATATAAATGCTGTTCTGAACATACATTTATAAAGGTGGTAAAGAACAATTTGAATTGTATAGTACCATCTGTATCATCTGGGTTTCTCACACTGGAATCACTCTCAGAACAAGACTATTCTGTGAAGATCAAACCAACACCCTTCTCGACTTTCTCTCACTAAAATCACTGACACACCTGTTCTTTCCCCCGACCCCCATTGGAGAACATAGTAAAAGTTAGACTGATCGCCTAACTTCTCATCCTGGTTGGCTATTTTTGAATTGTGATTTAACTTGATGATCCTGGTGGGCCTGAAGATTCATTTTAAGGATTGCATCTGCACTTACAAACATAGAAATAATGCCAGAGAGCAGTTGTGGGCTTGAGTGCCTTTTTTTCATTTGTGGCTGACCATGATACTGCATTCTTTCTTCTTCAACACAGACCTTGTCACGGAAATCTATACCTATGGCATTTCCAAGCAGAGTTAGTGTAATGTGCAGTTTATAGGGCTTCCAACCTATAGAAACTAAAGTTGGTGCAAAACATGGCAGCCAACCTTCTAAGTGGGTTGGATGGATGGCTACATGTGTTCCACTAGCTCCCAAATCAGTTGTGGGTACAATTTAAAGTGTTTGTAGTAGTCTTCTAAAGTTCTACATTGTCTGATACCCAGTTATTTATGTTCTGCCTCTCCTTATCTTCCATAACAACATTTAAAATCCATTGAGGAATCTCTGTTGTTGATGCCTGGCCTTGCTGCCAGTTCAGAAAACTGAATGCATTATCATCTGAGTATCCTAATATCCTGAACTTTCTTCTCCTGACTGTCTATTAGTGCCCAAGCCAGAAATTAGTTTCACGTTATACTGCACATGTTTTTGGTTCATTTAGGCTTTTATATTAATCAGTTAGGCTGAACATTAATTTCTTCTAATGATGTTTTCTGTGAAAGGCAGGACATTTGAATTGATTTTGATTACTCTAATTTTTGTTTGCACTTTTGTGCAGAAGGTAGACACAATTGTTAAAGGTGCTATACCAGGCAAAATAAATTCCCACATGAGGAAATTTCCTTTAGTAACCGTGGTTTTCTTTTTTGTAATTTTAGATGTAATTTCCTTCATTTTCTTACTTTCCATATTACTTTTTTAAATATTAACCTGTATATTACATTGTGCATCAAAACCCCTAAAGAAACCTAAGTATTTGCATGTGTTATCCAAATATGCAACTAATCTAATGTTTTCACCTGATTTCTACAATGGGAGATGTTTCAGCTCATTGACATTTGACATAGCTACCCAGAATTTTTTTTAAAATATATTATTTACTGAACAGTGTCAGTTAATATTTGATACTGATTGCTACAGGAACACACAAGTATGCAATAAATGTGCTTTTATGTCACCAGATCCTAGCTAAAGTTTGAATTTTCAAGTAGCAAATGAATCATAGAAGGCAGAGATAGAAATAACCTATTGGATTAACCAGTCAAATTTCTTGCCATGGCAGGATTGTTCTCTATTGTACGTTTGCTAGTATTCTGTCCAGTCTCATTGTATATATTCCATGTGAAGGGGGTTCCATGTCTTCCTTGCAATCCTATTCCACTGCCCTAATGCATTTTTGTCAGGAAGTTTCCCCTGATAATATATCATCACAAAGGAGTGACTGCAGCTAGGTGGTATTCACAAACAGAAGAATTCTCCCCCTTCCTAGACTGGACACAGCTGCAACAAAACAGAGGAAGTATATATAGGAAAATACTTTTGGAAAAGAAGCAAGTAATAATGCAATTGTTAATTAAGTGGAATTAATTTTGTGCATCAATTTACTAAAGTGTCCATCTCCAGAAATAGTTTATGGGGCAGGGTCCAAACTCTAGATAAAATTAAAGAAAGCTAGAGCTAATTCCTACAAAAAGCAGCCATTCCTTAAAATCAACTGATCCACAAAAGAAGTTGTGAAAAAGAATGGGCAAAATGATCAAGGTGTTACCCATCTTAATAGCAATCTGCATTGCACCACGCCTCAAAAATAACCACAGAGGGAGTTCCATAGATTGGATCCGTGACTGGGGACCCCATCTCCCACAGAACTTGTAGAGAGAGAAAATATATATGATCTCGATATGCTTGGAGAGTCATGTGGGAGAGATAGTTGCTCAAATATCTTTAATGGACTTCATACAGTACGAATAAGGCCTTAAATGAAGTATGTTTATAACTTCTGCAGTATTTATAAAGTTTAAAAAATGTTCTAATGTCTGTGAGAGCTGTGAATAAATCCATAATGGTTTCTTCATTTGCAGTGCCAAGCCCCCTTCCCAGTTTTCTCAGTCCCAGCAGCACTGGTCCTTTTCAGGCTGTGTGCCTCCATCTTAGCTCCAAGAGTACTGAAAGTTCCATAGCTTGCTGTGTTTTCTTTTTCATACTCTTTCTTTCCTATTGACACCACTTTAGGTTTCTTGGCCTCTTTGCTGCTGCTTTCTTGTTTTTCATCCTCTTGAATTTTCTTGGTCATCTTCTGGCTCTCCAGCTGCTGCTTCTTGAGTTTGAAAGGACTCAGGGTACCAGTATTCTCCCTCTGCTGGACATTACCCCTTAGTTACCAAGCTCCCAAACCTTCTTTATTGCGGTTGTTGTTCTTTTAAACATTTAACATTGAACCAGAGCTTTCTTGTGTGCAGCTAGGGAGCACCTGCTGTGATGGAAGCAGACACAGCCATGGTGTTTCATTCTAAAAGACATACTGAGGCTGGAGGATTTGTGGATTTTGAAACCTCTTGCTTATCTTTTTCTGGAATCTTCACAGCAGGAGGAATGGATGTAGCTGGAGCTTTTGGAACATTTTGCAGAATTATCAGAAATTATAAATAATTATATTACTATGACCTTATCCACCCTTCCCTTTATCCTCACCCACTGGTTTGTTTAATCTATCTGTTTGCTTTTGTCCTTAATCAAGATTGTAAGGTCGTTGCGTCAGGAAATCTATCTATGCTACATGTTTGTACAGCACCTAGCACAGTGGAGCACCAATTCCTGACTCCTGACTGCGATTTCTAGGTGCTACTGTAATACAAAAAATAATAATGTATTAGGAGCTAGTTTGTGTGTACAAAATCAAGCTTTGCTCACATGTATTCTTAAGCTTTTAAAATTCAAACATTTTAAGTACAGTCCTTTGGTAACTACTGGCCTTGTACATTTTCTGATACACGGTATAATATCAATCTAAAATCTCTGATTCAATCGCTTTCAGAATCCAAGGCAATCTTTCGATAGTAGGAACTGCATAAACTAAGCAGTAATGTGCACATACTTATTATGAGAGATGTCTTTAAATCAAGCAAGGGCACTGTACTATGGCCTCCCTTGTCCTCTCACAATAGGACAAAGATTATCTTTAGAGTAGCTACAATAGACACATAATTTTACCATAATTATGGAAAAGCGTTCCTATTTGACTTCTTACAATATCTGGAATCAGAAAAAAAAAATTCCTTCAAATGTATTACATTTCCTCTCGGTGTTGTACTTAGACCATTCACTCAGAGAAGAGCCTTGTGACATGCTGTAGTTAATAAGTTTTCCATGCTGTCAAAAGTAATAATATTAATGTGCCATTCTGAGTTAAATTAATTTTGTTTTGTGCATTGGTCTGCATAAACGTGAGTGACATTTAGAAATATGATCAGGCAGGAGCTGAGGAAAAGCCAAGTCACAAAACCAAATGAGATGCAATCATTAAAGCATAACAGCCAGCTGCAAGCATTTGTGGCATAGGCAAAGAGTTACAAAATGCCATTCCATCATGCTTTTGGGGTATTTGTTTTAGTTCATTTTCCCCCTTCTCATTTATTCAGAAATTACATTTCCCCCCCTTTTTAATTAGGAACTCAAGATGTTTGGTAGCGTGGCTCCCTGTTTTGAAATGGAAGTGCACATTCCTGCTAATCTCTGATTTCAAGTGCCTTGAGCCACAGCTTATTCTCATTCCACAAGAGGCAGCTGATTGTAATAGCTTTTAAACTGATGACCGTGAAGTAGTATTTTCAATTCATAATGACAGTGTTTATTCCTATTTCTTCTGCTTTTTTAAAAAAACATCAGTAAAAGTGCTTTCTATAAACAGTTAAAAGTAATGAAGAGTGCCAAAAGGGGGAGGCTAACAGAGGACGAGTAATAAATATTGTGATCAAAATGATTGGTCCAAGTTGTTGCCTAACTTGCCTTCAGCTCTTATTTACCAGTACATTGGAGCATATTAAATTATTAGGCCATTTAACAAAATATGAGCCCATTATTTTTCTACATACTTTTCACTGCTTTGTTATTGTGACAAGAAAGAGAGGCCATGAAGCCATGCACTAGTAACCGGTGATGTAAATTAGTGCAGTCGGATTTAAAAATAAACAAACAGCCCAGTTTCGACAGGTCTGCTATCACTACTCTGTCTTCCCTCTCTATGAAAAGATCCTACCACTGGTGGGACCTCTGCTATTTCTAACCTAACAGATCAGAAGGTATCAGAAAGGAATAAGAGTAGGATTGTAGTAGGAAAAGAAACTAACTGGAATGTACAGGATAAAGCAGCTCCTCCTCCTTTCTTTCCCAGTCCTATTTTTAAACCCAGATCTCCACCTACTTGCTCAGCATGTAATTTACATCAGATTGATGATTTTGCTCTTTCCATTACATAGATTTGTAATTTACTATATTTTAATCAGGAAGTGTGGGTTGTGCAGTTCTGTAGAAGATTTATTTTTAAAAAATAACTTCTTAGGGATTTTTAGCACCTGTATAGGTACACTGAGGCAGCTGTTTTCTTGATAACATGGAAGCAAAATAATCTTAGCACTGAAAAGGAATAGTTCTGCTTGTCAGGTTAATAATTTCATAGAATTCATCTAGTCCAGTCCTCTGGACTCATGGCAGGGCTATGTATTATCTAAACCGTCCCTGCCAGGTGTTTGTGTTGTTAAAGTCCCTAAATGTATATTTAGAGGGTCTATAATCTACATTTTGAAAGTCTGTAAATATGTATTTCCATAATCAGCTTTTTGAAAAGGTTGGGGGAAATTGTGCTACCAGTCTCACTGAATAGCACCTTTCACCAAGAGCAGTTCATGATGGGCAAGATATTACTCAGTGTAAATGAGGGTGGCAGAACATGCCCCTATGCAAATATATAGTTATGTTATCACTAAGCCACTTTTTGAAGATTTCCTGGCTTGTCATGTGAATAATAATTACCCCCAGGTGACTTTCTGTCTTTACCAGCACAGTTGCTATTGATGTGATTGAGTTTATTTTGAAAAGAAAATTAACGCACACACTGTGTTGCTTGAGTAATGCTCAAATTGCTCCACAAATTGACAAATCCAAAAAGATTCAATGCTACCACTGAACTATTCTGAACTCTTCCAATGCTCATCTAGACAGGGTACCTCTTTCAGATTTTGGTGTGCATGAGAGAAACAGAGACATCTTTGGCATTATGGGCCCATCATCCCCTTTTGCAAAAAACACCCATGAGAGAGGAAAAGATACTAAGGAAGGCCTGTGTGGTTCAGCATGTGGAGTTTCCTAGCTACCACCTGCTCAAGAAGAAAGATTTGCAAGCATGTGAGGGCAGAGGGAGTGAGGATGGCCTTCCAGCAATGTGAAGCATGCGGCCCAACCTGGAAGAACTTGATGCAGTTGAGAGACTGCCCTTCAATGAGTCTCCATCCTCACTTAGGGTGACCAGACAGCAAATATGAAAAATCGGGATGGGGGTGGGGGGTAATAGGAGCTTGTACAAGAAAAAGACCCCAAAATCGGGACTGTCTCTATAAAATTGGGACATCTGGTCACCCTATCCTCACTTGAGAAATGTCTTTATAGCACCTAATTCAACCCTGGGCCATCCCCACTTTTCCCAGAGAGTTTTAGAAGGTGTTGATTGGCATGAATGCTAATCATAGCATAAATTCTGTCTGGAAATGTTGCTGGGTTGCCAGGGAATGATGATACACGAAGGAGTCCTTTTCTCCCCCCTCCTTCCAAGCTAACATGTAAACCTATCACAAAACCCAACAAATTGCAACTGCAGCTTTCAAAAGCCGCATTGCAGCCCCTTTAAATGCTCCTTTTTCTGATAGTTTTCTACTCCTCTCAGCGCTGCACAGCAGACAAGATGATAAGGCCCAATATTGTTTGGGGGATTTTATTTGTTTTTTAAAGTGTGTCAGAAACATCAACTTTTTGTATCATTCTATAAAAAGTATGACAAATATTATATGCTAGAGCGGGGCTCTATTCCTAGAGATTAAGTACCATGAATGAGAGTAATCTGTGTATACAGCAATTTTTTTTCAATACCTCATTAGGAAACTATTTTACCAAGACAAAAGTGCAGAATCAAGAGGAGAATCATCAGAAAAGCATGAGCCACTCAGAGCCTTCACTACAAGACAGCTTCTATCTCAATAGGTCTTAAACTGGCCTTTTGTAAAGCAGCAAAAATGGTGCCTGTGCTGTCTGTTAAAGTCATGAATTCATTTCTGTTCTGCTCAATTGCAGCCTCTTTAAAAGTAATGAAATTATCAAGCTGCTTAGATGGAAGGAGCCTTCTGATTGGCAGTTGGACATTCTAAGAGAATAGGTTAATGTCTGTGAACCTCACAGTTGGACGTTTCTAACACTCTATCTGGAAGTTTCCATCCAGTGATCAAAGTAATTTATTAAAATAAATTATTTATACACAAAGCTGAAAGAAATTCAAAATGACAATAAAGCCCCTGCATGAGATAATCAACCCACCAGAGGCACTCATCTGTATCCTGTAGCCCTGTAGGGGTTGGCAATTATCTCAGAAAAACCACACCTCTACTGATGGCTTTTTATTGCTTCACTGCAGTGCAGGCACTCAGAGTATTTTGTCTGCTGAATATTTAAAAAAGTTATCAGATAAATTACAGTACACATTAGAAATATAAAATTGAATGCAATACGGTACATATTAGGAATAAAAACTAGATGCAATACTTTACCCCCACAGGCAATTTCTTTGATGTGTAGGAAGCATTTATGGAATGCACTAGCACAGATTCGAACAAAAAATTGTGTACTACATGGTACTTTGAGCTTTTAAAGAGGTGCTTAAGCTGTTTTCTCAGGTTTTTCATTGTGATGGTCCCATGTTTTAATGCAGTTTCCCAAACTGTGGTCCATGTAAAGCTTGGTGATCTGTGAACTAGCTGTTCACATGGTACTGGCTGCTCCTCCTCATTCCTAGATGCTAAATTGCCTGCAAAGAGGCTAAAAATAAGTGTTTTCCTAAAGTTACTCCTGCATGTAAACAATTGTAGTAGTTGCCACAGAGATCTTACACAATTGCGAATGGGAATAGAGGCAATCCATATGAGACATGACAGTCTGTCTTTTTAAGATGTGGTCCCCCACCCCATGCAAATATCCGGGAAAGTCTAATTTAATGTGTTAGCATATGAGAGCCTGTAACTTTTAAAAACTAAAAAGCATTATTGAATTGTATGAATATCGAGGATTTAAATCCCCTAACCTGGGGTAAAATGGTATTCCTTATCATAAGGGGAGCTCTCTCGAGTTCTATACTTAATTTTAGAATAATTGATCATTAAAAATTGATTTAAAGAAATACTGGCTGCACAATGCAGAATTACTCTTACTACTTAAAGCCCTGATTCTGCATTTTCTTTCTTCCTTTTTTTCTTTCTTTGTATGGTTTTTGTAGGTAGCAACAACTACACATTTATATCTAAATTTGATAGCCAGCACATTGCTGCAGCACTGAGCTGGTGAACAACAAAAGAACGAAGGGGACACTCAGATACGATGTGCTCCATTTTTTATTGCCTTTGTGCCGAGCATCCAGTTTTCGACCAGAATGCCCGATTGAAAAGGCCTGGCAGCTCCAGTCAGCACAGTTGACAGGGCTGTTAAAAGTCCAGGCGGCAGCGCAACAGGGCTAAGGCAGGCTCCCTGCCTGCCTACCTGGCTCCACATAGCTCCTGGAAGCGAGCAGCATGTCCCTGTGGCCGCTACTTGCAAGTGCAATCAGGGAAGCTCCATGTGTTACCCCTGAACCCCTCGCCCGAGATCGGAACCCCCTCCTGCACCCTAATTCCCTCCATCCACCGCACCCCAACCCCCTACCCCAGCCCAAAACCCCCTTCTGCATCTCAACCTCCTTCCCCAGCCCAGAACCCCATCCTGGAGTGCACACCCCGCACCCCCTCCTGCATCTCAACCCCCTGTCCCAGCCCATTGAAAGTGAGTGAGGGTGAGGAAGAGCGAGCAACAGAGAGAGGCTGGAGTGAGGGGGATAGGGCCTCAGAGAAGGGGTGGGGCGGAGGCAGGGCAGCAAGGAAGGGGCCGGAGCAAAGGTATTCAGTTTTGTGCAATTAGAAAGTTGGCAACCCTATGTGACCACAGTTGCATAGAGGTGATTGCCTCATTTTCCATTTAAAGAAAGTTTGTCCACATCTCCCATGAGTTGTCCTGATGCTATTCAATCTGTAACAGTCTTGCCGACTTCAGCTAGATGGTCATCCCACTCCGGCCCTAAAGGGGTTAAAGCAGCCCTGGCGAGGGCCGCAGCTGGGAAAAGGTAGGCTGATGGGGAAATCAGCCACAGCTGTGGCCAGCTTAATCAGGGCCCAGCTGGCCCTTATAAGAGGGAAGTGGACCAGAAGCTAACACACACACACTCTCTAGCTTCCTGAGAGAGATGGACCTAGCTGCCCGCTGGCTGAGAAGGGTACCTGAGGCGGAGCAGTGCTGGGGAAGGGCAGAGGGAGGTGGGGAGCTCCAGCCTATTAAAAGCCCAGGCTGCTAAGAAGGCCAAAAAGGCACTGGGGCTGCAGGGAGGCAGCCCAGAGACAGGCAAAGGCAGCAGGTCCTAACCCGCCTTGCCGATGATGAGTGGCCATTACAGACTGAAGTCTGCCCTGGTGAGCGGGGGCTCGATGGCGACTGGCAGTAGCCGCTGAGGCAAGGTTGGGATAGAGATTTGGCAGTTCCCCTGGGTAGGGAGACCCAGATTGTGGGTTGCTGCTGGGGGCAGAACCCCGATGATAGAGAGACACTGCGGTCCAGGAGGACACAGGGGCCAGCGGCAGGCGAGCCACCGACCTGCAGAGAGCGCTCCGGGCTGGAAAGACCTTATTCCCAAATTGCCAGCAGGAGGCACCGTGCCAGTGAGTCGCTGCCCTGCCGCACTGACATAAATCAAAACCCAGAGGTTCCTTGGTAGGGTCAACAACAAGCTGTTTGTTTTGAGCAGTTGAAACACTCTGTCACTCTCCATTGAGCCTCAGCATCGAAGTTGGGTGTAAGGGTCTTGATGCGGTTCCATAAAGAGTTGTGGGATTTTAATCTTGTCTTTGGCAGGTCCTGCAGCTCATCGTGTAGTGGGAGCCTCACATTTGCATTGACATGGTTAAGAAAGCAAGATGTCTGAGCAGCTCTTCTAATCTGTGGAGGCTGGATGTGCAATAGGACCAGGACACAGTTGACTGGAGTCGATTTGAGCGTCCCTGTTGCTATGTGCATAGCATTATTGAGTTGAGTGTCAAGGAGTTTAGTGTGACTGCTGTGAGACCACACTGGTGCATAATATTCAGCTGCAGAATATACCAAGCCAGTTGTTGCAGTTCGTAAGGTCCGTGGACCGAACCCCATGATGTTCCGGACAATTTTCTGATAAGCGCGACATGAAACCCGACCTTATCACGGTCAGGTGTTCTCGAAGTGTTCTCGCAAGATGAAACTCCAGTCCAGTATAACACCAAGATATTTTGGACTTCGTGGTTGACACTCTTGCTGCAGAACTGCACATCAAGTTTGGTATTAGCCATTTTATTGTTCAGATGGAAAGCAGTTACCATGGGTTTTTTTCAGGTTAGGCCTAAGTTTCCAGCATTGGAAATAATCAGCCATTGTGCTAATATCTCTGGTTAGGGTGCAACTGATGGTATGGAGGCTTGTATACGGAAGAGCCACGGCAATATCATCCGCATACGTGAATCTCCTTGACTCTGTCACTGGTATATTTGTGGTGTATAGATTAAAGAGTATTGGAGTCAGATCAGAGCCCTGAGGGATGCCATTCTGCACTGAAAACCATGTGGGCAGGCCCCTGCACACAAATGGGGCCCTGCTGAAATCAAGCCATCTAGTTCTTAATGTAGAATTGCAGTGTAACATTTTAGTATGCTCTGCATGGATAGCATATATGTCTCCATACTGACAGGCTATGGGTTCAAATCACACAGCAGGATCTGGTTCATATTGAGTGTTGACTCTAAAATGATGGTGTAGAGGAGGTACTGTCCTATTCAAAGCATTGATAGAGAAGTTTAACAAGAACTGCAAAGTAAATATATATATTAATCACTATGGATGATATTTTCAAAAGCACTTAAGTTATTTAGGAGCTTAAATCTCAATGACAGTCAATAAAAATTATACTGTCAAAATCACTTTTGAAAAATGAGACATGCTCCTAAGGCATTTAAGCTCTTACAGAACATTTACCCTGAATGTCTAAAGATGCAGATAGGTACCTAGCGGGCTTTTCAAAAGCAGTGAAGCAGGTAAGATGCTTAATAGCTGTTGCCAGAAATAAAGTTGCTCTGAAATCATTTCCTAACTTTTGAGTGCTTGACTTCGAAACCTTAAAAATGTTCTTTTAATACAGTTATTTGTATATGATATTTATCTAAGGGCCAAAACTTGATTTTTATGCAGGACTCTCCATTGTTTCCTTTGGAGAGTTCTGCGTGAAGACTTTTAGCAGTGTGTGGTTATTAAAAAGTGGCACTCAAACTTGAAGAGCTAGACAGCAACTTTGTCACTGAACAAAAATTAACAAAATCCCATCCAGTGTGGGGAAAATATGATTACAGCATAGGGGAGGCTTTTCTGGATGTTACAGAGGGTAAAATAATACATTTGTTCAAGTCAGTTAATGACAATGCCTTTGTGAATTCATTCCCTCTCCATGTACTGAAGTACGAGCTACTTATGAAAGCAAAAATTAAACCTGCCCAAATAATGCAATTAAAATACAACCGTGTATCATTAAAAATAGATCTGACGTGAAACACATGTAATAGACAAAAATAATATCGTTACTTTTTTATGCCTCCCTTATCATTCCCTAATTATCTTCCTTTCCATCTGCTGTCATCTCTTCCTATGTTATGTCTAATTTAGGCCCAGTCCTTGACTATGGTGTGAGTTTGTGCCAGAGTAAGAGTCTTTGCATGCAGCTTTATGTTGTAGGCTCCTTAGGACATGACACTCTCTTTTACATGTCCATAATATTTCAGGCAGTCTTATGGATATGTTTAAAAAACGTTATCAGTGATTTTCCTCCTCTTTCTTAACTGAGGCTCTGATTTGTATACTTAGTTTCTTCAAAACTGGCTGATGCCATGTCCTCACCATGTTCCTAGTTGGGGACCAGCTGCACTTTCAAAATTGGCTAATTTGGACAAAACAAAAAATCTGTCAGATAAATAGACTTGTACTGCAAAGATGCATTTGTGGGATGGAAAGATTTCTTTAAAGATAGTTCTTTTCTTTTCTCCCAAAATTAACTGTGGGATTAGATTATGTGCCAAAAGAAGTGCCATGTTTGAAAGAGCAGCAGCGATATCTGAAATGCCTAATTGAAATGTTTGGTGTAACCTGATTCTTCTGTTCGCTAAAGTAACACAGATAACTCCCCAGAGGCACCATTGTGAATCAGAGGAGATAGCAGATCTAACCATCCTCATGATCATTTCTGAGCAGTGTTTTTGTTCATTTATATCTCTCTTGTATCTTAAAGTTCAGAAGTATTTGTCCTTATTTTTAACACAAAGTTTCCATAATTTTGAGAGTAATTCAGCCTTCCTTGAAGTGTCATCACTGTAAGAAATATATTTAACAGCAGGTTGTGGTCACAAGCTCCCCACTGATATGTTGTGGCGCTCGAAGCAAAATGAAGTGCCTCCAAGCACTCAAGATGTGTAGATGTTAGCACTGTGACCCTTCCCAATCTAGTACAGTAGAAGGAGACAAGACACTTTTGCAATCATAGAATCATAGAAGAGCGGGGGAAGGACCTTGAGAGGTCATTTAGTCCAGTCCACTGCACTGAGGCAGGACCAAGAAAACCTAAACCATCCCTGACACGTTTGTCTAACCCGTTCTTTAAAACCTCCATGGACAGAGATTCCACAGCATCCCTAGGTGACGTGTTCCAATGCTTACCTATCCTTATAGCTAGCAAGTTTTTCCTAATAACCAAACTAAATCTCCCTGGCTGCAAACTAAGACAATTACTTCTTGTTCTACCCTTGGTGGGCATAGGCAGAGGGTGAAGATATTGTTTGCATGTGAGGTGCTGAGGAAAACTTAAATAGCTACCCAGAGAGGACTGGGGTGTTGGAAAGTGAGCCTGCCCCATTCACCGGCCTGCAGAGTATGTACTGAGGTCCCCTACTACTGCCACTTCCTCCTTTCTGCAAGAGAGAGGGGACCTCTCTGCTCCCTAGGGGAGTGAAGCCCCTGCTACCATTCCTAGGAGGACAAGGAGTCCTAGTGCCACTCCCAGGACCCCTACCACCAACACTCCTAAAAGATGGGGATCAGAGTGCTGGGGCAGAGTGCCAGGGGTGGTGCCACGAGTGACCCAAGACACAATGGGCCTCGTCAGGTGGCTATTCAGTGGCCTACAAATCCTTCGATGGCATGTTTAGAGCTTCTATTACTGTGGTATAGAGGTCTATGGGAAGCAATTTGGTGGTCTCAGTTCCTTTCCCGCTGAACAAATATCCATGCCCGATACCAATATTTACAAGTATTTTTCCAAAGCACTGCACCTCACCACGAAAAATGAAGGGACATTTCAAGGGCAATAACTGACATTCTTAGCAGAGGGAGGCCAAAGACTGTACAGGTCAGGGAGACTGAAATATTCTGTCACACACCGATCAGGGAGAAGTCATGTTGGCAGCAGTGGCTTCTTGCCTCAGGGCTGGGCCGGCATGGGGAAAACGGGGGGTAAGTTTAGAGAGTGGGCCTGTACAACCCTGCACTCACCCAGGGGACTTAGAGAACAAGCCCACCCAGCCCCACACCCACCCCAACAGCAGTGGCTCCCTTCTGTCCTGTGGGGCTGGACCCAGGGTTTGCAGAGCCAGCTCAACTAGCTGTGTGTTCAATTTGGGCAGCAGCAGTTCCATCCTGTCCCAGAGTGCTGGCCAGGGCCCAGTTCCCCACTGCGTCCCATTGGCTCTTGGCGCTAGGAGGAGCCTGCGAATGCATCATGTGGTGCACTTCAGGGCTTCTCCTCAAGCTGGGTATGTGGTGGCAGGGGCAGATGTGTGCTGAGTTTATAGATTTTGGGGGGCTGGACCCATTCTATCCTAGCCACCTGATGCCTGTGTTGGTGGGCCTGGAGAATATTGATGACTTTCTCTTTATAACAGCTTCTGACATATTTGAAGACTGATATCATGCACCCCAGTCAGCCTTCTGTCCTCTAAACTAAACATCCCACAATTCTCACCTTTTCCTTATAGATCATGTCTAAACTTCTTGTCATATAATGTCTTCTGTTTGCATGGCAAAGCATGGTAAGAATGACCCCAGTTTACTGTTTCACTGACAATAATGTAATGATTATTTGGATGAATGCTAACCAACCAGCTGAAGCACAATATGAGGAACAAAAATTGTAACTCTGCTGCTTTGTGTTACAGCACAAATGGAACCTCTGAAGGCCTGATCTTGTGGGGTGCTAACTTTGTGCAACTTGCATTGAAGCCAACTGAACTCATGAGCATTCAGCACCTCACAGGATATAGCCCAATGAGCTTAAAACAGAGTTGCTGAAGCAGGGTTCAGGTTTCCCACTTTTTAAACTGAACAGCTTGAAGCTGATTTCTCAGACTGTAATATTACACATTTTATTTTAAAGCAAGTGTTTGAAATACAATCCAATTAACCTATTTTGTGGGCTTTCAGAAGTCCATGGTTTTTTTTTTAAATGTACTTAAACTGATTAAAAATAGCACATTTTCTTGTTTGTTTTCATAGCAAGAGAAGTTGGGTGATATCTGCTTTTCCCTTCGTTATGTGCCTACTGCCGGCAAGCTGACTGTCGTCATTCTAGAGGCAAAGAATCTGAAGAAGATGGACGTGGGTGGCTTATCAGGTAAGTTTAAGGAAGTCTGCATGTAGCAGGATACTCTGCTAATCTGTAAAGCAAAGGAACTGCTTTTCCACAATAGCCCTCTCCCTTGAGAAAGTGAAGAGTCTTGCATATATTCTGGTGAATTTTGCAGTCACTGGTACTCATTGGATAGCTGTGTGCATGAGAGCCCATACATAACTTAAAAACAACCCCATGCATTATGCATTGCATTCAGGATTTAGACAAGATCTAAACAATTAAACAGTCAGATGACACTGCAACCTTACTGTAATTTCCTCCTTTCCTGTTGCCTGGAGATAAATATGGATTATTCAACAGGAAAAACTCTGATTACACTTCCTATTGTCTGTCTAATCTCCCACCAAACGCAGAATGAGCTGCGTTTCTCTGCAATGTTTCAGACACTGTATAATACAGGTACTTACAACAGGTCACTATACTGGCTAGTGATTGAGGTGCTGGGGGTGATTACGTCTACCCTGGAAGGGCTTGATTGTGACTGGCTCATGCACAAGGGTAGGAGGGACACTCTCTCTCTTGTTCCTATGTGTGGGGGTGGTCACAGTTGCAGTCCCTGTACTTGTGGGAGAATAGGGGTTGCTTCCTCCCTGCCCCATTGGATGCACAATGCCCCAAAGGGGTTAGGAAAGCATGGCCCCATCTCCCTTTTGGAACTAGTTCATAGTAAAACTGGCACACTGTGGGTAGGATCATATGCCATTCTAAGGGATGGTGAAGCCTGCACATGGGAAGTTTGGAGCAGGATTATGAATCACAGTCCATCCCCAAAATCCTTTGGGAGTGGTGGAGCTCCATTCATGGCTGTGTCTAAAATACAGAATCTAGTTAAAGCATGAATTACACATCAGCAGAAATCAAAGTATGTGCTGTTAAATAAGATAGTTTGTACAAGGAGAGATCTTACAAAAAGTGTTTTTTTTAATTCACCTCGTGTTTAGAAGGGACTATTTGTAATTTCTCATTAGTTTATACAAACACAATGGGAATGGAGTTGTTTCTAATAACAACTAGGTCATGATCTAGAAATAGAAACGTTTAGTGATGTCACTATGGTGGAGAGAGGACTGGATACCATACCATAGGGAATGATCTCCAGTTGGCAAGGAGATGATGGATGAAATGATCTCATAGGTATGTGTTCGCTTATTTCTACAAATCTATGTTAGGACTAGAAAGAGTTGTCAAATATTCATACAGAACTCAGGAACTTGCTCAAACTACGTACTGCATTTGAAAAACATAAGGAAGAAAGGTCACAAAGTGAGGAAATCTGAGTTCCTCTGTCTAGGTCCCTTATTTTCCCCACCAAATTTTGGGTCCCCACCTTCCCCCACTATGTGCCATTTTTTTGTCTTCAGGGAAACAAGGTGATCTCCCTTCCTTTCTGCTACTTCCTGTGCTTTTGGGGGCACAGGTACCCACTACTGCTATCTTTATAGAGGGACTGCCAGCTTGGGTCATAGCCCCTAACTTCTACTTACAGGAAAATAGAAGATGGAAACATTCCCTTTTCATCACATCTAGCTCTGTAATAAGCTAAAAGGCAGCAAGTACCCTTAAGGTTTAGCATAGTAATTAGAGATTCCCTAGGAAATCACTATCTATCATGTGCTAACAGTAATGGTATTAACAGACCATAATGATAAGACAGACAAACTTGTATTTTTAAGATAGCAGACAAGGGAACATCCATAATGAAGATTCATAGATTTTAAGACCAAGGAGGATCACATGACGATCTAGGCTGACCTCCGACATTACCATTTTATAGAATTTTCCCCAGCAATTCCTAGATGAAATGCAATAACTTCTGGTTGAGCTAGAGCAAATCCTTTTAAAACGATATCCAGGCTTGATTTATAGCTTCAAGTCATGGAGAATTCATCCTATTTTCTGGTGTGTTGTTCCAATGGTTAATTCCCCTATTAATTCTTTTATTGAAACTTTTGCCATTCTGAATTTGAACTTGTCTAACTTCATCTTCCAGCCATTAGATTTTTTTTTATGTATTTGTCTGCTAGATTAAACTGCCATCTACTATCGGAAATCTCTTCTCGTTGGTAGGTACTTATATACTGTGATCAAGTCACCTCTTGACCTTCTGTGTGGTAAACTCAATAGATTGAGCTTCTACAGTCTTTCAGTTTTCCAGAACCTCAAATCATTCTTGTATCTCTTTTCTGAATTGTTTCTAATTTTTCACAATCCATTTTGAAACGTGGACAGCGGAGACATTGTATTGCAGGAATAGCCTCATCAATGCTGCATATGGAATGAATTGCAAATAGATGCTAATGTGCATCTTCTTTGAGCCCTATACTGTGATCCTTTCAATACCATTTTTTTACTACTTGTATTCTATCATGGGGTAAGTCTTTTGACTCAGTTACCATGCAGAGAGTCAGGAGATCTGTATTCTACTCCAGGCTATGTTACAAACTTACTGATACTGGAAAACAGTAATTCAACTGTGTAAGTAGTAATGGGGCTACTCATATGAGTAAAGGAATCACAATGTGGCCCTAACCTCTATGTACCTTGGCGCTCTCATCTGTTGAAAAGGGGTGATAATTCCACAAAATCTTTTGAAATTTACAAACCTCAATGAATTAAAAGCATTCTGTCAACTTCAGATGGAAAATGTTATCATAAAAATGTTTTGCAAATAAGCTTATTTAGTATTGCTCTAAGTGCTGAAATGCCTCAAATAGTGCAAGAGGTTATTTCTAGAACAGAATTAGATTCTGCATTCCTTTGCTAGGACCAACCATGCTAAAGATACCACCACTCCTCAGCAACAAGCAAACCCAATAGGACCCAGCAGTGGGGTGTCTGAAAGTGGGGTGTCTGAAAGTCACTGATCTGAGGTCAGTTGTAGATATATGAATTCCTGCCAGAACCTGTTTATTTGGAGCCGTTCAGAACATAATACAAAACTTATTCTAGGGTAGGTGTTTAAAAATAATAGCATAGAATTTAAATAAAAAATAATCAAGATGATTGATCACAGATGGCAGCAAATTACAGTCCTCCATGCTGTTGACCATCAGCATTTTGCAACACATGAATTGAGATCCCCTCCAAAAAAGTTTTGTTTGCCTGACAGTCACAAATAGCAGCAAATACAATATCTCTAATATAAAAACCCAGGCCTTGTCTACACTACACAGTTTTGTCACAAAAGTCAGCATTTGTTGACAAAACAGCGGAGGTGTACACCCAGAAATGCTACTCCCTCCAATGTAACTACCCTGTTATGCCGACCTAATAAAACCACCTCAACGAGAGGAGTAGGACTTATGTCAGTGTAGTAAGGGCGACACTGTGACTGTGTAGATGCTGCGTTCCTTACAGCGACTGTTAGCTGTCATTCTTGTCTGCTGCCTCCAAGCTAGGCTGCCTCTCAGGGTTCCAGCTTGGGCTGCTACCCAGGCTCCCCACTCCCTACTGGGAATCCTGCTGCTCTGGCTCCCTGCTCCCTAGACTGGAAGCATGGCAGCCAGCTGGACTCCAGGTGTAGATCTCCCTGCTGGAGGCAAGAAACCCTGGGCAGCCTCCCCCTGCTCCTGACTGGGAGCGTGTAGGCAAGGAGCCATGGGGGGCAGCTGGGCTCCCACTGGGGAGCTGCATGGATCTGAGAGCCCTCGTTCTGAGTTCCCTACACTGCCCTTCTTCAGTCAGTGGAAGCACTCCTGTCAAGGATGTGCACCTTCAATGGAAGAGGGAGGGTAAAGTTGGCATCAGTAATTACTGCGATGGCTGTAAGTCAGCCTAACATAGGTCAACTTACCTTTGTAGTGTAGGCATGGCCTAAAGGTGACATAATTTTGGTTTAAAGTGAGGGAGTAGTTTTTACTATGGAATATCTCTCTCCCACATAAATCACGCAGAAGCAACCTTCAAAACAAAGACCCAGATTCTGCCCCCGCTTCACACTAAATAGCATCTTACTCTGCAAGTAGAACTACCCTTGGAATAATATGTTATTCAGTGTAAGTTGGGGCAGCAGGATGTGATCCCAACAAACGAACTTTCCCAGTATAGTTTTGTGATTTCTGTCCCCCAGAAGCAAAAATTGCTTTTCATTTTGTAAAACTGAAAGAAGTGCATCACGGTGGAGTTGGGAATATGTGAACAATCAAACATGATCTTAAACTGAATATTGCCCACACATTCAACAGCACTTACTGTCACTCGGAGGAGGCCATTAGCAGGAGATGGAAATTATGTAGGTGTCACATGGAAAAAAAACTTGAAAAACAGCAGACTTGTCTCTATTTTTCACAAACTTTTAAGTTAAAAACCATTTTATTTTTTGTTATCCTTTCCTGTTGTGAGAAGGGCATGCGACAGGGGGAATAGGAAGGGATACAGCATTATGTTACACCTGAACTCTGTGCCCCACAGAAGAGTTTGTTACCTGTATTGCATGTTCAAAGGAGGAGGAGCACCCCAGTTCCTGTGGAATTCTGACATGGGCATGCTTCTGGGCAGCACACACATTGCAGTTGCATCAGAGAGAGGGCAGCAGGTTTCCTTCATGCCTTATCCCACACCTTTTGGGTTTTGTTGCTGGTGTTGGTAAATGTGTGCAGTGCCTTTTTCACATGGAGGAAGATCCCTGTGCAGCACTTTAAGGGAGTAGGAACTAGTACCCTAAGGGTACATCTACTCTGTAGCTGGGAGTGACCCATTCAGCTCAGATACACAGACTCACGCTAGTGGGTCTTGAGCGATAATGCTAAAAATAACAGTGAGGACATTATGGTTTGGGCTGGAGCTTGGGCTTGACCTCCTAGGCTTCAGAGCCCCAACTCCAGCCCAAGTCATAACAACTACATTGCTATTTTTAGCACACTAGCTTGAATCTGTTTAGCTGGGCTGGGAGGTTCAGTGTAGACATACTCGCAGTCGTCCTTTGTTCTCTTCCCCCACATGGAACTGGCCATGATGTAGCCCAATAGCTTCATAAACCTTAATTTAGCAATTTGTGAAATTGTTGTTGTTGTTCTAAGACACTCCTGTTCAGGACAGCATTTTAATTTACTATTGTAGTCAGTGGGATTTAAGGACATACTTAAAGTTAACGGTGCATTTAAGTGCTTCCCTAAATAGGGATGGTCTTAAGTGCTTTCAGGAATGGGCAATAAACTTCTAGGCCTTAAAATTAATTGCAACATCAGGCAGCAACTAAAGCAAGCCTTAGCTTGAAAACTGGAACTGCTTGGCCCTAGTTCCTCAGCTCAACAGAACAAGTGGAAATTCTTGCTGTTGCTGAATGAGGGCTTCTGGCAAACAATTTTGTATGTAAAAATGACATTTTAAATATTTTACTGCACTTTGATATCTGAAAGTGTTATCTAGAAATGTTGGGCATGAAAAGATTCTCTGTTTGCCAACATTTGGTAAGACCTTGCCACGTGGTTTTATAGGTAAAATTTTCAGAAGCATCTAAGTAATTCAGGCACCTAAGTCCCTTCGCAAGTCAATGGGATATAGGCTCCTAAGTCCTTTAGGAGCTGTTCAAAATTTCATCTATATTATTTGGACAAGTTAAAAAGATTTCAAAAATGGGTTGCAACTCAGCCCCTCCGTACAGCCCACAAAGTAAGCCCAGATTTACAGCCTCCTCTCTGCAGATACTGTCTGCATTTCCCCAGCAGGCATAAAGCCTGTGTGGCAAGCGGCTATGACAGCTGACCATAAGAGTGAAGAGGGGCATGGCTGGAGTGCACTGCATTGGACAGTGACTTCAGAACCGTTGCCAGGTTCCATAAATTATGGCAGCCCCTAGACAGCTCTAATCTATGCCAGAGTCAGGATTTAAAAAGAATTGGGAAGAGAATCGAATTGTAATTGGCTCCTTAGTGGTCTTCTCTTCAAAATCAAGCAGATCTTGGCATAAAAGAGAAGCTGGCCCATAATCCAGCCCATTATGTTTCTAAACTAATCTCAGTATTAATGGATTATAAATAGAAAATACAATCAGATTTTCAGCATCTTTTTGTCTGCAAAGCAAAATATCATAAACATAAAACTATCCCAAGGGATCAAATTATATTACAACAGAAATAAAGCTAGTTTTCTGTAATTAAAAATCTATTTTGAACACCACCTTCACATTTTAAAAGGCTTTCTTGGATGTCTTATAAAAAAAAAGTCATTGACAAGAAGAAAATAGTTTAGAGTCAGAATTTTTGAAGAGATAGTGAATGCTCATGAATTATGCACATCAGAACTTTCATTTTAATAACTTCATTAAAATATAAAAAACCTTAAAAGCCAGCCAACATGAATACATATAATATTGTAGAAGAGAAATACACTGAGTGCTGTGACCTTGCTACTAGCCATATTGAAAGAATAACGCAAAAAACCTTAAAGGAAAAGAAAAGAGATTTATTAATAGGCAAAATTAACAATAAAAAACAAACACCACAACAACTACATATCCACCAATATTAATCCTAAAGATTCCATCAGAGTCTGTACACTCTGTACAGAAGCTATCCAGCCATTTTAGGGTTGTCTGTAATGACTATCACCTTAACATCTAAGCTGTCACTGACTGACAGAAACACAGGCAAAAGATGAGTGCAGCCTGCATAGTTATCTAATCCCTCCCGAACAGCCTCATGTGTGACACCAAGGTAAATTCTGTTTGTGTTAGATTGCCCACCTGCGCAGGGATGGGATCAACCCAAAATAACCAGGTATATCATCTTCATAGCACCCTTGTTTTGAAACTGACTCTTCTATGTTGATCAGAATATCACCTGATGATGTCCTTCATATCACTGTGTAAACCGGAATGTACCTCTCTGATCCCAGCCTTTGTCTGCTCTGGCACAGCTGGTAATTTCTGTGCAGTCTTTTACCTGCACAGAAATTACCTGGCAGGTTGCTATTTCGGATTATAGAAAAGGCCTAAGGGAGTTGGTCCCTCCAATCCAACTCTGTCCTTTCCATCCATCAGTTGATCATTTTCCTCAACTGGGGAAGCCAGTTCTGAGGCTGAAAGCTGGAGGGATTTGACATTTATATTGGCTAAAAATCTCCATATTATATCAAAATTAAGAGCTGTAGACCCTCATACTTCAGGGCATACATCAACCTGGGTTAGGAAGAAACATAGATTTCCCTATGTTTGTTCATTTGGGGAGTCAGTGGAGGAAGGGAAGAGAGGGTTGCACTTTCCACTGAATCATCTGCTACAGGCTACTTGACTGCAACTGCATATTGAATTAGATGAACTGTCTAAAATATGGCAATTCCTACTAAGAAGAGACATTATTTCAGCAGAGTCAAATTGTTCTGCTATGTTTTCTTGCAATGCCTAGGGTGAGAAATAGATTGCACGTGCCGATTAACGATTAAATTAGAATTGTACCGAGCTTGTAAACATTGCTCTCCGAAGCTTTAGTACAAGCCCTTTACTTCAAGCAAAAGACATATAGATCCATTCAGAATTAACATACAGTAGCTATTTTAGCAGATGGATTATTTGATAGGGAGATATTTCTAATTACATGTGTAAACCCCTATAGTAATACACGTTGATCAAGGATAGCGTGATCAACAATCAACTGGTCAGATTGATAGATGAACCTTGTAAACAAACTGGTCATTATCTCAACTTCAGATCTGAAAAAAAAAAAGTGTAGAGGAAGAGAACTTATCCTTCCAGTGCTCATTTTCCATTCCTTCCCTTTACACTTTTAAAAAGTAATAATCTTGCCTTTTTAAAACTAAATTTTCTCATATGGTCTAATTTTAAGAAGATTTTTGTTTAATTTATGTTGTATTTTTTATTCTGTTGTACAGCAACCCCAAGCAAGAGGAAGGCCTATCTACATATAATTATTATTAACTTGTTAATAATTGTTATTAAAAATGTAGTTATTAATATCCAAGATTTGGCTTAACTCTACAAGAACATCATAATAATATGAGCAGCTGTGAAATAGATTCAGAAATACTAGCTAGTAGCTAGTATTGCAGTGCTGGAGTTCTTGAGGTGATTAGTCAAACAGAGTTGCACATAGGCTTCCCAGCAGGTTTAATTTGCTTTTAGTAATACTGAAAGCTGCTGCAGTTGAGATACTGGCTGTAAAGCTGCTGTCTATTTCTTGGTTTTTGCTATAATTGTTTATAAGAAATAATTTTTTAATAAATATTATGCTAAAATCAAGGGGGGGAAAGAACCAGAATAAATATATTTTTAGATTAATGCTTAAATTTTGGCAAAAACTTGAAAAATATAGTTTAGGATTTTGTGGGTAGGGGAGGGACTCTGTAAAGCCACATGATTTGTAAAACACCACAAGCATTTTACTGGCACTGCTGTGCACTTCAAGTTCTAGGGAGCTTGTATTACTTTCTAATGAAATTATAAAACTGATTTGAAAATCTGATTACACATTACTTACATTTTACATGCTTTTTTCCCCTTGTCTAAGCCCTGTGTGGGCAGCACAGGTGATTGATGTGACTATTTTGTGTGTGACTGTTTTATAGGCTTCTCTGTTCTGTTTCTAGGTGGGAAACTGGCATGTGTGTGCATCTCAAAGGAAAGGGAAAAAAATCACAAATTAAAGCCTTGATCCTATATTTCCACTGAAGTCAGTGGTAGTTGTTTATAGTAATAAGAATTGAGACGCCTAATGCCCAATACTGTGCTGAAAACATACCTGTGAATGTATAGGAAATAGTGGTTCTGGCACTTCTATTGCTAATGTATACTTTTCTTGTAATAAAATATATAGGAAAATGGGTTACATATTTCTTATTCTCTAGCAGTATTGCCAGTTTATATATACTTTTTCATGTGGTTTGTTTGTGGAAATTCATTTACTAGTCTGAAGACTCAAGATTCATCAAATATGTTAGAAAATGTGTACTTGTCATAGGGAAGGCTCTCTCTTGATAGCTGGGAGATTAGATTGCCAAACAAAAATAAAAGCAAAGTTCCAAGTTACAAAACTATGCCAAATTAAAGCTCTTCTGTTTCAAGGTAAAGAAAATTAGGAGAACAACACAATTTCTTCTTTCATTGAGTCCTGGATTCTCCGCTTTCAGTTATCCATTTCCTCTTCTGCTTTCTGTGAACATCAGCTTGATTCTGTAATGTAATGGCATTCTCTCCCCAGCAACTTTACCTGTCCTGGTTTATTTCCATAACCCTGCAGAAGTGACAGAGAAATCAGGATCATGGGCTTTGGTCATACCTGGGCAACACAAGCCAAGCTGTCTTTGGGCTACTGGGTACAAAGGGATAGAATATCCATGACAGTAACTTAGTTACATGGAAATTAACCACTTAAGAGGATAATCAAATAGCTACAGAAAGTGTAGAATTACCATTTTTGCCTCTTTCAAAAGTAGGACGATGATGGAGCTGAGAGAGCAATGTGTATCAATAGCTGCATGGTATAGTTTGTTGACTGCCCTTCTACAACAGCCGGGGCTCTGAAATCTCCAGTCCTTTTATTCTAGATGTTATCAGCCTAAATTACAGATTTGGGGTTGGCAGGGGGAGTGAATTAAGAACAGCTGAGTGTACCTCATTATGCAAGAAGGTCGCTATGTCCCTTCACTTGGGATCATACTAAATGAGGAAGACTAGGGGCATCATTAGAGTTCAGTGGCCAATGGAAATAAAAATGTCAGTGTTTTGAGTTTAACGATTTGGTAGTCATTGAGAGAGCTTGTGGCTCCCAGCACATTAGTGAATTATCAAAACTGACTGGGTAAACAGCCAATGACTGACTGTTCTTTTGAGACTATTTTTCATTGCATTGGGTAGCTTCTTGTTAGTACATCTGACGACAGTGCTGCACAAGTTTGGGGCACCACAGTTTAGGAAGGATGTGGATAAACTGGTGAGAGTCCAGAAGAGAGCAACAAAAATGATAAAATGTTTAGAAAACCTGAGGTAAGGTTAAAAAAAATTGGGTATGTTTACTCTTAAGAAAAGAAGACTGAGGGAGACCTGATAAAAAGTCTTCAAATATGTTAAGGGCTATTGCAAAGAGGATGGTGATCAATTGTTCTCCTTGTCCACTGAAACTAGGACAAAAGGTAATGAGTTTAATCTGCATCAAGGGAGACTTAAGTTAGATATTAGGGAAAAAAAATTCTAATTATAAGGATAGTGAAGAACTGGAATAGGTTAACAAGGGTAGGCTGTGGAATCCCCATTATTGGAGGTTTTGAAGAACATGTCGGACAAACACCTGTGAGGGATGGTCTAGGCATACTTGATCTTGCCTCAGAACAGATGACTTCTCAAAGTCCTTTCTAGCCCTATATTTCTATGATTCTCTTAAAAGAATAAATATTTTATGCCTTGTATTGAGAATATTTAATAGGCTGTGTCCCATGGTTAGTATAAACCATACAAAATTAAGTATGTATAATACTTCATAATCGCATCTGAGTGCATCAGGTATGTCTTTAGCAATTGGGTAATGTTTGCATAAGCAGGTGCAATAAGGGCACAGCAAATGAGGTTAAATTAAAATAAATTATACTAATTCATAATGCTCTTTATCGGCAAAAATACAAAATTTCATATAATTTTAAAGGGAAAAAAAGCTCAGGAGAATTACCCACTTCCCATGTCAAGCAAAGCAAGAATGCTGAAATATTTTATAATCATTTGAATAATGAGTTGATAAAACCTAAGGCTGAAATTTTTAAATTAAGGCACCTAAAGTTAGTCCCTGGGACGAGATTTGCAAGTGGGATTTGAGCATCTAATTGTCTTAGGTTACCTTGAAAATTCATAGATTCATATATTTTAAAGCCAGAAAGGATCATTAGATCATGTAGTCTGACTCGTGTAAAACAGAGGCCATAGAATTTCCTCTTGTTATTCCTGTACTAGACCAATAACTTGTGTTTGTCTAAAGCTTATCTTCTAGAAAGACATCCAGTCTTAAAGACTTGAAGAGATCGAGACTATTTCACTTGCCTTGGTAGTTTGTTGCAATGGTTAATTGCCTTCACTGTTAAAATTGTTTGCCTTGTTTGTAATTTAAATTTATCAGGCTTTAACTTCCAGCCATTGGTTCTTATTATACCTTTAAAAAATCCTTTAGTCCTTGATATTTTTTCACCTTGAAGGTACTTATTTATTATAATCAAGTCACCTCTTGATCTCCCTTTTGATAAACTAAACAGATTGGGCTTCTTAGGTCTCTCACTGTAAGGTATTTTTTCCAGCCCTCAAATCATTTTTGCGCCTTTTCTCTGCACCCTTTGCAATTTTTTTAGTGATAAGCATGGGCTTGCAACATGTAGATTTTTTTAAGATCAGAAGCTATGGATGTGCAGAAGATGAATAAAGGTTTGTTTGACTTCACGATAGCATCTACAAAGTGTTGTAGAGCAAAGCTGTTCCAGCTGGTCAATAGCTAGATTAAATCTGGGTTAATCTGAGCTGCATCTTCTTGGTTATAGAGTATTGGTAGGACAGGGTGAATGGTTAGAAAAAAGTTTCATGTTACTTTGTAAATAAAATCATGTGGATGTTTACAGAATTGTCTACTGCAGTGGAAACACAGCACTGTTTTGAGGGGGAGTCCTCTCTTCTTGCTACTTTCACTCATGGTCCCTCATGTTAGGGCTGCTCCAGGTTAAAGAGGTCCAATGGCAATTGGACCAACGTCCATCCTGGCTGGTGAAGGCAAGTAGGGAAGTACTGTCTCAGCTGTTGCTGGAGATTGTCCATGTTACCTTGTGTGTATGCATGTGGAGGTGGGGGATATGGTGATGGCTATTCTTAAAAATATTATCTGACTGTGGTGGGATCACTGGGGTGCAACCTGGATTATGGGGCTGCTGAGCCTTCCAAACCCACCACCCTGGGTTGCCTCTCACATTGTGATGCTGATGTCAAGCTACAAGCCTCTGAAAGGCACTGCACTCACAAAGACATCCTCAGGCAGGGACATGCCTAACTAGTTTTATGAATGATCTCCCAGCTAACCGTGAACCATAAATAGGGAGTGTCGGAGAAAAACTCAGTTCTCGTTTTTTGTTTGGGTGCAGCAAAATCAAATACTTTATTATTTCTCTAGCAATTACAATAGAGGGAGGGAGTGCCCTAGGACACAGGGTCGCCCCAGTCCCGGACTGGTCTCTCAACAGGTAAACAATTACAGCAAGCATTTATACCTTTTTTACAGACAATAACAAGCAATAATACGGACAATAATAAGCAACTGCATTTTGTTTATACATAGGCCATCCTGCTATCTTATTTTTCTCATTTCTGGAAGGTGCCAGTCTACATATTTGGTTATTAGTGCAAGGTCGTGACAACTTCTCACACAGTTCTTTTCCATGCGCCTCACACTATCCTCGCTTCTACAAGTCTCACATCATTAGGGTTACAGCTGGCCTAACTCTTGCTAACAAACTGACATGCATTAAGATCCTCTACAAATCCTTGTCAATTCTTTCCCTTCTTCCACAGGAGGTGTCACGGTATAATTCCCCACTCTGAACCTTAGCGTCCAAAAATGGGGTACCAGCATGAATTCCTTTAAGCTCAATTACCAGCTTAGCACTTGTAGCGCTGCCACCAACCAGGAATTCCAGTGCCTGGTAAACTCTGGTCCCCCCAAAACCTTGCCCGGGGACCCCCAAGACCCAGTCCCTCTGGATCTTAACACAAGGAAAGTAAACCCTTTCCTTCACCGTTGCCTCTCCCAGGCTTCCCCTCCCCGGGTTACCCTGGAAGATTACTGTGATTCAAACTCCTTAAATCTTAAAACAGAGAGGAAAATTCACCTTCCCCCCTCCTTCTCTCTCCCCCTCCCAGACTCTCCCTGAGAGAGATAGTAATCCTAACACAGAGAGAAAATTAACCTTTCTCTCTCCCTTCCCTCCTTTCTCCCCACCAATTCCCTGGTGGATCCAGACCCAGTCCCCTGGGGTCTCACCAGAATAAAAATACAATCAGATTCTTAAACAAGAAAAGCTTTTAATTAAAAAAAGAAAAAACAGTAAAAATTATCTTTGTAAATTTAAAATGGAATATGTTACAGGGTCTTTCAGCTATAGACACTGGGAATACCCTCCCAGCCTAAGTATACAAGTACAAATTAAAATCCTTCCAGCCAAATGCACATTTCCACTCCTTCCAGCCAAATGCACATTTGCAAATAAAGAAAACAAACATAAGCCTAACTCGCTTTATCTACCTAGTACTCACTATTCTGGACATAGAAGATACTGTATTGGAGAGATTGGAGAGAAACCTGGTTGCACGTCTGGTCCCTCTGAGCCCCCAGAGTGAACAACAACCAAACACTAACAGCACACACACAAACTTCCCTCCCTCAAGATTTGAAAGTATCCTGTCTCCTGATTGGTTCTCTGATCAGGTGACAGCCAGGCTCACTGAACTTGTTAACCCTTTACAGGCAAAAGAGGCATGAAGTACTCCTGTTCTATTAACCCTTAACTATCTGTTGATGACAGGAGGCTCCAGCCAATTCCCTCCCAGCTTCCCAGTCTTGCACCCCAGAACTGTACCATCTTGCACTGATCAGAAGCTATGGCCAGTCTAAATCCAGTTTGCCACTTCATCAAAGGAAAGTGGATATGCACCAGCTTTTGTTATCTCAGCAGATTTCCCAGGCCCTTTAGACACATTCACTTGTAAAGATAAAACATGAACATAAGTTTATTAACTACAAATAGATTTTAAGTGATTATAAGTGGTAGGCACAAAGGTCAGAGATCGTTACCTTAAGAAAATAGAAAGTAAACATGCATTCTAAATCCTAAACTTTTAGTGTAAACAAGAGTTTAATCAAACTATTTTTCTTGCCCTGACAGATGGTAAAAGGCTGGAACTACCTTCCCGCTTGGGACCAGACTTCCCCAGTTCAAAGTCATTGTCCTCCAGATGTCCTTCCAGGTGTTGAGTTGTGGTGAGGGGAGAGAGAGGCCAAGTGATGATGTCACTGTCTCTGCCCAGCTGCTAGAAAGATCCTTGCTGTGACAAGGGGGGCGTCATTCACTTCCCATTGGTCAAGCAGTCTCCATTGTGTATGTGCTTTCTCTAAGGACTCTCTGGAATAGTGGATTGTGTGTTTGTGAGCCATTAATGCCATCTGGCTATTGATGGCTACTCCCTTGTATTGATAAGTCATTAATGCCATCTGACTATTGATGGCTACTCCTTTGTTGTAACCAAAAGGCTGGTTGTGGGTGTTCCCAACCTCACAACATATTTCAGTAATACATATAGCAATACGTCATATCTTTACATGTGATGATAGCACTTACAATCGAACAGGATATTAATGTTTAACAGATCAAAACTTTTAGAATGATACCTCACAAGGTATACTTTGTACAAAACATATCATAATTATAAGACAGTAGTGAATATGGGGTTTTCAGGGTGCTACTTTGAGGTATGGCGTGTCATACTGGCCTCTGCTCAAGAAACCAAAATTCAGTGAGGATAAACAATTGGCCTGGTTTCAACCTTTTACTGTGTTGGGATTAGTCACTGAAAAGGTTGTAATAAAGCCATTCCGGAAATTACTTGAATCTGCAGATTTCTTTGACTTCTGTCAGGCAGGCATCAATCCTGGGTGTGGGGTAGAAACTGCTCTTGTAGCACTAGTTATTGATCTCCTCTTGGCCATTTATTATGTTAAAGGGTTTGATTCTCCTCACGCTTACACCTCTGTTAATCAAGAAAAAGAACAGGATTACTTGTGGCACCTTAGAGACTAACAAATTTATTTGAGCATAAGCTTTCGTAGGCTACAGCCCACTTCATTGGATGCATGCAGTGGAAAATACAGTAGGAAGATTATATATACACACACACTCACACACACACACACACACACACACACACACACACACACACACACACTACAGTGTGTCCATTTATTCTTTTATGTAAATCAGATGTCAAGAATTATAACATTCAAAAACCAGTCGGAGAACACTTCAATCTCCCTGGTCACTCGATTACAGATCTAAAAGTCATAATATTACAACAGAAAAACTTCAAAAACAGACTTCGAGAGACCGCTGAATTGTAATTAATTTGCAAAATGGAAACCATTAAATTAGACTTGAATAAGGACTGGGAGTGGATGGGTCATTAGACAAAGTAAAACTATTTCCCCATCTTTATTCCCCCGCCCCCCAAACACACACACACACACAGTTCCTCATAACTTCTTGTCAATTGCTGGAAATGAGCCATTTTTCATTACCACTACAAAAAGTTTTTTTTCTCCTGCTGGTAATAGCTCACCTTAACTGATCACTCTCATTAGAGTGTGTATGGTAACACCTATTGTTTCATGTTCTCTGTATGTACATCGATATCTTCCTACTTTATTTTCCACTGCATGCATCCAATGAAGTGGGCTGTAGCCTACGAAAGCTTATGCTCAAATAAATTTGTTAGTCTCTAAGGTGCCACAGGTACTCCAGTTCTTTTTGCGGATACAGACTAACACAGCTGCTACTCTGAAACCTGTTAATCAGGAGTAACTCTTGGGATGAGGTGTTTTGCACTGGTGTAAACTGGCACAAGTGAGAGAAGAATCAGGACCCAAGTGTCCATGCTCTCCCTTTAGCTCTCTCAGCAGCCTTTACCCCCACTGGCCACATGTTTCTACCGACTTATCTTTGGACTCCAGCTTGGGTGGGACAGCATCACTCTTAGGTGCCTCCATTCTTATTTCCCTGAGAGGAGCCAGAGGGTGATGGGTGGGCAATTGCACCTCTGCATGTAAGATAACATAGCGGTCTATTCTGTCCTTTCTGTTGCTCAGTGTGTATAAGAGACTGTTGGGAGGGTTAGTGAGGAGACAGAGACTACTGTGTAATTCAGTATGTTCATGTCTCTGCCTCTACCATATCTGACTTGGTTGGAATTCCTCTCCAAGTCCAACTTTGTTTACCTTCTGGGTGCATTGCAAGGCCTATTTTTCTTCCCAGGCATGTGGGAAGCAGGTTGGTAGATTTTATTTCTATGCTTGCTGTGGAGGAGGCTTTATTTTGTTATTAAGTCATCTGGGACACAGTTGTTCATTTATTGCAAAGATAGTCATAGTGAAAATTAAAATTATGTATGTGTCGCGTCCCCCCCCCAAACCTGGGATAGATGTTCTTTTATGTTTTGTAATCAAAATCAATTAATCAATCAGCACATCTCCTATGTACCCTGGTCACCACCCCCCTCTGTCTGTCTAATATATTTATGCCATAATATCTAGGCATTGTCACAGTCAACTCAAAATCCTACAGAGGATGGGCTTTGCACTGTTGGAGTACCCCAGTGCCTTAAGATAAGCTGACCAAAGACAAGGGTATATATAGTCCCATATATATATATATAAAAGATTGTACATTGTTCTGTACAACTGCCAACTGCAGAGACAAAAAGTCTTTGCTGATTTGTATTTCACTCTGTTCCAATTTACTTATTGTGTGTCTGGTTTCAAGCCCTGGCTAAAAGAAATTAATACAGTTTTTCTTTTTTGTTTCTATACTGTTCATAACCATTCCCAGAAGCCATTACATTCCTCTTTATTTCTGATTGTACTGTATCCAGAGAGGACCCTGAATCTGAGGATTGCATTTCAACAGCCAGACTCAATGACTTAAATCATACAGATTTTATAAAGCAGTTTCTGCAGCTTCTGTTCACTCTTGATTTCAGCACAGAACACACAGAGTCCCTAAGCATACCATAGCCATTGCTATTTGCATAAGGGCTTGCTTACTTGGAGTCATTCCTAGTATAGACACATTGGCTTTCCTTGTTTACATTCTGTTTGCTATATTTTTCCCTTGTTTACAGTTTTAGCATATTTGAATACTGATAGAAGATGAAAAGGAAGAATAGAATCACCCAAAGTGCTGCTGCCTGACCTACCCAACACACATCTTGCTTTTAGAAAAACCCAATCATTCTTCAGCAGTGCTTTGAGGTACATTCAAATCTGCTTTGGCATCTGTCCAGCCCTGCATAATATCAAGCAAGGGGCGTCCTGTCTGAGAGAACAGATTGTTAGTTCAATTATACTCCTGAAATTGAGTTAAATTTCCATGAAATCTGCTTCAAAATGTGAAGAGCCCGAGGGGAATTTTTTTGTTAGTCTTCTATTACAGCAATCGAGCATATCAAATGGAAGAATGACATATATTGTATATGTGTGTGTTTTGTATGCTGTTTGTGGTTCTTTAGTTCACGTGTTGGGTAATAAGGCAAAGCTGAACTGCTGTAGCTTGTGAATGTTGATAGTGCTGCCATCTAAAGGCAAAATCCAGCTGTTGTACATGCCTCAGTAATGAGAAAGGAGGAGCTGTGACCTTTTTACATTTAATTGTATAATAATGTTGTTATATTATAACCAAAAGGAAATTAGGAGTGCTTTAAGATTCTACCTGGGTAAAGATGACTAAAGGAATTCCTCAACAACATAGCAAGCTGTTTATATCATAGGTTTGGGTCAATAGTTTTTAAAATGATCTTTGGATATTGTACTACTTGGAATCTTCAGGACCGACTTGGTAGCAATCACTCTATCAGTACCTTATGTTGTTGTTGCCAGAATACAAACAGTATTTCCCCATGAGCATCACATCTGATGTATACACAAGCATGATGAGGTTTCCCTGAACTTTTTACTGCATCACACAACTTTTAGTTCACTGTCTGGCAAAGGGACATACGGGTGCAACTTTTTTGGCAGTGACTCAAATATCCATATGGTACAAACTTGCTTTGCATTGATTTCAATATTGTTTTAATAAAATATATTCTTCTAGTTACATGGATCGTGTCACGCCTGGTTTTACATGATTTACCTTTGATTTTTCACTCTCCATTTCTGTACTCTCTCTAAAGTTTGAAAACAGTATTTCCCCCTCCACCTGTTTTGTCCTTACCTTTACAATGAACATTTATTTCCCTGCCTCCTAACTTCACTCATTTCTTGGGAAACACAAGCCAACACAGCTTTAACTTACCTTGGGTCATAGTCTGCCCTCCTTTGCAGGTTGATAATATACATACTCACAAATTGTCCCATTGATTTCAGTGTAGAACTTGCCTCCACCTTCAGTTTTTGAAACATCCTTGTTTAAAAAATGGTCAGCAGTGTCAGCACAGTTTTGAGAAAAGGGTTTGCAATTTAGCTAGAGCTCTCTCTGATGGGGAGATGGCTGCCTCTCAAGAATCATGAAGGAACTTTGTCTATTATTTATTTTTAATTTCTTGTTGACGGTGGATTTTTGTTTTTAGCTTGAAGAGGGTTGGGGGTGATTGTAACCATTTTCTAAAATCCAGAGGACCTTTCTCAATATGCCAGTTTAAGAACGATCAAATCTAGGTCTTGAGAGTGTCCCTTTTCATTGAAAAAGGAGAGAGAGAAATGCGTATTAACGTCTATGCTGTATCTTAGGCAATTCATGGCTTTTAAAATATTCTGCATTTTACTTGTAAGGCAGTAACTTTTTTTACATTTACGTATAACACTCTTTGATTCTTTCCTGCAATTTTCCTGTCAATTTTTACTTGCAAAGAATGAAATTGGACTGTATAGCATGAATTCCAAAACGGAATTTAAGGCATAGAAAAGCAACAACATATGATCAGATATTGCCTAGCACGCTGATCAGATATTGTCTAGCAAGCTAATCAGAATGTAGGAAAGACAATAGGATATACTAGAAACAATAAATCACTTGATGATTTAATTAGGTTAGCAAGACTTCCACACAGTGATATACTGTAGTTTCTTAAAACCAAATCACAAAGAAAAATATTTGAAAGTAATGTCATGCAAATTGTCAGGAAGGCAATAACCTTGGCTTTCCAAAAGACACCAAGAGGTGCAATTTATGCATCACCACAGATTGTTAAGGCTGAAAGCATGTTCACACGATGGGTTTGATAAAGATCATAAAACACAAAGTAACATAGAACAGTACAAACTGTGCAATAGCCACACTAATCTACATAAAACTTGTGCATGTATTTATTTATTTATTCATTCATTTTTGGCATGCACTCTTTCTCTGGAAAGGTCTAAGTAAACCCAAGTATTAGGATTGGTTCAAATGCATATTTTTCAAGCTTTATATCAATTCATTTACAGGATGATATCAAACATGCTACTCTGCTGTATCTTTTGGGTATTATTGGAGTAAAGCTTAACATGCGACATATTAAAATAAAGACAGTTTAATGTAATAAAGAACTTTATTAAAATAACAAGGATCTTTTGCAACAGTTTTATTTCAATTTTCACTGAGTTGGGATTTTAGAAAGTTGCAAGCTCCTGTTTATTCCTTTGCATAGTACAAACAAAAAAGTGGCATTCAGTTAAGTTAAGCAGCAGCACATTCTAACAGGCAAGAGGAAAGACCACATATAACTAACCTCTGGAACTCACTGGCAAAGGATACTGAGTCAAATAATACAATGAGTTGCAAAATAGAATTGTTGGCATTAAGACCGGATTTTTTAAAGATATTTAGGTGTCTAACAGTACTAATAGGATCCTCCTAGAGAGATTTTCAAACATGCCTAGGCATTTAACTCCCATTGAAATTAATGGGAATTGAGCGCCTGGTGCTTTTGAAAATCTGCTGGGCACCTAACTGTTTCTTTAGGCACCTATATACCTTTAAAAATCTGGCCCGCAAGGTCAGCTTCTGATCCGGTTGAAGATAATGACTAAACTCTCATTGGCTCAGTGGTGCAAGATCGAGCCTTTATATACTGTGAATAAATCAGAGGGCTGGTACTCAGTTATACTAAGGCCCAGCAATTACAGACTGGTAAGTCTAACATCAGTACCAGGCAAATAAGTTGAAACAATAGTAAAGAAAAAAATTGTCAGACACATAGAAGAACATAAATTTCTGGCCAAAAGTCAGCATGGTTTCTCTAAAGGGAAATCATGTCTTAGTAATCTATTCCAGTTCTTTGAAGGGGTCAACAAACATGTGGACAAGGGGGATCCAGTGGACATAGTGTACTTAAGATTTCCAGAAAGCCTTTGACAAGGTCCCTCACAAAGGCTCTTACATAAATTAAGCTGTCATGGGATAAAAGGGAAGGTCCTTTCATGGATTGAGAACTGGTTAAAAGACAGGGAACAAAGGGTAGGAATTAATGGTAAATTCTCAGAATGGAGAGAGGAAACTAGTGATATTCCCCAAGAGTCAGTCCTAGGACCAATCTTATTCAATTTATTCATAAAATGATCTGAAGAAAGGGGTAAACAGTGAGGTGGCAAAGTTTGCAGATAATAGTTAAGACCAAAGCAGACTGTGAAGAACTTCAACAAGATCTCACAAAACTAGGTGATTGGGCAACAAAATGGCAAATGAAATTTAATGTGGATAAATGTAAAGTAATGCACATTGGAAAAAATAACCCCAACTATACATACAGTATGATAGAGGCTAATTTAGCTACAACGAGTCAGGAGAGGGATCTTGGAGTCATCGTGAATTGTTTTCTGAAGACATCCATGCAGTGTGCAGTGGCAATCAAAAAAGTACACAGGATGTTAGGAATCATTCAAAAAGGGATAGAGAATAAGACAAAGAATATCTTATTGCCCTTATATAAATCCATGGTATGCCCACATATTGAATACTGCGTACAGATGTGGTCTCCTCATCTCAAAAAAGATATACTGGCAGTAGAAAAGGTTCAGAGAAGGACAGCTAAAATGATTAGGGGGTTGGAACTGGTCCCATATGAGGAAAGATTAAAGAGGCTAGGACTTTTCAACTTGGAAAAGAGGAGACTAAGGGGGGAGATGATAGAGGTATATAAAATCATGAGTTGTGTAGAGAGAGTGAATAAGGAAAAAATCCCATAATATAAGAACTAGGGGCCACCAAATGAAATTAATGGGCAGCAGGTTTAAAACAAATACAAGGAAGTTCTTCCCACAGTGCACAGTTAACCTGTGAAACTCTTTGCCTGAAGAGGTTTTGAAGGCTGGGATTATAACAGGGTTTAAAAGAGAACTAGATAAATTCATGGAGGTAACTCCATTAATGACTATTAGCCAGGATGAGTAAGGAATGGTGTCCCTAGCCTTTGTTTGTCAGAGGGTGGAGATGGGTGGCAGGAGAGAGATCACTTGATCATTACCTGTTAGGTTCACTCCCTCTGGGACACATGGCATTGGTCACTGTCGGTAGATAGGATGCTGGGCACAGGACACTGCTCTGACAAGCAAAGGAGCCTTCAACTGGATGGAAATCTCCCCGCATAATACCCCTTGTTTATTAATTAAAGACACTTTAATTTATATAATACCTTCTAATGCAAGTAGCTCTATAAATAATCTTTTGGGCTTAAGCTAATGCCTACCTGAGCTTTTTCAGATGTGCAATCAATAGGGAAATACTTGACTACATCCAATTTTAGTCATCTGTCAGCTAACTGAGATATCCAAATTCAAAAAGGAGCATTAGGAAGAATCAGGTGGATTTGTATTAGGCTCCCTTAAGTTGTTAACTCTACAAACCCAAGACTGGATTTCAATGAGAGTTAAGCCCAGTGACAAATGATAAAATGTTATTTAAATGAGAGTTGTGGCCATTACTTCAGACCACTACTCTGACATTTTCCAAGAGGTAAAACAAAGAGAGATGACTAAAAGGGAAAGAGAAATGAATGATATATGTCTGGAATTTGCCACTAACCTTCCCATCAGTGTAAATTACAGTATTTTCCATGGCCTGGGCACCACTGTTGTGCATGATCCAGTTGATATAGTTGATGGGGAGGCAGAAAATCCAAGATAAATGGTCAGTTTCTGTTCTGATTTATAAGTCCCTTTGCCTGTATTGACGCCTTGTGTTTATGTAATAGGAAACAGAATTTGATTCAGAGAGTTAAAGGTAGAGTGTAGCTCATTGTATTGTAGTAAATAGGGCAGTGGTGAGGACTTAGGAGACCTGAGCTCTGTTTCCATCTCTACCACTGACCTGCTGTGTGACCTTGGTCAAGTCACTTCATCTCTCTGTGCCTCTTTTTTCCCTTCTACCATTTGTATTGTCTATTAAGGTCTTGAGGTAGAGGCTAGTTCTTACTGTATGTATGCACAATGTGACCTCTAGGTGCCACTGTAACATTAGTAATAGAATAGGCAGAGCTGATACGGCATCTTCTCTGTATGTATATATATATATATATACTCTTCTTATATGTTCCATTCTATGGATCCGATGAAGAGGGTTCTAGCCCACAAAAGCTTATGCTCAAATAAATTTGTTAGTCTCTAAGGTGTTACAAGTACTCCTCGTTGTTTTTACAAGTTCTTTGAGCCCTTCTGCACTCAGGAGAACTAAGCTGTGGGAGGAGTTTGCCTCCTTTTGGCCTTGCAATCCAGGCTGACCTTTTCCCCATATATGTGGCCATATTGCTTATTATTTGTGGACTGTACAAACAGAACAAAAAGACAGTCCCTACTACAAAAAGCTTGCACTCTAAGTAACAGTTCAGAATAGTCAAGTTAAACAAGAACCAATTTGTGTTAAATGTACTTGCTCCTCCCTACCACCTTAACATGAGAGTTGGGAATCATACTGGTGGGCAGACAATTTTGTGCACATATGATAAATGTTTGGGGTAGAGCTTTTGTTTTTCTTGGTTTATTTATAATTCATTGTTAGTGGCATGTAAATTTAAGAATCATATGATATTAATCCAACCCAGTACTTACAATAAAATGCAGGTTGAAAGAATCGTGACTGAAAATGCAATGGAATGCATTTTTATACCCACAAAAAAGTCAGTTTTGCTGTTCTCTCTTTTAACTTTCCTATGTATTCAGTCTTGCTGATTGAATTAGGCAAAATCTCCACTCCATTCAGTAGTAGCATGTACCTGAATTTTGCTAAACTATTTGGTACCTCTGTAGCTGAAACTGTCTCAAGTTTCCACTGAATCAGATAATTCTTATCAGATATCCTTGAGGATGATAAGAGGATCAATGCTGTCACCAAGTGCAAAGCAGCACAAAATTATGGTTCAGTTTAGAGCTGTTCACTTCCATCCTGGTACTGTGTGGCAAGAGTTTTGAATGATTTGAATATGAGATTTCTGATACAATAATTTCTGCCATGAATTGATTGATTGTAGACCTGAAATGATTACTTGTCCCTGTAGGGTAAATGGAACAGCTCATCATGAAGGTCTTTGTAGAGACAATGCATATAACTATTAGGAAGATTTAATATTCTTGGTTGAAATACCAGGTCTGCAGCTCAAGGATTAGGAAGGATGGTTAAGCTTTAAAATTATTTGGAAGCAGCTGATTTTAAGTTGCCATGGCAAAGGATTTTTAGACAATGAGAGGCTTTTACATTAATAGCATTGTAAGACTTGTTGTGATAGAATTGTCTCACTGAAGAGCAGCCTCTTTTTTTGCTCCTGCCGACACACATGCTGATAAAATCATAAACTAATTATATAGTGTTATAATGATTTCTGGATACTTTCTCTGAGGGCTTTGTAACTGGGTTGGAGATTACTTTTCTGATAGATTTTTCTAGTAGGACCTGTACTATTCAATATTTTTATCAATCAATTATCAAAATATGCCCCAGGACTATAAAAATGCTGCTCTATGGAAATGACCATGAATTTCAGTTATGTTCATCTGTTAAACTAGAGGCATGGCTGACACTGAATAGGCTGCTTTTTACCTGGAATGGAAAATATTTTCTTATGGTTTATTGTGATTTTCCTTTAGATTCTTCAACTTTGGGGCTGCAGTGGACTCTTATGTGCTGCTGATGTTCAGTTGCACATTTTCTCAAATCCAAATTGTGTCTTTTCTACATTCCCAGTGTGTATCCAAGATAGAGGGCTGGAGAAGCATGATCTGACTGAGGTTTAACCTGGATAGGACTGACGCTTTTTGGTGGGGGAATGTGTTTGAAGGAATTGATAGGAGTTTATTCTCCTCCCTCTTTTGGATTCCTGGTGTTGTCTATCCTTTTCCAAGATCTCCATAGAAGCAGTAGTAGCCGATAGTGCCCCTTTCTATGTATGGCTAGTTAAAAAATAAAGCAACTTCTCTTTTGTAATGCAGAGCATGAGTGAAATTCTGAGTCTGTTAAGGTTAGTAGGAGTTTTGCTATTAACTTCAGTGAATCCAGGACTACACCTCTTGTCATTGTTATCTACGTCTTTGTAGCCTGGGAGACAGATCCTATCCCCCGGTTCCAGGTGCTTTGCACTTCTCAGATGGTACAAAATGGCTGGAATCTGTCCCTACTATCTCAATATTTGTCTGGCAAAGGGAATCTCTCAAATGGCATAAATCCAGCATAAGCAGCCCATGTATTTACTACCCTTCTGGTGTATGGGGCATGTTGGAGGTGATAAGGGGAGGGACGGGGAGGCAAGGTAGAGTGAAGCAAGTCTGTGCCCTGCCAATTCTCAACTGGTGTTTGGTCCCTTGGGAACTACAGCCCACTGGTGTAAGCTGGAATAGCTCCTAGGTTGCTCAAATTTACACCAGGGTCACAACTGAGGAGTTGTAAGTAACTGACTGACTGCACCCTACCTGCTTCTCATCCCTCTCCTGTCCTGACTAGGTTTCAGTAACAAAGAGAATATGGGCCAATATTATATGGCAGTGTCCCCTACTGGGAGCTGTCCACTCCACCCACTCAGAAGCCTGCAATGGGTGCAAAATACTGCTGCTCACCTCTGATGTGGGAGAGGATGTTGGAAGCCCTGTGCTCTGTGTGTTGCCCTTTCTCCCTATTGGCTTTGGGGTGAAACTCCAGGTGCTGATTGCAGTCATGAATAGTCTGGAAGTCAATATTTTGAAGAGCTCCTTCTCTTCCTTGCTGCAGTGACAGGATAGACTCTCACTAGTCACTCCTGAGACAGAGCTCTCTAGACTGACAACAAGGCTGTTTTGGCAGCGTCGCATCTTCATTTCCTGTGGCACTCTGTCAGACCAGAGTTTGATGGACTTCACGACATAGTATGAGGCACATTTATTCTGATAAGCTTTTAATTAAGGCTTTCATCAGAGGCTTTTAATTGAATTGCTGCTTGACACTGGCCACTTCCTTGTTTGTGGTTCAACAGGTCTAGATAGAGTTCAGTGGGGAGAGGGTTATAACTGTAGCTTTTAAATGTAGTTATTAGTTATGTACTATATGGGAGTGCACTGTTTCCTATATGTTAGCATGGTTTAAAGGCTGCCTAACTGAGCTGCTGTGCTTGAGTTGAGAACTGAAGCTCCATTACAAAGCATTGGTTCTGCCATCTATACTGCAGCCCAGGCAACCTATTTATGTCGTTTTAGCGATAACAGCAGCACGCAAGATAAAGGGGGTCTGACAGCATGTTGCAAATATTGTCATTTTAATTGTGTATGGTAAGCTATATGAAGCACCCAAGTGCCATGGTGATGTACAAATGTAATACATTTAAACAATTATTTTAAAATAAATAGATTAATCCAGTGAATCTCCAGTCCATATATTTTTGTAGTAGCATGTGGCCTTTTAGCTACTCAGCAGGGGCAGCTCCAGGCCCCAGCACGCCAAGCGCGTGCTTGGGCGGCAAGCCACGGGGGGTGTTCTGCTGGCGCCGCGAGGGCGGCAGGCAGGCTGCCTTTGGCGGCTTGCCTTCAGAGGGTCTGCTGGTCCCGCGGCTTCGGCAGATCTCCCGCAGGCACGCCTGCCTGCCGTGCTTGGAGCAGCAAAATGCCTAGAGCCACCCCTGCTACTCAGTTCCCATTAAAGCACATGTCTGTTGCACAGAAGGGCTTAAAAACCCAAACAAACTCCAAACCCTGCTCAGCTTTGAAAACCTCAGTCATTAACCCTTGAAACTAGCCACATTATTTACCCTAGGTGAAATGAAAAGATTAGGTAAGGATTGTAGACAGGGGCGGCTCCAGGTCCCAGCACACCAAGCGTGTGCTTGGGGCGGAGTGCCACGGGGGGCGCTCTGCCGGTCCCCGGGAGGGCGGCAGGCGGCTCCGGTGGACCTCCCTCAGGCGTCCCTGTGGAGGGTCCGCTGGTCCCGCGGCTCTGGTACACCTGCGGGAGGTCCTCCGGAGTCACCTGCTGCCCTCCTGGCGACCAGCAGAGCGCCCCCCGCGGCACGCCGCCCTGCTTGGGGCGGCGAAATGTCTAGAGCCGCCCCTGATCGTAGAGGCAACTGAAATTATTCACAAAGCTATATTAAATGATTTATCGTAGCCCCCTGAAAAGATGTGAGAAGAAGTCATTTTGGAGGAGCCAAAGATATTAAAATCTGCTGAAGTATGGCTAGAAAAGATTCTAAACTGTTGAGATTAAGATGGTTACATGATAATGGTAATTTTAAAAAAATGTTACTTATAGATACAGAAATATAAGAGAAAACATAACTGCCAGTTGTTGATCTTGTTAGCACATGACAAATTTCGCTCAGAGACCCTCAACTTTGAGAAATAACCACACTGCAGGATTTTCACATGTTCAAAACTCCTCTGAAATTCTAAAAGGCCATAATTTAAATCCACAGTGAGATTTTAGGGTACTTTTAATCATATGGTTTGCTTTTTTTTAATTAAACTTGCATTGGTATTTTCAATATAGTTGACAAGATATTAATTCCAATCCTGTCCTCTTTATTTAAAAACAACCATAAAAGATCCTAGGCTTGATTTTCAGATGTGTCAAGGTCTCAATCACCTTTCTGACTACACTGAGCCTGGCAGAGGAGCAAACTGACCCCCAGCATACCTTAGAGATGCCACAGGGCTGCTTTAACATACAATGGCTGAAAACAGTTTTTCAGGGGCCATTCCACTGACTGGACACATTCACAGAAGCAAACCACACACTGGCCATACGGCAACTACTCCTTTGGAACTCCTGCTGTGTGGAAGAAGATGCAGTGGGTGGTATAGAGACATGCCACGGTGGCCTCCCCTACATTAGGGAATACCCAGTTGTCCTTTATAGTCCTGTTAGCACCAGAGGAGCAATCTGATATAGGGACATGGCCCCTTTTACACGTGAGAGAACCTGTACGCTGAAGTGGATGAAACAGGAAATTAATCATTTAACACTTTTAAAGTTTTGTGACAGAATAATTTTCTATGCCACAGAAGTAATAATAACAATGAAGGTAAAAGTAAATGAAAAGTAAAACTGAAAGGATAGAGGGTCAAAATATGGCAGAAAAAATGTACCATAAAAAGGGCCACTAGAACAAATAGCTGCAATTTGGGATGGGTTACAGTTAACAGTAGAACTCTGTAATCTACAACAGAAAGCTATTTATCTACTAAACAAGAGCTTGTAAATGTTAGCATTAATGAACAAATAAATCCATTGAATGGGAAGAATCCTCCATCTGGAGCACTACTGTACAGATGCCCTCAAGTTGCCCCCACATCAGACCACAGGAGAGCAACTTGTAGTTTTCAGAATCAGGGCAATATGGAACTAATGAATGAATAAACATCCAGCACACAACATTAAGCGGATGCTCCACATCTATGTTCATCACTGGCAGGCATTTAGGATACACATATTTGTGCACTTCGTTGCTGTCAACAAATGCATTGCAGAGTTTTTGATAAGTGAAAGTCTCTTATTTTCGAAGTATTTATTTTTCCATCTGGATTTTCACCTATACATTAAGGAATTGGCAATAAATGAAAGAAGAATGGAACTAAACATGACAGAATTATTTGAGATTTCAATAAGGTGTATGTCAACCTTGCTGCTAAATGTCTAGAAAACCAAAGCCCACAAATTCTAGTGGGATTCAGGAACCATAGAATGATGAAAATGGTTTCAAAAGCCTAAGATATTGCCATGTAGTAGATATGATACTATAGCACTATTCAGCGTTAAAAATGGCCCCATATTGATGCCTTCTGTGGATCACATATTGGATTGGAATCAGGGCAAACCAAACTACTGTGGATGATAGCTTGGGAAAACAGCATAACTCACTGCATAATAGACTTAGAGTGGGAACATAATGTCTGTTTGAGAGGCGGCAACTTGCTGTTGGCAGAAATTTTCTCCTCAGAGTGGAAAGTAGATTCCAAAGCATCCTGGGTAAACTGCAAATACTGTAGGATGTATCCCAAAGGGGCTAAAAAGCTCATTGCAGATGTAGCCATAAGTGTAGCAGTGCAGTGCTGTGTTTTGTTCCCCAGCAAGGGATTTGGTTTTTTTGCCTTTCTTTATTGGTCATGTCTAGTCATTCTTACTGCCAGCTACTAAAAATACTTTCTTTTCTCTTATGACTGAGTGACATTCTATACATAAATTTGTGCAGCCTGTTTTTGTAATGAATTTGTATAGCATTGTTCTCCTTTTGCACATTTTTATTACTTCTTAAATAATGAAGCCAATTTATGTGCAACCTAATTATTTTGGAGGAATTAGGGAGTTTTATCATTACATTTTAAATTACATTTCAAGTCCAGTGCATTTGAGTGGAGATTCAGTTTTCACACAAAAATACTGGAGAATTTTAGCTCCCATTCTATATTGCCAGTTTTAATGTATGGTTTCCTGCTATATCATAACATGTTTTGAAGAGTCACATCTACCTATGAAAGAGTATGTTGATTCTGTTTTCTTGGCATATATGAAAGAACTTTATTGTTCTTTATATGGGAGGCTTAATTGGCTTTCTCCTGAATTACACAGACAATATGTTTCTTAATTTGTTTGTATATAGGGTGTTTAATATCAAAAACTCTAAATTATTGTTTGATTGTTTACCCTTTTCCAGTAATGATTATTTACAAAGAGTAATTTATTGTAAACATCTGGATATTGGTATCCAATTTTGAAATAAGCTAACTATTACACTGAGAACTGTTCTTTAAATTTCTAGGTTTAAGAATGTAAAATGTAAATATATTTGTCAATGAATTCTTGTGGTATTTGAATGTCACTTTTGTTTGCTATATTTCTTGTGGATAATTACAGTTTTATGCATATTCATTGCTTATCTGGCCACCCTATTAGCATTTAAAATGATTCTTTTTTCCTTCTTTTTATACAGTTGACAAAATATTCAGTGAAATATCAACTGAAACTATGTTTCCATAGAAAATTAGCAACCAATATGTTCAGGAGATTGTAACCTAATCATGGCATCATGAATCCTTGCTGTACTGGATGGATTTTTTTTATATAGAAGTTGTTAAGAGGTTTCAGATTTGAGACACAATAACTTTCTTGTTGTGAGTTCATTCTGAGAAAAAAAAGCTTTTTGAAAAACATGTAGAAAATGACTAGGTTAATCAAAATAAACCCAGCCAGGGTCATGCCAAATATGCCATCTATTGAGAGAGACAATGGCCTGACAATCCAGTTTAGAATTGTTCAGCCATTTTGACTGCAACCACACTGATTACCTTCCTTACTCTGCTAGTGAGTTCTGACAGTTGACCCTGCTTCAACACTCATAAATACGCTATCATGCAAGGTACTGTACCAATTCGACAATATGGGGAAATCTTACTTTTCATTTTGGTGTTTGGAATGAAGAAGACCTCTTGCCTCAGATTCCTCTTTCAGATTAGTACAATATCCATCCAAGTGGTCACACAATGACTTAACATGGAGAACTTAGGAGCTTTATTTAATACAGTGGTTGACATTAACAAGTCCGCATTTGTCAATATTTAGCCATAGAGTGCAGTCTCAGACACTTGTTTTACATATAACCATTATGTGGTAAGTGTTGTTAAAAGTTCAATTTTAATGGGCACTTCTTTACTGTTGGAGGAAAAAAATCTACCTACTGCCTAGGACTCATCTAAAAAATCAGAGTTAAAGGACTGTCTCAGCTGTAGTCTCTGGAACTGTAAAAAAGATGGTGTTTACATATAGCATTTGTGGTTTTTACATTGCATTTAGATTGTAAGTATTTCAGGCCAGGGATTATCTCTTAATGGTGCCTGTTTGACACTATCATCAAAACATAACAGATAATAATATATCACATTTCTGTATTTTAATACCAGAAATAACAAATGTTAAAGTACAGAACTTGTTACCAGAATTTTATGATTTGGAAAAATATATTACCCAGTAAATGGTCATCTGAGCAAATTTCTGAATAACATGAGTCATGTAGACTTGTTTTGGTGGCTCAGACATATACATGTGTCACAAAAGAGCAGTGGTTTAGAGAACAGAGAAACATTATTTTCTGGTACCAGAATACCAGGGCTAAGGGGAATTTGGAAGCCTGGGGCTTAGAATTTTGAAAAGCTCCTTGGGAAAGGAAGAAACTAATTTAATAAAGAAAGACACAGTCCATAGGTCATTAACTCCAAAGCATATATTGGGAAGATGGCCAAGAGCTAAAGTGGACTCCTTTCATTATTTTCTAGACATGGATAAGATTGCCAAGAGCAAAGAAAGACATTCTCTTTTCAAATCATTAAAGCAGAATCTTTAGTTGATCCTCCAACAGTGTTGAGTGTAGATAGCAAAAATTACACATGATTACACCACTAAAGGAAGTAAGAATAGAAAATAGATTAAGTTTTTGTTCAAGCTGCTTTGCTTGTTGTGATGAGAAGCCAAAGAAATTCTAAAACACCTGAGAGTGCAAAATATGTGAGAAAATACAAGACAACAACATGAATCTACATATGGCACCTAGCTGAAGCAATGAACAGAATAATTGGGCACACAAGTTTCTGAGATAACAGTCGGCAAACTAATGTGTTCTAGTCTTGAGAACCCTCATGCACTAATAAATACTTTATCAGTTCCCAAAAATTACAATATTCTGCTCCACTTGAGCATTTTAAATGGCTGTGAGAACATTCCTTGTGCTGTAACCAAATACATTGTGAAAAGATAGACAACAACCACTGATGGTTTTATTTTGTTTCATCCAAAGGCAAAGGTTAAATCTGCTTGAATAGTAATGATAAAAATGAGTTTCAAGGCCCTTACATATCTAAATTGAAGAGAAACAAAAACTGAAGTTCATGAGAACATTTTTTGTTAATTTAACATTTTCAGTTAATTTAATGCCGGTATCAGATTGACAGCCCTGAGATAGATGACCTCTCTTCACAGACCAGGTAGTGCCAGTGCTTGGGAAATGTGCAGCATCAGCCATGTTCTGAAAGAAGCCACTCGTAGGCATGAAAGAATTATTTCTGTCTAACCTATTGTATGGTAAGAGTATCAGGACTCTGACAATACAGTAGGTAACATTATATTAGATTTATATTAGAAGAACCCCTTAAAAAGAAGGAGGTTATGTCACAGGGATCAGAAGAGACGATTCCAGAAGGTGGCAAGTGAGCTCAGCCGGAGAAGGTGGAATGAGAGCAGGACAGGGTGTGAAGTTCACTATATTTTTCTGATTCAGTATACATAGACATTTATAGCAAATAATATTACACAGCATATTTTTGTGTGCATGGGTGTTTGTATTGTTAACTAAACAAGAAAACCTATTGTAATGAAACAAATCAAAGACTCTCTTACTGTGTACATACTGTACACACAGAACATGCAACTAACATTTCAGAGAAGGCTATGCCATTTCCATGGGATGTATCTTTTAAAGTCAGTACCGGACGCTGTCTAGGCCTAACCTCATACTGCAGTGAATAGAGGTGATGCCATCAGTCTCTGGGGGAGAGTACAAAGCATCTATCATGTTTAACTTACTCGAGCAGTAGAGTACCAAGAAGAGGTTATAGTTGCAATGGCAAATGACTTCACAGCTGCAAGTGCAGTAACTGCAGTTGCCAAAAGGGAGCAGGGACTGAACAACTCAAGTAAGATGTGAGGAGAACACAAAATGTTATTCATATACAAATGAGGACAATACGTTTATAACATTTATATATTGTTATTTAAATCTGGAATTAGAGAAATCATTTGAGGGAGAAGATAGACTCACTCTCTCCCATCAGCCCTTCAGCTGGACTTCAGATTGCAAGCTAGAAAAATCATTAAGGAATTGTTCTAGAGACTAGATGAACCCAGATTTCCTAGGTGGACGAAAGGTTTTAGTCATTTACCCCTTTGCAAAGTAGGTATAAAATGCCCCCAGATCGGAATGGCAGGGTTTTATATTCACTTTTCACAGATGAAAATAACAATGCAAGGTACAATGCAGTGGACAATGAGGCCTAAGGAAAATAATCCTACAATTTTGAACTGCTAAGGGGATTGCATCATACTGGAAGGTGTCCCATGTGTCCAAATGATGAGTTTAGACAGCATTTATTAAATTCTGACAAATTTACCGTTCCTTGCTGTTTATCCTGATATTTCTAGTGGATATGACTAAATACAAGTAGTAATATACTGATTTGAATAGAAATGGGCAGACTGATATTACTATAAGTTGGGATGTCCCTCAGGCACTTGTCAAAGGGGGAAACGTTATCACTGGTTTTGCTTGGAATAAGAGAGTAGAGCAAATAAAGAAGGAAAACTTAAAGGAAAAAGACAAACAATGGGCCAGCATTATCCTAAGCAGCTTGCAATTGAGCTAGTCTAGTGAAGATGATGTGCTGTAGTATCAAAAGCAGTGCACCTGTTGTAATTAATTATTACAGTGTAATGCCATTTGACAACATAACAATAAAACCTAAGCACATGTTGATAGTACAGATCCAGGTGCTCCTCCCCAATACTTTGTTTGTATACATAATGGTGGGAGGGAAGTCCAATGGATCTCTGTTAATCAGATTTTGTTGAAGGAAACATGCCTGAGTTAATTGTTCGTTAAACCTGATTTAATTGGTTGTCTTGTGAAATTCTCTGTTGGTGTAATTTGACAAAATTTCATTTAAGTCAAGGGTGATGTGCCCACTTACGCTAGCAGAGAACTTGACACTACTTGCGGTAGTTTGAAATGTCTTTCTGACTTTGTTTTGTTAGAACTCTTTTCCAACTATATTAAACCAGTGCACTGGGGGTTGATTCATGGAGAGCACTGAGAGGCATTATTATTATTTATTGTTTGTATTATGTAATGGCAACTAGGTGTCCCAACAATGGAACAGGGCCTCCTTATTCTTTGTATGATGCAAACATATAACAAATTATGGTCCCTGCCCCAAAGAGCTTACTGTCTATTCTGCTCCAGGGAGATTGTTACTATCCTTGATGGGGAGCAGAATAATCTCCAGCCTGCTTTTCACCACTTGGAAGATAGAGAGAGAGCACTCCCTCTGCTCCTCTGAGTATAGCCTGTAGTTGTTCCAGGCTCTTATGTGAGTTACTAAGGAGGTTGGGGAAAGTATGGTCTGGCCCTAAGTCATAAGTCAGACAAAACTCCCAGTGACTTCAGTTGCCATTGGCCATTTCTCTCTGCCTGCATATAGCTCACCTGTCCCAGTATACTGCAATTAATATTCAGGAGACTAATGTTTCTCAACAATCAGTCAGTGGACTGGCGTCTGTCCCAGAGATCTCCCTGACACAACTTAGGAAGGCAGTAAGCCATTCTCTGGTATCAAAGAAGGTTGAGAAACACTGCAATAGACATGTCATTGATTTTTTGACAGCCTGCGTCATCCTTATTTCTGAGGTTACCTGTGTTTTTGTGAGTATGGTTTTTACTGGCAATGAGTCCAATCCTGAAGTCCTTGTTCAGGCAAAATATGTATTTACTTCAGTCTGAAATATCCTACAGCAGGAGTGTCAGAACTTTCTGCGGAGATGGGCAAATTCCATTTTTAATTCTAACCTGTGAAGCGCAGTATAAATTTAGCTCTGCACCCTACCCTCACTCCACAGCACAATTCCTACTGATGTCAGTGGGAGGAACACACACACACACACACACACACACACATATATTTGGGGCTTTTTTTCTCACCCTCTTCTCTGTTCCATCTTCCAAAATTATCAGCAACGAATTGTGAATGTTGACATGAAAATGGCATCAGAAAGCTTTAGGGAGAACACCCCAGTGAGATGAATGCTAAGTGGGAGAGTTCACTCTTCTCCGGTACAGGTAGCCTCTGGGGTTACAGGTTGCCTGTTTGCAGACTCAGAAAGATAACAGTGCAGTTGTTCACATTCATTTCACATCTGGAAGGTTATCTTTGCAGACATGTGAATTAAAAATATACACAGAACGGCTCTGAACGTGGCATGAGGGCCACAAAAATACATTTAGTCTGGCTAGCTTCAGCCCATTGGCTGTGTGTTTGACATCACTGACAAACAGGATCCAGCTACATTATATGGAATATACTTTACTTTTCAGTAGCCATAGGCATTTGTTAATTTTGTATCACTTCTTGACCTTATTAAGGAAGTGTAGCGAATGCAAATCACAGATCACACAAATGCACCAAGGCTACATAAGGGGTTTGCACTTTATCCAGCTACGCTGGTGGCTAAAATCTCCACTGAAGGCAAGGCCCTAGTGACTCAGAAATATACCCAATTCATAATTTTGTGACTGAATACAGAGAGTGATTGGTCTGTCATGTAACAGAGTGGATTGAAAGGGGGAGTGAAATCTCCTAAAACATGTTGTACCGATATTCTACCTCCAACACATAAGTTGAGCTGGGATTCACAAAGTCAATAATAGAACATCTTTTGTGTGTCAGTAGATAGCAAATTAGTATAAAATAATCAGCCCATATACTTCTTATAGAAAGAATGTTTCCCTTGTTCTTTTGAGCTGGGTGTACAACTTTCTTGTTACTAGAATGATGGTTATTACGTAAATTTGAGACATCAATTTGTACAGTTTTGGATTCATTTCAATATGCCTTTTTTCATCTCTCATTACATTGTGCAGTAGTCATTATTTCCAGCTTCTACAACTGCAGAGAAAATAGTGTGAAGATGAAAGTCAAACTAAAATGTAGGTCACTGATAGTGTAACTATTTAAATATATAGTTAAGCTGGTTTTTTCTGTTTGTTTTTCAGAAACCCTGGCAAGTTGTTTTTAGATACTGATATACCTACATCTCTGCAAAAACAGCACTGGTTATATTGCATGTAGTTGTCCACTGGAAGCCTTTTTAACAGACAATTTACATTCTTACTATTATACTCCATTGACAAATAGTGCCAGGAAAAATGACAAAAATTTCAGTACTGAATCTAATAAATGCTAGAGTTGTGTCAAGGGCACCTTTTCTTTAGATGGTAAAAATAATTCTACAGGGGAATTATGGTACAAAGCGTATCTAGAGATCTCCTGCTGTTCTTGTAAGACATGATATTTGAAACTAATCAACTAGTTTTGTTGACATTAAGGACTTCATAGGAATAGGTTGATGCACCCTGCCAATTACTTCTGACAAACTCTACCAGGACACAAAATCTTGTTTTGATCTACTCTATAAATTCACCGATAGAAGACCATGAAGGGATGTGGAATTATAATGCTAACAACTTTCCCTGTTATGCTTATTCTTATTCTGAAAAAGATAATCCAAGTCACAAATTAGCAATGGTATACCCCATTAACCAAGGCTGAGTAAATTCAGTAGTGTCATATGTGCCGGGTAAATAGACATTTAGATGAGCGGTCTGTACAGACTCTTCTACAATGCCTTTTGTTGTGCAATGCATCTTTAAACATAATTCTCTATAAAATGGTTACCATCAAAAAATTCAATATTTTCTGTTCCTCAGTGGTTGTGTTCTTCTTCGAGTGATTGCTCATATCCATTCCAGTTAGGTGTGTGCGCCGCGCGTGCACATTCGTCGGAAAACTTTTACTGTAGCAACCCTAGAGTGGCGCCACCATGGCGCTTGATATATACTCCTGCCGGCCCACCCGCTCCTCAGTTCCTTCTTACCGCCCGTGTCGGTCGTTGGAACAGTGGAGCGCGGCTTAGCTGACCTCCACTTCCCTAGCTACTCGTATTTCTCGTATATAGTTATGCAGTTATAACCCTTTTATATATATATATTGTATAGTTATACGTGTTTTCTTTGCTAACATGGTTAGTTTAGTTAGCGGGGTTCAGGAAGTAGCCCCTTCCATGATCCCGGTGCCGGAGCCCATGCATGGCTCACCGGGTTTTAAAATGGGCCCGGCCTTCCAGAAGCCGCGGCCGAAGGGAGATCTACACGACTCCTGTTTGAAGTGCCTCAAGGAATCACACTTGACAGCTAAGTGCCCCATTTGCAAGGCTTTTAAGCCGAGAACAAAAAGGTGCGGGACTTTCACTTACCCCTCCACCTTGGGCGCCGAGTGATGTTCAAGCGGTGGACAGAAGCGCCTTCTCGGCACCGGACCCCGCCGGTACTACCAAGGCCTTTCGGCACCGATGTCGACTCGGCACCGCTCCCTTCTTCCGAGGTCGAGAAAGCCTACGATTCCTGCTGGTGCCTGACGGCTCCCCGGCACGCGCCGTGGTTGAGCCCCCTGCTCCTGCTGCTTCCGTGCCACCTGCATCGCAGCCAGAGAGCTCGTCTAAGTTGGATTACCCGGCACCGACACCTGCAGAGGCACCGATGACATCGGCACCGTCGATTCCAGTCCCCCAGGGCCACTGAATCCGGTGCCTGGCAGCTCCCCGGCACGCGCCGTGGTAGAGCTTACTGCTCCTGCTGCTTCCGTGCCAACTGCACCACAGCCAGAGAGCTCGTCTAAGACGGATCGCCCGGCACCGACGACGTCGGCACCGTCGATCCCGGTCCCACGAGGGCCGTAGAATCCGGTGCCTGACGGCTCCCCGGCACGCGCCGTGGTTGAGCTACTACTCCTGCTGCTTCCGTGCCAGCGGCACCGCAGCCAGAGAGCTTGTCTAAGTCGGATCGCCCGGCACCGACACCTGCTACGGCACCGATGACGTCGGCACCGTCGATCCCGGTCCCACAAGGGCCGTAGAATCCGGTGCCTGACGGCTCCCCAGCACGCGCCGTGGTTGAGCTACTGCTCCTACTGCTTCCGTGCCAGCGACACTGCAGCCAGAAGGCTCGTCTAAGTCGGATCGCCCGGCACCGACACCTGCTGCGGCACCGACGACGTCAGCACCGTCGATCCCGGTCCCACAGGGCCGTAGAATCCGGTGCCTGACGGCTCCCCGGCACGTGCCGTGGTGGAGCTACTGCTCCTGCTGCTTTCGTGCCAACGGCACCGCAGCCAGAGAGCTCGTCTAAGTCGGATCGCCCGGCACCGACACCTGCTACGGCACCGACAACGTCGGCACCGTCGATCCCGGTCCCACAAGGGCCGTAGAATCCGGTGCCCGATGGCTCCCTGGCACGCGCCGTGGTTGAGCTACTGCTCCTGCTGCTTCCGTGCCAACGGCACCGCAGCCAGAGAGCTCGTCTAAGTCGGATCGCCCGGCACCGACACCTGCTATGGCACCGACGACGTCGGCACCGTCGATCCCGGTCCCACAAGGGCCGTAGAATCCGGTGCCTGACGGCTCTCCGGCACGCGCTGTGGTTGAGCGACTGCTCCTGCTGCTTCCGTGCCAACGGCATCGCAGCCAGAGGGCTAGTCTAAGTCGGATTGCCCGGCACCGACGCCTCTGAGGCACCGACAACGTCGGCACCGTCGATTCCAGTCCCACAAGGGCTATCGAATCCGGTGCCCGACGGCTCCCCGGCACGCGCCGTGGTTGAGCTTATTGCTCCTGCTGCTTCCGTGCTGACGGCACCGCAGCCAGACAGTTTATCTAACTCGGACCGCCCGGCACCGACACCTACCGAAGCTCTGACGACCTCGGTACCATTGATCCCGGTTCCACGAGGGCCGTCGAATCCGGTGCCTGACAGCTCCCCAGTATGCACTGTGGTTGAGCCTGCTGTTCCCTCCACGCCGGAGACGTTACCAACGGCGAGGGCTCTCAGTGCCATGACAGAGTCGATGCTGCCTGACCCCGACACCGCCGGTGCGGGTAATACAGTCTCTTCAGGTGACCGTCCTCTGTCAGCACAGCAGAGCGGCACCGTTCATGATCACGGTCCCGCAGACACTCCAAGTCCTGTCGGCACGCCGGACACCACTGGCAGTCCCAGTGCTGTTTTCCTCATCGGTACTGGTCGCACTCGCTGCACCGGTCGGTATCCCGTTCGCCGACCCGCTATCGGCACTGTTCCGACTCCCGGCACCGCGGCAGGTGCCTTGACTCCTGTAGCCTCTCCCCGAGCCTCGAGATCTCGGTCGACCTCCCGGCACCGTTCTGGTTGCGGGTCTGGATCTCGTTCCAGGTACCGATACGCCTCCCGGTGCCGGTCCCCGGTGCCGAGTTGGGCAAGGTCCGAATGAGTCAGAGACTCTGCCTGTGCCTTCTTTTAGTACCTCCATGGCCGTCCAGACACGCATCCGTGTCATCCCATATGCGCAGATTTTATGCTCAGGACCACGATTCTGATATGATGGCCAGCGGGCGCCAGCCCCGAAGCCGAAAGAGGCTTGGCGAATGAACCTGCTTGGCCGCCAGGTGTACTCTGCAGAGGCCCTGCAGCTCTGGGTAGCAAAGCAACAAGCCTTGCTTAGCTGCGATAATTATAGCACCTGGGTGAAGGAGTTTCTCCCTCAAAACTCCCACCAGGAGTTCGCTGCCGTCTTGGAGGACGGGGGAAAGAAGGTTCCCAGAGCGTCCTTCCAGGCCTCGTTGGACGCAGCAGACTCTGCGGCCAGGACTCTGGCCTTGGGTGTCGCCATGAGGTGCATTTCATGGCTTCAGGTTTCATACCTCCGGCCGGAGCTGCAGTATGCCATTCAGGATTTACCCTTTGCTGGTAAAGGCCTCTTCGCGGCAGGGACAGTCCCAGGCTGCGAAGCCTGATGGACAATAGGGTCCTAATGCGCTCTCTCAGCATGCATACACCAGCGACCAAAACGCAGGCCTTTCTGGCCCCAGCCGCCATACTCTGTACCTAGCCAGAGGCAGAACTCTGGCAAACGGCAAGGCCAAGGTGGTCGCAGACGAATGTCAGGACCCCTAAAGAGCCAAAGTCAAGGTCCCTCGCAATTACCACTGGGACCGAAGACGAACCTTCCAAGGTTCGCCTGAGGGCGGTGTACCAGTCACAGGCCGGGATCCCGCTTTCTCCTGGCGTGGCCCCAGTTACTTTCAGATCGCTGGGTCCTGCGCACGATGGAGCATAGGTACCACCTTTAATTTGCTCCAGCCCTGTCCCCCTTCAGCGGACGAAAGGGGCAAGGGGTTTTACTCCCGTTATGCCCTAGTCCCCCACTCGAACGCAGGTCCCAGACCTTCCTGGTCCTGCACGGACTCAACCGGTTTAGGATAAGGTTGAAGTTCTGCATGGTATCCCTGGGAACCATTATTCCATCCTTGCCTCCTGGGGGCTACTATGCCGCCCTGGATATGAAGGACGCGTACTTTCGCAATGCCATCTTCCCTCCGCACAGGAGATGCCTCTGCTTTATAGCCAACTGTCAATACTCCTGGTTTACGGCCATAGTCGCCGCCTACCGTCGCTGATGTCGGATATGCGTTTTTCCGTATCTGGACGATTCGCTTATCCGAGGAGACTCTGAGACACAAACCACTCAGCGCGTGGGCATCGTCACGGTCTTATTCACAGGTCAAGGCCTGATGATTACTATAGAGCAATCCACTCTGGTTCCCACGCAGAGGTTGGGCTTCCTAGGGGCTATCCTGGTCTCCTACCTAGCTGGAGCCTGCTTATCACAACTGCAGTTTTAGGCGATGGCAACAATCATCTGAGGTCTGAAGGCTTTCCCAACGACCTCGGCTCGTTCTTGTCTCAGTCTCCTGGGTCCATGGTTGCCTGCAAGTTTGTAACCAAACACGCCAAGCTCCGCCTCCGTCCTCTCCAAGTCTGGCCCACCTCGGCGTACCGCCCGGACAGGGAGCCAATGGTCATGGTAGTCACCATTCCCTCGAACACCTTAGGCTCCCTAGAGTGGTGGCTAACTCCCTCCTTGGTGTGGACAGGGATGCGGTTTCATCCGCCCCAGCCCTCACTGCCCTTGACGACGGACGCATCATCTCTCTGCTCGAGTGCTCATGGTCACCTCCGAGCTTAAGGCCTTTGGTCTTCAAGGGAGCTGGCATTCCTCATCAATGCCCCAAAAATGAGAGTAGTCCGCCTGGCGTGCCAGGGGTTCCAGCGGCAGCTGCGAGGCCGTTGTATCTCGGTGTTTACAGCCAACACAACGGCCATGTGCTTCATAAGTATCCAGGGAGGGACATAGTCCTCCCCCCTTTTTTGTCAGGAGGCCATCCATTTCCGGGTCTTTTGCATGGCACACTCGATGGAGCTGGCGACGTCCTTTCTCCCACGCTCACCGCGAGAGCAGGAAATGCCAGGTGTTCTGCTCCTTCCAGGGTCTCTCCTCGGAATCGATCTTGGACGCGTTCCTGATGCCGTGGAAAGGCCAACTGCATTATGCCTTCCCACTGTTCCCACTGGTTCATTAGGTCCTGCTCGAACTCCGCAGGGGCAGAGCGCGCATCATCATGATCACTACAGAGTGGTCCAGGCAGCACTGATATACCACGTTGCTCGGCCTGTTGGTAACAGACCCAATTACCCTTCCACCCCACCCAGACCTCATCATTCAGGGCAACGACAGGCTTCGTCACTCGGACCTGCAGCCTCTTCGCCTCACGGTGGCTGCTGCGTACCTGAGTCGGGGGTGACAGGCAGCCTTCCACCTGCTCAACGTACCGGGCCAGGTGGAAGCGTTTCTTCTACAGCTGCAATACGCTCGATCTTGCTCCTGCTGAGGTCTCGATCCCCCTCTATTTGGCCTGCCTCTGGCCTTCAGCGGCAGGACCTGGCAGTATCATCGCTGAGGATACGCTCAGCAGCCATCTCTACCTTCCAGCAGGCTAAGGTGGACGTTCCGTGTACTCACGCTCTATGGGTTCGAGGCCCTTCAAGGGCTTGGAGCGCTTGCACCCTCGGGTGCGCCACCCAGCCCCAACCTGGGACCTCAACCTAGTCTTGGCCAGACGGGTCTCCGAGCTCAGAGCTCTTACGGAGGTTCCACCGTACACTAAGTTTCACAAGGACAAGGTGCAGTTATGACCGCACCCGGCTTTCCTCCCTAAGGTGGTTTCGGCCTTTCATGTTACCCACAGCTCAACGCAATGGGCACAACCACTGCACTCCTTGGACATCTGTGGAGTGCTCGCATTATATTGTGCTGACAGAACCATTTCCTAAGGTGCCCCAGCTCTGTCCCGGTAGCGGGCCACAGGGAGGGCTTGCTTGTTTTCCTCTCAGAGGATCTCATCTTGGGTGATGGCGGACATCCCCACTTGTTATGATTTGGCTCATATTTCCCCAAGCCACATCACCGTGCATTCTACCAGGGCTCAGGCTTCATCTGCCGCCTTGCTGGCTCGTGTTTCTACCCACGAGATCTGTCGCGAAGCTCCATTGGTCCTCGGTCCATACCTTTGCTTCGCAGTATGCCCTGGTTCAACAGTCAAGAGAGGCTGTAGCCTCTGGCTCAGCAGTTTTCATTCTGCCACATTTCACTCCGACCCCACCGCCTTTGTAAGGCTTGGGATTCACCTAACTGGAATGGATATGAGCAATCACTCGAAGAAGAAAAGACGGTTACTCACCTTTGTAACTGTTGTTCTTCGAGATGTGTTGCTCATATCCATTCCACACCCGCCCTCCTTCCCCACTGTCGGAGTAGCCGGCAAGAAGGAACTGAGGAGCGGGTGGGCCAGCAGGAGTATATATCAAGCGCCATGGTGGCGCCACTCTAGGGGGCGACCTGCCGGCCCACTGAGTTGCTAGGGTAAAAGTTTTCCGACGAATGTGCACGCGCGGCGCACACACCTAACTGGAATGGATATGAGCAACACATCTCGAAGAACAACAGTTACAAAGGTGAGTAACCATCTTTTGCTGTGGTACTCCAGTTCTGAATATGAGTAATAAGTACTGAGTTTTTAGTGCACCTACTATGTAAGCTTATACCCTAAGAATCAATACAGAAATAAGGCAAAAAAATACATCAAATTCAAAGGTACTTGTGGTTCCTTAGCAATGTCTGGGTTCATCGGGTTTCTTTAAATCTCATCAAAGCCAATCAGGGGACTGCAAAAGGCTTATAATGTATGTAACAAGAAAGTATATTAATGCAGTTAGCTCAGATTGTCTAAATACAGACTGTGTGAGCCAATTGCATTAATCTGAAGTCTTTAAATCAAGATCAGATACCTTTCTGAAAGGTACGCTTTAGCTCAACCAGAAGTTGTCGGCTTGATGCAGAAATCACTTCATGAGATTCTGTGGCAGGAAGTCAGACTAGGTTGTGATTCCTCCTGGCCTTAAAATCTACAAATGAAACTGAGATTTGAGGAAAAATAAACTGCAAGGGAGGATGTGCACTGGCTCCTGGAAATGTGATCAGATTCAGGACATAATTATGGTTTAACAACAATGGAAGTAAGATGCCCTTTCATGTAAAAAAAGGCAAAACGTGATGTGTATATTTGTTATATCTGAGTAGCAGCTTTGGTTTTATATAGTATAGTTTAAGATTAGGGTTGCCAAATTTGGTTGGATAAATGCCTGGAGATTTCATCACATGACATGACCTTTAATTAAAGGTTACTCTTTAATTCCTGGAGACTCCAGGACAATCCTGGAGGGTTGGCAACCATATTTAAAGTCAGCAGACATTTTCTTCTAGCTACAGTTGACATGTAAATAGGAAGAGACAAAGTGGGTGAGGTAATATCTTTTATTGGACCAACATCTAAGAGTGAAAGACCAGCTTTTGAGATTATGCAGAACTCTACTTCAGTGTAAGCTCAAAATCTTGTCTCTTTCACCCACAGAAATTGGTTCAATAAAAGATACTGTCCCACCCATCTTATCTTGCTAATATCCTGCAAACAACATGTGAACAAGAAGTAAGACAACTGTGGTTTAAATAATCCAAATCTTATAAATCCATGCTAACAGACCACGGGAAAGAAACCTGAATTTATTCGTTGAGCATATTAGCCTACAGAAGCGTTCTTTCTTGACCTATGAAAATCTTCTTCCTAAGTATCATGATCCTGGGCTCGAGTGAATTCTTGTTTCATGCTAGTCTTGAGAGTGTTGCCAAAGCTCTAAGTCTGACTGCCATAGTAACAGAGCAGGACAACCTGGCACCTGAATCAGAATTATGCGGCACAACTGCTTTGCTGTGGAAGCCACAGGAAGATTTTGTGACAAGGACTGCAATGATCTACTTTTTGTCTGATTAGATTCCTAAATTTGTTTACTTTTTTGCTCATGAGTGGCAACCTAAATAACAATAATTGACAGCGGTTTTTATTTTCTCCTACCACATTTTGAACGTGGGCTATAGGAACTCTGATGAAAAATCAAATAGCAGTGAAGAAGCATAACCCGAGATCAGAGCTTTGAGAACTGGTGCGTGCTTTAGCTCACAGCAGTCTAGTAGTGAATCAGCCAACACAGTTTGAAACCTCTAAGAAGAGCCCGTCTCCAAAACTTTTGCAGCACCTATAAAAGACAAAGCTGATCCTTACCCAGTTCAGTTCAATGTGAGACAAATCCCACCTGCAGCAGGTTGAGAGCAGCAGGCAGGGACATGTAGAAAACGCTGGGGGCGTGGAGGGGGCAGCATATCATACTGCTACTCACTCTAACCCCAACAAAAGAAGGTGGGAGAGTTGGCAGGTAGGGTTGTTAATGAAAGGGTTTCATTGCTATTTTTTAAGATTATATCATGGCTATGTTATTATTTTTAGTCAGAGAAGAGGTAGTAAGGTGATTTATGTTCTTCTGTGGATAATTAAAGGAGAGTATCAGTATTGCCAATGCCGTGTGTTCAAAAACCTTGACATTTTTAAAAAATAATAAATGTTGGGTGCTTTCCTGGTTCTGAGCCTTTAGGGTTCAGGTTTTCAAGCTTTTCCTTACAATTAGGGTGGTTACAAAAATACTTTTTGTTTTAAGTGAAAGCTGAGATTTTCAGGTGATACCATGCCTCCAAGAGTTGGGGCTTTCAGAAATACATAGCATATTTCAATATTTGCGATAAAATTACACAAAAGTTGGCAGCACTACAGTATTCCTAAAGGAAAATTTTTACACAGTTGATTTTTATAGTCTCACTTCTGTAATGATACAGATCTTATGGCAGCCAGTTGTTAGCAAAGCTGGACTTATTAAATCTATAGTCATTAAAGGGCTTGTTGCATTAAAATGAAGTGTGTATTTTGATCCACTTTGAAAGAATGAGTATAGCACTCTTTCAGAACTCAAACAAGAGAGCGGAGGCAGCCTGAAAGCCAATATAATACCCAGGAACTAGTGGCAAATGAGAATGTTTAAAAATAACTGCTTTACTTGTAAAATAAGCTTATCAGCATCATGCTGTTTCGCATAATTCAAGTTTAAGCATTAGACTTCATCTGTGACTTTTTGTCTTCTGATTGCAGTGGCTGTCTCAGACAAGAGGGAGGGCTGTCTCTGTCATGAGGAAGGGCAAGAGACTCAGCTGACATTTTGCTAGAGACCTTTAGCACTGTATGGTCATCTGTGACTCAGACAAAATGCTGGAAAATAAAATACTAGCTTTTGCTCTCATTGAACCGGCAATATTTAAAATTGCCACTACCTTCTTTTTGGTTTGGGTTTTGTTGCTTGCTTTAGTATGAGAGCAATGCACTAAAAGTGGCTACAAATTTCCCAAAAGCATCTTTCTTCCATTTTTATAAAGTGATCTAGTGCATCTTACAAGTTTTGGCGTACAGTAAGTATGCTTATTACTGTGATACAAAATTGATTGTTCTTTAAAATGTCCCCAACAATTTTCCCCTAAAATGTATTTGATTGTGGAACAACAATAATAACCATTTAAATGTTGGAATGCATTCTTTCCTTCCAGAGCAGCCATTTTTCAAGGCAATAAAGTTTTAGGTTAAAAATTTCTTAGGTGCCTAATACTATATTCTGACGTAGTCAGTAACTGAAAGCTATAAGAGGTTTTCTCTCAGCTTTTGTGCTCCGTGGTTGCATTAGTGACTGTGTGAAAAATGGGATATGACAAAGGCTTCTTATCCATGATAAAAGTTTGGCAAAGTGACCTACTTAGTCATGAAAAGTAAAACATATAAAGGGTGGTTTTTTAAATCACTCTCTGTCTTTTTAGCTGTCTACTACTGTTTCTCAGTCTGGGGTTGGATAAAGAACAATATTGTCACATGTAAAGACACATTTATAACATGTTCAAACACTTAAGAGGCAAAAATACTGATGAAGGAAGAACACCGTGCCTTGGTGCCGTTCCAGGGACTTAGGTTGAGGCTCTCTTTTGGGGTTCTCCAAGGGCAGCATGTGAGAGTAAATGTAGGATGAACGGGAAATCCATAAAAGGATTATTGTGATGCAGTGAGTGTTGCACCACAGGTTAAGTTTGGTTTACAGAGTTCTGTTTTAATAGGAGCTTTAAAGCTTTATTTGTAAAAATCTCATTGAATTGTGAAAAACCAAAACGTAGTATTTCACTGGATTATCTCACGTTTTTAATACCCCTTTTGCAAGAAATCGAAAACAGTTTGGGACCTCTGTTGTGACCACAATATCCTCATGTGCTTATTCCTAGAATATCAGTTATACATTGATAGTGTTTGTTACAGACTATTTTATAATTTCAGCCATAACAGAAAATATGCCTGTCAAACCGATGACAGATTGGTTGTGGTGCAAATGCCATCATTCACTTGCAGAAGAGAGAGGGAGTAAAATGAGACCCAGTTCAGGCCATCCCTCCCACTAGCACCTACCTATATACAGAATTGTGAAAGTTGGGGCTTTCTGTTCTGAGGCTTGTGAGAAAACTGTAAAAAAGGAGCCAGTAACAGACTGTAGCCAGTGGGGGCAGAAACAGCCAAAGCAAGGGTATTTGGCCATTCAGAGAACTTTCTACAGATTTGTTTAGAATTTGTCTGCCCCAGTGGTTCTCAATATATTTACCATTGTGGGATGCATATGCAGTTCTCTATATGTTATGTGGGTCGCATCCGCACAATATATACACTACCTGTTTGGCCCTGAGGATGTCACATGGGCCACAGCTGTGTGCTGATTGGGCCGCAAGCGGCCTACAGGCTGCAGGTTGAGAACCACTGCCCTATACTGATGGGCTGCTGGCTCCAACCCTGATGCTTCTCCTCTTGCAGCCTCTTCACCTTAACTTCACTCCACACCTGTTAGGGTGATCAGACAGCAAGTGTAAAAAATCAGGAAGGGGTGGGGGAGTAATAGGTGCCTATATAAGACAAAGCCCCAAATATCAGGACTGTCCCTATATAATTGGGACATCTAGTCACCCTAACTATAGTCCTCTTATCCTCTCCTCCCCTGCCCTCTCTTTTTTCAACCCTTTCCTCTCCCCCACCCCCGATATTGCTAACCTCAATGGATGGAAAATCATGAGATTGGCCCAAAACATCTTTAGCTTTTTTTTAATATATTGTGGGTGGGTTTTGGTCTATCTTTTGATTTTTTTTAATGCCCCCTACCCATCCATGTCTGTAGGTGGGAGTATGAAAGAGAGAGAGAGACAGACAGACAGACATACACACAGTTAGTATTGCTATGTATGAGGTAAGATGATTTTGGCTCCACATCCACAATCTGCCCATCCCCTACCTAGCAATTAATCCCGTTTCCAATCCCCACATCAATTATGTCCCAACCCAGCCAACTCATCGGCTCAGGCCCCCACCCCTCTCAATTCAACGCCAGCCTCACCTCTGCTCCTGGAAGTCTTCACTTCCCTCTTCCAGGCCTGGGAGGTGGGCTGCAGTAGGGTCCCCTCTCCCTCTTCCTGCCTGAGGGGCAGCTCAAGGGGTTCTTCATCCCCTTTTCCTCCTTGCCAGGCCAGGAGCTATGCAGGGAGGGGAGGACCAGAGCCACCATCCTGTGAGAATGGTGAGCGGAGGGAAGACACTCTGCTGGCTACCAACAGGGTTGAACGTCTCCAGGGGATCAGAGCCTCTTGCGGCATCATGAGACAAGCTTCAGAATCCCCCAAAATCTCATCATTTATGAAAAAAATCATGAGAGTTGGCAACACCGCTTTCTATGTCCCCTAACCCACCCGCCCTTTTCCTCCACCCAGAAAAAAAGTGTGGAACTAACACGTGGTTTGCTATCATCACAGTGTTCACTGCTTGTGTGTTATGCTCCTTCCCCCCACCCTTGTGGCTGTCATGTGCATTTAGATTCTAAACTCTTTAGAGCAGGGTCCATCTACTTCTCTTTGTTTGTACAGTGCCTAGCACAACGGGGCACCACTTTTGGTCAGTCCTTAGGCACTACTGTAATAAACATGTTAAATTTAAAAAAAGGTCTATCAGTCCCTCCTTCACTAAATACCTCAGAAGGCTGGAGTCCAATCTCTGAGGTAAGATGGAAGAGGTTGTTTAAAGTCCCATCTAGTACACTAATCTAAGTATTGACTTCAGCTATGAACACAACCTAGAAAACATTTACAAAGGAGCTACTTTGAACATTCCCCCCCTTTTAAAATAAGTTATTTCATTTTTATTTTTTCTTATCCCTCCTTAAAACTGTCAGTAGCTGTGTAAACTACTCTATCAGTGGCAGGTTTTGTTGTCACCTCTAAGTAGAAAGGAACCTCAACAGGTTAAAATAGGTTAAAGTCCCAAATGCATGGAATTTCTGATAGATCTGCTGACCTATTGATATAATTGCATATGAGGTCTCTGTTAAGGTTTTTCATTGGAGTATGAGTTTGCTGAGGGATCACATAGTGCTTTTTTGGTACAGATGGAAATGAAAGCTTTATGGAGTGCTGGAGTGTGCTGACGTATTGCATGCAATATAAAGGTGGAAAGGAATGCACAAATCTTTCCTGTTATTTTTTTATTTCCTTCCTTTCTTTTAAAGTTTTGTGTGAATAGAGTGTGTCCTGTTGCAATCTTGATGGCCACTAAGCGTAGTTGCGTTCATAAGTTTTTTGACCATTTGGCTGGCCAGATAAGACTGACTTCCATCGGATTGAAGGCTCAAAATGTCAGTATATCCAAATAGGTGAAATGACAGCATACAGCCATTAAGCCATTGATAGAAGAGAGACCTTTGAGGATAGAGACTGTATGCCTGAGAGGAAAGGAAGTGTCATATTACTACAAAATAGCAGCTCCTTTCCCTTAGCAAAGGCCAGAGAAAAGCGCAAGTTACAACTGCCAGGGCCTCTTCTTCCATCCCCTCAGCCACTGCTTATTTCCATACATGGAGAGGTGCTGGAATAGAGCATCCCTTTCTGTCCCTCTGTAATCAAATCCCACTCTAGGCTGCTTTAGGCTCCTGCTCTGTCAGGGGAAAGGTTAGTGGGACAAGACCCGGAGGGAAGTCAAAGAAGCCCAAGGGAACAGGGCTTAGTCTAGGCATGTATGCAGCAACTCCCTTGCTTCCTCCTCAATGCTCCCAGGCAAAGACTACCATCACAAATACAATTCTAGCCTTTTTGGAAGGTAGAGGTACTGCTGTTGCTTAGCAATGTATCACTCCCACTCCTCTTCCCACTCCTACTTACCATACAGATGGTTTTACATCTGTGGAAATTTCAGCTGTCTAAAACTGGGTCCACGTGGATTTCAGAATGAAATATCTACTGTTCGAATGTTGATATAAAGAAAACTGACATGCAGCAGAAATATTAGTTTGCATGAGGTGAGAGAGGGTCTGCTTCACGGTTAGCATGATTATATTATGAGGTAGTGAGTAACATGCCTGGGATGAAAAGCTAAACGATATAGTTTTAAATAAAGGGAGTTCCAGCCGCCATGTCTGTTAGGAAGCTAGAGTCTTGCCAATCTAAATGCTAGCTTTCTCCCAGCTCAGATGAAATCAGGGAAGTTTGTGCATTCTGAACACTCCCTTTATAATCCTAGGAATTTGCAAAGCTTGAGGTAGGATTGGAATTGTAGGAGTAGAGTCTATCAGTCTCAGTGTGAACTCCTGGACTGCCAAGCAGCAGTGAGCATTTTCTTGTGTTCTAATGGCTTTGGGCTTATGTTGTTGTTGTATGTTGTGCTATTACTTTCACTCATATTTACTATTATGTTAAGCATTCATGCTTTATCTACGGAAACCATTTCTCCTATGTAAAAGCCCCAATCCTCCAAAGACTTATGCATGTGTGTAACCTTTCTGCCAAATGGAGCCAGCAGCAACAGGGGCTGGGTTCAGTATCTAGTATCTTTTCAACAATACAACACAAAACCAGCTCGAGCCACCCACCCATCCACCCAGTGACCTGGGACACTTACACATTACCCCCTGGGTGCCTCTAAGATGCAATACTTCCCCTCTTGCAAGCACGGAGTCTGAGTGTAGCAAAAACTTTTAATAAAAGGAGAGAAGTAACTCAGCATTAATTTGGGAAAACAGAGCCACTGGGGTTCATAAAGACAAATCATGAGCAAGTAAGTTGGGCAGTGTCCTTTTTCCCTCAGGTTCTTAAGTCCAGCAACCCAAAAGTCCCTTTAACATGCCCATCCCTTCTCTGTACCCCACTCACAGTTGGCCAGTGCAACCCCAGAGTTCAGAGGTTCATCCGCAGAGCTCACCTCCTACCCTGGGTAGAAGTGGGTGGTAAAGAGGCACCTTACATGCTCCACTGCTCAGGCAGTCAGTCGTCATCCCAATGGCCAATTGCTGCACTACTCTCTGGCCCTCTCCACCAGCCCTCCTACTGACCACTTGACAAGATATCTTCAGAGCTCCCCACTTAATACAGCTGTCAGTGATTTCAGCTCTTAGTAAGGGAGCCTCACTGCTGGTGCACACTGGGTAGCTTCTTGCCAAAGAGACACTGTTCCAAAGTAGGTCTAATACTTAGACCTCAATATCAGTGATTTCAGCTCTCCAGCATGTAACAAGACTCTCAACTGAGTCTAAATTAGTTGTTTGTTTTTTTATTATATCATGGAGAAAAGAAGGGTCAAATGGTGTTCAGGACCCTTAAACAAGGCACCCAGTACTAATACCTAGCCCTGCCCTCTCTCATTTCATTGGGCTTTGGAACCAATGTCCCCTGCCTAGCGAGTGCCGTTCAGTTGCGGCATGCTAGGTACTGTTCTGCTACCCTCAGTTCACACAACAAGGATAACAACACTTTATTACTCCTGACACAATAACAAGGAGACAGGGGATCCAACACCAGCCACAAGTGATTATTTGGACAAGCAATCCCATCATGCTGAGCACCTAGGCAGGGTGGGTGTGTCCATGCAAAAGCTCCTAAAGTCCTTTTACACAGCTCACCACTAGATGTCAGAGGAAAGCTCATTCAGGCTCTGCTTACATATGCTTAACTTTAACCATGTGTGTAGTCCCACTGAAGTCCATAGAACTATGCACATGTGTAAATTTAAGAAACTGTGTAAGTCCTTTGAAAGATTGGGACCTTAACTTGTAACCTTCTTTCTATGTAACGCTATTCTACACTGTGCCATCTGTTATTCACTACAGCAAGAAGATATATGCAAAAACAATTTCAGAGGCCCTGATTCAAGTTGATCTTCCATATTTGTGCCATGTCACTGGATTTGACATGGTTAGCTCATTGCTTATAAACCATGGTCTTGGCCTGTGTAGTCTTGAGGCAATTACAGAAAGCATTACACAAGACATGATCCTGTTTAGATTGTCTTCACACATCTCTGTCTCTCATGTTTTTGGCAATATGTACTATAAATAACAACAGACAACTTAAATGTACTACCTAGTCGCTATCCTCTACCCACAACTTCCATGGGAGCCATATTATTAATTGCCTTTATTAATCTGTGTGGGTTTAAACAGCATTTCATATAACAAAGGATTGAAACTTGCAATCCGCAAGATTTTATCTTGTTTTTCTTAAAGTTCCAGCTTCTTTCTTTCTTAAAGTTCCAGCAGTTATGAAAGAGTCTCAGCTTTCTTTTTCTTTCTTTTTTTTTTTTTTAAAGTAAATTCTAGCCCTCATGGCTGGTGAGAAAGACCTGAAAACATGAACCAGAAGGCTCCGAAACCAGAGGGTAAATTGGGGGAAACAAAAAAAAAAAAAAGCCTACATTTTATCATGTTCTAAAACCTCATGAGTAAATCTCAGGATTCGGGGAAGGGGGGGGAAGGGGGACTGACTCATAAATTTTGACTACTTAAGGTTATCAATACTGCAATCCTCACAGAGACCAAACTCCCAATGGGACTTCAATAGGATTTTGCCCTGAATAAAGACTTCAAGATTTTCTCCTTTAAGTTTAATTATCTCAAACTCATATGCATCTGAGCATCTCTCCCTTCTATCCTTTATTTATGTGTCTTTACCTGGTTGGGTGTTTTGATTATTATTATTATTTATTTGTTTATTATTTTAATATTTATTTTATTATGTATTTGTATTACAGTAGCACTTAGGAACCCACATCATGGATCAAGACCCCATTGTGTTAGGTGCTGTACAAACACAGGACAAAAAGATGATTCATACCCCAAAGAGCTTACAGTCTAAATTTAAGAGGACAGATAACAGACGAACACAGACTAGACGGTCATGAGACTATGTGGAAACAACAAGACAATATTAGTCAGCATGATAGACTGTGCTATCAGCACACACACAGGCTGTTTTGTCAAGTTTTTGGTGGGCTTTACAACTACTGAGTTTTAAGGAAGGATATGAAGGAGGATAATGACATAACTTTGTGAATATTCATGGGGTGCTCCTCACAAGCACAGGACAGTATGGGAAAAAGAACAAAGATGAGTGTTTGAAAATTTAACAAGGGAGCAATGGAGGCTGGCATCATTAGTGATTTGGAGGTGGGAGACAACATTTCAATAATGAATGAGAGATAGGATGCGGCCTTGAAGTAGCTTAACAGACAAGTATCTGATGCAGTAGAAAAGAAGTAGCCAATAAAGAGATGCAAAAAGAGGGGTGATGAGATCAGAGTGATAGGCCAGCAGGAGAATGATCTACATAGCAGTATTCTGAATGGATATGAGCGAGGCAAGACTGCCTTTGTCAAGACCAGAGAAAAAGGTGTTGCAGTATTCAAGACACAAAATAAGAGACCAGACAGGAGTTCTAGCCGTGTGGATGGATAAGGATGGATGTATTTGAGCAATGTTACACATAAAGAATCAGCAAGATCTAGACATAGCCTGGATGTGACGACCTATAGAGAGGTCCAAGTTGAAGATAACACCCAGGTTTCAGGTCTGAGTGACAGGCAGGATGGTGGTGTTGTCGTCAGTGATTGAGAAAGGAGGGTAAGTAGGGAGTGATCTTCAGTGGGAAATATTAGGAGCTCTGTTTTAACATGTTGAGCTTGAGCTGACAGCTGGACATCCACAAGGAAATACCAGAGAAACAGGCCAAGATTTTAGTTTGGAAAGAATGAGAGAAGTCTGGAGTACAGAAGTAAATCTGAGTTGTCAATATAGAGATGGTAGCTGAATTTGTGTTTGTGGATGAGATTACCCAGAGATGAGGTCCAGAGGGAGAAGAGAAGGGGACCAAGGTCAGAGCTCTGTGGAACTCCCCACAGAGAGTCGGAGAGAAGCATAAGGAAGATTCTCCAAAGGACTTCTGTTGCTTCAAATTCCTGCATCGGGCTTCATCTGGCTGCATGTAGTGATTAAGAATTTTAGTCCCAGCACTTCTCAGTACTTAGTGCCTAATGTTTAAGTACAACTTGTCATAAACAGATAGTTAAGGGTTAATGTCTCTTTTACCTGTAAAGGGTTAACAAACAGGGAACCAAACACCTGACCAGGGGACCAATCAGGAAACAAGATACTTTCAAATCTCGGTGGAGGGAAGCCTTTGTTTGTGTTTTTGGGGTTTGGCTTTGTTCTCTCTGGGATCTGAGAGTGACTGGACGTACTACAGGCTCTAATTTTCTATTCAAGTAGTAAGTGCAAGTAGAAAGGTGGTTTAGTCTTTTTAATTGGTTTTCTTTATTTGTATTTCTGCTGGAGGAAGCTTTTTCTCCAGTTTCTAGAAGCTGACAGACCCTGTAATATTCCATCTTGAATTTACAGTGATTTTCTTTATTCTTTTTTCTTTTATTAAAAGTTTTGCTTTTAAGACCTGTCTGATTTTTTTCCCCTTGTTGAGGCTCAAAGTAATTGAGTCTGTACTTAACAGGGAGGGAGAAGGGTGGAATCCCTTTGTTTTAGATTCACGGAGCTTGAATCTGTATATCTCTCCAGGAGCCCAGAGAGGGAACACCTGGAGGGGAGGAGAAGGGGAGGAAATAGTTTATTCCCCTGTGTTGTAAGACTCAAGGAATTTGGGTCTTGGGGTCCCCAGGGAAGGTTTTGGGGGGACCAGAGTGTATCAGGCACTGGAATTCCTGATTGGTGGCAGCTTATCAGATCTAAGCAGGTAATTAATCTTAGAGGAATTCATGCTAGTACCCCAACTTTTGGACTCTAAGGTTCAGATTGGGGAAAGATACTATGACACAACTGAAGTAAAATCTATAGATTTTAATCATTTCCACTTGGGACTTCTTCCTTACACTGATGGCACAATGAGGTAAATAGCCTGTAGGCTATCTGTTGCTGCAGATGGTGCAAAAAGCAGCCACAGATATGTTTTGAAGTATGATATCAAGTACTACAGCTCTGTTTTCATACACAAAGGGCTGGATCATTTAAAAAGCATGTACTTTAAATGAGATTTTCTATGAAGTACAAGACAGATCTCCAGTGAAAGAATTACTACACTTATGATTACAGGAAATCTCAGTAGAAATTGAATGGTCAGATTATCAAGTGGTGTGAACTGACATTTACTTCAATAGAGCTATGCCAATTAACACCAGCTCAGTTTCTTCACTGCAATATGGGCTGTGTATCTGACCCAAAAGGATTTATTAAAAATATTGGCTAAGTTTTGAAACTAAGGATTGGTGTGTGACTCATGGCTCAGAGGCACAACAAAATGGAAGTAACAAGGTTTCCTTGTGTGTCCATAAGATCTGCTGGTTTCTAGCCAAGATTTAGTAGAAAGTCTGATAGAAGTGATGGGGCACTATATTCTAAAGCCTACTAGTCATTTTTTATTATTACTGTTATTTATTTTGTTTCCTCAACCATTTTGCTTTACTCATTTAGCTGGAAGGCAAACACATTCCCTGTTGATTATCCCCACTCAGCCATAAGCTTCTGCTACACATTTTGATTCCTAATATGGTAGCAAGAGATTTTGTATGAGTTCCAAAGAGCTCCTCTCAGCTTGTGGAATGCAGCAAGAAGAGAATCCTGCAGAGACAAAAATCTGTGTACTTGTACTAATACAGAACAGAAAATGGGCTCCACGTACTCTAAAAGTTTGTGCTTTCATTACTCTTGAAATCACCACTTTGTCTTACTTTACACCAATGCTACAAATTGTTTTCTGTTATTTTCCTGAACAGACTTTCTTAACCATTTCAAAACTCATATGTCCAATAACTTTGAGGTTTCCTTTACCAAGTCTACTCTATCAGGATGAAGTTTTTATAATACAAGCTTATAGCCTGAAAGTGTGCTGCTGTCACAGTACCAATAGATTAGTTACAACACAAGGAATGAAATGTTAGGGGAATTGAGGAAACATAGAGATTTCATTTAAAAACGTATTTGAAAACATTTAAAACTTTTCAGTGCTGTGAAACACCTGCTGTCCATTCACTGGATCGGGATAAGACCAGTTGTTTATAATCAGCTTTTGTAATGTTTATAAAGTGCTTTCCAGATAATTTTCTGAACACTTCATGAAATCCAGAAATTTTTACTGTTTGAGCAATAACCTTGTGTGGGCCCTATTCTCTGAAGAAATTTAATCCTTTGGGTCTTGGTACTGTGGAGGGGGGGAGTTTATTTCACCCAAAATAATGAACAGTTTTTTGTAGTCTGGTTTTGGATAAATATTTCTTAAAGCTATATCCTCTTTAAGCCTCACTGTCATTTTCCTGTTGTTATTAGCAACCTAGCTTCTTTAGTCATAAAGGCAAATATAGTTTTTCCTGAATATTACACTGATCACTTGTTTGTGTTTTTATTTTTTGGTAATAGACCATTTGGTCTTTCTTACTGATATCCACATATTTAAGATTCTTGCTGCCACTTGCCCTAGCTCTGGATGGACAGCAAATAATAAGAATTTAAACTATTAATGTATTGACAGGTGACATTCCCAGTTCTCAGCATTCAGAGATAAAAGGCTAGATTTTCAAAGCTATGTAGGTACCTTAAGATACAGATAAATGCCTAGTGGGATTTTGAAAAGTGCCTAGGCACTTTACTCCCACTGATTTCAATACAGGTACCTAAATAGAAAATATGACCTAAATTAAAAATATCTCCACCATCATAATGTTTTCTGCCATTGTTTCTGTATCACTTACAATAACTAGTGCCTTGACTTGGATAGAGAACACCATCTATCCTCTCTCAGCTATCATATCATTTTATTGAGCTTGAATACAAACATTTATCAGTCCTCCTACCCTCCCAATAAGTGTAATAATCTCAAACCACTAGGCTCATTCTTTCAACTCTGAAATTTCAAAGGTCTTCTGAAATTCATACATGATTTATGGTTTGTTGTTTTTTTTGATATAGCAGATGTTCCTTTGACTAGACTTTGTCCAGATCTTGTCTCAATAGAATGGCAAAGAGAAATATGCTGAACTGCTCACATTTAATCGAAGTAGTCAGTGAACTACAAGATCTGCCTGCTCAACCACTTTCGTACCGAATTGAATATCTGCAGTCCAAATTTGTAGCTGAAAACTATCATGTACCTTCAGATTTCTGATGGTTTGTGTCATGTTTCACTTCCTTTTAAGCCAAAGTGCGATGCAGTAAGTAGCAAAACTGCAACGTCAATTAAATACCTATTTGTATCAGCGAATGGCTGGAAGAATTTGAAGCATCCTGAGATACATTGGCCCACAAGTTGCTGATCACATTATCAGAAACACTTCCTCCCTTTTTCTAATGATGCAGTTTGCCAGGTCTTCTTTTCTCTTGTCTGATAACAGGAATAATGTTCTTGGTGTTGGAGTATTCTCACCACTGTTGTTGATAGCCTTGAATACTTTTTCTCCATTCTGCCTTGAATATTAGCACTTATATACTTTCCAGGGCTTTTGTCTTTGAGACAGGAACTTTTTCATCTTGTACCTGTCTGTAAATTGCCATTCACACATATGGTGTTATACAATAAATAACATGTTCATTCTTCCAAACAGTTTCAACAGCTGCATGTATCTTTTGAGGTCTGAAGCTCAGTCACATTCCAGTTATTCAGAGAACTGTACATCAAAGTTAGCGGCTGCTACTTTTCAAGAAGAATAACAAATAGCTCTTGAAGAGATGCACCTAAGCCCCAGATGTATCTTTGCAAGCACTTGTATTCAAAGTCTGCCTTCAGTACGTTTCAGATTTGAGTGGAGAGCGGAAAGAAGTTAGTTTTATTGTGAAACAGTAAAATTGCTTTTCCCCCGATTTGAAGACAGCAGCTTGTTTCTTGTTCAGCTAATGTCTTGCTACCAGTTAGCATAGTTGCAATCTAAAGTTCCACTGAGACATTTTTAGGAAGTGGGGCCCTGATCATTAATATTATTTAGAAGCAGAAATCATGCAATGGGGCAAAACAGTAAATCCTGGAAGCCTAATCTCCGAATAACATCTGTGAGTTGTCTTTCACCCTTCCATTAGTATATTAAGTGTCTATAAACAGCTTAGCAGAACAAAGGGTAATGTGACAAGGCACTGCATCCCAGAAGGAGATACTGGGCAAGATCAAGTTGCTGTTGCAAATTGAACCTAAATAACATCTCAAACTACTAAAACAGAGATAAGGGTGTTGTTCTGCACTAGGAAATGTGATCAAGTTTAGGTTGGGTTTCTCTAGCTTTTGGTAACTAAGCCCTATCTAAACTTGCCCACTTTTCCTAGTTTGGACAGAGCCAGTATCTCCAGGAGTGTCAAGAGACCATGGGCCAGAACAGCCCCTTTCACACCTAGAAAGGGCGCAGTTTCCAGTGCCTCACCCCTTTAAGGAGGCAGCAAGAAGCACACAGGCTGTATTTGTCACTAGCCCCTACACAGGGAAGCAAAGAGTGGGGAAAGTGTCCTCTGTCAATAAGAATGTAGAAGTAGATGTCCATATCTTATTGCTTTTGGTTTCAAATGTAGGATTGTTGATATAAGCTTTGAGCCACTAAAGGTTGCTCCTGCCTTTTGGGAGAAAGTTTTGTTAGTCTTGGGGAACCAATACAAAGCTGTTCACAGTGTATTCAGAAAAGGCTGCTTAGGGAAGAGGTGTGTATGTGTGTGTTGGGAGGGAGGGGTCTGTTAAACAAATACTTTCTCCTGGTGTTGGTGACCTAATTATTTTGGTAGGCAAAAGCAACACAACAATCATTCAAATATACTGAAGAGCTGGAATTTTTTCCCTTAAAGCTGTGATTGCTAGGAAAATGCAGACACTTAAAAGAACCCACATCATTGAGCTACATGCAAATATGAATTTCTCAGGTAGAAAAAAGTTGTTGTTTCAGATTGAGAAGAAAAAAATCTGAGTTAGTAGGATCCTTTTTATATAAATCCATTGATGAATAAAATGTGGTAGGAAAGTCATGATAGGCTCTTGAAAATAAATATCAGCTTTGATAAAACGTAGCTAGGACTGGTTTCTCACTCAGCTGTGAAGTGTTGAGATCAGGTTTCTTTGATGGTCTTTGTAGTTGCAGAAGCTATAAGAAGAAAACTCCAGGACTGTATTTTTTATTCTTTCTGTACTGCAGCATTCATACAGTATTAGATGTCATTGGTTTGATATTTTTGATTTAATGATTTGAATTATAAAACATGTCTCTTTCACGCTATCAGATGGCAAAAGACTGCATGTTTTCCTGAGCTCAACTAAGAAAAACATTGTCAATAAAGCAGCAGCAATGGACTTTTAAACAAAATTCTGCAGTTGTTGTACAATCTGTAGTTTTGCACATTTTTCTCTATAAATTATACAAATTAAAAGTATTTTTCAGGCGTGAATAATTGGTTTCCTTACCTTTATAATGTATGTAGCTATATAGATGTGAATTTAAAATAAAATAAATTACTTTTTAATCACTCGTACATTACTTTCCTATTTCATCATCTCCCTGTCCTCTCTGCGTTTTCTTCAACACACTTATTTTTTATTAGGAGTATGTCATATCCAGTCATAACCATGTTTGATACATTTAAGGAAAGAGTAGCTTGTAAATAGAGTCATACCACAGTAGTTTGTATAAGGGGCAGCCTTTTTCTCTGCTTCTATCATCTTTCCAAATATGTTGCTTCCAGTTCTCTGGATAGGGGAGGAGGAGAGAGATTATTCTTAAACATTGTATCATCCTCTTTTCCTGTGCTGAAAAGCAGAACCATGTTGATATGCTGTCATGCCACAAAGCTGTAGTACAGGGGTAGGCAACTTCTGGCACGCCTGCCAAAGGCAGCACGCGAGCTGATTTTCAGTGGCACTCTCACTACCAAGGTCCTGGCCACTGTCCAGGGGACTCTGCGTTTTAATTTAATTTTAAATGAAGTTTCTTAAACATTGTAAAAACCTTATTTACTTTACATACAACAATAGTTTAGTTATATATTATAGGCTTATAGAAAGAGACCTTCTTCAAATGTATTGCTGGCACGCAAAACCTTAAATTAGAGTGAATAAATGAAGACTCGGCACACCACTTCTGAAAGGTTGATGCAGCATTAGAATACTATCACATGAAATGTACATTCTTGTTACAGTAAATTGCTAATAAACTAATTGGGCTTGTTGCTGTTGTTAATATACTTCCTTTTGATAAACATTGTCACTCAGATTCTCTTTTCTTATCCTGTGATAGTGGAAGTATTGCCTGCCCTCAGGTCAGTTTGGGACTGGATCAGGTCTTGTTACTTCACAGCGACCGGGCTGTTTTTACCATGAGACATTGTTTTGGTCTCAATTAGTAGTTTCTGGGAATGTAGACAAGAGTTAGGTAGAGATAGTTTTTTTTCTCTATCAAGTCATTTTGCGTAGACAATGCCCGTCCCAATACAGGATTATTCCCTATAGCAATATATACTTTATAATGCTTTGTCCCATCCATTTCTAATTGATTCAAGTGGTGCGACTTCAACCACTTTCCAGAGGAGATTCTTCTAGTATAATAATTTCTTTTCTGATATGTGTTCAATCTAAAACTTCCTTTAGTTATTTTCATCCCCATTTCTCTTAGTTATATGCCCCCTTTCGACACCTTGAACAATTCCTCTCGTCACCGTTCATTGTCTTTCACGTGAAATCATAATCCCACTTAGTGTTTGGCCAGGCTGCTCACATTTAGTTCTTCTACTCTTTCATCATGTCAGTCACTCCAGTCACTTAATCATATTGTTACTTTTCTCTGAATTACTTTGTTAAATAGGTGTCCTGGTTCTGGAGAGCTCCGAACTATACCCAGTATTCCAGATGCTTCAGCAAGAAACCATTTCTGTGGTTCTATTAGAATCTTTTTTTCCCGTTGGCTTCCTGATATTTCTAACCTTTCCAAGCCCCTTTGTATTCTTTCTCTGTCCTGCTCATATTTGCTCTACCACCCAATTTAATAATATCTGTGAATTCAACTAATATCCTGTTTAGCCCTTCTTCTTCCATAGCATTAATCATTATCATTAAAACACTAACTAAAACTAGGGCCAGCACCGATCTCAGCAGCACCCCATTGAACCTCTTGTTCCAGCTTGATAGATTGCCACTTCCCCCTGTGTGGAGTCTTTTAGCTTGAAATAAGCCCTTGAGATGCTGTTTATAGCTGCACAATTTGGATTCCTGTATTGAGAAAGATTCCATTAAAGATAATATGTAGGTTTGAGTTATACCCACTAGTTCATGCTTGCCATCATTTAGTGTCAAGTCTACTACAGCTTGATTATGATTACCCGCGCTGCTTGTGTTTTTGCATAGCCACAAAGTATAATACCATTCCTTTCTATTGTTGTTATTGTTGTTGCCTTAAATTGAAGGACCACTCCTTCTTACTCAAACTAGAAGCACATGCTGGATTTTTGTATCTGCATTAAAGCCTGATCAACAAGCAGCTCTACCCCCTTTGAAGTGAGTAAGCTGGTGCCCCATTTGATGCATTGGAAACAGGTTTACTGCTTTGTAGTTTGGTATTTCATTTGTAATCAAAGTGCTTGATTCAGTTGCTTTACTATTACAGAAGGGCGTTTAGTTTTGGCTCAGGATTAAAACATAAGGCATGTTTTGCTGCTGAGTTCAGCCCAAATTTACTGTGCTTTCTAAAACAATTTGTTTTGCATATCTGTAGCTAGGTTGAAATGGCTGCCAGTATTAAAGTGAGACAGATCAATTGCCCATTTTTTGGCAGTAAGCTTTACCGCAGGCTCCTAAGCACTAGGCTGTGCGGTTTTTAAATAAGTTTGGGAGTGGGGGTTGTTTTGGGGTTTTGTATTTTTTTTTTCATGTAATGCATCTTTTCCCATCTGGAGTTCTAATATTTGTTGTACAATTCTGGTTGGAGACCACTGTGGTTGGAATTACAGCCTCAGCTTCTGTCTAAATAGTCCTCAGGCCACTCTGAACATTTCTGTTTCTACTGTCTGCTTTCCATGGTTAGCAATCTCAGCCTGAAATTCTCAGATGAGTAAATCATTGGCTCTTTGTCAGTTTTCCTCCTTTGCCCCAATGTTCTCTGATTCTCTAGATTCAGCATTTTAAGACCAACTTCATATTCATTTAATTGTACAACAGTGAAAGGTGGTTATTTTTGAATAGTGTTTGGCTTCTTTCCCCATTTTAACTTCGTTTGCAGCCTAGAGGCTATTGTTAGTACTTATAGGGCTGGATTCACAAAGAAATTTAAGACTAGTGATGCTGAATAAATTTTAGGTGCCTAGAAAATCACTAAAACTCACAAAGCTTGAGTTAGGCTTCTAGGCTCTCTGTTCAGTGAATGAGGAGAGAGAGTGACACCTTAGACTGGGCTTCACAAAAAGTCAGGGTGTTAGGCAGCTTCCCAACTAAGCTAGGGACGCCTGGCTGAGGGATGTGTGCTAAGCTCTACCCCTCTTTCAGATCCAGGCCCAAGTCCAGGCTGCACAGAGACTGTGTTTGGGATTCTCAGCTGCAAACCCTCTCTTGAAGTTAGGTACCTATGCTGGTCTTGCAAAGGAGGAGGAGCAGCTCTCTCATAACTTTTAGCCCAGTGGTTGGGGTACTCACCTGGGATGTGGGAAATCCCTGGTTCAAGTCCCCCCCTCTGCCTAAAGGGAGAAGGTTTTCTGACAGGGATCTACCACCCCTCAAGTGAGTGCTCTGAGCTATGGGATAGATTGATATGAGTAGGGCCCTACCAAATTCACAGCCATGAAAAACATATCATGGACCATGAAATTGGATTTCCCCAGTGATATCTGGCTATTGTAGGGGAGGGGCAGGGCTGGGGCTCCCCAGGAGAGAGCTCCTACCCTGTGCCGGGCTCCAGCTGCTAATCCTGGCCAGGCTGGAGAGGGACAGAACTTCCTTTTCTCTTGCAGGGGTGGCTCTCGGGGTCGGGTCAGACCCACTTCTGGGAATCTTCCCCAGCTGCAGGAAGCACTGCGACTGCTGGCTGGGAGCCTAGCTCTGAAGGCAGTGCAGAAGTGAGAATGGCACACCTTCCTGTGCTTTCACTCTCTGCCTCTGGTGCAATGATTCTTTCATTATTTATTCACAGTGGAACAACTTCAACAGCTTTCCCCTCCTCCTCTTCCACCCCATCAGCCATTTTGTGCAAGCTCACCTATAGGCGCTTGCTTCAGTAGGCGAGGTCTGAGCATGCTTACCAGATCAGACCCCAGAGATGAGTTAGACGGAGAGACACCTCTCTTTCCCTTGTTTGTGCATTGCACTGAGGCTTATGCATCTGGATACATGGTAAGGGGCTGCTGTATACATGCTAAGAGGCAGAAACATAGGTGCCCAGAAAACTTCTACTGTAAAAATGTAGGCACCAAGCAAGTTTAGAGGGGTTAGCAGCAGCTGAGCAGGTGGTTTTGAATCCCTGTGGACCCCGAATCTGGGATTTAGACACCTGTAGAGGCATTTAGGCATCTAAGTCTTTTTGTGAATGTAGCCCATAAATGTGAATTCCGTGAGGTATAAAAAAGTCCTTGCTATCGAAAAAGTTGCTGTTTTTGTGAGAAAGCTGTTTGATTTTACTGAAACCACATTTATAAAATGCTTCATCTCAAAATTCACCACTCTGTGAGCTCTTCCTTTAGAGGGGCTGATTTAAAGATATGTAAAGAAGTAAGAGTCAGTCAAGATATGTAAAAATATAGACCTTATGGACAACAAATTCCAAGGCTGCTCTATTTTACACCCAGTTGCATATGATGCTCAAGGGCTGTTCTGGCAGCCATAGACTAACCTCATCAATGACTCTTTGCCCTGGCCATGGCCACTATTCCCTGGGGTGGCATAAGGCCAGCTTTCAGGAATTCTCCCATGTAGCAGAATATCCAGCATGCTGGTTAGGCTGGGTTTAAAGGCTGCTCTGTATTGCCAAGGCCATGGATGGCTCAGAAATCACTGCAGAATCAGGGTGCTAAAATGGACTTTTGCAGCCCATCCTTTCCCACCCCCAGCTGAACCCAGAAGATACTCGGCACATCTCAAGATCTGTCTCATAACGCTCAAGTGAGTTATGCTGTTATGGAAATTGTGATGATGTCCCAATCAAAGAAATCTTAATAATGGCTGAGGAATAAACACCAAATAAACTCCAAGGACTCCACAATCCCATTTTAATGCACATATTGTTGGCAAGAAAAAAAAAACAATTATATTTTATGCCAAGGGAATTGTTTCTAAATACAAGGTTTTTCAGTGTTTTCCTTTGTGCCATATATTGCTGCTTCCCCAGAGAGTTCAATCTTTCACCTTCTGGCTTTCCTTCCAGTTCCAAGGATCACTCAACACTCTTTAGAGGTTAGCTCTGAGGCCTTAATTATCTCCTCCCACACACAAATACACAGAGGAGAAAAGTTAAGGCAAATTATCCATGGCTTGAAAGCCACAAGCATCATACTGACTCTCTCACAAGGGAGGGGATTGTGTGCCCAAGGAGAAAGGATGTCCCAAGATCCAGGGGAAAATCCAGCCATGGTGAGGACGCCACATGGAGGGCTTGCCCTGCTGTGCTCCTTTCTCAGGAGCTATGCTGTTTCTGCCACCCCCAACCAAACCCCTGCCCCACCTCTTCCAAAGGCAGGAGACAGCATAGGGTAGACTAACGGCATTAACCCCAGTACAATTGCCATGGAAATTCAATATGTTTGCTGCTTAGAGCAGGCAAGGAGCTCTTCCCCATGCTGTCCTCCCATCGCCACAAAGCCGTGTCTGCACAGTAGTTGCAAGGAGGAGTTGCAGCAGGCTCAGCATAGAATGGTGCTATATTGATTCCATTGCCCTTCTTGCTTCAACCTTTGGTACAAACCTATTCCATCTCTCTGTGCAGTGGCAGCCGGGAGAGAGCAATTCTAGCCCGCTGATATCTTTCTCATTATAGCTTTACTCTTCAAATCATCTTTAGTCCAAATACGTTTTGAGAGCCATGTATAAAACATGCATTTCCAAATTTGACTTTATTGGACACATTTCTGGGCTGTTCTCAACAGTTCATTCTGTTCCCTAAAATGGAAACTGTACTGAACACTTGGCATTCTGTGGTACTGCTTTGTCATCAGTTTTGATCAGCGTTTCTCCTTAAAGGTGTAATGTGCTAATTAGCACCCTGAACTTCATAAACAAAAATTGACTGTAGGCAATTCTAACCCTATGTTTCTGCCCAATTACCAATTTTAATTGCCAAGTATCATCTGACATATTATTTTGTCATGTGAAATGTTATGATTATGCAACTGCATTTATTACTAGATTAGTCTGGCTGGGTTATTCCTCTATTAATGAGCATGCTGGCTCAATCAAGCATTACAGAATTTGGGGGGTTGGGTTTTTTTTTTTTTCTGATCTCCACTCAGAGCTGTGCAGATTTATTTATTTTTTTAAACAATCACACGTCACTCTTGTAATCAATTTCCAATGTTTTCACCTACCACAGTTTCCAAATTTGTCAACTTTCTATCTGCTAGCTTTTCATACTTTAATTAGATTGCCACAGAACAGAGTCCTGACAAATATTTATCAAAGATGAGCACTATTTTTATGTTTGTGTTCAAAATAAACCCTTGTAGTAATACCATTCGTATCTGGCTGCTTTATTGACATTGCTGTGCTGAAGAGAATTTGTTTCACCAATTGGAAATTCATGTGTTCTGTAAATTCTGTTCTTTCTGAAGGAAAATAATACTGATTTTTCATTTAAGACTAATCAACTACAACTTGATTTTCATCTTAAAATCCGCAGACAAAGGCTCTCCAGCTCCATATTTTGTTTGTCAGAATATTTTCATCTCTGTTCTGTTGCACTTTACAGACTCTATCTTGATCTTGAAATTTAGATGTTGCTGACACAGGTGATTGACTGAAACGTGCCATTTTCTGAGATACACATTATTTTCGCTTGAACGTCAAATACATTACTGTTTTTTTATTATCTAACAAATTAAGTACACCCAATCCACAAAGTGGTGGTGATCTGGGTATTAGTTTTAGCAGAATGATTCTGGTATTTTAGTAGCACTGTCTCTAAAATCAATAAGTGTGTTTACCGCCTAGTTGACACTACTTCAACTTCCATTTCAGAGGAAGCACAGATCTTTTAGTTTTCCTTTAAATAACACCCTGACATTTTTACGGTAAACTTCAACAAAGCAAAGGATGTCAGGTTGGCACCCCAATGCTTTAAAAGCTGCCGCCTTAGCCTCCCGTGAGATATTTTTGTAAAACCCATGATGCACAATTTGAGTGATGATTTTTACAGCTTTTTTGCATTTGTGAATAAAATGTTAATGAGAAAGCAAATGAAGTAGAAGCAACTAGTATTTAATCTCACAGTCATCTTAATATGAAGTTAGCAGGGGAGCTTGGCCAGTCCTATGCTCCAGGGAGCCCTATCAGAGGGAGTACCTGTAAGTTCCACACATACAGTCCTTCCTTTTTCACATGGACCTGGGGAGATCCACAACAGAGGATCCCCTCATTGTGGAGGTAATCTGGGCCCTTGTCTCAGTTTGATCTAGGTAAACCATTAAAGTTGATTCAAAGAAGTTCGTTCTGCCTTGTGAGTTGTGGCTATATTCATGCTGTACAACTTTTGTCCATTGTGGTCAGGTCTATCACCCTTACTCATGTTGAATAGCACATTACTCAGTAAGACTATTCACATATAAGGTATCACTCAACATGAGGAATGCTGGCAGAATTGAGCCTTTGGTAAAACTAGAAAGTATAGCTGTCCTCACTGAGCTTTATCACTGAAAATCACTTGCAGTATTTTTCTGTGACTTTTCAGATAAAAGAACAGTCTATCATCATTATTTTTACTCTGTTATCCTGTGTTCTTGCAATGGTTTGCTTCTGTTAGTTTGTGGAAGAGAGGCTCTTTTTAAAAGGGATATCTTTATTTTATTTTTTTAATTGAAAAATCCTTTCCTTTAAATCCTTACATATTCTTTGTCATGCTTTGCTCTAGAGGGATAATCCACAATGTAAAGGAAATATTTTTAATCATAAATGTGTAATACAATCTTTTTTTGCTAGTAGTTGTAAAAGTTGTTGAATTATGTAATGAAGTCAGGTAATTTTTTTGGCTATAATAAGGGAGGGAAACAACAAAGTAATAACCATCAATGGGTATTAGCCAGGATGGGCAGCAATGGAGTCCCTATCCTCTGTTTTCCAGAAGCTGGGAATGAGAGACAGAATGGATCACTTGATGTTTACCTATTCTGTTCATTCCCTCTGGGGCACCTGGCACTGGCCGCTGTCAGAAGACAGGATACTGGGCTAGATGGACCTTTGGTCTGACCCAGTATGGCCGTTCTTATTTCTTATGTTCACCTTACTGGTTGAAATTTTATTATTAGTTTCAGTTCTAACACCACACTTCACTGTAGCAGATTGCAGCTTTCTGAGGTGAATGGCTACTACAGGTTACATGCAGTGTTGTTATAAATGTGTTGGTCCCAAGATATTAGAGAGACAAGTTGGGAAAAGTTGTATCTTTCATTGGACCAATTTCTAGTGGTGAAAGAGACAAGCTATCAAACTACACAGAAGTCTACTTCAGATCTAGGAAAGGTACTTGGGGCATGTCTGCATTTAAAACACTGTATTAGCGTAGCTGCGCCACTGTAGCACTTTAGTGAAGATGCTCTATGCCAGCTGGAGAGAGCTTTCTCATCTACATTGTTAATCCACCTCCCTGAGAGGTGATAGCTATGTTGGCGGGAGAAGCTCTCCCGCCAACATAGACATGATCTACACGCGGGGATTAGGTTGGTATAACTACATCGCTCAGGAGTGTGGATTTTTCACACCCCGGAGCAATATTGATATAGGTCTGTCATGTAAACCAGACCTCAGAGCGTCACAACTAAATACAAGGTGGAACAGATTGTTTAGCATAAATAGTTAGCACGTAATCTAAGAGACCAATGAAGGTGAAGTGATTAACATCCTGTGGTCCAAGGACAAAAAAAGGCATTAATGGGTTACAGATTGTTGTAATAAATCATAACATTGTGTAACTCACTAAACCCCTCTTTGTCTTATGACTACAGATGTGTTAATGGGCCACTTCACCGTTTAGGTGGCTTGCTGCCTAGCGGATCCATAGCCCCAAGTTAGGCACTTAGGCTCCCTGTACCATGTCTGGGGAGAGTTAGATGTCCTCTGTGTATATCTATCTTCCTACTGTATTTTCCACTGCATGCATCCGATGAAGTGGGCTGTGGCCCACGAAAGCTTATGCTCAGATAAATGTGTTAGTCTCTAAGGCCACGTCCAGACTAGGAATTAAAATCGATTTTAGATACGCAACTTCAGCTACGAGAATAACGTAGCTGAAGTCGAATTTCTAAAATCGAGGTACTCACCAGTCTGGACGGGGCTCCATCGATGTCCGCGGCTCTCCGTGTCGATTCCGGAACTCCGTTCGGATTGATGGAGTTCCGGAATCGATGTAAGCGCGCTCGGGGATCGATACACCGCGTCCAGACTAGACGCGATATATCGATCCCCGAGCAATCGATTTTAACCCGCCGATGCCGCGGGTTAGTCTGGACGAGGGCTAAGGTGCCACAAGGACTCCTGATCTTTTTCCTTTGAGCATAAGAGTGAGATTCACAGAGCCCAGCAAGCTGAGCAGAAAGCTGCTAATGCTAGGGAATGCTGAGAGAGGCTTGTGGCCTAAACCAGCCCTCTGAGTGATTTAGGTGCCTAAATCTAGACTGGAGGGAAGATCCTGCCTCTGCCCTGATTCACAGCCATTAACCCTTTAGTGGAGTTGGCACTTCAGAGGGTTTTTGAAAGAGACAACATTGGTGCTGCTGCTGCTGTGGTGGTGGTAGCTGATGCCTTGGCCCTCCCTCCCATCCCCTTATAATCTTTTTCCCAGTGGTTAGAGCACTCACCCAGGCGGTGGGAGACCCATGTTCAAATCACTCCTCTGCCTCCTTGAAAAAGAAATTTGAACTTGGCTCTCCCGCCTCTCATGAGAGTGCCCCAACCACTCAGATATTCTGGGCTGGGGTCTCTCTCAACCTTTCTTTTTCGAACCGAGCCGTTAAATATGTATTGGGCCAGAGAGAGAGAGTGAGAGAAAGTGATGCTGTAGGCCAGTGGTTAGTGGCATTTAGGCTCCTAAGTCTCTGTGAAACTAGTCCTTTGCGTCTGTGATTTTCTTTAACACTGTTTTCCAACCAGTACTGATGCTGAAATGGTCTTTTATTTCAAACCAGCTTTACACTCAACATGGAGCCTTAGCAAAACCGACAATCTAGACCACTTCTTTAGGAGCAGAGAACCATCTGCTTTACACCATCAAATCCCTAAAAGCACTGGTGCTAAACCAAGTGTTGAGGCTGCAGGGGCAATAACTCTTCTACTGGAAAAAGCCAGGAGAGTTTTAAAGCTTTTCACACAATACTTCCTTATTGTAGGAGGTTGCAATTATTCCCAGATTCTTCAGGCACTGATTCTATTGGACAGTCCTGAAAGATTGTGTACTCATAGTAAAGATAAGGAAATTTAACAACAAAGCATTCACTGGTTTCCCTCCCCCTCACCTGCTTTCACAGAAGGGAGTTATGCTCTCTTTGACAGAAATAATTTAATAAAAACCTTCATGCAAGATATGCCAAGAGTGACTTCCAGCTAGTAGGCATTTGGCACAGATCCTGTTGTTTTGCCCTAGGGGAGGCTTCCTTGTGGCTTACATTGCAGAATTGTTGTCTAAAGCCACAAAGGTTGTTAGTGAAGTCGTGGCTGCAGTAATATACAGGATGTTACAGACAGTGAGCCTGTCATAAACAGATAGCTAAGGGTTAATGTCTCTTTCACCTGTAAAGGGTTAACAAACAGTGACCTGCAACACCTGACCAGAGGACCAATCAGGAAACAAGATACTTTCAAAGCTCATGTGGAGGGAAGCCTTTGTGTGTTTTTTTGGGTTTGGCTTTGTTCTCTCTGGGTCCTGGACGGGACTGGAGGTGCAACCAGGTTTCTGCCAATCTCCCTGCTACAGTCTCTTATCTATTCAGAATAGTAAGTAAGTACAAAGGCGGTCATAGTCTTTTAACTTGTTTTTCTTTATTTGCAGATGTGTACTTGCTGGAAGTAGCTTAAATTGTGTTTCTGCTGGAGAAAGCTTCTTTCTATTGTCTATAAGCTAAAAAACCCTGTATATTTACCATCTTGATTACAGAGACAATTTTTATGTTTTTTCCTTCTTTATTGAAGTTTTCCTCTTTTTTAGAACCTAATTGATTTTTTTGGGTTATCTTTTGTAAGACTCCAGGGAAGGGAGTCTGCACTCACCAGGGAATTGGTGGGAGAAAGGAAAGGGAGGAGGGAAGAAAAACCTGCTCTCTCCATTTATCTCTCTATCTCTCTCCAGGGAAGAAGGGAGGGGGAAGGGAACATTCCTTTCGGGTGGGGATTCAAGGAATTGAATCACGGTGGTCTCGTAGTGTACCCAGGGCGGGAAGGAGCTGGGAGAAAGAAAGGAGGGGGAAGGGAAATGGTTTATTTCCCTTTGTTTTGAGACTCAAGGAATCTGGGTCTTGGGGGTCCCCCAGGGAAGGGTTTGGGGGGACCAGAGTGTATCAGGCCCTGAAATTTCTGATTGATGGCAGCGCTACAGAATCTAAGCTGGTAATTAAGCTTAGGGGAATTCATGCTAGTACCCATATTTTGGACACTAAGGTTCAGATTTGGGAATTATACTATGACAGAGCCTGATTCTCTCTACCTCAGTGCTTTAATGGTGTATGGGTGTAAAACAAGTTACTCCTAATTTACACTGGTACAAGAGGAGAACTGGGTCCAGTAAGTCTATTCTCTGAATGGGAAAAAGGATCCACTAAGCACTCGGTTGCACATGTCCTAAGCAGGCACAATTTCAACTGAAGTTCTAGCCGCCAAGATATCATTTCAAAGCAGTAACTTCACTGGGAGTTGAGCTTGTGCAAAGAATCTGTGATTAGGTGATAAATCTGTTCCTTACGTCTGGCCACCAGTACTCATACAAACTCATGAACAATGAGAATGCAGTAGAGAGTAACAACACTTAGTTATATATGTATGTGTCTGCAAAGAGCGCAGTAGTCCCCTACCACTATGTAATCTGGCTGCTTCTACAACAATCAAACCCAGTGCACATGGGAGTTCGGGGGAGCAAGAGGACCAGCACGTGTGGGGAGATTGGGATAGAACTATTATGCAGAGTTAGAGTGGCTGGGACTGGCTTCCCAGATCATTATTCTCTGTGTTCTAGTAGTGCTAAATGCCAGTTTCAGTGAAAGGGGTCCTATTGTGCTAGACTCTGTACAAACATGTAACAGTCCTTGGACTAAAGAGATTATGCTGATATGAGAGAGAGGAATAATATACCATGGAGCAGAGTGAGGTTGGGATTTACCTCCTCCTTGGACTTGTGCATAAGTGGATATAACAAGAACTGATATGTACCTTATTTAGTACAGTTTGTATTTAAATGCCAGATATAGCACTTGATCAGATTTCATCCAATGTAAATACAAACTTTGTTTAAATGACCATTGTTTGCTATGAGCATGTCTAATTTTTCACCTAATAGCCATTTCAGAGATTACTCTGTACTGGGGTAGTCAGTTATTTTTTGTGAAGGTCCACATTTCTTGGTCAGGGAATAATCAAGGTCCAGACTCCAGAGAAAATAATAAATAAATAATAATTATAAGTAAATACAAAGATTTCAGGTCCATTCAAAAGCATCTGGTGGTCTGGATTTGGCCAGCAGTCCACCTGTTGACTACCCCTGCAATACACATTAATGTGATTAGCATTTCTTAACTACGCTTTTTCATTGTAATTATTCAGATCCCTATGTGAAAATCCATCTGATGCAGAATGGTAAGAGACTGAAGAAGAAAAAGACAACAATTAAAAAGAACACTCTGAACCCCTACTACAATGAATCGTTCAGCTTTGAGGTACCCTTTGAGCAAATCCAGGTAATGTCAAACCCTGCTTTCCCCTTCCTCTGAATTCCATTTCTCAGCCCTCATAAATATTTAACAGGGACCTTGTTAATTCTGAAGTGTGCATACCTTCATTAGCACCTATGTGCCAGCCCCGCTTTACGGTAGATGAGTGTGACTGCTTCAAGAGGGAAATGATAACATGCACAGAACTTATGAAGTGTTGATTCATCAGTGAAAAATGGATAACTGATGTTTTATGGTCAGAAGCAATGATTCCAAAAAAAAAAAAAAAAACCAAACAGGAAGATAGTGGTAAGAGAAGAAATGCAATGACAAAAATTATAGGGATAGGAGTTAAATGAGTTTTGGCCATTTTTCCCATATCATATTCATTATTTAATTAGCCTCATCATATCTGTGGTATCTGGGGATGGAGGTGTGATGTGCAGTTTCAGTACAAAGGCTCCAGTGGCTCCATGGAGTCGGGCCCATGCTCAGAAGGGGTCCTAGCCTGCTCTGCTTCCACTGCACCCCAAGACCCCACTGGCTCCCCCGGCCTACCACTTGCACTTCTCGGCCTGCCCACCGGCTGGCTGAGGGCTCCTCCACACTCCCTGGCCCCACCCCCTGCTCCTCTCAACCCCCTGGTTGGACCCCAATGCACCTCTGGCTCCGGGCAGTCTCTGCTTCCCACCCCCTGTGAGCCCCCACCTGTCTCCCCGGAGCTGAGCTGCCTGGGACTGGTACAGAAGTCTGGCCAGTCTCAGCCAGGTGTGGGGGGAGACAGTGCAGAGGGCTTGGCTGGGCAGGCCCTGACCTAGCTGATCGCGCCACTCCCAAGGGGCCGGAGTGATTCCCGGCCCTGGGACCAGCCCTGGCTGTGCTGCTGGCTCAGCCCAGTAGACACAGTCGCCTTCCAGCAGGGCAGGTGAGTGCGGCTGGGTGGCAGGGCTTGGGGGAATGGGTCTGTGGGGAGCATTGGGGGGTGCTAGGCTGTGAAGGGGCAGAGAGAATCAGTGTGTGTTGGGGCACTAGGTAGTAATGGTTCTGTGGGGGGGGTGCTTGCCTGTTGTGGTAGGGTTGAGGGCAAGGGTGGTGTTGTGCAGGGCACTGTACATTTGTGGGTGGAGCTGGCGGTGCTGGGCATAGTGGGTCCGGGTGGCCTCTGGCCATAGGGAGTAGGGGGGGCGTAGGGGGAGGGGGCAGTGTGGTGTGGCGTAGGCCCACCCCTTAGGGAAGGGGCATGCTGGCAGCACAGAGCCAGGCAGGCCACTGTGCGTCTGGCAACTGCTGCTTTGTAAATAGTACCCTCGTATTGGGAAGAGCAGGGCCTCCCCTGCCATGCTATGCCCCATTGCCTCTGGCTGGCCTCTTACTCCAGGGACTAACCTCCCAGTGCCATGCTCCATTGCCTCCATGGGGGCCCACAAATATGTTTGGCGCCGGGCCCACAACAGGTTAATCCAGCCCTGGCAGTTATAGTTCCTGTTGTTTGGAATAAAATGCTTAAACACAAGTAAGTTAACTGACAGACCAAGAAAAAAATTCAAAAGCAGCTAAGTCCCATTTTCAAAAGTGATTTAGTAGCTAGATTTATCTAAATATCTCAGTATTCAGGCACCTAAATATAAAAAAATTAATGGGAATTAGGCACCTAACTCACTTACATGCTTTTGTAAGTGGCTCTTGGGAGCATAAGTGTCCAAGGCCCTGATTTTCAAAGGTATTTAGGCACCTAGCCCTCTTTGAAATCAATGGGCCTAAATATCTTTGAGGAGCCTGGCCTAAGTCACTTATGAAAATTGGACTTAGGTACATTTGAAAATTTTACCTGTCATGTTTAATTGTTTCAAATTTAACTTTCTTGTGGTTCTGTTAGAATGGTTTTATTACTGGTTCCCTCATCAGGAAGTCTCAATTCAAAAATGTGTAATCGGGGACCAATATCATAAGTCACTGTATTTAGGTGTTTGTTATAAGAAACTAGTTTCAAAGGTAAGTTGTGGCTATGTTACTTCCATTTATAGAAAAACATATTTAAACATTATTTAAATGAATACTGTAAATGTTGCTGTGACCTTTGGTACTTCAAATATAACATTTGCTCAGGTAAACTTCCACTAACATGTCAGGTAATGCAATAATGGTTATACCAGGTCCAAGATCATTAGAGAGCAAAGAAAGGGATCATGGAGGCAAAGCAGAGTTGTCAAAACGAGTAGAAACAGCTTGTTAGCAGCACCAATGTGGACCGTAAAACAGGATACAAATAATGTCTTTCAACAACCTCATCATAAATTCAGATTTGTGTATTTGTGAACAGTCTGCAGCTATATGTGCACACAGAATTGTGCAACAGAGAGAGGTGATCCTGAAGCACAGAGTTTTTTAAAAAAAGACTTTAGTGAACTGCTATCTTAAAAGTGCTGAATCGACCCCACTGGAGTGTGAAATCCTACACAGGACAAGCGCAAAATAGGCAGCTACCCCATTCTGTTCTGCAAGTGTTCAGCTGTTAGCCTCTGAGTGTGAAAGAATAGTTCAGCCTCCATGCCCACTCTGGCCACTCTGCTGAGATTGCTAATGCAGGTGCTTATTGCTATTAATGGTCTTTTATAGCAATATTCACAGACATTTGCACTGAAACCTACATTTTAAATAGGCCACCAATCAGCCACCAGATGGCAATGATTTTCAGTCACTAGTTAAGCCATGCAGATTTGAACCAGTGACCAAAAGATGAAACTCATTTCATGATCAATCCTTTGAGCCCTCCATTCCCACCCTCTCAAGGCCACAACACTGTTTGTACTGTGTCCAACCTTGGCGGTATGACAATAAAAAAAAAAATTCCACTAGTCATTAGGCTAATGGTTCCCAGTAACATCAGGCATTTTATTTTGTACCGTAATAAGAATTTTAAACAGTCTTACATTAAGATAAAGCCAATACACTTTAAGGCAATGATCATACCCTGCTCTAATACATAAATGTCCTTTTAGGATGATCATTGACAATAAAAGCAAATACACTGCAAGCAACATTATGTTGTAAGACATCATTCTGGCTTCTAGAAATAGAAGCATGAAGGATATTGCATTTTATCATGAATGGTCTTGGCGAAGAGAGTCTGAGTTTGATGGGCACTTTTGCCATAAATGATTATGTAAATACTTACATGCCTGGAGCTCTCATATCCTCCTCTGGCTCATTGATTTGTGCACTCTCTCATGGAAAGGGGCTGTAAAGAGTCATTATGACTCAGCTCTTGAAGCCTTTACTCACAGGAGTAATCCCATTAATTGTAGTGGAACTACTACTGCAAGTAAGGACTGCAGGATCTGGCCTTTTTAGAATAAAAGGATGATGGACCCCTTGGCACTAAAAATATTTATCTTTGTAAATTACGTTTTCCCGCAATTCATAAAACCTACCTGTAGAAACAAATCCCAGTCTATCATGAATCTAGGAGCTGGGTACATTTATAATATCATGAAGCAGAGTCAGGAAAACAGGCATACATTCATCTTTTAAAATGAAAGTCTCAAAGGGAAAGTGTATACAGTTAAGTTAAATCAGCCTGAGGCTGTTTCATCTCAGATGCTAGGGGAATATGTTATGTTTGTGCTATTCAGACAAATAATAAGGACCAAATGAGTATACACGCACTTACTGATGCACAACATAGATACCCTGAGATTCACTTAGACTGGGCCATATGGGAGGCAATACATAAAACGGTGTAATATCCAATCTCATCCCATCCTCCTCAGCATGTAGATTACATTAGCCTGACTTGTCTTAGACTCTCTCATGCACCTAAATGTAATTTACACCCTTATGTAACAACTCTGAATTTGGTCTCCTGAGTCTACATTGCTGTCACTAACATGCTGGAGGACTAGAAAAGAGGCCTGGAACACAAAGTGCAACTAACAAGGAGACGAGTCTAAGAAGTTGTAAGTTACACTTCTGAATCTGATCCTCTGAGTTTGTGGGTGTAATTTACACAGTAGGGAGGATATAAGTTACACCAGCGTCAACACCTTTAGATTCACATCTCAAGTTAGCCCGACAAGCCTATGCCAGTCTAATCATCTTTCCACAAAAAACACAAGTTACGCTGTTAGTTTTTTCCTTAAAATATTGCCTCAGACCTTATTTGAATAAGAAATTTGATTAGAAGAAAGCTGTGGGAGGGACTTTGGCTCAGGATCCACCTACAGTAGTTTTCCTGGAACATGCTGTTTGTTGTCCTGCTTTGGTGTCCTGGCTTCTATTCCCAGCTTAGCCACTGACCAACCTTGGAGAAACTTAGGCACAGAGAGGGGGCAATGACTTGCCCATCTGTGAAATGAGGATAATGATGCTTACCTCCTTTATAATGCACTTTAAGGTTTGCTGATGAAGTTCACTATATAAGAGCTAGGTAGCATTATTATTGACTTCCAAGGTGCCTGCAAAAGCCTGTTCCATGGAAAAAGAAAGTGCACAGTAGTCATTTCACATGCTCTGTTGCTGCCTGCAAAAAACAATAGGACTCTGACTCCTATGTCATTCTGTTCGTTTGGGATTTCACATCAGAAGCCCAAATAAAAAGAAGAGAATAAACAGCTGTGGTTTTGCTCTGTGGGTGGGTTTCTTCTCCAGAAGGTTATACTTTTGCAGTCTTTTTTCCTATCGGAGCTGATTAAGATAATAAAAATTTGCATGTGGTTTTGAAGATGTATTTCATAATGGGCTAAAAAAAAAAGTATGCCCATACCTGGCTATCGTATTTTACTTCACACACACCCAAACCCTACTCACATGGTTCCTTTCAGCCAACCACTGCTTTCTTTTAGAATCTTTCTAATGTCCATGTCTTCAAACATGCAGAAACAGGAGCTACATCATCTTATCTTGATATCAATGAATATAGACCCAGGGTGCAGCCCTCTTGGAGGAGCCACCCTACACACCCTACACACTGGCTGTGTGTCCACGATCTGGGGAGCACAAGAACACTGGTGTATGCCACCTCTTGAGCTGCACTGTGCATTCCGTAGCCATAACAGAAGATCTCTTCCATACCAATCAATTGACATGGCCATTTTGATCTTGATTTCATTCATAGTAGTTTGCTACGTATTATTTCAGACTTTGAATTCTCATATCATTGGGAATCTGCTACGACTTATTGTGCTATCCACCCTCCCCCTTCTCAGCCACAAGCTCTGAATTCCAGTTCTGTACTGTATTTACCTGCAGGTCTTGCTCATTGCTCTTTCTTGTCTCCTTTTAGAAAGTACAAGTTGTTGTGACTGTTTTGGACTATGACAAGATTGGCAAGAATGATGCTATCGGGAAAGTCTTTGTGGGCTACAACAGCACTGGAGCAGAGCTACGACACTGGTCAGACATGCTGGCCAACCCCAGGCGACCCATTGCACAGTGGCACACCTTACAGGTTGAGGAAGAAGTAGACGCCATGCTTGCAGTCAAGAAGTAAACAAAAAAACAAAATAAGCCTTTCTGCATTTGCCCACATAGTGCTCTTTAGCCAGTATCTGTAAATACCTCAGTAATATGGGTCCTTTCCTTTTTCAGCCATGCGTCCCTAACACAGATGAGTGGTACTTAAAATCCTGTTTTAATTTGCACAACTTTAAATGTAGAGAGCCCTCTAAAGGCCTTTCATTTCACCACTGCCCCCAGATCTACTCTTCTTTTAAGCAATATGATGTGTAGATAGAGCATGACAGAAATTATTTATTGTATCACACAGTTGTATATACCAGTATGCTGAGAATTTATTTCTAGTTCGTGTATTTGTATGTTGTAAACGTTTCCTAATCTGTGTATATCTAGATGTTTTTAATAAGATGTTCTATTTTAAATTATGTAAATTGACTGAGATATAGGAGAGCTGATAATATATTATAGGGTAACTATTGTATCGTCTGCATTCCAGCAAAAATTCCAACTTGTAAGGCACTAGTAGTGTTACACTGACATATTAAAGGACAACTTAAATCTGAGCTTTCAAGTGAACCATTTAAAATAACAAGATATGCCTACGCAGTACACCTTGGAGGGGTGAATCCAATTTTGTAGACTTCTTTTTCATAGGCAACTTAGCATGATCTGAGCAGCTCCATGGCTGACCTCAAGGAAGCGTAGCCAATAGATCATTTTTTTCTGTATATATTTAAAAAACTGAAATCATGGCTTTACACTGACAATTGAGGAAGCAGTTCCATGGGAGGTAATTTCACATAACAACAACATGGGGGAGATTGTGTAGGGGGTGGGAGGGAATTTCAGCAGTAATGAAATGCTGCATAGAACCATGAAAAAAAAAGTAGCTCTCCATTATCACCTTTATACAAAATTAACATACTGTGAATTCCAGTTGTGATTTCACATTCTAGGATTCTAATGAGTTTGCACATTAGACTTTGTAACAAAATATTTTATTATACTAACAGATTAGAAGGAATGCAGAATATTTTTAAGCACAGCTGTGTATGTTTATTATACAAGTTTCATGGTGAACAGACAGTATTGTAATCCCATCAAAAGAAGACAAAAATTAGCCATAGTTCTGAATGCACTTCAAAGTAAGCCAAAAGAGAACAGCGAGTGACCTTTTTATATACTATTTATACTTAAGTTTTAATTTGTCCTTTAAAAACAAGTGAAACAAAACAAACAAGTTCAAGAAAACTGAAGCAACCTCTTATGTATACTAGATGCTCGTTTCATGAGGAGTTTTTAAATGTTTTCAATGTTATTCTGTAGTAAATGGCACTATTATAAAGCTATTAGTCTTTCCATAAGAGTCTTGAAAGACTGCTCTGTGTACCACTGTGACTGCCGTGTGTGCTTAGAAATGTAGTTTTCTCAGTGGATAGCAATCAATTTATTCCGTAGTGATATTGTACTAATACTGCCATTCCCTTCTACTGCACTGCCGAAGGAATGCATAGCACAATCAGTTCTAGTTACTATGGACCAATTTAGAACTGACACGCTATGCATTGGGCAAGGATGTTATATAGATTGGGATGACCACACAGCATTTTGTCCAGCACTGTGCAATATTCCACATTCCGCCCCCTTTCCCTCCACCCCCCCATTTGTAGACAGTTTTGTCTCATGGCTAGACAGCATATGATCTCAGATTATAGCATTTCATCCTGTCATTTTGGGCATTACATTTTATCTCACATCTCATCCTTTGAGACTTTATTTTACGGACTGTGAATATATTTATAATGCTTTGAAGACTTAGTTCTTTTCAGTACCACTAAACACCAAAAAATGTGATTTTCTTTAAATAAAATAAAATAAAGCTATAGCCTGAAATTATGTTAAACTAAACAGGGGTGTGAGCAATGGAGTCCATACTGAAAAATAAATTCCCCAAGCCCCTCCAGATTTTACTTATGAGGGATAAGGTGTAGCCCTACAGAATTCAGCCCATGTGTAGCAAACCAACCCAACTCTCATTAAATTGGGAAGCACAAAATGGATATGAATGAAACCACTATAGTCTCTCCCCGCTCCAAAATATAAGAATAGCAACACTGATCATTTTTAGAGTTGTTTCTTTTGACGTGAAACATGGAAAAGGCACAACTGAGGCATATTCTGAGATAACGTGTGAACACAGTAAGTGTCAAGCTGGAATATTTTTTAAAGGACCAAATCCCACCAGAGAAAGGAACTAGGTTGACAAAGTTGCAGCCAAGAACAGGTATTCAGCTTCATGATATCCAGCTTTAAGTTGTTCATTCAAGAAATTTGCAGGTTCAAACTGCCAGAACCGATTCATTGTGTTAAGGTATTCTTAATGCATTCTCTTCCTACACTGCCAGACTGAATGTCACCAGAGAATTGGTTTGTAATGTACTATGACTGTCAGAGACCGAACCTGCTATATCACCAAGATGATATATTCAAAGAAGCCACATGTACCTTTCTGACAAAGCTGTGTAAAGTATTAGAATCTGATGCTGTAGAAAGATCCTAGTTGCCTTTGTGTATATTTACTGCCTGCTTGAGTGTTTCTACATGTGGGTTTTCTCTGTATCTTGTAGAAATGTTTGGGGTGTTTTATCCTGCCATATTGCTCGTGACCCACGAGCTGACAACTTTAGCTGTATTTTACCTTCATTTTTGATGAGGTGGTTTATATTTTGTTTCACTTTGTGTAGTAAATCCCCCAGTAGAGTTGTCATTAAAATAACATACATAGATATTCAATAAAAATGTTTTATTTCCTGTTGATGTCTCAGTGTTTCAACTCTTTTGATTTAAAATAAAAAAGATGTTGCTCCCTAATGTTTATGAGCCCAGTCACAGTCTGGCTTCACTCTGATACAAGTGGACAAGTAACCAAAAATCTCAAACTTAAGAGCTGCCTGGTCTCTGTAAATATAAGGGCTAACTACGAAGAAAACCTGGACGCTGTAAATGTGCTTCCATTACTTTCCATCAGTCAAGCGCAATGAATTGTTTTTACAGCTCAAGTACTGTTTTCCCAAGTGGTTTGAAGTACTAAGTGTTTATTGATGTCTACATTATGATTTAGAACTCATACTGCCCCTTCAGGAAATGCGTTAGCTTCTATACAGAGCCAACAAGCGAGCCCACCCAACCGGCTTCTATCCATTGACTTTGTGTTAAAGTGACAAACATCAGAAGAAATACTCATCTTTTTATTTAATTTCCACTCCAAATAGTGAGGTACTTGACTGCAATATCTGGAGGAACATGACCAGTGGCAACACAAAGCACAGAGAAATGGTTCAGGATTTAAGTAACTCCTTCCAAAAAGAATGGTAAAAAATGAAGTAAGTTTATAAAGGCGTTTAACAGTCATTTAACATTTACAAATACTTATCACTCTGTGGGACTCCACCTACTGTCATTGCTTTCCTGTTCTCAGACCAGGAGATAACTCTTTTGTTGAATCCCACACAGTGGTAATTGTTGATAAATATCTTTTGGCAGCAACCTCTGTATTGCACAACTGTTCACCAAGAAGTATAGTATCAGGGGTAGCAGTGTTAGTCTGTATCCACAAAAACAATGAGGAGTCTGGTGGCACCTTAAAGACTAACCGATTTATTTGGGCATAAGCTTTTCTGGGTAAAAAACCCACTTCTTCAGATGCATGGAGTCACGAAAGCTTTTGCCCTAATAAATCAGTTAGTCTTTAAGGTGCCACTGGACTCCTCATTGTTCAAGAAGTATAGCTTGTTTTCGAATTGGTTTTGTATTTTTTTTTCATTTTTTACACATCCCAGATTATTTTGTTTATCAGTTATACTGCCACCACATCATTTCATTTGCATTCAGCGCTAAGAGTAGTTTTCCATGATCCTCTTTACTGTTCGAATAGCATTTGCACAGTACAGTGTGTTAGGCTGGTTCCCTCTCTCCTCTAGGCCTTGATTCAGCAGCCCATCCCTATTCAGTAGAGTACTTCTGTCAAAGAGAAATTAAGCACATGCTTAAGTGCTTTGCTCAACAAGGACAGATGTAAGAACATGCTTAAAAGCTTTGCTAAATGTGGGGCTCTAGTGCTGCCCTTTCTAAGAATAAATGACAGCCTTACAGTCAGTGTTTAAGACCAGCTTGGACCACCAGCTCATTTAATCTGACCTCCATACAGCACAGGCCATCAACACACTGAACCGAGCAACTGAAAATTAGACCAAAGTATTACAGTCCACAGGAACCTAGACTGTTATGTGTCACAGGCAAGGGACAAAAACATTATTTGACAGATAATTCTGGCAAGTGGCCCCCACCCACATGCTGCAGAGAAAGGTGAAGCACCTCCCCATGGTCACAGCTAAGCTGACCTCAGGGAAAATTCCTTCCCGCTCCCCGACATATGGTGAGCAGTTAAACCCTGAGTATATCACCAAGAACCAACCAGCCATGCCCCTGACAGACAGGGAATACTCGATGTCACCTCAGAGCTCTGGTCCACCCTGCCCAGTGTCCCATCTCCAGCCATGGACATCCCAGATGCTGCAGAGAAAGATGATTTTTAAAAAAAAACTGAATACATTCAGCAGGGGAGAGAGAGAATCCCTTCTTGACCGCTGCAGGTGGCCAGGTGGAACTTTAGGCACATAAGACAAACCAGAAGTGAGCCACAGGGCTGCTAACTCCTGCTCCCACACACAACAATCAACCCTGTCATATAGTTGCACTCATAAATCTGTCCAGCTCTTTCTAAGTTGTTTGCTCCCACAACTCCTTTTACAAGGCTGGTCCAGAACCTCACCCTGAGATAGTTAGAAACCTTCTAATCTCCAGCCTCAATTTGTTCATGGCCACTTTATATCTATTTGTTCTTGTGCCAATCTTGTTCTTCATCTTAAATTTTAACTCTTTGCCCTCCCTGGTCTTTTCTTATAAAGAGTACTCGTATCCCCTCTCAGCCTTCTTTTTTTTGCTAGACTGAAGAAGCCAGGCTCTTTTAGTCTCATCTCATACGAGAGGCCCTCCATTCCCTGGTCATCTTATAGCTTTTCTCTATACTTGTTTCAGTTTAACTTCGTCTTTCTTGAACATGGGTAACCAAAAATGTACACGGTATTCCCAGTGAGGTCTTTCCAGTGCTTTGAACAAAGTCATTAATAACACTGTATCTGTGTAAATGCATTGCCTGATACATCCTAGGCTCACATTGGTGGTTCACAGTCATCCTGTGACCAATCCACATACCCAGGCTCTCACCTTGGCTATCATTTCCAATCAATAAGGCCCCCAGCTTATAGCAGAAATTCTTATTATTAGAGTCTAAGTGCATGACCTTGCATGTTGTACTATTGAATTTCATGCCATGTCTATCATTCCAGTCTTCAAGATCATCCAGATCTTCCTGTATAATAGGCCAATCCTCCTCTGTATTGCTGGTGCCTGCTAACTTTGTGTCATCAATAAAATTTCATTAGTATTCTCCTACCTTTTGTGCCAAGATCATAATAGGCTTGATTGCAGCTCAGGTTTGAGAGCCCTCAAAGCCTACTGAACACCATGAAGAAGTTCAGCACCTCACAGGTGTGCCAAGCAGCTTACAGGATCAAACTCAAAATATGGAAAATGACACAACTCATTGTATTTTATGGTAGCCTTAAGAAGAAATATATGTATCAACAAAGCAGCCATGTAACCAAAGAAGACTTGCTTTTGTTCTTATCTAGCCCTATGAATTGTCTCAGCAGCAGCTTCAGCAGATGCTCAGAGTTAGTCAGTGGGTGTCTTTACAGCCTTCTGGAACCCTTAGCCAGTCTCCCAATTCAATCTACCAGATAAACCTGACCTTGCTGAGAATGCCTTAAGATGCTAATGCTGGCAGACTATTCAGAATGTCCTCTCCTCCCCTAGTCACACTGTTCCCCTGCCAACCAACCAAAACCTTGTGTAGCTGCCAGCTCCAAGCAAGACAAAGCAGTCATACGTCTTCTCAAGTCTTCAAAGTGATCTTGAGAGCAGTCAGGCTTTCAGGTAAATGATGCATGGAATCTACAGCCACATATTGTCAGAGAAACTGCGAGGTGCTGCAGCGTACATAATTTCCCATGAGCTGCAAGTGGTACCAACATCAGGAGAAATTGGCTTCTTTTTCTCCTTTCTTTCTAAGCTTCTGCATGTTCATAAGAAGCATCTGGTGCCTCGGCTCAGTAGCTTCTGATCCCATATGAGCAGGAGATTGCTTGAACACAGTTTTTCCACTTTGTCCTAGCGCATAGGAAAAAACAAACAAAACAAACCCCCATGCTTCCGTTATCTGCTCAGTTTCCATTCTTATCAGCCATTTTAGCTGATTTTCAAAATGCTAGCCTTATGTCAGCCAAAATCAGTTTTTCTACCATGGATACTCAGTTAATCTTGTCTTTACAACTAACATAAGGGGAAAAATGCTTCAGATAATCACTGTTACACTAAGTGGGAAAAGCAGCAAAAATTACTCATTTTATTCAGCTCATTTAACCCCTAATCAACTGTCAAGTAAAATATTTTTCCCAACTGACAGCCTCAGTTAGCAAGGACCTACATCTCTCAATCACTTTTCACATCATGAGTTACTGAAAGAAAGCTAATTGCCTCTTACTTATGCAAAATGAGAATGAGAACGTTATATATTCTGATTACTGTATGGGCCAGTTTCCTTATTTATTTTTCCATTAGTATTTTCATTTTATATATTGCCAGATCAACTCCTTACTCTTAAAACTGATTTCTCAAGATACGCATTTAAAAAAAAATTACTGCCAGATTCCTGTTTCTGGTGTCAGTTTAGGCACAGTTTTATTATCCACACTTAATGTTTTTTTAATTTTTAAGAATGTTCAGCGTGCTAAAAGTTATTTTTCCCCACTCCTACAGATACCAGTGTTGGTAGGACTTTCTTAGGTCACAGGAAAAACAAACACATCATTTTCTGTCTTTGAGTGATACAGTAGTGGCCTTCGGCAATTTTGCCGAAGATAAATAGTTACGGTTACCTCGTTAGCTGCAACACTCCTCTGTACTTAATATAGGGTAGACACTGAATATTGCAAATATTGAGATTACCTAATTTCACTCAAAAGTTTAGGGGTGAAGAGTTATGTTCTGCAAAGCGGTATTAACCAGTATGGTACTTGGCGATTACTACAGTAATGGTCTCTGAAACAGGTAGCATCACCAAGTAGTTTATTAAGATTTTTCCCATATTCAGTATAAAATTACCTTTAATTACTAAGGACATATCCTGTGTGATACTTAGTGGCTCTTCTGAGACACCAAACCTGCCAATGGGAAGCAAGAGTTTTACTGAGCTTTTTAAGCTCCCTGAGCATGGATTGTCTTTTTATTGTCTGTGTGTACAGTGCCTAGCACAATGAGGCCTGGATCAGCGGTCTCTAGGCACTGCTCACAATATAAATAAATAATGGGGACTTGACCTCACACAGGATTGTGCCCACCGTGTGACTCCTCAAGCTGAGCTCTTAAACTGATTCAGGGAAGATTTATTAACTCTCAGTATTGACAGGTACTATATGTATCATCATTATTTAAAAACATTAAGTCATGAAAACACTACACAGGCTACTAAACTAATGCCACTAAACAGCAGTGCTATTAAAAGCAGCCTTTTGCCAAAGACAAGGAAGGCATAATTCCGAGTGGCCATTATACATTAAATCTAATCTCCAAGCCTATCCCACATTCCTTCACAAATCCCTCAACATTTTACCACTTCATCCTTCCAGCCCTCTTATCTATGATTCCAGGGACATCTCAGCCCTTATAGTCTTATCACATGTATTGCACTTGGCCAGGGATGCCTATTCTTTCATCTTGTCTCTTTTTCCTAAAACATAACTCACATCACCTCTAAGAAGTTGTTTCCAGTGCACTGAACATGGATTTGTCATCAAAAAAATTCCAAGTATGGGCTTAGGACAAATGATCTATGGGACAAGATAAACTTATCACAAGGAAGTGGCCTGTGACTGTAAATCCTGATTGAAAGTCTGTCAGTTTGGCACTCGGAATGTACCATTGCAGTCAATTGTTTCACACCTCGTCAAAAATGCTATCATCCACTTGTTCTGGCAAAAGACAAAATGGAGTGTACTCACGCATATCCCACTTGTCACATTTTCTTCTTTAGGAGAATGGCAATTTTATTAAGCCAATTTCTTGGAGACATTTTCTGTGACATTCAGAAACCCAACAGGTTTTTCATATGCTTTTCTGAGTTTCTTTTTCTTATAAAAGGTTGTCCTACTCTTACACCATGAGGGTTCAGATTTTCAAATATGATTCACTGAAATTAATAATGTGTGGTTAACTTGCATCGTTGACTTTGACAATCTACACTTAACTTTGGTAATGTTTTTCAAGGTTCTCAGAGTTTTTGCTCATTCTTGCCTCAGAGCTGATCTTGACTGACAAGATCCTGGATGGAATTTTTTACGGAAATTAAGTGATCATAGGTTGAGAGGTAGAGCTCTCATCATGGATTAAAAAATGGCTACGAAATAAATCAAAGATTAAAATAAGTGATCAGTTTTCAATATGCCATGAAATTAATGGTAACGTTCCAAAAGGCTCGGTACTGGAACTGATATTTATTAATGATCTTGAAAGAAGAGCTGAACAGTGAGGTGCTGCATTTGGCAATGCACAAAATTATTTATGTTGGAACAGATCTGAATTATGAACCCATCTCTAAGTTCAGATACTTTAGTAATAAATATCCATGTAGGCACTTCTGCCTACAAATATTGATTACTTTTTTTACAGTGGTCCATATGCATGTGTGTAATAGCTCCAAAAGATACCAAATAAGGCGTAGAAACCACAACTGCTGCCCACGTCATTAATGAAAAGCCATTAATGAATAAGATGACAGAACCCCTTACACTTATACGGAACCATTACAACAAAAACAAGCTCTTCTTGTTGATGATCTCCTGGCCATACTACGTGCATGCACATGCAGGATGCAACTAAAAGTTCACAATGAACTATACATTGAATATTTTAAGCAAGACACAAGAAGAGGAGGTTACTTACTGTAATTGGAGGCTCTTACAGATGTGTGGGCCCTACCCACATTTCACACGTGGGGTGTGCATATATGCCTTGTGCCTGAGTCCAAAGTTTTCTCCAAGCAGTGTCTGTTGATCTGCATATGTGCAATGTCTTCTCTCGTGCTTCTGACCGAGGGTATAAGGTGCGGTCTGGGTCAACGCCATTCCAGTTCCTCCTCTTACCACAATGCAATCAAATCTGAAGCAGAGGGGAAGGAGGGTGAATAGTGGAATACAGATAGGGACCATACATCTTGAAGAACCTCCAGTTACAGTAAGTAACCTCCTCGTCTTCAGTCATGGTCCCTATGAGTATTTAACACATGCAAGCAGTGATTAGTGTGGAGATAGGTGCGAGGAGGCTGGTGGCAAAGCAGTTTGTAATACAGCCCTTCCTACTGCTGCAGCCATGACTGTCGCTTGAATCAAGGTGTAGTGTGCTGTAAACAAGTGGCCAGATCACTGTGTTGTGGCTTCACAAATGTCCTGCAATGGGATGGTCAATAACAATGCCGTAGAGGCAGCCTGCGCCTGCGTAGAGTGAGCTGTAACTCTCCCAGGAGAGGGAGAGTTTGCTATCTTATAGCATTCTAGTATGCAACCCATGACCTATGTAGAAATTGTCTGTGAGGATATGGCTTGACCCGCCCCTTGATCTTTTGCCCTCACAACAGAAAGTCTTGGACACTTTCTAATGGTCTTTGCAGATAAATAGTAGGCGTGTCTGACGTTAAGGGAGTGCAGTTTCTTGTCTTAAGGTGAGGCATGTGGCTGATTGGTTGAGATGGAATTCAGCCACTACGTTGGGGAGGAATTTGGGGTGTAACTGTAGGGAAATCTTCTCCATGTGAAAAACCATGTAGAGGAGGTCTGCCATCGTGGCAGTAGCTCACTGACTGACCTGGCTGAAGTGATGGCTACTGAGAATGCCACTTTCATGGAAAGGTGGCTCATGATACAGATTGCCATACATTTGAAGGGAGGCCCTGTGAGAGATACAAGGTTAAGATCCCACTGGGGCATGGGTTTACCAACTGGTGGGATGGTTCTGAGCAACGCTTTCCTAAAACATACTGTCATTGGGTGTATGAAGCTAGGGAGTCCCTCTACTGGGGGAAAGAAGGCACTAAGCACCACTAGCTAAACCTATTGTCTTTAGGATGAGGATAAGTGGGCTGCTCACTGCAAACCTGGGAGGGAGAGGGGAGAAGCAGAGCGGTGGCTGCGTGCTCAGAGGAGCAGGCGGAGTGGAGGTGAACTACAGCAGTGAGGGGGGCAGGGAGGGCCGCAGGAAGTAACCCTGAGGGGAGGACGGAGGAACTGCTCCCTCTCCCCCCCCAAGCACGCCGCCGCTCTGCTTCTTCCCCAGATAGGAGGGGAAATGAGATGCGCCCGGGGGTGGGAGGCGGGGCCGTTCATTTGGGGAAGGGGCAGAGTTGGGGCAGGGCCGGGGGGGCACGGGAAATTTTTTTTGCTTGGGGCAGCAAAAAACTTGGAGTTGGCCCTGGCACATTCTAAGTCTGATGCCCACCCAAACACCAGGCCATGAGGTGGAGGGAGCTCGGATTGAGGCACCTGAGCTGCCCATGATCCTCTGTGAGAAGAACTGGGAACTGCCAGACCTGACTGGTGGAAAGTCTCAGGAGGTCTGTGAATCAGAATTCCTGGGGGCAATAGGGTGTTGGGAGGATGCCCATGTCCCCATCCTGGCAAACTTTCAGGAGAACTTGAGGTATAAGGGGAATGGGGGAAAAGCATATTGAAGGTCACCTGCCCAGGGGAGCAGGAGAGCAGCACCATGAGAGGCGCTGCTTACCGCCCCCCCCCCAGCAGAACATGCTCGTTGATATAGACAGCCGAGGTCAGACCCACCAACAGCAATTCTGGGCCCCGGAGCAGAACAGTCAATGAGCCCCCTACCAAGGGATGGCTGAGGTTTGATTCATGCAGGGTGGGCTGGAGCCAGACCCCACGTTGCTGCTGGCATCATGGACACAGAGCTGGACCATGTGTGGCAGCTGGTCCACGCATGCACAAGCCACGCCCATTCAGATGCAGTCCACCTAGCATTTGGGCAGTGCTGCACCTTGGTGCTGTCTCAAGACCGTAGGTGAGGAAATGAAACTGGTAGTGCCACTGCCCCTCCTTGAATCAGAGGGACCTCCTGTGAGATGGGTTAATGTCGACATGGAAATACGCATCTTTCATGTCTAGACACACACTCCCTCCTGGAAGGAGGAGATTATCAGCGTCAATGTGCCCATGCTGAATTTCAGCTTCCTGATGAAAATATTGAGAGGTTGACGGTCAGGATAGGCCTCTGCCTTGTTTTTTTGTTGTTTGTCTTTTTGGAACAAGGAAATATGGTGAGTAGAACACTCATCCCTGGTATTAGGCAGGACACCCTCTATCACAACCTTGAGAAGCAGAGCGTCTGATTCCCAATCATTTGTTGGGGTGGGTCCCTGGAGGGCAGGGGTGGGTCAAGTGGGAAGAAAAGGAACTCTATAGTATGGATAATCTCCAGTACCCAGATGACCTATCAAGGTCCCTTCCAGTCCTGTATTTCCATGATTATATCCAAATCACAGAATTGGAAGGGACCTCGAGAGGTCACCTAGTCCAGTCCCCTGCACTCAAGGCAGGACTAAGCATTATTTAGACCATCCCTGATAGGTGTTTGTCTAACCTGCTCTTAAAAATCCCCAATGATGGAGATTCCACAACATCCCTAGGCAATTTATTCCAGTGCTTAACCACCCTGACAGTTAGGAAGTTTTTCCTAATGTCCAACCTAAACCACCCTTGCTGCAATTTAAGCCCATTGCTTCTTGTCCTAGCCTCAGAGGTTAAGAACAATTTTTTGCTCTCGTCCTTGTAACAACCTGTAATGTACTTGAAAACTGCTTTCATGTCCCCTCTTAGCCCTCGTCCAGACTAACCCGCGGCATCGGCGGGTTAAAATCGATTGCTCGGGGATCGATATATCGCGTCTAGTCTGGACGCGGTGTATCGATCCCCGAGCGCACTTACATCGATTCCGGAACTCCATCAATCCGAACGGAGTTCCGGAATCGACACGGAGAGCCGCGGACATCGATGCGGCGCCGTCCAGACTGGTGAGTACCTCGATTTTAGAAATTCGACTTCAGCTACGTTATTCTCGTAGCTGAAGTTGCGTATCTAAAATCGATTTTAATTCCTAGTCTGGACGTGGCCTTAGTCTTCTCTTCTCCAGACTAAACAAATCCAATTTTTTCAATCTTCCCTTATAGGTCATGTTTTGAGGGAAGATTGAAAAAATTGAGTTTGTTTAGTCTGGAGAAGAGAAAACAGAGGGGAATTCAAATTCAAATTCCCAATTTCACATCAGCATTATATTCAGCATATGTTGTGTTCTATAAATACTTTGCGGTTCAATAGTGTCTTCCACCCAAAGTGCTTTACAAATAGCGAACTGAGCCTCAAGATGCTTTATAGGGAAGTATGTTGATGTAAAAGCGTACTGTAGGATCTGGCAAAGATTTGGGAGAGCTCTTCTGTTGAATCTCCATGGCAGCCAGATCAATAGCTTTACCAGACGATATTAAAGGATTTGAGTCTATCTGCAGCAGAGGGGCACTGCAGGGAGCACCCCAGAAACCAGCCAAGCTCAGGTGAAAGCACTTCCACGTTTATTTTTGTTGCCATTTAAATTAATAGCAAAGAAACTCCAGAAAGTGAGTATGTATGGAGCCTGTCTACAGTCTATGCATTGGGTTAGACCATGTCCATGCTATGGGTGCTTCAGTGCTGCAGCTATAGCACCATAGTGTTGATGCATCCTACATCGACACAAGGGTTTTTTCCCCCAATCGCTATAGTTAATCCACTTGTCCAGGAGGCAATAGCTAGGTTGATGGAAGAATTCGTTCGTTGACCTCTCCAAGTATACACCAGGGGTAGGGTTGGTTTAACTATGGCACTCACCCTGAGAGCTGCAGCTACGTTGATCTAATTTTTAAGTGTAGAACAGGCCTTAGACACAGGTGGGAGTGCTCCATACTTATGGAACATATTATAGATGAAGAATTTGAGGTCCAGACAAAGGCAAGGAAGAAGTGCAGAGATGTGGGTTGTAGTCTGGGATCTGCTGTGAAACTCTCTGTGCTTTAGATACTAGAGCATTTTTTAAATTTGAGATTACAGCAAGGCAACCTTCAGCACGCGGCTCGCCAGAGTAAGCCCCTAGTGGGCTGGGACGGTTTGTTTACCTGCCACATCCGCAGGTTTGGCCGATCATAGCTCCCACTGACCATGGTTTGCCACTCAAGGCCAATGTGGGCTGCGGGAAGCAGCATGTGCTGAGGGACGTGCTAGCCGCTGCTTCTTGCAGCCCCCATTGGCCTGGGACAGCGAACCATGGCCAGTGGGAGCTGCAATCAGCCAAACCTGCAGATGCAGCAAGTAAACAAACTGGCCCGGCCCACCAGGGCGCTTACCCTGGCGAGCCGCATGCCGAAGGTTGCCGATCCCTGGATTACAGTCACTATAACAACTGAAATTTCATGTTAAAATTATGATGATATTCTTACAGTTTGTTATTTCTTAAGATTTAACATTAAAAAGAACAGACCTACAAAAGCTCTGAGCACTGTGCCTCAATCAGACTTGTAGCGGCCACCAATCCAGTAGCATAAATACTAATATACAAATAAATTTACTCCTCCACCCAGCAAGCTTAATTATCAAATGGTGATAATAATTTACCTTAATCAGCTGACAATAAAAATATCCAGAAAAAAAAACACACATCATACCTAGGCTGGCATCCTCATATAGGGTGACCAGATGTCCTGATTTTATAGGGAGAGTCCTGATATTTGAGGCTTTTTCTTATATGGGCACCTATTACCCCCGATACTCTGTTCCTATTTTTCATACTTGCTGTTTGGTCACCATATCCTCATATATCCCCCAAATAGATAATCAAATGTTGGTTATTTTGGACCAAAATAGGGAGCAAATTCCAGAGGTTGGGGGCCCTCTCTGAGAATATCCTGTGACCAGCCCCATTTCTTTTTTAGAAGTTTAAGCATGTCATAAAGTTTCTCAGATAAATGCATCTCCACTGGCCTGCAGGCCAGGATATTAATCATCATGATGTGCTCATAAAATCTGTTTTATTTTTACCCAAACCACTGTAGATCACACATTGCCCAGCTGATGTATTATCTTATTTATCATATAAAACCTTCATCAAGATGAAAGGAATGTTAGAAGATTTACAAAACAAAATACATTGTGGAAGAAACTAACTCCCACCATCGTCAGAGTGATTAACTTTTTATGATTGAGTTATCCTCATTTGCATTAATGGATAATTTCCTATGGTTTGTACCTCTCTCTACTCTGCACATGTTCATACGTTCCCTTTCTGCTCCCAGACCATATTTTAATCTCACAGTTTTCTTCCCCTCCTCCTATTGAGGACCATTGCTGTACCAAGGCCACATTTTTTTCATTAGGCTCCATCTTCCCCCATATTTTTATCATAATAATATGATGCCTCCCACCTCAGATGTTGATCCCACATATTTGCTAATCTAATCTATGACAGTATGGCTCACCTCTGCAGTGCTCCATCATTCATCTAGCCAACAAACAGCTCAAGTGTTAATTCTTCTCATTCTTCTCCTTTCTGTATCACTACTTCTATACCTCTTTCCAAGCCTTTACCTCATAATTGGTTCCCTCATGCATGGAAGAATCCCATGCACTGCTACAGACTAGGGACCAAGTGGCTAGGCAGCAGTTCTGCAAAAAAGGACCTAGGGGTTACAGTAGATGAGAAGCTGGATATGAATCAACAGTGTGCCCTTGTTGCCAAGAAGGCTAACAGCATTTTGGGCTGTATAAGTAAAAGCATTGTCCTTTATTCGGCATTGGTGAGGCCTCATCTGGAGTACTGTGTCCAGTTTTGGGCCCCACACTACAAGAAGGATGTGGAAAAATTGGAAAGAGTCCAATGGAGGGCAACAAAAATGATTAAGGGGCTGGAGCACATGACTTATGAGGAGAGGCTGAGGGAACTGGGATTATTTAGTCTGCAGAAGAGAAGAATGAGCAGGGATTTGATAGCTGCTTTCAACTACCTGAAAAGGGGTTCCAAAGAGGATGGATCTATTCTAGACTGTTCTCAGTGGTACCAGATGACAGAACAAGGACTAATGGTCTCAAGTTGCAGTGGGGGAGATTTATGTTGGACATTAGGAAAAACTTTTTCACTAGGAGCTTGGTGAAACACTGCAATGGGTTACCTTGGGAGGTGGAAGAATCTCCTTCCTTAGAGGTTTTTAAGGATAGGCTTGACAAAGTCTGGGCTGGGATGATTTAGTTGGGGATTGATCCTGCTTTGAGCAGGGGGGTTGGACTAGATGACCTCCTGAAGACCCACTAAATCAATAGCAGAGCACTCTCCAGTTGACTCTGGTACTCCAGCTCCCCGAGAAGAGTAAGGTAATTCAATCACAGTGCAGTGAAAACCTTGCAATAAGTCAACCTAAGCTATGTCGACTCCAGCTATGTTATTTACTAAGCTGGAGTAGGGTAATTTAGGTCAATTTATCCTGGTGGTGTAGACAAGGCCGTAGTTGCAAGACTGAGGTGCTATGTACTTCCACTTTAGAAATGAAAAGCTTATCTACTGGGCACTAGTCACTACTCCTAAATGAAAGCATTATGGGACCTCTTCTGGAAAACAAACAACTCACTTCTTTGAGAGAAATATACTAGACTGCTGTAAGATAAGATTTGTATCATAAAGTAAAGAAATGGCATGGCACAAGGAAGCACTCTATGTACTTCATTGCTCATTCATGCTGGATTAAGATCAGAACCCAATTTTTGCACCTAGCGATCCACAAAGTTAGACTGATGAATTATCCCGCCTTCTCTTTCAGTTGACAGGCAGCACCTTTGAGTCAGTTCAGACTATGATTTCCTTAAGTGTTGATCCCTGATACACATTCCACTTCTCTTAGTGCAGTTATAGCTCCACTATGTGGAAAATGAGGGAAGACAGAAAGAGATTAAGATGTGATACTTGCATAGTTATGTAGAGGATTTCCAAGCCTTGAGGATGTGTATTTAGAATCTAGGGTATGAAACTTCTCATCCACCGAGAATTAGTCACTAAGTCTTCTCTGTATCTGGTTTGATATTCACAGTTCTATCTGAAAAAATACAGCTGAGACTTGAAGGAAAATTTATGAGGACTAAACCAACTCCCACCCCATTCATTTTCAATGGAAGGCTTGCACATTCTCCTATAAATCTTCGCTACTTTTCAACACTCTACATATAGATATCACTGAAACAAAATGCATCTGCAAGATACTGAAATCAAAAGACTAAAGGAAAACGATTTCCTGCATATCTAGGTATGCAGCCATGGAAACTGGCAGGCTGCAGTTTCCAGCTCTGTAAAAGGAAAGGATGTTTTTTCATCATATGCAGTCTCCTGTTGAGTATCATGATGGGAATTAAAGTTTTTTCCTCCTTAGACAATCTTCAAATTTTTAGCACCAAAGATGGAGCTGCAGTAATATGTATTTGAGTACCCAAATACTATAGTGGTGGATGCGTTCAAAATGTGTGTAATAATTAATAAAAATAATAATAGTGATTTTCAAAAGACTTCTTTCCTCTTTTACGCACTGGGGTGGGTTTCATGGCATTTTTTGCCATGAGGGACTGGATTTCTTCAAGGGATCATCTGGCCATTCACTCAGAAACCTTTAAAAACCTGGAGGTTTTTCCTGTTTAGATGGTAAGGGCTTAAAAGCCTCCGCATCCAAGTAACATCCCTCTTCCTTTTCGTAGGCAATGATCATCTTATCACAAACATGTGATGCAATACAATGTGTTGATGCTGTCAGAGTACCACTGACAGAGATACTGTCTGCAGCTTTCCTACCAGCACAGGTTGCGCTGGATGTCATGTCACTGAATGGACCCCTCTCACTACAGCCCAGGTTCCATGGAAAGTATTCTTCACTTGATCATGGTCAAATTGGACATGCTGAGAGCCTTGATGTTCTGATCAGTGCTGGATACACCAATTCAAGATACAACAGTTCAGGTAGGAGGATACAGTTTGTCATATCAAAATAGTGGAAGCAGGGATCTAGGGCTTATCTTTTCAGACTTACAGTGCTGCAGGTAGGGACACCGGTCTCAACTCTGGATCTTTTGAGGCCAATGCCTTCAAGGATTTCTAGGCCACTTTCAAGCCATGCTGAGCAAAAGAACTGAGGGCAGCCAGGAGAGCTTTGGAATGTTTCCTCACTGGGTCATCAGTCACCATCTCTCTTAGTACAGTCATTAGCTTTGTTGAGGGGAAAAGGGGGAATGATGTAGGCACTCTCTGAACACTTTCATCATTTCATTTGATTACTACTTTATCCAAAAGAAAAAAGGAAGAGGAGAAGGGGGAAGGGGGAAAGTAACAAAATAATTTGATGCAACATTCAGAGTGTTGAGATGGATGCCTCAAATACTGCTGAACTGGAGCTCTGAAGCCTACATTCAGCATCGAGGGATGCCTTGAAGCAATAAAGCATGAAGTTCATAGCACTGAAAGTATAGTTGAGGAGAGCACTGAAAGCTCAACTGTGGTCCAAAGCAAGCAGAGGACAAAGCTTGATGCTGCTGGGTACCTTGCTGATGGCCATATGATCAAAGGAGACCTCTCTAAAGAGCTCTGAAAATAGGCCTGGAGCCCTCATGTTCATTGACTCTGCAGCTGGACAATAGTAGCTGCAATAGGAATGGGAGGGGAAGGCATGAAGCTCTAGTGAAATGCACAATGCCAGTAAATCAAAGTCTGAGAGGAATTACCATAGAGTATTGTGTAAAGGGATCTGGAGATCATAGTGGATCATAAGCTAAACATGAGTCAACAGTGTAACAATGTTGCAAAAAAAGCAAACATCATTCTGAGATGTATTAGCGAGTGTTGTAAGCAAGACATGAAAAGGAATTCTTCTGCGGATATGGCCTCAATATGGTGTCCAGTGCTGGGATCCACTTTTCAGGAAAGATGTGGACAAATTGGAGAAATTCCAGAGGAAAGCAACAAAAATGATCAAAGATCTAGAAAACATGACCTCCAAGGAAAGATTGTAAGAATTGGATGTGTTTAGTCTGAAGAAGAGAAGATTGAGCGGGGACATAATAACGATTTTCAAGTGCATATAAAGTTGTTACAAGGAGGATGGAGAAAACTGTTCTTGTTAACCTCCGAGGCTAGGACAAAAGCAATGGGCTTACATTTCAGCAAGGGAGGTTTAGGTTGGACATTATGAGAAACTTCCTAACTGTCAGGGTAGTTAAGCACTGGAATAAATTGCCTACTGAGTTGTGGAATCTCTGTCACTGGGGTTTTCTAAGAGCAGGTTAGGCAATCACATGTCAGGAATGGTGTAGATAATACTTAGTCCTGCCTTGAGTGCAGGGGACTTGAACTAGAAGACCTCTCAAGGACCCTTCCAGTCCTACAATTCTATGACCTACTCAACTAGCACTAGTACAAACTGCAGACTCTTCAAAAGACATTTAAAAAGATATAAATGTAATGTCTTCGTAATACTCTTTTTTCAACAAGAGTCAAAAAAATTGAACATCTTGGAAAAAATAGAAGATCCTTTGGGTCTAAAGTTCAAATAGGGTGACTATATGTTCGATTTTATAGGGACAGTCCCAATTTTGGGGGCTTTTTCTTATATAAGCACCTATTACTTCCCACCAATGTCCCGATCTTTTACACTTGCTGTCTGGTCACTCTACGTTCAAATTAGTCCAAACTGGGAAAACCCACTGGCTTTCTTAAGAGTGATCCTTGGCTGTTGTCTTAAAATTAGTGAAACCATTATTGCTGGCTTTGGGAAGTATCTACCAAGATGGGACAGATCTAAGTAGTGAAACTGGTAGACTACTTTTGCTACTACATTCAGGAAAGACAATCACCATTCTCTGGCCTGTAAGTCAACTGTTGAAATCTCCTGGGTCATTAAACAATGCCATCCAGGGATCTGCTACAACATTAGTAGATCTTTGTCCAGCAACAGAAGCTACACTTGGATCTATCAGAAATATAGCCACTGAAAATGTACTGGGAGAAATAAAGGCTTCAGTCCAGAAGTTGGCTAATGATGGCTCTTACACTGAATCCTTAAGTGAAGAGGACAAGACGTATTTGTTAAGCCAGCTGAAAAAGTACACAGACTTTATTCTCACAAATCTACAACAGTGACTTCTGGATTCTACTCAACCTCTGTGTAGCTTTTACAGATGTTTGTCTTTTAAACAGTGACAGCAATGGGACTCCCATATGATCAGGACAGAACAGAGAATTTGAACACAGGAGTGGAATGTCATACAATGAATGAATGAAGATTTGACTTCGACTTTTTTTTTTAATCATTACTAGTGTATCAGCCCAATTTTTGTGCTATGTTTCCTGGGATGAAAGAAGTAGGAATTCATCTCTTGCTACTTCTAGTCACAACAGCTACAGTTGAATAGAATGTTGTGTTCTGAAAGAAGACAACAAGAAGGAGGTAGAGGTCATGCTTCATTGAAGGCTTGAGCAGCCAGCTTTAATGTGTGTGATGATTTTAAAACATAAGTTAAATCTAATGAAATGGTTGTGACACATTTTTCAATTTTTACTATGGTGCCATATTGCCCGCCTTTGCCCTCATGGTCTCACCCCCTCACCCACCCCCACCCCCGTAAATTCAAACCCCTTCCTAATTTCAATTCCAGGGGGAAATACTGAGAGTCACTCTGTCTCAGTGGCCCAGGGCAGCTACAGACTACAGCCAAATGAACTGACTATGAGACATGCCTAGCTACTGCCAAGGGCTTAAAGAGCTTTAAATTCCTGCCTGCTCCCCACACAGACCCATTAATCCGTGGTGGGAATTCCCGGAGACAGAGCTCTTTAGAAAAATTAAAATGTCTCCTTTCTTGGATAGCTGTAGGGCTGCAGACGATGTAAACAGTTTGAGTCTCTGAATGAATGGAATGTTGAGTGGAATGAAGATGAGGGAATAGACAAACAAAACAGGCAGCGTCTTTAAAATTAAAAACATACCTATCTACCCACGGCTTCATACACATGCATGACTGGTTCAGGTTGTTCCCAGGAAGAACAAGATCAAGTCGTGCAGCATGCAGGAGAAAAACTGCTTTAACCTTTACATAAGGAAATGAATTTTATGAGACTCTAAAGCATGTGTCATGGTGCGGCTTATCTGTCACTAGGAAGAGACCCTGAAGCTGCCGAGTGAATTGCTGAGTTAATTTGAAAGCAATCCAGAGCCATCACAGGAGAGTTAAATACATTGATTATATCTCTTGTGCGCTTCAAAAAAATTGTTCTTCCCCTTATTTCTGAGCCATGCTTTAAAAAATAAAAAACTATGAACTGGTGACCTAAAAGCTAGGAGAAACTTGAAGACAAGAGCCTATCCAAAAGTTTGGGTGAGCTTTTGTGTGTGTTCATGTACGAAAATAACCTTAAATGGTTGTGAAACTTTAATGCAACCATTTCACAAAAGCCTGGCTCTTACTCATAACCTGACATAAGAGTCAAAGTTTTCAGTACACTAACACTCAGTATTAATTATAGGCTTGTCTGGGGCTAAGCTATAGTTGCAGTGGGTGACAGTCAGCACAAGGTGGCAGAAACACACTGTGAATTCATGCTTTTTAGCACAACAGAATTGAAAAAAGGTGTCTCGACTACAGGAGCCTCACAGAATCTGCAGTAGTAAACACTCCCTTCATAAACAACTGGCTGGCACAGATGCCAATGCTAATATTTTAATCATTATTTTACACTCACGGAGGCTGAGAAAACTAGGAAACATGTTTATGACTATTTGTTATCCCAGCAAAAAGGTGAAACAATATTATCCTTTCCACCTGATGTTGTTAGTGCTCTCAGTTCTTCATCAGAAAAGTGATCAAGCCACAGCAGAGGTAGGTATTATTTTTAAATACCAAGTGTTCTATACAGATTATACATGCTTAGGTCAAGAGGCCAGTGCCTTTTTTGTACCACAAATCATTTTGATAGCAGAACACATTGGAGCCAAAATTCAGTCGGCATACTGCAAAGGTACCATGTTTCTAATACATAAAGCCACTGAAACAAGCCCTTTTACGCCATTTTATTTAAGGAGCCTGGGGAAAAATAAACTTGCATATTGTATTGTGTATATTTTTTCCTGTCCACTAAAATTCCTTTTACTTCATTCAAGTGAAAATGTCAATTTTCATTAGTAAAACTGAATTCAGTATACTGTAGCCCTAAATATTCATGAAAACAAAGAATATGGTGTCTCATCACTCTTCGGGCTTTCCCTTCGCTAGGAAAATCTTGACTCTTTGCACGTGTTTGTGATGACATGCGCTTATGTTTTCAGAGGGTGTCTAAACCAATGAAAACCTCCATCCATAATCCTTAGTGACTGGAATGTGCAGTAATGCAAAGAAGCAGGAAGAAGACTCTGGAGAGTTCACTCGCAGGTGGCTCAGGTCATCCATCATAGGCCGTTTAGGAACTAATCTCCAGCCTATCTGAAAACATTTTGTAGAAACGTGTCCCAAGAGTTTTCAGTAAATGGATTACCAAGTCTTTATGCTGTCCAATTCTAAATCACTAAGGATCCCACAGACGATCACCACTGCTTTGGCAAGTGTAAATTCAATAGACTTCAAAACATGGGATTTGGCTGTCTTGGAGACTCTTTCCATAAGGCTCCATTTGGCAAGCTCCACGTTGTTCCAACGCCCACAGATGCACAGAACTTCAAGAAAGAACAGCCTGGATTTTGCTTAAGTGCCAGAGTCCTTTTTCAAATCCCCTGGAGATAAGGCCTTGGCTGTCCCAGTGTTACACAAAGGGAGTTGAGGGTTGGGGCTGGGTGAGGAGGTGGGGAATGTATTTTTGGTTCAGTAACTAAACTGACTTCATGAACTCAGATCAGAGTGTTTTCTTTCTATAATTAAAAAGACAATTAAAGTCTTGTTTACAATAAATAAATACTTTACTGCAGTTTTTAACTCTTACAGGCTTAAAATAAGCTACATTCACTGTCTGAATATGTTCATTAGTTATTCTGATCATTCAATTGCCCTACAAAAAAATTGTTCTTTCAGTACTGGACATTTTTTATGTAACGCTAATGCTGCAGCTGCATTAATCTTTTAGTTTCTAATAAATATACACTTTGACACTATTGTCCATGCCTCACAGAAGCGGATTACCATTACACTAAGATTTTTTTCTTGTTGTTTCACATCAAATGAACTAAATTAACTCAGATTAATGAAGCCCAATTTGATTCTAATCCAAACCACACACCCTATATGTTCCTGCCAAATGGGCTTTGAATTACTAAAAATCATGAGCACTTCTAATTTAGTGACCTGCAGTACTGGAATTTATAATAGGGTTGACAGGATAACATTGCAGGTCAGGAAAAGACTGTTGAATGTGGAAGACAGTAAACAGATTGGCCCAGAGACCTGACTTTATCAAAACCATGTTTCTCGTGGAATTCAAATGCTAAGAAGAGAGCAGAACTTTGTATCAAGAAAGACGACAGAGAGAGAGAGAGAGAAAAAAAGCACTTTCTTTATATGTACAAAATAATCTTTCATTGTTTTAGTTACAAGGACTGGGTAAAACTGCTTCATGAAATATTTGCAGTAAAATTAAATTACTATGTGGAGCTGTACAAGAGAATAGAGACTGAAATTAATTCCCCTCTTTAATCAAATTAGCGAGTGAATATTTGAGTAAAATGATGTAAGCACTGCCTCTTCCTTATTACAAACACTTGGGAAGTCTCTTGTTTAAAAGGCATCCCTTTACCTTATTATAAAGATAGCACTAAGCCAAAATTCATCACTCTTTTTACCCATGCATTCTCACCTCCCCCTTTTACTATAGCTCTAGTAGTTATATTTAACTTGTGTTAAGATATAATAACTTATATACATTGAAAAAAATGCAGGTGGACTGTGAGCTAATATTCCTAAAACAGTAATGCCAAGTAATCCTGCAATAGATTTCAGATTAAACAAAATGACGCAGTTTACTCTCTGGTGCCACCAGGCCTCAGTCTCTCTGTGGCTGATTTGGTCAGCTCCAAGTTTGTAGGATGATTTTAGTACTTTGGTTTTCTCTTTCCATATCAGAATAAGAATGCAAACAAAACACACAAGTCCAAATGGAACATGTTCTTCAGTGTTGACTCGATGTCTTTTGCCCTATCTGGGCTAGTAGTTCCTTCATTCTCAATGCAGGACTCTCCTCCTCTCCTCCTCCTCAGAGCTGACCACAATCCCTGTGTTACACAGCACAGCTGGCTTTTGCCTCTGGTCTTAACAGTCTTTATCCTTGAGGCAGGAGCTTCTTTAGGTTACATCATAGGAAGGTCCTAGCCATGAGGGGGGATTTGATAGCAGCCTTCAAATATCTGAAGGGGGGTTACAAAGAGGATGGAACTAGGCTGTTATCAATGGTGGCAGATGACAGAACAAGAAGCAATGGTCTCAAGCTGCAGTGGGGGAGGTCTAGGTTCGATATTAGGCAACACTATGAGGGGAGGGATAGCTCAGTGGTTTGAGCATTGGCCTGCTAAACCCAGGGTTGTGAATTCAATCCTTGAGGGGGCCATTTGGTCCTGCTTTGAGCAGGGTGTTGGACTAGATGACCTCCTGAGGTCTCTTCCAACCCTGATGATCCATGATTTCACTAGGAGGGTGGGTGAAGCACTGGAATGGGTTACCTAGAGAGGTGGTGGAATCTTCATCCTTAGAGGTTTTTAAGGCCTGGCTTGACAAAGCCCTGGCTGAGATGATTTAATTGGTATTGATCCTACTTTGAGCAGATGATTGAACTAGATGACATCCCGAAGTCCCTTCCAACTCTATGACTCCATGGGAGCCTAAACTGTAGGCAGTAGTTTGCCCCAAGCCCAAGTATGCCCTTTCCAGTACTTCCCATGGCCATTTACTCCTTCAGGTCTCAGTGAGTTGACCCTCTGGTCTTTTGCTGAGCCCCTCCTGGGTGTTTCCCTATTTCCTCTGATCCAGACAATTCCCAGATATACTTCAAACCCTTGGCTGCTGAAGAGTTTCCCAGCTAGCTGTTGCCCACTCCAGAACTCTCTGTTCCTGGCTCTCCCAGGTTAAGACCCTCCAGAGGCTTGTTTCTTCTTCCAGAAGTGCCTCACAACATATACTGCTCAGCTTGAATCTCTGTTTTCAGCAAGGCACTGTGATGCACAGGAAGTCTTAAGTAGTCCTGCCCTCACATGATCCTCCATACTATGACCCTCCCTAGTTAATCTCAAAGAGCCTATAAACCCTAACAGAAAGTCTAGTCCTTAACAGACCAGCTCACACTAACAAATATTTGTTCGAAATATCTTGTCTGAAATGTATGTTTTCATTTGAACTGCATGATTCCAATAATCTGACTATTGGAAGCAAAAAAGTTGACTTTGGATGTTGATCCTGCAGTATCTGCATAAATTTATATCATCTCCTATTGCACAGTCTACAATTTTCAGAGCGACAAGTTGGGGGTGAGGTAATAGCTTTTATTGGACCATCTGTTGGTGAAAGAGACGAGCTTTTGAGCTCCACAGAGCTCTTCTTCAGGTCTGGCAAAGTTAACCAGTGTGTCCCCTCTAAATTCAAGGTGAAACAGATTATTAAGCATAAAGAGTTAACACATGTTGCAAGGAACCACTTAAAATGAAATGTGAAAGTAACACCTCTGCTGTCATACAATGAAGGGTCTCTGTTGAGTCTAACAGTTATGAATTTAAATTCCAAGGCTTATCACAATTCTCTAAACATGACACAGAACTTATTTCATTAACAATAAGCCAAGCAGTCAGTAGACAGGCAGCATTGTAGGAAAGAGATTGTTACTAAATATGCTGAGAGGCCAGTGTTATATTCTATGGCTCCAGAGTTCGAATGCAAGCAGCCTCTGACCCAGCTTGCTTTCCTGACTCCCTTGGTATGACACCAGACAAGGTCTCTCCTGAAACCTGACCTTTTGTTCTTTCAGTTCCACTCATCATATTACAGAATGTGGAAGAGATGTGGGATTCATAAACAACTTAATACCAGTGGTGGTTCCCCAACAGTGGTCCTTAGAAGTATGTGCCAGTGTTTTATGGAGAGCTAGTGGGTCATATGATGATCCTTGGTTTTTTTTCAGAGAGAACCCAAACAGGAGGAGAAATGCCAGGAAGAGAAAAAATAGATAGTGTGAATAACATTTTATGCAAGCATTTTCTGTAGTTGTCACAGGGGTATTCTACCATCCTCAGTGGAAGGCGGGGTGTTCACAATACTCTATATAGTGAGGTTCATATTATGGAAAATTGTGGAAATTCCTGCCTTATACTTATTATTGTTGCTTGCTGTAGGGTGACATTTTTCTAATGTGAAGGCCTTCCACTTGGCTTGCTGTAACATTTAGCCCCCAAACTAGGGCTACATGAGAATAAGGGAATGTAGATGGAGTCTAAATAAATGTTGTTATATCTGTTTTTTTAACTGCCGTTTTATTTACTTAGATGTGTATACAAACCAGATTCTAGAATGCCCATCCCAAGCTCTGGGCACCCCTTCCAAAACATAAAATTCTAAATAAAAATAAGACATTAAAACAATTTACTTCCTCTGTTTCCAATCATAATCAGATGTGGGTCTAGAATGTAACTCTCCCATGCCAATAAATAACCCCATCGAATCATCTTTCCATTGCCTCTCCAAATGCTGGGCTGGGTTTGGGGGGATGCTGAGCTTTCCAGTGTGTCCAGAATGGTAATAAGTCCAAGCTCCTATATAGTAAACACGAGTGCATAAGGGGACGTGTAATCCTGAGTTGAGGACTTCTCAGGGAACACACCCTACCAGCAGCTCCCTCTCCTTTATCAAGGAAACACCCTCATGAATAGGGTGACTTGCCCTTTAATATAATCTGGAGAGCTAGCTCAAGATTTCTGTGTGTCTGTGATTAATTTTATTGATTTTCATAAAGAAGCAGACAATGAGAAGTACAAACAGGTATATGATTTACAGAAAATACTGCTTGTTTCACAGGATCACCAACAGAATTATGCAATTACTCAGCTTTACAAATGGAAAGCTACAAGACCAGACAATACTACATAGACATAAAATGTTAGGCGGGGGAAACCATAATAAAATAGGAGAAGACCTACAGGCATAGGGAGAGAAGGAAAGGATGGGACCAGCAGGGAAGGGGAAAAACGGTCTGGCATTCTGAGAGTCATCTTACTATTTTTTATACAAATGTATCTCCAGAGAGGTCCAAATTTCTTCAGATTTGTATAATTACCTTCTACATCAATATGCTATTCTTTTTTGTCTGCTAACACAGACAGATCCAGACAGGACCAACACGAACTAAATCATCTCAGCCAGGGCTTTGTCATGCCGAGCCTTAAAAACTTCTAAGGATGGAGATTCCATCACCTCCCTAGGTAACCCATTCCAGTGTGTCAACACCCTCCTAGTGAAATAGTATTTCCTAATATCCAATCTAGACTTCGCCCACTGCAACTTGAGACCATTGCTTCTGGTTCTGTCATCTGCCACCACTGAGAACAGTCGAGCTCCATCCTCTTTGGAACCCCCCTTCAAATATTTGAAAGCTGCTATCAAATCCCCCTTCACTTTTCTCTTCTACAGACTAAACTTCTATGATTCTATGAACTAAGTAATATGTGTTGGCAAATACTGCCCATTTATTGGTGACCACTGTATCTCAATGCCCCATTCTGTATCCTGATTATCAGAGAGAGTTTCTTGTCTTGTTGGGAAGGATCAAATCCCAGACATTTCACTCACTGCTTCATGAACTCCCTGGGAAACTGTGTGTGCAGTTTGCAGTCTGCAGTGCATGCTGAGTCACAGACCTCTGTGCAATGCTCCCACCCCGCCCTGGCAACCTACATTCCATAGCTGCTTGCCCATCTCCAACATATGAATTTCAAACAAAAGACTAGAAGGATGCACCCATTCATCCTCAGAAAACCTCCCTAATTTCAGTTACTCATTCTAAAGCCAGAATCTGCTGCTGCTTCTGTTCTCCTGTTTGATCACGCCATGTGGAGCAGAGAGATACTTCATTTCTCTTTCCACTGCTTCACACTGACACGTTTTAAAAAATGTAAGCGAAGTGTCCTAAAAATAAATATACATAGTACATCTGCTACCACGTTCACTAAAGATCGCAACAAAGTAGCATTCAGATTTTTTATCAACTAATGATTGACCAAACTGCTAGTGTCTAAAAAGAATTAACTGCCTGAAAAAGAGTACCTTTGGCCCTTACTTTTCAGTGTATAGCGTGGAGGCCATTCTGGATGACTGTTTGACTGCTATTATTTTTGCTGAATGCTGGAACAGGCTGTCTGCTGGCAGACCGGCTCCATTCACTCTTCCCTTGCATTTCACTAGCTGTCTCCATTTTCATTTGTTAGTTATTTTAACACTTTCCCTGATCAATTTTATTTGCAATACTGTACTTTGATTTGTTACCTTTCTGCTCCTTTTGTTATCTCTTGCCTTGAAGATCGCTTGCCTCTATACTCCCTTCACACTGCCATCACTCCCTATTGGACTAAACAAGCAGTCCTAGCGTCAGAAAGCTCGGGATTTAGATTTGAAACTGAAAACACATTTTTGCAAGCTCAGGGTTGCTTGGCTAGCTGGGCAGCTCTTTCCACAACACAAACATCTCACCCAACAGCACTGTCTTTGCCCATCCCATGTCTGAGTCTCTTCTCCTCCTATTGCCCCAAGCTAATGCATCGTCCCACACATGTACCTAACTCCACTGAGTCCCCTACCGGTTGTGCAGTCTGACCTTTGTTCCAGCTCCTCTCTTGCTGACACACCCTAGAATTCTTTAAGCAACAAAAAAAGGGATTTTTCGTATGAACACTGCAATACAGTTGAGCAGACTAAAAAGCACTGGTCAAGAAAGATCAGAGACTAAATATATCCACTAGGCATTTTCCCTGACTCTATTAAATTTAATTTGATTCCAAAGGCTTCCTTTCACCAGTCTTGCCGCTTACAATGCTAAGCCTGTTACCTAATAGCTGTGCTATTAAGAAAATCCAGCTACTTGTTTAATCTGCACACCTAATTGTTGCGATCTTGGACTTCCAGCACTCGGTAACGTAAACTATAGCCAAAGCTGCCTTTTTTTTCCTATGTATTTAAACTATAGCCAAGGCTAACAGAGACAAATCCTCTAAAACATGCTTGAAGAGTATATTTGTTCTGCGACTGGTAAATTATGTTACTGTGTGGATTTTTAACAACTTTTATTAAAACACTAAAATCTGAAAATTACTTTTCCATTTTGACATTTAAAAGATTCAGTTATAAATTTCTATTAAGATCTTGTTTTACAGGGATCTGATTTTATAAGTACTGAAAAGGTTATTCTTCAGAACTATGTATTATCTTTTCTTTGTCTTGCAAGTGCCAAGAATGTTTAACAAACCAAGGAATGGAAGATTATTCAAGGAACAAAATAGGATTAACTTTCCTCACCACAGTTCTGAATTAGGACATTTTTTGCACAGATAAACGCAAAGACTAAAAAAAAAAAAAAACCAACAAAAACAAAACCAACCAAAAACCAAAGTACTATTTGTTTTCTCTGTCTTAAAACAGTATGTTATTTTAATTCTTGTGTAATTGAGGAGGGAAAATATGTTTTGTTCCAATCTCTTTGGAGAACTTTGTATGGCTTTGTGCCATAGTGCGGGGGGGGGGGGGGAAATCTCTCTTTAGTGCCAATGCTTAGTAAACTATATCCTGCGTCTCATTGCCTCAGAGCACTCCAGAACAACCAATAGCCAACTTGCTCTGAAACCTCCCTGTTCCTCGGTATCAGAACATAGTGTAATCTGTAAGCATGCATTAAAAAAAGGGACAAAAATTCAGAGATTTGGGGTGGTGGGGAGAAAATGACATGTTGCCAGTCTGCATGAATTGAAGTTGAGTCATACTATCTTTTGGACCCCCCATATCAGCACTTGGTTAATAATTCTTCCCTCTAATATGTTGGTTCAACACTCTAGTCATAGCAGGTTAATAAGACGGTGCAAGTGTAAGGCTTAAGAGAAAAAAATTATTTACCAGTAACCGTTCTTCATCTCAGTGGATTACTTTCTTGTAGGCTCTGGACATCTCTGTGCTTCCAGTGCATAACCACACAGGACTTCTAACAGAGTCAAAATGTTGGGTGTTCAGAGGCACCACGAGGAGCGCCTCAGAATATTATCATTGTGTGCGCTTCTGTCAGAGCCTTAGGCTGCTCGTATTAGACTAAAAGGCCAGTAAAATATACAAAAAAATTACAGAACTCTCAAAGCTCAGAGAAAGAAAGTGGGAAGCTGGTAATCCACTGGGATATCCTTTGGCAGATAAAATAATATATAAATAACTGGATGCATCTCAGGGGATTTTAGCTCTTGAAGACTAAAAGAAAAAAATCAAGGGATGTCTGTAAAATGAAGCATAACAGAACAACTGCAATGGAAGAAAATTGCCAACTAAACTTCTGTGATGTGGAACACTCAAGAAAACAGCAGCCAAATGAAACTAAAATAAAAATAACTAATATTAACAAAGAGAATGGAATGGAGTTGAAAAGGTATCAAACAGACTGTCTGGAGAGCAGGAGTACTTTATTAATCTACCGAGTAGGCAGACCAGACATCAGCGTCACTGTGCACCCTAACAGTGTTCTGGAAGTAGTTCCATGTACTTGTACCTGGAATGGAACCCCCCCCTCAGTCATGTTATGTAGGCTGGCACGAAACTTTCAGTCTGTCACTACCATCTTTGAAATATTAAAGATTTCCAGTAACCGTTATACATCCTACAAGGCAACCTACTTTACTGGATTAGGAGACCATTAAAATCTGCTAGGCTACAGGAGAACAGTTTTCTGCAAATTCTTTGCTGCTTCCATTGGTGGAGAAAATTATAGCTACTGTGAACCACTGCTTCAGAATATGGACTCCTGCAGAAGGTGTCTAAAGTAATTTGATCTGTTATCAGCTCTCTCAGATAAAATATTGATAATGTTCAAAAGCCTTCTGAAATTTCAGTAGACAGGTTTTAAAATAAAAAAGGATGAGATAGCTAGGCAGACTGTTACTGAGAGAGGCAGTTTGAAGAAAGAGAGCACTTGAAGGCACACTAACTTTGACATCTAATGAGTTTGTCTGGAAGAAGAATAAAAAGGAATTCAAAGAGGTTTAGGTAAGTGCCTTTCTTGAGACCCCCTGCTCATTTTTGTGGTTCTACAGTCACAAAAGAAACATGTATACAAAATATTTTTCTCCTGCTGTTGGGGTATGTCTACACTACCAACTGGATCAGTGGGTAGTGATCAATCTATCGGGGATCGATCTATCACATCTCATCATCTAGACGCGATACATAGATCTCCAAACGTGCTCCCCATTGACTCTGGAACTCCACCAGGGCAAGAGGCAGAAGCAGAGTTGATGGGGGAGCGGCGGGCATCAATCCCGCGCTGCGAGGATGTGAAGTAAATCAATCTAAGTCGATCTAAGATACATCAACTTCAGCTATGCTATTCTTGTAGCTGAAGTTGCCTATCTTAGATCGATTTTCACACATAGAGTAGCCCAGGCCTTGCTGTGCAAAAGAACCACACAAAAAACAAAACAAAAAAAACCAGGAGAAACTGATTAATTCAACTGACTTCAGAGCAGAAACAATAAAAACTACTGTACACATAGTAAAATAGAAAAAAGTAGAGAACTTTTTTTCCCTCTAATCTCTTTCAGTTTTAGTAGTCATAGGTGTTACTTGTAACAATAACTACGGTTACCAGGGCCGCCCAGGGGGGGCAAGAGGGGCAATTTGCCCCAGGCCCCGGGCTCCGCAGGGGCCCCCACGAGAGTTTTTCGGGGCCCCTGGACCGGAGTCCTTCACTGGCTCAGGGGCCCCAGAAAACTCTTGCGGGGCCGGGCCCCGGAGCTTCTTCCCCTCCCGGTCTTCGCTGGTGGGGGAGTCCTTCCGCTCCGGGCGGACCCCCGCCATCGCATTACCGCCGAAGCGGGACCTGCCGCCGAAGTGCAACCCGCTCTTCGGCGGTAATTCGGCTGCAGGGGGCCCTTCCGTTCAGGGACCCGCCGCTGAAGTGCCCCGAAGACCCGCGGCGGGGGCCCCCCGCCGCTGAATTACCGCCGAAGAGCGGGCTGTACTTCGGCGGCGGGTCCCGCTTTGGCGGTAATTAGCCGGCAGGGGGCCCCCGCCGCGGGTCTTCGGGGCACTTCAGCGGTGGGTCCCAGAATGGAAGGGCCCCCCGCCGCCGAACAGGGCCGGCTCTAGACATTTCGCCGCGCGGGGGGGCCCCCTGCCACTTGCCGGTCCCGCGGCTCCGGTGGACCTCCCGCTGCCGATGGCTCCAGGCCCCCGGAATCCTCTGGGCGGCCCTGACTGTTACATTACAATACATGGAGAAAAATAGCTTGCGAGCGGCCAGTACTAGAGATGAGCAGAATGTAGTAAAAACTGTTAGGTCATGACACCAGCCAGCATAGTTGCGAATCCTAGTTAGAATTTCCTGTAGGACATGGCTATTTGACAAAAACAAATTCAGTGCAATAATTTAAAATAGTGTAGAGGAGCGAAGTATGTTAGTTCTAAAACCAAAAAGAATCTTTAATGTTGGACACTTAAGAAAAAAATATAGTGCCAGGGTCACTTAAATGTAACATGTTTAATATGAAACTCTATATAATTCTATTGTCTGCCAATAAAAAAAATGATAGGTGAGCAATATTTTAACCAGTTTCCCATAAAAAAATCCTTGTCTTGGCATGTAATGCACCCTCTGTACCAGCTGTGTGTGTGTTTGCAGAACTGAAGAGATTAGTGGCTGAGGAATCTATTAATGCATTTCTGCATTTAACCAAAGCCCTATCCAATAACCAAAATCAGACACATGACCTTGATGCCAATTGGCAGAGGGCACAGGGATTGCACAGAATTTTACAGGGATCTCTTAGTCAGATATACGCATATTAAGTTTATCAAAGGGTGAAGTTTCTACCAAGCCTCAAGAGCACACTGGTCATCATAATCATTGAGAAATATTTGTACAGCTAATGTCTAAGGAATAATGTACCTGTACTGAAAATTACGTTTTTAAGGTACATGAGTTAAGGCAGGTCACCAGACAGTGGTAAAACATGCTCCTGTCAGGTAGGAGGGAAGAGATTCTTTTCTCTCTCTCTGGTTTATCGTGTGTGTATTGATCACTTCACAACAGAGGCCAATCTAGCCTAAGCCAAATCGAGAGATTGTGTAACTGACAAGAAAGAGGCACACAGAAAAAACATCAGGGAAGCAGTCTGTTTGCTAGTAAACACAATGGATTGGGGAGTATAACTGAGGGTACAGAGAGATACCTGGGATCTTTTTCACTAAGGAAGCAAGCTGAGCGAGTGACTTGTCTCATGAATAGAAGATCATAGGGAAGCCTGGCTGCATGAGTGTTTCTCTATAAGACATGACAGTAACTAGTTAAGTAAGTCTAGGTTCTAGAATACCTATTGTTTTTATATGTAACTATCTGTTTCCAATATTTCTACTTGCTGTCACTTGAATCCCTGTCCTTTATCAAATAATCTTTTACTTGTTTTCACTATAAACTTATCTAAGTGCTGTGTGCTAAGCAGAGCAGTGACCAGAGGTGAAGCTGGTAAGCTGGGGTGTATGGGTTCTTGGGGAGCAGTGACTCTGTGAACACTGTAAGTGTCCAGTGCAGCAGGGACTCCAGAGGGACCTATCACTAACCTGTAGACAGCAGGAGCCTGCAAAAGCTGAGTGGGGAATACTTGTGGTGCCTGTGGCCAGTGGGATCAGGGAGTTGACTCATAGCTGGCACAGAAAAGGTTTCCTTATGCTAAGGGTAGGTGGGAGAAAGGTGCTTCACCACACTGGGTACCCCCGGGAAGTGTCACAGGACTGCAAATATTTAGCCAATACTCGGTTCCTAAAATACAGGTACACAAGAGTACATTACATATATTCTTATTGGGTGATTTTAAACCTTTTATTCTCTATTTTAAACTATTACACAAGCACCTACATACAAGAACATGTGATTTAAATTAAATCAAAGTTCATAAAATGAATTGACAATATAACACTATGTCCCATTTATGTTTTAAAAGATAGGAGAGCTCTTTTTTGTTTTTAAACATTTGACATAATGCAACATGGTACATTCCACAGGCAAAACATTTGTCTTCAGAAGCCCCAGGAATAATTCATCTTTGGCACATTTTATTTTACAGCATGCCCGGAAAGGGAAATCACAACTCCTCTGCAAGTTGCTGACAGAATTTTAATAAGAGACTCCCACCATAACCCAATAGCCACTCCTAGCACATCACTGCAAGGGATACATAAAATGCTAAATAACCAGGGCCAGTTTTAGAGATAGACTACCCAGTCAAAAACATCAACACAGTATTACCAACCCTAGCCAGTTTGCAGCCCCTTACAATTGGTTAGGGGCTGGAGTGAGGGTGGGGGTATGGATATTCAGAAAGAGTGGTATGATTTGGCATATAGCCCCAATTCCTTGCCTACAAACCAGACAGGACTGAGAAAGACTATTTTTTATTTTATTTTTTTAAGAAACACAATTCTAAAGTATTCCTTGAAGAAGCAGCTAGGAGCTATTGTCTCTTGCTTTCTAGGAATTATAGTTCAGTGTTGTGCAGGGTAGAGGAAAAGGAAGGGCTGAAGCCACTATTGTTTGGAGTGGATCCTGGACTGACTAGACAGCAGGAGTGGCTTCAGGCCCTTATTAAACAGAGGCTTCAGCTCCCCATTTTCCCCTCTACAACTGGAAGCTCTGCCAAAGTAACCTTGTTGTATATAACCTAAATCTCCACCCTCCATAATTAGTTATTTTGTGTGTGAATTTTTAATTAAGTGTTTTCTCCTACATTTGTTAACCTTGACCAGAGCCAGTATCTAATGGATAGGATAAAGCTGAAATTTACCACTAGAAGTAGTTGGCCTCTTTCAGCCCCAGCACCCATCTCTATTTAATGCTGCCTGCGTAATGAAGTGTCACATCATTTTATACGTATATTTTGTTGCAGAATACAGTAAGCAGGAGCAGGCACATAAATAGAGATGGGAAGAGAATGTCCCTGATAGACAGAATTAACATCTTTCCTTTCATTTATCCATGGAGAAATTTGAGAATTGTACAAGTTTATTCAAGAGTCTAAACTCGTGAAGACTTGGTAGTTTGTATTCTCCCCTCCTCCCAACCCTTTAAGCATTTTTGGTGGCTGATTACAACCACACCTACACTACTGCAATCAAATACTAAAATGTTTCTAAAATGCATCATTGTTATTAAGAGCCTTGAGTCAAAAACATGAATTAGTACAGAAAAACAATAATTTCATTCCAAACTCTTGGTCTACAGAATCCATCTGAGTTCCAGGGATAAATACTAATGGGTCAATGTTAATATGCCAATAACCATATTGGAGCTTTTTCAGATAGTCTTACATAACACCGAAAAAAACCCATTTTCTTACAAATTATTATTACATTCCTTTTACAATGCCCAGAGTTATAAAGAATAGGCACAACAATATTGATTTGTTACACATGGTTAAATGGTAGACATTTAGCACAATGTTTGTGCTCATTGTGTGTACTGCAACACCTATTTTCTGGTAATTTGGATTAAGAGAAGCTCTGGCAAAAACTGGTCAAGTACCATCCATTCATGATTAAGAAAAGGTTGTTTTTTTATCTAGGACCACTCATTTAAGTGATACAAAGAAGCAAATGTGTGTCCTTTAGCTATTTCCAGAAGTGAAGTCAATGTTCAAATAGTGAATTGTTAAAAACTGTTTAAATCATGTTTGCCTTTTCCCAGAAAACATATTTAGTGTTAACATCTAAGGGTATGTCTACACTCCAATTAAAAACCCATGGATGGCTCATGTTAGCTGATTCAGGCTCCAGTTAAGGGGATGTTTAATTGTGGTATAGGGCTCTGCGAGGTGGGAGCCTAAGCTTGAATGTTTAGACTGAAATTAAACAGCCTCATAGCCTGAGCCAGCAGGCATAGGTATCTAATTGCAGTGTAGACATACTCTATGATAGCTACCAGGGTAATGACCTACAAAAAAAGTAAGGGGGGCAGGGGCAGGGGCAGGGGAAATAATTTAATCCCTTTCATCCAGGATGAGCCACAGCTTTCAAGAGGAAGTTTGGTTTTTCTTCAAAGAAGTGGATCTTGTAGTCCAGTCTTGTAGTTCAGTGGAGGAGTCTGTGGTGACCATGGGATATACAAGACAAAAGATTCCTCTGTCTGAGGCTGACTTAAAGCCCCAGCCTGCTACTGGTAATAGAAGACTATATAAATACTAAAGGCTTTTGAAACATTTGAGTGCTTACTGAACAAGGACTTCAGATCCCTTAGACAAGGGAGGACAGCCATTAAGGCCCCTAGATCTGAAAGCCTGATTTCCAGACAGAGCTCTTCCCATGATGGAGGGACCCAAGTGACTAGTCCAAGAGAATGAAGTGCAGTCTTTTTAAAGTGTAAAAAGGTCTGCACTTACCTCCCAAATAAGTTCTGTGGTTTAAGGCATGTGCTTGATCTTTCGCTAAACCTTGTGATGGAATCCAGCTGCCTAAAGCCAATCAGGCCTACAGGGAGATCCACCTTTGAGGCAATGGCAAGAGGAGCTATGAATGCCAGCAATAAGGCCAGAATTTCCTGAACCAGAAATGCCAACTCTTGGGTGCAAGCATGTCTCAGTGCAAGAAGTGCTCCAACTCCACAATACCCTCTGTCAATACATGCCAAAAGAAATGCAATGGTGATAGCTGGGCTTCACGGTTGTCTCAGAAAGGACCAGGTGTGATAAAGCCACCTCACTGAACACATGCTAAAGATCAAAACTGCCATCAACCTCTCTACTTTGAATACATAAATGCAGGAGGGAAACATCTGGAGACCTCAGTATAGAGACCCTGACAGAAACATGTCAGAAAGCAACTGGTCCTCTCTTGGTACTTCCTGCTTGGCTCCTTGTCAAAACTCAGCATCACTGACTTTAAGTCCTGAATGCATCCATGAGTAAATACTTGGCAGTGCCATCAGCTTTACTGGTAATAAATGCAGGAACTTCAGGATGTAAAGCCACCCCATTGTGTTTACCTGTGAGAGAATAGTCCTGACACAGAGTTCTGGTGCTCAACAATTTTGTATCAGACTTAAGACTTTAGTATTAACCCTTCAAAACATTCTGGCCAGCTGACTGTTGAATTTACAAGAGATTCCCTGGGATGTCTCAAAGAGAACTCAAAAGATGATCACTATGTTTCTACAGCATGTGGTGTGACATCTGCAGAAATATCTGGCACTCAGGCATGTTGTAGGAACACAGGAATTGCTATACTCGATCAGATACGAGGTCCATCTAGTCCAGTATTCTCTCTCCTACAAGTGCCAGTACCAGATGTTTCAGAGAAAGATGTAAAAACACTTATTTATGCAAGCTTTCTGTTCCAGAATTCCTTGCATAAGTTGGGTTTTGCCTAAGTCGGGAACATATCTGACAATTACGCAAAAAAAAAAAAAGAGAAAAGGGAACTTATTCCATAAGTCCAGATTTCCATAAATCAGGTTTGTGTAACCCAGGGAGTGTTTGTAAACAGATGAGGGTAATCCTGCCCCCCCTACAAAAGGTCTCATCCCGATTTCTAACAGCTAGAGATTGTCTTGAATCCTGAAGCCTGAGGTTTAATATCCTTTCCAAAGTTTACAATAATTAGAAGTCTGGATAATTTTGTTATCCATATATAGATGTCCAATCTCTTTTGGAATCTTTCTAAGTTCTTGGCCTCAACCGCTTCCTGTGGCAATGAATTCTACCGTCCAATTACTCACTGTGTAGAAAGATTTCCTTTTATCAGTTCTAAATTGTGTTTGACTTTGACCAGATAACACAACAAAAATGGTTGCCAATCATAGATGTTGTTTTGCCATACAGACATGCTTTGAAGCTGTTAAATGGTCTTCCTTTTTCCACTGATTCCAAACCTACAAAAGAAAAGTGGATAGTTGTGCTTTTAGGGAAATATTGGACCAACCAAAGAAATATGTCCCCAATACCAAGATCATATAGATGTTGAATTGTAACAAAGAAATTTGGCAGCAAAGCAGCAGAGCAGGCATTTATGCACTTTGACTTAAGGTTTCCTAACAAGAACTGGGACACAAAAGATAGACATTGAAGTGGCATGAAAACAGATGCCAAAGCACCAGAGGTGCTCTGAAATACTCAACGCAAACACCTAACATTTGAAACTCTGAATTGTACCTCACTGGAAAGATTAGCTCCAGAGTTAAAAAAACAACCAATCAAAAACAACCTTCATCAGTCTCACATAAAGGAACTAACGTAGGAGTGATACCATCTGTGCAGGTTTATCTTTAAAAAATAATTCCAATCAGTAAACACAAACACATACCATGTCTTATTCAAAGCAGGTGTTTTTAAACACATTGATCATCATCATAATTGTGGTATTCCTGTAGTAAGTGGATTGTTTGAATCAAAAGATTAAAATCAATATTACAAGCTTCAAAATAATTCATTTAAATCTGTTCCATTTCCCTAATGCTCTGTACTAAACAAAGAACAAGTGTTATGTATTAGGCTGCCCTTGAGGCCTCTGTGAGTACTTATGAATGTATGTACGTACACACACATACACACAGTGCAAGCATTCACACATGTGCAAGTCCCAGAGGGACTGAGTGTATTGTGGAATCAGTGCACTCAGCACTTCCAGGAGGAAGCATCTTGGATACATCTTCTAAGACCTTCACCCAAGTGAAATAGCTGGACTTACAGCTCTAGAAGCAGCATTTCCAGATCTCCTTACTGAAGGTAGGTTATGATTTCAGTCTATGAAGGTGAAATGGGATACAGGGTAAACGAACCACCAAGCAGAAGGCTACAGGTGGAGGTGGAAGGTGGTTCTAAAGTAGATTAGATGCAGCCAGACACAAAGAAGGTTGTAGTTGGATCTGAATTTATACTTTGTTTTTAAATCTATAGGTCTGAAGTGTAATTTCAGAGTAAAAATAATGAAACTAACAGCAACTTACATGTGAGAACTTCCCAACTTTGATGATAGGCCCCAGTGAGTGTATTTGGTATTAATTTTAGTCATAGTCTATTATTTCTCTTTGAGCACATTCAAGAACAAACTCAGACTTAAAAGCATTTTGTTTTTATTTGGACAAAAGGCACACAGTCTTTATTGGTAGGTTAAAAGGGATCTCTTTTACCTGCAAAAGTAAATTTCTCAATACCATTTTTTTTAAAACAGATGTTATCATAAGATAGGAAACAACTAGCCAACGTTCAAAAATAAAAACATTTAGTTCTTTATAACTAAGTGATGATTCAGCTTTTTAGATACATATAACTTATATTTTAAAATGACTGTACATAAATTTTAAGACTGGATTATGACTGAAATTTTTAAATGAAAAATGTAGTGGGTATAACAATTTTGCCTCCTCTCCCCACCCCCACAAAAAATCTCACAACCACAACCCTGAACAGTATACCAGAAATCCAAGAATAAAAGCAATAGGACTCAATTAACAGAATAATGTACATCTGTTGCAATATGAGGAGAAAGGTATACATTAAGATACAGAAAAAGTGATTTTAGTAAGTTAACATTTTAAAATCATGACTTGGTACATCAGCTGCATAGTTACATTATTTGTGTCCTGCATACATACTATAAGCAGTTCTACATAAATGCACAACACAAGTAAAAGTCATGTCTACACATGTATCGACACCAACATTACTGGCTGGGAATAGACCTACAGTGGTATGGAAGTTTTCTTTTACATCTTCAAGTTACCTGATCATTCCCAATAACCAATTGGTTCATTTTGTACTGTTTATAGAAATGCTATAATCAAATGTTTAAGTTGGAAAACACATGTTTATGCTTTTCTTCCCATTAGCTGATTATGAGTGTGAATTCACTGGGTTCATAGATACTAGTGCAGATGGGTCCACAGTGCTCATCTACTCTGACCTCCTGCATAGAACAGGCCATAAAACTTCCCTGAAATAAATTTGTTTGAACTGGAGCATAGCTTTCAGAAAAATATCCACTCTTGATTTAAAAAATGGCCAGTGGTGGAGAATCTACCACAACCACTGATAAATTGTTTCAATAATTAATTACCATCATTGTTAAAATTTTACACCTTATTTCCCATCTGAATGAGTTGGTGGAAATAAACAGTTTTCTCTGGCAGTTCTCCTTCATGACAAAGGCCATCGTACTTGCTTGTGATGCCAGCTGTCTAGATTATTAGTCAATACTGATGAAAATGTATCAATACAACTGACATCTTCACCGAGAGAAGTATGAACTCAAGAAATACTGAGAGGCAGACACAAGACAGTAATACCTAAATTTAAAAATAAATTTGCTTCAATAATTTCCAATAATCACCTCTCTACTTGGCTACTACACTGAATTACTTTGCTTCCAGCTGGAAAAAAGTAGCAAAGACCTTGCTCCAACACAACAGTTGAAGCCTACATCTCTCTCTGTTAGTAGTACATTTTACAAAGTAATGCGATCGCCAGCCTTCCCCACTGACCTCTCTTACGGCAGCAAAATCTGCATGTTGCTAGTACAGTAGGCAAGCTGAAATGCCACTTGATGTAGATTAAAATCAGCTGGTTTGAGCTATATTAAAAGCTCTTTATATTATTGAATAGTGTTAATGACAATCATATTCACTTTAGCTAATTCTCAGTACAAGTAACTGAGAAACAAATTGCTAGGTTATGCTTGATACTTTGATGCTTGATACTATCAGTTTATTTCCTGTTTCCAAGTTATATATTCCAAATAGATAAATTAGTATCAATTACTTACTTCCCTCCTCCCCAAAAAAGAATCCATTTAAAGAAAAAATGTGTTTCTGAATGTATGATCCAAAACCTACTTATAGAAAGGGAACACTTTTTGGCTTTTAAGATATAAAAAATACCCATTTTCAAACATAGGCTGTTTCTCTGGTTAATAAGTACAACAACTAATGTCAAAGCATAAGGATGACAGCTTAATTCTTTTAAAAATTAAAAAAGCTATTCTGATTATTTAAAATATTCATATACCATTAATTTCTTATCTTCAGAAAAAAATCCCCAAAATATTAATGCATACCATTTATGGTCATTATCTCCCTGTGATATTTTAAATTTCAGGTCTTCAGACATATCTGCCTGCTACACAACAGAACTTGACAGTCAGAGTCATAGAAAAACCTCATAATGCATTATCAGTACAATATGAATTAATACATGGCAGCTCATCCATTATGGAATATATCGTGCACCATTCATTATGAAAATAAGATAAAGCAGTTGTCTGCCCTATTAGTTTTATTAATAGTCTACACAGACATTTGTTAAAATTTCCAAAAGGTGACCAAGTTCACAATTTAAGAAAAAAAAACAAGATATGTTAAGTCTATGTAGTTTGGTCCTATTTTTAAGAGATGAAAGTACATAAATCTGTCTCATAAATTTACTTGCACAATTTATATCAGAGCATTAGTGAACCAAAACCTTTTGCATGTTAGGTTCACCTTACTACAAAATATCCAGATCTGCTTAGGAAACATACAACCTTCTCAAATTAGATGAGTTTTCACTTTAAGGCCTATTAAGCTATTGCTCAATTTCAGTGTTCCTGATATTTAACTCACCCCAATTTACATTAATTCTGAACAATCCAGCAATAAGTAGTTAGGTAGGAGAAAGTAAACAAACTGTAAACGGTCAACAAAAAGTCCTTATACTAGAGTAGCTAAAGTAACACCCTCCCAAACTACTTAGATTAAAAGCTTGTTGTATGTTTGAGTTTAAGGATACCCTAAGAGAAAAAAGTATTGGCTACACAAATATCAGTCTAAGTACTGCATCTTTTTCTATAGAATGAGACTACCAAACTTCTGCCAAGAGCCTGATAATACCATAACTTACCACAAATTTTTGCAGTTACTGAAATACTTTCCTCTGGAAATATTTAAGATCTACAGGACTGTCAGCTGAAGTGTGGGGGATCGTCATGGTGCAGTTGCATAAGATCATGCAGGGTATTACATATGTGAATTTATGCAGAGCCACATTAATGCCATGGGCTGCTTTCTGTCTGAACTCCCACAATTTGTATAAAGGGACCACACTTAATGATGGCACTGTTCTTGAGTTGAACCACTGTCATTTTCAAGAATGCTAAAACTCTACTTCAAAAGCCCCCAGGAAAGTCTATTGTAAATACTTCTCCCATACCATTAAAAAATCCCTCTCGTATTAAATGTGTCAAAAGGAAAAAACATTGTTTGTGAACTTCAGCCATTATCTTTTACTTAATTCATTAAAAAAAAAGTTAATTTTTGATGAGGTAATGAGATATAGAGAAATACTGGTCCATTTGCTTTGTTTTCTTTCATGAACTGAAATACATCATTATCTAAGAGACAATATTAAAGACAAAAGAGCAAACTATCCTGATGCGAAGAAAAGCTCAGAAGAATAATAAGGGACCATTAGGAACTCTTTAATGACCTGAAAATCAAAAAGGAAACATACAAAAAGTGGAAACATCGACAGATTGCAAAGGAGGAGTAACAAAAGAATAGCACAAGGATATAGGGACAAAAATCAGAAAGGCTAAGGCACAAAATGAGTTACACTTAGCAAGGGAACTACAAGACAGAAGAGTTTTTATAAATACATAAGAAACAAGAGAAAGATGAATAAAGTGTAGGTCCTCTACTTAATCCGAAATGAGAGCTAATAACAGACAACATCAAGAAGGCTGAAGTGTTTAATGACTATTTTAATGCCTTCAGTCATCACTTAAAAGGTTAATTATGACCAGATACTTAACACAATGTTAACAAAAGGGGGGGGGGGGGAAGAGAGAAAGGAAGCTAAAATAAGGAAAGAATGGGTTAAAGAATATTTAGATAAGTTAGATGTATTCAGGGCCTGATGGAAACCACGCTAGATTACTCAAGGAACCAGCCAAAGAAATCTCAGAACTACTAGCGATTATCTTTAAGGACTCACAGACAATGAGTGAGGTCCAGTAGGAGAGAAAAAACAGTACTAAAGGGGAACAAAAAGGACTAAGTAATTTTAGGCCAGTCAACATAACTTCAATACCTGGAAAGATACTGGAACTAATTATTAAGCAATTTCTATGCACACAGAGGATAATAGGGTTAAAAGTTATAGCCAGACTGGATTTGTCAAGAACAAATAATGCTAAACCAACCTAATATGCTTCTTTGACAGGGTTACTGGCCTAATGGATGGGGGCAAGTTGCAGATATGATACATCTTGATTTTAATAAGGCTTTTAATAAGTCCCACATGACATTCTCCTAAGCAAACTAAGGAAATGAGGTCTAGATGAAGTTACCATAAGGTGGGTGCACAAGTGGTTGAAAAAACTACTCCAAGAGTAGTTATCAATCATTTGCTATCAAACTGTGGGGACATATCTAGTAGGATCTTGTAGAGGTCTGTCCTGGGTCCAGTACTAGTCATTATTTTCATTAATGACTTGGAGAATGGAGTGGAGAGTATGCTTATAAAAAATTTGCAAATTATACCAACTTGTGAGGGATTAAAAGCACTTTGGAGGCGAGAATTAGAATTCAAAATGATCTTGACAAATTGGAACATTAGTCTGAAACCAACAAGATTAACTTCAATAAAGACAAGTGCAAAATGTACACTCAGGAAGGAAAAAAAAAAATCAAACGAACAACTACAAAAATAGGGAATAACTGACTAGGTACTTTTGAAAATGATCTGGGGGTTATAGTGGATCACACATTGACTAAGTCAGTAATGTGATGCAGTTGTGAAAAAGGCAAATACTCTGTGATGCATTAACAAGAATGCTGTATTTAAGACACAGAAGGTAACTGTCCCACTCTACTCACATGGTGAGGTCTCAGCTGGACTACTGTGTCCAGTTCTGGGCACCACACTTTAAGAAGGAAGTAGAAAAAATGGAAAGAGTCTAGAGGACAGCAAGAAAAATGATGAAAGGTTTAGAAAATCTGATCTTTGAGGAAAGGTTAAAAAAAGGGGGGCATGTTTAGTTTTAAGAAAGGAAGCCTAAGGGGTGATCTGATGGCAGTCTTCAAATGTGTTATGGACTGTTATAACAATGATGGTTATCAACTGTTCTGTGTCCCACTGAAAGTAGAACAAGTAGTAATGGGCTTAATCTGCAGCAAGAGAAATTTAGGTTAGATACAAGGAAAAACTTTCTAACTATAAAGATAGTTAAGCACTGGAATAGGCCTCCCTGGGAGGATGTGGAGTCTGTCTTTGGAGATTTTAAAGACAGGTTATACACACACTTGTCAGGAATAGTCTAACTATACTTGGTTTTGTTACAGCACAGGGGACTGGATGACATGACCTCCTGAAATCAACTCCAGGCCTACATTTTCTCTGTGATTCTATGTGAAATATAATTTAGAACTATCCAGTTCATAACTTTGTTTATATTTGACATTATGGTCTCTGTATGTTCAGAATATGACATTGAGCATCTAAATTCTCTTGGTATTACCTCAAATATAAATTTGGAAGCATACTCTACAAGTCCTTAAATTTTGCCTACAGATTAAATGGAGAGGGAAATAGATGCTATTTCAAAGAAAGTTTCAATGTTAGGTTCAGATCCATTAAGACTGCTTACATGTGTGAATATTATATAAAGTTGTTTATTCCCCCTCTACATGTTTAAATTTCCAATTTTGTAAAAGTGATCAAATTAAGGACTTATTATTGCTGGAGCAAGATATAGATTAGTGCTCACTCATTATCTTTATCCTTGTGCCAATTAAACCCTGCATTAAAGATTTAAGCTCCGAGTAAGACTGTGTGGGCTCACTCCTACTGTGAGAACAACTTCCAAGCATATTAGAAGGTAACCGTACTGTGTAATACGTCTTAAACTCTCAATCTCTCCTCTCTCACTGGAATATAAAATAAACAAAGCAAAGTAATCTGTTCAATATTCAGAACGAAACCAAAGCATCTAACATGAAGTGATAATTCCTGGATTTAAAAAATTAAGAATTCCTTAGTCTCATTAAATACAAAGACTGTTTAACTCAAAATGGAAGCTATGGGCAAATCTTTGTAGATGGCTATCATTATGTATTAATGTTATCTTTATATTTTAAGGCAACAAAAACTGTAGATGTTTCAAACTTTGTATTTTGGTATATTCAGGTTATGAGAGGAAGAATGCTTGGAACTTCAGGAAGGTTTTAAAGCTGATTTTGTAAATCAAATGACTTACATATTTTTTAAAATCAGGGATGAGTTATGCCCTACCAGGATGAGTCCAAGCATAAGTTTCAGTCTAGCAAGAATTTTTAGGCTAGAATTATTTGTGACTGAAGACAGTGGTTTATATATCACGAAAGTGTCATCTTGCACTAAAAAACAATGCTAGAATATTGCCCCAAGTGGATAAAATTAACTGCATATGCAAGCTTTAATTTTCATACACATTAGTGGCAATCAAGAGTGAATGTTTTTATTGTATGTTGCATACTTCATGTTTTTCAAAGGCCTAAATAATTTATGAAACTTCCCTTTCATACATTATAACAAGCTTTATCACAGCTTTAAAAACCCTTAAAACTCTCATTTATTATGAGCACTAAATATTTAAAATAGGTAGATTTAAATATAATTATGTTTTAATTCTTTTGCAAAATGAAAGCTCCAGGCTTTGTTTATATTCTCAATACACAAAACAAACTTACTGTAGGATAGTAAATTTGCATTTCACTGCTAAAGCACAAGCATTATGATATACTATAGCGCACAACTTAGACATGTTACAAAAAAATTCGTGTTGGTAACTACAGTTGATTTATTGAATTTTAATAAAACAAGTTATTTTTCCCCAAGACAACTGCTATACAGAAGAAAATCGCTACTCAAACATTGTTTGTCTTTCAAATATAGTAAAAAACTCACAACATACAAGATTTGTATTTCAGAACAAGTAATCAATCTGCAAAATGTTACACATCAGTAAGGCACCTACACATAACAGTGGCTGAAACAAAATGAAAATATCTCCCAAAATATATATTTTGGATCTGTGTAAACAAAGCTTATTTTTATTGCTTCCTTTCATTCAAGAAAAAAATATACACCCAACAAAGACCAAAAGTGATCCTGGTGCTCTGATTTTTAAACTACTATAACCAGATTATATGCAGTCAGAAGACAAAACCTAATATAACCACCATGAATTTAATGTTTTTGAAAGATGTCATAATTGTTAATTATTGTTGATGTGAAAAGTAAGGTTAAAAATACCCACAAAAGTTGATGCCATTTTACTGAATGAAAAAGAATGTATTATGAAAATAAACATCCATCTGGTTTCCTAATAATAAATATAAAGACTTGGTTATTTTAACATACTGCAACACAGGAAGTATTATTGTAATGTTGACTTTATCAATCAGTAGTTTTTAAATCTCTCTCTCCTCACTGAGGTTTGAATCTTCTACCTTGTCAGCTGTCCAACAACTTTTAAGAGGGTCTTATTTTCCTGCTTTAATTGCTCATTTTCATCCTCTATATCATCTAGGTCCTTTGGGAAAAAAAAACAAAAAACACATTTGTCAGGATACAAAAATGGATTCTTAAACTAGTAATTTAAAAGTCCTGGAATTTAAGAGATCAGTACATGAAACCAAGAGATTATAGGGTAAAGACCGACGAAGTGTTAGTTTCACAGCATCTATATTTAAAAGGGCTAATGAAGCAAAGCGAAAATTGCTAAAAATTCACATATTTCCAATGCTACTCTCATGACAAAACATTCTTTCACATTCCCAAGTGACAAGTTACTTTTCGAAATATATAATAAAAAACTGACTGTGTCAGGAGATTAATAGTAAGAAGCCACTTGGCACGTGCCCATGTTATTTCATATTTGCAAAACACAGGGGCTTTCACGCACCACAGTGCCCTAGTAGCCTACTCTCTCTCTCTCTCTCTCTCTCTCTCTCTCTCTCTCTCTCACACACACACACACAGTTTATTAGCATAGGACAGCACATGAAATTTTAAGACTTCTTTTTTAAATAAGTTTGTTGTCAGAGGCTTATGACACGTATCTGTTAGCACACTTTCAATTTTCATTTTCTATTTGAAAAAATAGTTGAAAAAAGCGATATCTTGCCCTCGTCAGAGTTCTGATTAAAGCTAGATGGCTTGAAAATTAGAAGTGCAATTTACTTTTTTCAACAGAAGGCGAGTGTAAGGGGACCACAGAACAGCAGGGTTCATTAAAAAAAGAGGCATCCTATTTCTCTGCTTCTGTCCTTCCTTCCCCCAATATTGTGCCTGCCTTTCCCCCATCTCTCTCCCCAGCTTGCCTCTTATTCCTCCTTTGCTTCTTCACTTCTGCTCCCACAGTGAAGTTTAACTGAAAAGCAGCACAGCTGCTATGGTCGGCAGTGCTGTAGAAGAAGGGAAAAGAAGAAGAGAAGTGGAAGGAGAAGGGGCAAAGGTAGAAAAGTTAACCTGGTGAAAGGTAAAAAGAGGTGGATGGTGGAAGTTTGGAAGAGAAAAACCAGAGATGAGGAATTAGGGTTTTCAGCTTCCTTTGCAATGAAAGCATGTAAAATCCCCACAATAGTTATGTCAGATGGAAGGGGAAGGGGAAAAAAAGGGATGAAAGATTATCCACTCCCCCATTCCCTTAATTTTGAAGCACACACTTAACAAAAAGAACAGGAGTACTTGTGGCACCTTAGAGACTAACAAATTTATTTGAGCATAAGCTATCGTGGGCTACAACTCACTTCATCAGATGCATAGACTGGAACGTACAGCAAGAAGATATTTATACATTCAGAGAACATGAAAAGGTGGAAATACACATACCAACTGTAAGAGGCCAATCAACTGAGATGAGCTGTCATCAGCAAGGAGAAAAAAACTTTTGAAGTGATAATCGAGATGACCCACAGAAGGTGTGAGGATACTTAACATGGGGAAATAGAGTCAATTAGTGTAATGGCCCAACCATTCCCAGTCTCTGTTCAAACCTAAGTTATTTGTATCTAATTTGCATATTAATTCAAGTTCGGCAGTCTCTCTTTGGAGTCTGTTTCTGAAATTTTTTTTTTGTTGTAAAACTGCCACCTTCAAGTCTGTCACTGAGTGGTTAGAGAGGCTGAAGTGTTCTCCCACTGGTTTTTGAATGTTATGATTCCTGATGTCAGATTTTAGTCCATTTATTCTTTTGCATAGAGACTGTCCGGTTTGGCCAATGTATATGGCAGAGGGGCATTGCTGGCACATGATGGCATATATCATGTTGGTAGATATGCAGGTGAATGAGCCCCTGATGGCGTGGCTGATGCGATTAGGTCCTATGATGTTGTCACTTGAATAGATATGTGGACAGAGTTTTTTTTCTCCTGCTGATGATGGCTCATCTCAATTGATTCACCTCTTACAGTTGGTATGTCTACTTCTACTTTTTCATGTTCTCTGTATGTACAACTATCTTCTTGCTGAATGTTCCAGTCTATGCATTTGATGAAGTGAGTTGTAGCCCACGATAGCTTATGCTCAAATAAATTTGTTAGTCTCTAAGGTGCCACAAGTACTCCTGTTCTTTTTGTTAAGTGTGTGCTTCAAAATTAAGGGAATGGGGGAGTGGATAATCTTTCATCCCTTTTTTTCCCCTTCCCCTTCCATCTGACATAACTATTGTGGGGATTTTACATGCTTTCATTGCAAAGGAAGCTGAAAACCCTAATTCCCCATCTCTGGTTTTTCTCTTCCAAACTTCCACCATCCACCTCTTTTTACCTTTCACCAGGTTAACTTTTCTACCTTTGCCCCTTCTCCTTCCACTTCTCTTCTTCTTTTCCCTTCTTCTACAGCACTGCCGACCATAGCAGCTGTGCTGCTTTTCAGTTAAACTTCACTGTGGGAGCAGAAGTGAAGATGAAGTAGGTTGTAGCCCACGAAAACTTATGCTCAAATAAATTTGTTAGTCTCTAAGGTGCCACAAGTACTCCTGTTCTTTTCACGGATACAGACTAACACGGCTGCTACTCTGACACTTAACAAAATGATCATATGAATATGCCTGTTTCTTTTGATGGGGGCATCCCAGAAGTGCACCTTTGGGAGTAGGTGCTTAAGCGTGCCATCAGTAAAAAGCTCCAGCCTGCCAACCAAAACATGGCTTGGCAATCAGTGCTCAAAGTCACACTGCAGTATCTTTACAGTTACTCTTTTGTCCTGTGTAGCATGCAGTACAGATATTAGCAGCAGAATGTCTTATGTGCCTAACAAAAATACAAACACTTTAGAGATGTTGTATCAAAATATAGCTGGCTTTCTGAAACAGATGATATTTAATTGTTCTGAAGACAAAGATGAACCAAACATTTAATATGATCCATAAATATTGTAATTTGTATTTAGAGGTAAAAACAATGCATGAACACATAGCACCTTATTTTAACTAACCACCGTAGGCTTTGCTTTTTCTATTGCAAAGTCCATGTCAGCAACAGATGTATTGGGAACAAACAGTTGTAAGGAATAATGAAACAGCACCTTTTCAATAAAATGGCTGAAGTGCAGCTTTCCGTAATCATAATTTTATGCCTATTTTTTAAGCTAACTCAACCAGTTATGTACTATAACTAAATGGTAGATGACTCAACTACATTGAAACAACCGTTTAAAAGCCTTTGGACAAAAATATTTCAGAGTTATTCAAAAATTAGATAAAATGTAAAAGACTTTGTGGAATGTTTATGCTACAAAAATAACATTCCAAGGATTACTGTAAGTATGGGCTACTTGAATACAATCCAGTAACAACAACTGACTGTAGTTTAAATATATAAAGAAATAATAATGGATGCATACATGTAAGTGACTTTTACCACTTTAGATTTAAAAAATTACATTATTTAATACTGTTTATTATAAAAGAACTATAGTGGCAAAGAAGTGTAGGCTTCAGATACCAAAATGACAAATGACTAAACAACTGATACTTTAATCAGAGTGCAAATGCTCTCTGAATATATTCTCTCCAAACATTTAACAACAGTGACTCCCCAGTGAGGTCACAGATGACCAACTCTAAACTACTCCAAAGTTGAACTAAGTCAACAAACAGTTTAATATCTTCAGATGCCTTTCCTTTCAGACAGCTGGGAACTTTATGTACCCATTCTCCCTTTCTTTTAAAAGGTAGCAGAAGTTCATCAAATAGCTCAGCCATTGAACTGAGACAACTCCATTTATGGCACAAGGTTTTTGCCGGGTTCTCAATGCAAAGGGATCTTTTGTTCTAGAAGCTTCTCCATAATCTGCTGACTGATTTTAGTAAAAATCTTTGAAGTAAAAAGTTATTTAACCTAATTTACTTAGACGGGACACAACTTAAGAAGTTTTCTAGATTTGTTAAAAAAACAAGTTACAAAAGTGAAGATTTACTTACCACTGACTAGAGCCCTTGAACAGCCTTTGTATATCCACACTAATGGGGGACACATCACTGGTGCAGCAGGACCAGCAGAAACCTCTAGAAGTGATGCCTAGAAGTCGGAGTGCGAGCCTATGCCCGCTGGCAGCTCTGAGTGTTCGGAGAGCTAGACTATAAAAGGGGGCATCACAACAGCTTCAGTTCTTTTCACCACAAATCGACCGCCTAGTAAATAGCAACAGGACTCTAAGGAAAAGGGGGAAGGTGGAGGAATAGCTTGAATGTCCAGAGGCACAATTAGAAGAACTCTAGCTATTTGTAAGGAACCTTCAGTACCTCTGTGAGTAGGCCTCTGCTAAACTCTTGTTAATGGGAATGTATAAACAGTGCATCCTCTTCTCAGAAGAGTGGGATGAGGCTGACTAGCGAAGGAGTAATTGTAGTACTGATCTCCAAAATTGGAATTCTGAACTAATGCAGGTCCATTGTATAATGTTCTGTGAATGGGTGGATTGAGCTCTAAGAGGCAGTTCTAAAGATCTCAACTATTATGTTACGCCTCAGATAAGCCATAGAGCCCATTCATCTAGTCCTAAGGCAATCTCTCAGTCCCTCTGGCACAGGGACATTAGCTTTCCCCAATACACAGCCTGATCCAATTGGCCAGGCATTAGGTTTTTACTTTTACCAGAAAACACAAAATGTAACCTCAGCAACCGTCTACAGTCTTTTGATCTACATATAAGAAAGGCTACAACCTCACCTCCTGGGGATACGAGGGCGGTTTTGGAAGAAATACTATTAGATTCAAGGTTTGGTTAAGATGAAAGCCAGTTACCATCTTGTGCATAAATTTAGTTGCCTTTGAAAGAACTATTTCGTCCTCATGGAAGCCCATAAAGGAAGGGGTCAGCAAAAGCACTTGCAGTTTAGAAACTCAGCTGATGTCATGTCTAAGATAAAGATGGTCTTGATGAAGGGACATTCTTCCTTGGGTTCAAAGGAGAATGCATCACTGAGTGTCACATCTCACTGAATCCTTCAGTGACTATTCACGCTAGTCTTGCTGATTCCTGCTCATGTGGCCAGCAAGCATGTTGTCCTTTCCTGCCAGATGGGCAGCCACAGGATAAGAGAGATAGGTGATGTATTACTGTCATAGGATATTGCTTCCCTTCACTGCTGGGTGGAGGGAATCCTTCCCTCCCCTTTTTATTGAAATAGTACGTTGTTATGGTATTGTGGGTGACTATTTGCACCACAGGTGACAGATTGAAAAGGTCCCTGCAGAGTTATAAGTGGCTAACTTAGTAATGGCAACCTCATAGGGGATGATTTGTTGGTTTTATGGTTTTCAAAAAAGAAAGAGAGAGAGAAACAGACAGACAGACTGAAGGGGGCCTACGGAATTGGAAACAGAAACTTGAGAAGTTTTCATTCCCATATCTGCAGTCCTAATTTTTTCCCTGGAACCATGATGAAATGTCACTCTCTTAGGAAAGGAAGCCATCCCTGTGTATCTGTTTTATGCTTCTGTCCCTTGTGTGTAAGGGTCAAAGAGAGAGAACTGAGTCCCAGTTGCAATTCTCCCTCAACCGGATCCAATATCAGGTTTGAGGGCCATTCATGGCCTGGGACCTGAACTGAAATGGGAGTCATGGATCTGCAAAGGCCATCAACTGGGGCACTGGGAAAAACTGATTCCCTATACTCTGAAGGAACAGCTGAAGCTTTCAAACAAGCCTTGGTCAATGGAATGAGCCAGCAGGTGGAGGTGGTCAGATTCATACATGATGGATCCATGACTATTAACACCTTTAGGCTTAGGTCTACACCCAGAAGCCAACATTTTAACAGGGCAGTTCCTTTCTAGCAATTGGATACGGATATCATAAGATCCTTACCAGCTGAATCTTTAAATATGGCTCTATGTACGGAGACAGATACCTGTGAAGCAATATGGCCAGGTGTCTTAGTCCTCAGAAGGGCATTAAGACCTGAGGAACACCTCTCAAAACTTAAAGCATTCAAGGAACCAGGAGTATCTGAAGCAAACATCTTTCCCATTAGAGCCTCTAGTAGGAAGACTGCCTACAACCAGTTCTGTAGCTCCTTCCTAGCCTGTGGGGTGAAAGTCTTGCAGACAGACCACCTACGTGGGAGATAACATTCCCACAGAAAGTGCAGACACAGTCTCTGGGTATCTGAAACCAGGAAGGTGGCAGAAATAGAGGAGCACCTCTCAAACATTGGTCTCAGCTTTGGAATCTACCCTCATGAGTATGGGAATGTGCAATAGGATGCAGAAGATCCCTAAAGGCCCAAAATATTCCTAAAAACTATATAAATTATCAATACTCACTGGAACTAAAGTTTTATTTAAACTACAATAAAATTTGTCTAAGAAAAGTATTGGAAAACCAAGTTTCCAGAGAACTGGGTCAAAGTGTTAGCAGAGAGGATCAGGAGCCTCATTATTATGATTAGAAAGAAATGAATGATTAAGCCCGGCCCTACCCATTTTTATAGCCTCTCAGAAGATTCAGAGCAGCAAGGAGGAACATGCAGGCACTGTGTCTAAACGTTTCCTCTGGTCCAGTTATAACCCTGGCACATTACTGGGAATGGGCAGATGCCACTTCAAGAAAGAAGTCTATTAAATCTGAGGTGAAAAGTTAAACACAAAATAAATGCCTAATTCCCTCCTTATCTTGTCCTGGAAAATATAGGGAGAGTGGGGAAGAAAAGAAGAGATGGAAGAATTTGGAAGCTTTTCTCATCCTTGTGTAATACATGTACTTACTCTGTTTAATAAATCAATTTCTTCCTTCAATTTCCCAATCTGTTCCTCTTTGTCCTGTGTCATCCTCAGTAATCTTACATTTTCTTGCCTCTCCTTGGCTAGTTCCTATAAAAGGCACAAATTAACAGTCTCAGATTGAATGTTCTTCCAGCACTCCTAAAAATTAATTTGAAAAAGGACAGTTTTAAAATTCTGTAATTAGGCAAATTTTGCTTCTTACCTGAAATCTCCTTTCTTCAGATAGCTAGGCCTACAAATCCTGCAGTGTGTCTTCAAGTCCTTGTAGCTCAAGGAGGCCAAGCAGATCTGTTAGTCACAGGTCTAGGGCAAAATTCTGCCCTGAAGAGCCCACCAGTGCGATGACCTCTAAAGCTGACCTTTTAACTGATTAATTTCTAACTCAAGCCCTGATCCTATAGTGAGTTCTGAAACAAAGCCCAAATTGGATATTAAAATCAAAATATCAACCCCTAAAGTAACCATGCTGGTGAGCTTTTCAGAGGCAGAATTTTGCTCCGATGTATGACTAAGGTCTACTTGGCCTCCTTGACCTATAAGAGCCTGAAGACCCACCCATGGGCCTGGATACAAAGGTGTATGAAACATTTGTCATACATGAGGCTTCAGTTACTGAAGAAGTTATTCAAACTCCTCCCTCATCTCTTGCTATCCTTTTGGTACTTTGACTGGTTTGGGAGGAAGCCAGTTTTGGAAGGGAGAGATTACAAGGCAATGTAAATTAACTCAAGGAATACATAATTCCTAAAAATATATATAAAAGCTTCCTGGTGTTTTACTCCCATCCTTTTCAGAAGGAAGATCTCCCCCAAACAATATTTTTATTTAGCAACTTTCATCTACAAGGATTCAAGAGTATTTGGTAGATTATATTATAAGGATCACTTCAGAGGGAGCATGGAACATCAGGAATATGACAGATCAGTGGCCCAGGAAAACATCTGTAAGGGATTAGGTTATGTTTCAGTGCCTGAGAGGAGAACAGGAGATGGTTGGTTCTCTGATCAAATCACCTTTAGCCTTGGTATTATTCCCTGGTTGAGCAAATGGCAATTTAGCATTTGTAATACAAATTTCACATTCTTCTCAGACAGTCTGATTCTGTATGCATATTGGTATTCACAAGAAATTATTGCTACTTTTTATTAAAAATTTAGGACCATTGCTTAATATTTTTGCAACACTGACCACCCCAGTCATCATCAGTGATCAAACCTGGGACCTGTTGAGCTTATTGCATGAACCTCTACTGCCTGAGCTAAAAAACCATGTGTCTTAGCCAAGACTGTGGCAGGCTCATCAATCTCTGCCTGGCCAAGTCACCACTAGAGAGGGACAGAGTTCCACACTGAGTTGGCATGGCGCTAGTATCTCCTCATGGAATTTATAAGGTATTTTATTTTGAAATTGACATTGGGCATCAGTTCAATTTGTATTTACCTTTTCAAGTTCTTCAACCCTCTTTTCCAAAGCACTGCTTGGTACAGAATTCCCAGAAGAATTTGCATCCCTGCTGTATCTGCTATATCCTGTCCTGTCTGTTCGGGAATATCGATTTGGACCATCATCTTCAGGTGCATTAGTTGCACTGTGAAGTAAAGATTAAACATTATTAATATGCCTAGTGTAAAAAACAGAGTTTAGTAAATATTTCCTGTGTTCCTTATATTTTTCTCCTAGTGCCAATACATTCATGTAAAATTGACTTATTCATATTGTAAATGACCATTACTTCAAGACAACATGAATAAAACTTAATTTTCTTCTTACCTGTAATTGTGTCTTCTCTGAGAAACAAAATCAGTTGCTTGGTCAGACCTGCAATTTCTGGGTTTTTCTGTCTCCAACTGGATTTTCTTTTCTTGCCTCTAAGGCAGGACAGCGGTACCTGTTTCCCAGCACCCCCAATGCAATCTGCCTCTCATTGATCTATACAGAACTGCACAGCTGTTGCTTTAAAGTCCCTGAGTTTCTAGGAACTCAGGTTAATTCCTTCAAGGGGTGCATGCCTCGAAAAGTGCTGTCTGTATCTAGTGCCGAGAGCCAGATATTTCCTTATGCCTGTGTGCTGCAAAGAAGAAATCTGAAGAAGAATCTGTTGAGGTCACTAGAGGCCAGCTCCAGTGCCCACTGGTGCCGTGTGCTCATGTATTGGTGCAAGAGGCCCGGCTTATCCCGCATCTTCTCAGTTTCTTCTTGCGGCTAACTCCAACAGAGGGGCAGGAGGGTTGGTTGTGGAATAAACATAAGCAACACAACTCAAAGAACAGTTACGGAAAGGTTAGTAACTGGTTTTTCTTCGAGTGCTTATTTATGTCCATTCCATGTTAGGTGACTCACAAGCGGTATCCGAAGCACTGGACTTGGAGTTCATAGACATGCAGATTGCAACACTACTTTTCTGAACTTGGCATCATCTCTGGCCTGCTGGGCGATGGCATAGTGGAAAGAGGAGGTCTGAACCAACAACCAGGTCGCTACTCTGTAGATGACTTGTGTGACGTTGCAGTCTACATGGTTTTATACAAATATACTAATGAGTGAATATAATGTAACTGGAATAAGCTTCATGCAAAAGGTCTCTTGTAAGGTATCATTACAAAGTTTATAATCTACTGAGTGTGATCATCCTATTTGTATAAATGTATCACTCTTGTATCTGAAACTAGAAATATGTAATATAACTCTAAGGGCCTATTGTAATTATGCAAAGTGTGGGCCATTAATGGTGGTTTGGAATCTTGACTCCCATTAACCAGGACAATTGGCTGCAGATAGCTGTTTTACCTGCAAGTCTTCCTTTTTTACGTGTGTGCTGGCAAGTGGGCAAGGAAGTGTTGCAGTGACATGCAATCATGTCACCTGAACTGGAATCCATCTTTAACCTGGTGTCTTTCCATTGAGAAGGAGGGGATGGGAACCCAGAGAAGGACAAAGGATTCCCGCCTTATGCAAAAGATATATAAAGGGGTGGAACAGAACAAAGGGAGAAGAGGAGTCATCATGAAGAATCCCCTAGCTACCACCTGAGCTGGAACAAGAACTGTACCAGGGGAAAAAATTGTGCCCAGGCCTGGCAGGTGTCCAGTCTGAGGCAAAAACTTACTGAAGCATCTCTGAGGGTGAGATTATCTGTACTCAGTTTGATTAGACATAGATTTGCACATTTTATTTTATTTTGCTTGGTGACTTACTTTGTTCTGTCTGTTACTCCTTGGAACCACTTAAATCCTACTTTCTCTATTTAATAAAATCACTTTTTACTTATTAACTCAGAGAATGTATTAATACCTGGGGGAGCAAACAACTGTGCAACTCTATCAGTGTTATAGAGGGCAAACAATTTATGAGTTTACCCTATATAAGCTTTATACAGGGTAAAACGGATTTATTTGGGTTTAGACCCCATTGGGAATTGGGCACCTGAGTGTTAAAGACAAGAGCAATTCTGTTAGCTGCTTTCAGGTAAACTTGCAGCTTTGGGGCAAGTAATTCAGACCCTGGGTCTTTGTGGAGCAGACTGGAGTGTCTGGCTCAGCAGGACAGGTGCTGAGGCCCCGAGCTGGCAGGGAAGGCAGGGGTAGAAGTAGTCTTGGCACATCATATGGCAGTTTCCAAGGGGTTTCTGTGATCCAAGCTGCCGCACCTTGGATCGGGACCTGGGCCTGGGCTGATGATGAAAGCCTGAGCTCTTGTTGAATGGGTGGTCATGATGGCAGGAGGTGGGATGCCCGCCTGCTCGCAACATGGATGAATACAGGAGAATGAAATACTCTGGGCTGAAAGAAGTATGCTTTTTATCTTATCTGCTACTGCCACAAAGAGCTGCATTGTTTTACGGAACAGCTGATCCTCTCAACGCACAAGGCCAGGTCACATCTAATCAAATCCAGTGAGTGGATATGGCGCTCCTCTGCATTCCTGTGCAGTTTCAGGAAGAAAACTTGCAGGAAAATAGCCTGATTACTATAAAACTGCAAGATCACCTTTGAAAGGAATGCTGAATCGGGATGCAGTTGTACCTCATCCTTAAGGAACACCATATACTAGGGCTCAGACATAAGACCCTAATCTCCGAGACCTTCCTGGCTGAGGTAATCACTACTGGGAAAGCAACCTTCCAGGAGAATAACGACCGAGGGAACAGTGCCAGCTGTTCAAAGGGAGGACCTGTAAGTCCTGACAGGACCAGGTTTAAGTCCCATGGTGGAATCCCTTTGTGAATTTGAGGGTAAAGTCTCTCTAATCTCTTGAGGAAGCGGATGGACATTTCATGAGAGAAGACTGATTTACCATCCACCAGAGGGTGGGAGACTGAGGTTGCTGCTGGATGCACCTTGACTGAAGAAAAAGTCAATCCCTGTTGTTTCAGGTGGAGCAGGTATTCCAGCATAGACTGGAGGGGCAATCGAGTTGGAGAAAGACTTTGATGGGAAGACCACCTGAGAAAAACTTCCACTTGGCTAGGTAAGTTGCTCTAGTAGAGAATTTCCTACTACCCAGCAAGACCTGTGGACTTGTTCTGAACAGGTCTGTTCTGCTGGGTTCAACCATGGCTTCCACATGGTCAGGTGGAGGTTCAGGTGGAGTAAACGGCCATGATCCTGCAAGATCAGGTCTGGGCAGGGCAGAAACAGCATCACCAGCTCTAATGACAAGTCCAGCAGCATGCCAAACCACTGTTGTTGCAGCCACTCAGGGGCTATAAGGATCACCCACGCTCTGTCTCACTTGACTTTCAGAGGACCTTGTGTACCACAGGAACGGGAGGAAAATCATAGAACAGGAGCTCTCTCCATGGAATTAGAAAGGCATCAGAGAGAACCTGGGCTGTGACCGCGCAATGAGGAAAACAGCTGACATTTCCTGTTCTGCCTGGCTGTGAACATGTTGACATGGGGAGACCCCCCCCACCGCTGGATCTGGTCACCTCTAGGTGAAGAGACCACTTGTGGTGAGAACAGAAAAACTTGCTGAAGTGATCTGCCAGAACGTTCCAGGCTCCCAGAAGATGGGAAGCTTTGAGGTAGATGGAGTGTTTCACACACAAGTCCCGCAGGCAAATGGCCTCCTGGCACAGGGCAGAAGAGCATGTTCTTCTGTACCTGTTAATGTAAAACATGGCTGCCATGTTGTCCATGAGCACTCGTACAACTTTGCCCGTGATCTGGGGTAGGAACATTTGGCAAGCTAAGCCAATCACGCTGAGCAATCTGATGTTTATGTGCAGCAAGAGCTCTTCCCAGGACCACAAGCCCTGAGATGCTCGAGGTGAGCCCCCCAACCTAGACTGACTGCATCTGAAATTAGGGATACTGAAGGCGGGGGGTGACAAAGGGAATGCCCACAGCCACTGACTGGGGATCCTTCCACCAGTTGAGGGAGGCGAGGACTGGGGTGGGAACTGTAAGCACTGAATCCAAGTAGTGACGGTTCAGTGAATACATAAGGCCCTTCAGACTTGGTTGGCATCATAGATTTGCGTTCTGTACTACCTAAGTTCATGAGGCCATGTGACCCAAAAGTCTGAGGCAAAAAAATGAATCGAGCACCACCCCAATGAACTCTATTCTCTGGACAGGGACAAGAGTCAACTTTTGCTTGTTTATCAACAGGTGCAGTGCCGTGGACCGGGCTGATGCTGGTTTTCACTTGAGTCTCTGAGCAGCCCTTGATAAGCCAGTCACTGAAGTACAGGTAGACTTGAATGTCTCGCCTTCCGAGGAAGGCCACTACCACCGCAGTGCATTTAGTGAAAACCTGAGGGGCTGCTGACAGACCTAAAAGAAGGATGGCAAACTGGTAATGGGTCTGGTTCACAATAAACCTGAGGAACGTTCTGTGGCCCCGGAAAATGTAGATTGTGGAAATAGACATCTTTCAAGTCGAGGGCGGAGTACCAGTCCCCTGGATACAGGAAGGGAATAATGGAGGCCAGGGAGATTACACGAAACCTCAGTTTTTTGTGATAATTGTTGAAGGGATGCAGGGCTAGGATGGGTCAGAGACCCCCATTGGCCTTCAGGATTAGGAAATAATAGGAGTAAAATCTCTTCCCACTCAAGTTTTGAGGCATCTACCCCACAGCTCTTACCCAAAGGAGGGCTTGCTTCTCCTGAATTAGAAGTTGCCCATGAAAAGGGTCCCTGAAGAGGGATGGGGATAGGAGGTGGGTGGGAGAAAACTGAAGGGTGTAACCTTCTTCCATTGTACTCATCACCTCAGATCATGGGGTGCCAAGGGACAATGCTGTGCTAAAGTAGGAAAGACGGTCTGAAAACAAAAGGAGTGCAGGATACGGTGTGTGAACTGACAGAACTCTTGAAGGGACACCTGATGGCATTATGTTTGGGTCCTCCCAGGTATCTGTGCAACCAGGGTATCAAGGTTGAAATGGAGATGGACAGTTGTCTGCACTTATAATTGCTCCTCCATTTTTTAAACAAGTCCTGGCAAGGTGCCAGAGCCAAGAAGCAGATCAGCTGTTGAGGCTTGAACTGTTTGCTCAAAAGTGCTGAGGAATAGAGGCCAGGAATCTGACAGTGGTCCTAGAGTCCTTCAGACCAGGGAGCTTTGAGTCCATCTGCTCCAAGAAGCAGGAGGTACCCTCAAAGGGAAGATCCTAAATGGACTACTGGACTTCAGGTGGCAGCCCTGAAGGATTGAAGCCAGGAGCATCACCTCATGATCGCTGCCAAAGCCCTTTGTTCTGGCTGCAGTGTCAGCTGCATCCAGGGCCACTTGGAGAGAAGCTCTGGCTATGGTCTTCCCTTCTTCCATTAAGGTGGAAAACTCTGAGTCCTGTGGCAGCAAGTTTTTAAAATTCGCCATGGAATCCCAAATGTTGTAATTGTACATCCTAAGCAAGGTTTATTGGTTGGAAATATGAAGCTGGAACTTACCCATGGAAGTAATCTTCCTTCTGAACAGGTCGAGTGTCTTTAAATTCTTTGGCCTGGGGGTTGTGCCTAACTGACCTTGCCTGTCCCTCTCATTGGCAACTGTGACCACAAGGGATCCAGAAGGAGGGTGGGAGAACAAGTATTTATAATCCCTTGGCAGAAACATAGTATTCTTCTCTGCCCTCTTTGAGGTGGGAGGAAGAGAAAATGGAGTCTGCCATAGGGACCTGACAGGATCCATAATAGTCCTGTTGAGGGGTAGAGTCACCTTTGATGGGGCCACCATGGTCAAAATGTCAGTGAGGGTAGGAGAGGACTCTTTAAGAATCTCCATCCATAGCCCCAGGTTAGAAGTCACCCTTTTTAATAGCTCCTGGTGATCTCTAAAGTCATCCTGTGGCACCGAACCACTCAGTCCCAAGAACACTTTGTCTGGGGAGGAGAAGGAGGAGGAGGAAGAATAAGCCTGTACCAGTACCAGTCCCAACTTTAGGGCCAGGCTTAAGTCCTGTGTGTTGGTACGAGAGTCTGGGTCAGGTGCTGGATAGTGCGGTGGAGGGGCCCTCCTGTTGGACACAACCGAATAGGAGTGGCTGGACGGTGGTCATAATACCAGGGAAAAACCCCAAGAATTCCAGAACAACCACTTGACCTGCATCGGCCACTGTCCTCCAGACCAGGTGTCGGGGTGAGGGTAGGGGGGCTGTACCAAGATCCGGTGGAATTTAGGATGGGTAATGGTGGTGGCTCTTTGGCTGTGTTCAGGGTTCTGCCTGAGGAAGAGTCTTCTTGAGGAGACCATGGGATAGTGGTACCCCTAACTTCCACTGCTTAATGCCAAGGATCTGGGGATTCGTGCCGGATGAGGGAAGTCCTCGTGAAGATAGGAGGGCCAGTTTTCCTCTGGTAGGTACCAAAGAGCCCAGTGCCAGGTATGAGCTCAGAGCCACATGCTCCCTTTTGCTCGACACACTTGGAGCTGGTGGCTTTCCCATCAGGGTTGGCGGAACCGGGAGCCTCATTAGGTCCCTGGCTGCCAAGACATCTGGATAGAAGGTGCTGCAATCCTGCTGGTGCCGCAATGACCCCGCAGCCCTGGTGTCAGCAGATGGTCCCGCACTGGACTCAACACCACCTGCGAGCAGGGCGGAGTCGACAGTGCCACTAGTGAAACAGGGGTGAAGGAGTGGCCCAACGCAGGTCACACTGTGCTGCATTCCTCTCATATGTCCTTCTTTGGTACCAGAGAGTGTTCCCTCTTGGACCACTCTCTCGTGTTTCTTTCTTGATACAGGAGAGGGGGGGGGATCAGTACCAAGAAACACACGGTGCCAGAGGGATGCTTTGCACCAAAGCCGAGGTGCTTGGCGCCGAGTCTGACCAGCTTGGCTCTGACACTGGTCTGACTGCAGCTTCCAATACGATAGCCTTAGCCTAGCCTGTCCTTTTCTGTACAAGGTTTGAAGTCCTGGCAGAGCTGGTAAAGCTTTCATACGTAAGCCCCTCTCCCAGACACTTCAGACAGTCGGTCACCAGCATAGGCTTGCCACAGGCGGCTCAGGGTAAGAAGCCCGGAGACTGGGGCATGCCCGGCCCGAGGGGCAAAAGAAGCCCTTCTAATTTAATTTAATATATACTAATACTATCTATACTATGTACATTAATACTAAAAATTAATACCGAAGATAACTAAAACTACAGAATAACAGGAAAACACACTGTATGAATGCCTTGCCGAAGCAAGAAAAGCTGTTCCAGCGACTGTCACAGATAAGAAGGAACTGAGAGGGTGTGGGGCCAGCCAGGCCCCTTATACTGGGGCATGAGTGTGCAGCACCAGAAGGTGCTAGAGCTGATCTGAGGGATACCACTGAGGAAAAAAAATCTCTGGTGACTGTGCATGTGGCGCGCACACACCTAACACGGAATGGACATGAGTAAGCACTCAAAGAACTTGATATCTATAGCTGATCAGAATTAGGACAGTTGCAGACAGACTTAATTGATTTCCTTTGCCTGAGCTGGATGAGAGTCAACAATTTTCTCTTGAGGTTCCAGCAAAGTTAAATCCTTTACACCTCACCTTGAGGAGGGGCTAAGGAGATTAGAATGGGTCAAGATTTGCATTTCCATTAAGGAATGTGTGATCTGAATCTTTTGGATCACAATGCTCAGAAACTACCCATTCCCAGTTGAGCAACAACTGCTAGTTACATCTAGGGGAAAAAAACTTTGGAAGAAGCAGGCAGTGTGTTTTTTGGTAGGGCAATTACAGCCTTTGATTTGAGAGTCCTGAAAAGCAGGGGAGTCCCTACTCATACTGCTTGAGGACACAAGGGAAGCTATCTGAGCAAACCCTTAAGCAGAGACTGACATTCTGATTTGTGGGGAACAGGCCAAAAAGAACGTGAAGCGGGTCATAGGTGGTTCTGGGAAAAGCTAGGATATTAAGGTGATGATGGGGATGTTTAGACTGATCCTCAGATTCAAACATGCTATGGAAGTAGTGGATCACTTGTGGCTTAGGAGACTGTTCCTGAGCAGGAAACTCTCAGATAAAGCAGAGGTCCAATAGTGGGAAAAAGTGAGGCCCTAGTGCTACCATCCTTACTTTAACATTATTCAATAGAAGCCATCCATTGTAGCATTTTGGGGGCTCCCACGTGGCCCATATTTGTTCTTTTGCTAACCAACCTGAGGCTTCCTGGCTATCATGCAACTGAACATTGTGAAAAAGAGCAGGCCTTAAGGCTGGAAAAACAGCTATTATGTATCAGAAGCCCCCAAAACTAAGTCATAGATGCTGAAATGGGAGGATGATGCCAACATGTGGAACTGAATACAGGAATACGATTCCTTTGACATTGCCAGCTCTTCACAACCAATGAAATGCTCAAGTGGCTAGGAATATGCTGTTAGACTAAAGAGATCCCCAGCCTCCCTCCAACAGATCCCCTGAAGACCCTCAGTCTCTAAAGAGAGAAGATGGCAAAACTTACTGAGGAAAATAAAGCCCCCAGTGACCAAACTTCTGAAAACAGGAACAGGTGACTGGGAAGCAACCACAGTGCATTTCACCAGATGAGGCACAGATAAGGCAACAACATTCTTGATTGTCTGAGACTTTAAAAAACAAACAGTAAAACTTAAAGTTCCAAATCAAAGGAAGCAGCAGATTCTTTTGACAGAACTGGCCCAGCACTCTCCCTACCAAAAGAGAGCAGAGCTATATAGTCACTACAGATATCAATTCATATATAAAACAGAGGATGCAGGAAAAAAGTGAAGCATTATTTAATTTGCCCTCTGCTAGCTAGCAGGCTTGAATATCTATTTCATTCCTGTCTCTAGAATCAAGAAATGTTAAAAAAATTCTGCTATTAAACTGTACAACATTGCAAGCAAGAAACTCCCATTTGTGTATAAAAATCATTGCGTCCAGAAGAACATAAGGATGAGCATACAGGGCTAGACCAATGGTCCATGTAGCCCAGTATTCTGTCTTCTGACCGCTGCCAATGACAGATGCTTCAGAAGGAATGAACAGAATAGGCCAATTATTGTGCGACCCAACCCGTCATCCCCATCCAGCTTCACTCATTCAAAATCTGGGAACGCCTACAGCATGGGGTTGCATCCTGGCTAATAGCCATTGATGGACCTATTCTCCATGAAATTAGCTAATTCTTTTTTGAATGCAGTTACAGTTTTGGCCTTCCCAACATCCTCGGCAATGAGTTCCACAGATGGACTGTATGTTGTATTAAGAAATACTTCCTTTGTTTGTGTGTTTGAAACCTGCTGCCTATTAATTTCATTGGGGGACTGCTGATTCTTATGTTATGGGAAGGAGTAAACAATACTTATTTATTCACTTTCTCCACATCATTAATGATTTGACAGACCTCTATTATATGCTCTCTTTGTTGTCTCTTTCCAAGCTGAAAATTCCCAGTCTTTTTAATCTCACCTCATATGTTTGACTTTGCTGCTCTCGTCTGGGGTGGTGGGGCTTGAGCTTTGCGCCTCCCTCCCCGGTTTGGTGGGGCTCGGGCTTTGGCTTTGCCTTCCCCATGCTCCCACCACCACCACCACACACATACTGGGGGCAGTGGGGCTCAGGTGGGCTCAGACTTCAGCCTCCTCTCCTGGGGTCATGTAGTAATTTTTGTTGTCAGAAGGGGGTTGCAGTACAATGAAGTTTGAGAACCCCTGGTCTATCCCTTTCCTAATTATTTCTAACATTGTTAGCTTTTTTGACTGCTGTCACACATTGAGCAGATGAATGCTGAGAACTATCCACGATGACTCCACTGTCTCTTTCTTGAGCAGTAACAGCTAATTTAGACCCCATCACTCCTTATGTATAGTTGGGATTATGTTTTCAGTGTGCGCTACTTTGCATTTATCAACACTGAATTTCATCTGCCATTGTTGCCCAGTCACCCAGTTTTGAGAAATCACTTTGTAACTCTTCACAGTTCTTTGAACTTCAATATCCTGAGTAATTCTGTATTACCTGCAAATTTTGCCACCTCACTGCTTACCCCTTTTTCCAGATCATTTATGAAAATGCTGAACAGCATTGGTCCCAGTAAGAATCCCTGGGGGACACCACTATGAGAGGACCTTCCTTCTTATCCCATGAGTGCTTATTTTGCTTAATAGCCTTTGATGAGGGAGCTGGTCAAAGGCTTTCTGAAAATCCAAGTACACTATATCCACTGGATGCCCCGTCCAGGTTTACTGACCTCCTCAAAGAATTCTAATATATCGATGAAGCATGATTTCCCTTTACAGAAACAATGTTGACTTTTCCTCAACAAATCACATTCATCTCTCTGTCTGATAATCCTGTTCTTTACGATAGTTTCAATCAATCTGCCTGGTACTGAAGTTAGGCTTACTGGCCTATAAATCACCAGGATTGCCTCTGCAGCCTTTTAAAAAAAATTGGCATTATATTAGCTATTGTCCTGTCATCTGATACAGAGGCTGATTTACGCAATAAGTTACATACCACAATCAGTAGTTCAGCAATTTCATATCTGAGTTCTTGGAGAACTCTTGGGTGAATACCATCTGGTCCTGGTGACTTACTGCTGTTTAATTTATGAATTTGTTCCAAAACCTCCTCTACTGACACCTCAATCAGGACAGTTCCTCACATCTGTCATCTAAAAAGACTAACTCAGGTGTGGGAATCTTCTTAACACCCTCTGAAGTGAAGACCAAAGCAAAGAATTCATTTAGCTTCTCCATAATGGCAGTATCTTCCTTAAGTGCTCCTTCAGCACCTTAGATCATCCATTGGCCCCACTGATTATTTGGCAGGCTTCCTGCTTCTAATGTATTTAATTCATTTGCTGTTAGTTTTTGAGTCTTTTGCTAGCTGCTCTTCAAATTCATTTTTGGCCTGCCTAATTATACTTTTACATTTCATTTGCCAGAATTTATGTTTCTTTCTATTTTACTCAGTAGGATCTGACTTACAATTTTTAAAGGATGCCTTTTTGCCTCTAACTGCTTCCTTTACTTCATTGTTTAGCCATGGTGGCACTTTTTTGGTTCTCTGAACTTACAAATGTAGAAGTATATACAAAAAAACCTGCATTAAAAAAGAAAACAACGTAAAACTTTAGAGCCTACAAGTCCACTCAGTCCTACTTATTCTGCCAATCACTCAAACAAGTTTGTTTACATTTGCAGGAGAGAATGCTGCCTGCTTCTTGTTTACAATGTCACCTGAAAGTGAGAACAGGTATTTGGACAATACTGTTGTAGCTAGTGTCGTAAGATATTTACATGCCACATGCACTAAAGATTCATATGTTCCATCATGCTTCAACCACCATTCCAGGGGACATGCATCCATGCTGATGATGGGTTCTGCTTGATAACCACCCAAAGCAATGTAGACTCATTTTCATCATCATGAGTCAGATGCCACCAGCAAAAGGTTGATTTTCTTTTTTGGTGGTTTGTGTTCTATAGTTTCCACATCAAAGTGTTGCTCTTTTAAGACTTCTGAAAGCATGCGCCACACCTCCACCCTCTCAGATTTTGGAAGGCACTTCAGATTCTTAAACCTTGGCTTTAGTGCTGTAGCTATGTTTAGAAATTTCACATTGGTACCTTCTTTGCATTTTGTCAAATTTGCAGTGAAAGTGCTCTTAAAATGAACAACAGGTGCTGGGCCATCATGTGAGACCGCTATAACATGAAACATATGGCAGAATGCGGGTAAAACAGAGCAGGAGACAAACAGTTCTCCCCCAAGGAGCTCAGTCACAATTAATTAACGCATTATTTTAACAAGCGTCATCAGCATGGAAGCATGTCCTGGAATGATGGCTGAAGCGTGAAGAGGCATATGAATCTTTAGCACATCTGGCACATAAATATCTTGCGATGCCAGCTACAACAGTACCATGCGAATGCCTCTTCTCACATTGTAATTAAGAAGTGGGCAGCATTACCTCCTGTAAATGTAAACAAATTTATTTCTCTTAGCAATTGGCTGAACAAGAAGTAGGACTGAGTGGACTTGTAGGATCTAAAGTTTTACATTGTTTTGTTTTTGAGTGCAGTTATGTAACAAAAAACCCTACATTTGTAAGTTGCACTTTCACGATAAAGAGATTGCACTACAGTACTTAGTATTTTTCAATTCACCTCATACATTTTATCATTTTTACAGTGCAAATATTTGTAATAAAAAATTATATAAAGTAAGCACTGTACACTTTGTATTCTGTGTTGTAACTGAAATAGATATATTTGAAAATGTAGAAAAACATCCAAAATATTTAATAAATTTCAGTTGGTATTCTATTGTTTAACAGTGTGAAAATTGGGATTAATTTTTTTGAGTTAATTGCATGAGTTATCTATGATTAATCGACAGCCTATTTTGTGTGTGTGTGTGTGTGTTTGCGTTTGTGTGTGTACATTGAACAAAGCAAATATTTTGTGATTGGGTGGAAGAGTAAATGAATATCACCCCACACACAATCTCAACTGCCAGAGAAGGGCAGAAAAACCTAGTTGGAATCATCTTCCAGCAAGGGAACTGCAAATCATAAATCATATAACTGAAATGAGCATGTGATGCAGGGTACCTAGGATGCTTAAGCAAAACACCACCACTGTACCATATATTATTTCATTTAAAAACACTTAGGAGTCTGTTTAAAATGCTCATTTAACTACCATGCATTTCATAATTTGAGAAAGCCCTTGACAATGTGCAAACCTGGATGGATAAAGTGCAAATTAAAAGCAGGCATAACTTGGCATGAGATGATCTTTTCATGGATATAAATATTGTTATGCTCCAGTATGTGTGAAGTTTCCAAGGCACACTGACACAATTGTAAGGAATTTCCTAACTTAAAGTTATCACCATATTTAGCACTGTTTATTCTTCATTTACAAGGTTTAAAAAAACCCCAAAGCATATTTCTAGGACCGGATAGGCACGTTGCAACACAACAGAACAGAAATATTTTAGATTAACCCCATAAATCCTAGAATATTTGGTTTTTAAAAAGATGTATTTTCTACTATTCTATACTCTGAGTGCCAGGAGGGACTCGGAACACTATAAAACTAACATGCTCAATCTCTAGTCTCATTACTCAACAGTAACCCTTTTGCCAAGACTGGAACAGTATTGACTTGCTTCAGTCAATCATCTTTGGCAGTGCTTTTACGTGAAATTTGGAAGAAAGAAACTAGAGAGAGGATTGTTTTCAGTGGTAGCGAAAAGGATACTTTAAGGGAAATAAGATATTTTTAATTGGTAATGTTCTCTTCACATCCTTGCTTTAAAGGAAACCACAAAGATAAATGTTTTCTTGTATTTGACCAGGGTAGAAGAAGTGGATGGAAGAGTTAGACTGACTTCTCAACAGCCCCTACTAACCATAGCTGATGTCGATTCACTTAGCCTCAGTACCAGAGATGCCAGATAGGAACATCTTCATGAACAGGCAAGTAGAGCCAAGAGCATGACCTGGCATGCTATAAAGAGAATTTTGAAGTGGCGTTGGAAGAAGAATCATGAAAGATCATATATATAAAAGAGGAATCAGACATTTAGCTGAAACAGAAAACTGATGGAGAGAATTTATTACACCATCGATTATCTTATGGCCAGTTACTCTGATAGCTGTGCCCCACCAATAGCCACACACGGCGCCCAGGAAAGTAGAGCAACACTGGGGACCTCTTGAGATCTGGTGGACAGGAAGAAAACCTGTCACAGGGAAAGGAATTTCACAGTCCTTTTGTGACTAATATTAGAAAATTTGTGGAAGGGTAGAAGAGTCCCTTTATCAGATAGGAATTAAATTATTTCCTGTCACTCCTATAGGCTTAATCCAAGGCAATATACCAAGGGTGCAAGGCAATGTCTACCAGAAGCTCTAAATTCCTGTCCTTGCTATTCAAAAAGTGGTTGGTCATTGATAACACTGTCACTATGCAGGATATAATCATGGATAAAACACCGGATTTACTCTTGGTCTCATGAACTATATGAAGCTGCAGAATAATCTCAGCACATAATCTTCAGTTCATGGAATACAGATAGTGGCATCTAACCCTCCTTTCCAAACATGTCTTTCCTCAGAGGTCAACAAAATATGCAGACAATTTACAAAAGTCGTAGAGTCTGTGATGGAACGCTTTGAAAGTGTAAGAAACAGCATCAGAATGTTTGGTATTTATGTTGTTCTCATGAACGAGGTTGTTCTTATATATGAGGTTGGTCTGCAAAATGCCGATCAGCAGATAAATTCTGGATTTTGGGGAGTCTGAGGACTGCTTCAGCACAGGAACAAAATCTCTCTCATTGCAAAGAACCGTCAATTTATTTCTCAGATCAATCTGATCAGATTTAACACTTCTGTGGGAACAGAGTGCAAGCAGAAGGGAAGAGATATATATCCTCTTGTCAAGGTTCCTTCCCCACTCTGAACTTTAGGGTACAAATAGCTTAGATCTGGTAACTCTGCCACCATACAGAAATTTCAGTGTCTGGAGCACTTCTTGTCCCCCCCAAAACCTTCCCCTCCCTGGGCAGCCTTGAGAGGCTTCACCAATTCCCTGGTGAACACAGATCCAAACCCCTTGGATCTTAAAACAAGGAAAAATCAATCAGGTTCTTAAAAAGAAAGCTTTTAATTAAAGAAGAAAGGTAAAAATTATCTCTGTAAAATCAGGATGGAAAATACTTTACACAGTAATCAAATTCGTATAGCCCAGAGGAACCCCCTCTAGCCTTAGGTTCAAACTTACAGCAAACAGAGTTAAAATCCTCTCAGCAACAAAGGACATTTACAAGTTGAGAAAACAAAAATAAAACTCATCCACCTTGCCTGGCTGTTACTTACAATTTTGAAACATGAGAGACTGGTTTAGAAAGATTTGGAGAGCCTGGATGGACGTCTGGTCCCTCTTAGTCCCACGAGCGAACATCACCCAAAACAAAGAGCACAAACAAAGACTTCCCCCACCAAGATTTGAAAGTATCTTGTCCCCTTATTGGTCCTCTGGTCAGGTGTCAGCCAGATTTACTGAGCTTCTTAACCCTTTACAGGTAAGAGAGACATTAACCCTTAACTATCTGTTTATGACACCTCTATTAATTGATTTTCACTCCATTTGGATTAATGAAGTTCTGGATGTGTTTAGGACATTTATTATAGCCAGCCACCAGTGAAATGAAGCTGTGTCTTTCATGGCAGATTAAAAGACACAAGCTGGCCCTTTTCTATCTTTTGAGAGTTATTAAGGTACTTTTTCAGGAGGGCAAGCCACTGAATATGCTTACATAGAGGATAGTTGTTTTAACATTGTTTACTCAAGAAACTATCTTTGGAGTTTAATAACCTTTCACATGATCATCCTGTCCTGAACTTCCTTTTTTGAGAAGATAATCAACAGGGTGATGTGCCAGTTCCAGCTAAACCAGTACTCCATTATTGTTTAATCTTATCAGTTTTAGTTCAGATGAGGGCATAGAACTGAGAGCGTACGGATGATTTACTTCTAGCAATGAACAAACAAACTGGCCCTGCTGAGTACTAATCAGCAGCTTTTGATATTGAATACAAGGCATTGTTTACTTACCTACAAGATTTTGTAGTATCATACAAAATAGCATCTTAGAAGGTTCCTGCTTCTCACAGAAAAAGAGGTTACCACAGCAGTTGGAGGCCCTGCAACTGGAACTAATTTCCTTGGTGTCCCACCCAAGTGAAAATGTAACTTCTAGAGAACAATGCTGTGTTTGTTTTGTTTAGCACTGGATTAACTTTTGTGCATGTTTCAATACCTGAAGCTGAAATGTCTTGCTGCCTTGGCTACAGAGTGTATAGTAATTCATATTATAATTTTTCAGGAAGAACATCTGACAGCTTAATTATAGCTGTACTGAGGCTTCTGTTCTTATATTTAAAGGCATATTTGGGCATTAAGTTGAGCAGGTCATCATTTGGGTGTCAGACTATGATGCTTGCATGACTGTTTAGCAAACGAGAATGGATTTCGTTGAACACACTAGTCACTGTTATGTTGATAAGGGGAAGAATTTGGCCCAAGTGAAAGGATGTTTAATAATAACCTTGTTACAGTTACAACATTAAATATTTAAGCAGAGTCCAGAGTTTTCTGTAAAGTTATTGCTAGCTACCCCAGTTGTAACTACTATAATCAAAACCTTTTAACAAACATATGGGGGGGAGGAAAGGGGCAAATTCACACAAAAAGGGGAAAAACAAAAGGACAGATAGAAAAATACATTTTCTCTGTTTTCTTTTGCTTGCAACCAATAGGGCTGAGAAATTGTAGGCACAGCACTGTCTTGATAGCTACTCTGAAACCTGCCAAACTTTTCAACCTCAGGATTTTTAAGGCATTACTTTGAGCTTGTCTCTAAGGTCACAAGATCGCAGCAGTATTGCAAGCAGGTGGATATGTCTTGGCTGGCTATGCTGAACTCTTACTAGATGGATGAGAAAAAAAGACAGGAGAAAATACTGAGAAGGAAAATAACACACTAAGGAGAGTGTAAAAGCAGGAGCTTAAGATCACATCCTAGGTGTTGTTCATGATTTAGCCAAAGCCAACGAAGGTGGTAATATAATCTGGTGCGCTCTCTCCTACTTGGCCTGGTCGAGACAAAAAGACTAGGGTGTTGCATAACACCACTGAAGTGGGTTCCAGCAGACAGATGTGAGCACTGCTCCTTCCAATCCAGCTCCCCCGCACACCTCATTGTCCTACTGGCTCTTTCAATTGCTCCCAAATAAGCAGCATCCACAAATTGTGCCAACCTCATCTCATCGAAGTTACCCAGTCAAAAATACATTTTGGTTATTTAAACTATAAACATTTCTTTGTATTTCTAGAATGTTTCAGCCTTATGTTATGCCAAACCACGATGTTACAGGAGCCTTGAAGACTCCTAATCAATTTTCTTAGCCAGAAACACATCTATTTGGTTCCAGTTTCTCTCTAGAATTTTTGCTTACTTTTATACATTATATATACACAGATTGATTGGACTTTTGTTATGCTGGACAATTTAGCGTGCAGAACTCTGCACAACATCAGTAGGGGCTGCAAGAGGATTAAAAGTGAAAAGATCAGAGTGCATGTGCCCATTCAACTTTCTTCTCTCAGACCCTGCAGAGGACCCTGATATCCCCATCCCATCTTAATTAAACTCATGTCTAGCACCATGGTAGCTGCCTCACCCCCAACATAAGACACCTTAATTGAGACTACAAGTCTATCGTGAGGCCCAAACATAAAGTTAAGGGCAGTATTTCAAACCCCACAAAAATAAAGGGAATCCTGATGTTACGAAATATTTTTGTGGTTATGTATTTTGGTTTAGTGAGACCCAGGAGCTGAAACTGTTCTGGGTGGAGCTTTTAGTCACTGAAGCAATACATTTAGCAACAAATTCTAGAAGGCTTTAACATTAAAGAGTTAAAGTCAACCCCTAAAAGGCAGCAGGTGGGAGAGCTACAGGAGGAGGTGGCTAGGCTGAGGAACATCCATATCCATGAGCAATTCTTGGACAGTATCCATGTGGAGACAGCTGATGTAGCTGTCCCAGCTGACGGGACTACTGACACACCAGTGGAGGAGGAGATGCCTCAGGGTGTATCGGACACACCAGTGGAGGAGGAGGCTCAGGGTGGACACAGCCAGCTGGTTACCTCTAGCAGCAGGCAGTGCTCCACCCCTGCTGCAAACCCTCCTGCTGTGGTAAAAGATAACTGTTATGCTCTTCTTGATACAGGAGAGAAGGAATCACCCCCAACAGTTAAGGAGGGGAAGCCTCGTACCCCTAAGGCTGGGAGGTCTGCTGCCATCACTGATAAGAAACGTAGGGTAGTGGTGGTTGGAGACTCTCTGCTGAGGGGGACGGAGACACCCATCTGTCGCCCTGACCGTTCATCCCGGGAGGTATGCTGCCTGCCAGGGGCCCGTATCCGAGATGTTACAGAGGTATTGTCAAGGATTATCCGGCCTTCTGACTACTACCCCATGCTACTCATCCATGTGGGCACAAATGATACTGCGAGGTGTGACACTGAGCAGATCAAGAGTGACTACAGGGCTCTGGGAGTATGGGTTAAGGAGTTTGGAGCGCAGGTGGCATTCTCTTCGATTCTTCCTGTTGAAGGTAGGGGCCCGGGCAGAGACAGATGCATTGTGGAGGTGAATGCCTGGCTGCGAAGATGGTGTCGCCAGGAGGGCTTTGGCTTCCTCGACCACGGGATGCTATTCGAGGAAGGACTGCTAGGCGCAGATGGCGTTCACCTTTCGAAGAGGGGAAAGGCCTTATTTGCGCACAGACTGGCTAACCTAGTAAGGAGGGCTTTAAACTAGGTTCGAGGGGGACAGGTGAGCAAACCCCACAGGTAAGTGGGGAACAAGACCTGGGAGATGGGTTGGAAACAGGAGGGAGCACGGGCTATAATGGCAGTGAGGAAGGAGGGTCAGGGCAAACCTGGGAGGCAAGATCAAACCACTTTCTTAGATGCCTATATACAAATGCAAGAAGTATGGGTAATAAGCAGGAAGAACTGGAAGTGCTAATAAATAAATACAACTATGACATTGTTGGCATTACTGAAACTTGGTGGGATAATACACATGACTGGAATGTTGGTGTGGATGGGTATAGTTTGCTCAGGAAGGATAGACAGGGGAAAAAGGGAGGAGGTGTTGCCTTATATATTAAAAATGTACACACTTGGACTGAGGTGGAGATGGACATAGGAGACGGAAATGTTGAGAGTCTCTGGGTTAGGCTAAAAGAGGTAAAAAACACGGGTGATGTCGTGCTGGGAGTCTACTACAGGCCACCTAATCAGGTGGAAGAGGTGGATGAGGCTTTTTTCAAACAACTAACAAAATCATCCAAAGCCCAAGATTTCATGGTGATGGGGAACTTCAACTATCCAGATATATGTTGGGAAAATAACACTGCGTGGCACAGACTCTCCAATAAGTTCCTGGACTGCATTGCAGACAACTTTTTATTTCAGAAAGCTGAAAAAGCTACTAGGGGGGAAGCTGTTCTAGACTTGATTTTAACAAATAGGGAGGAACTTGTTGAGAATTTGAAAGTAGAAGGAAGCTTGGGTGAAAGTGATCATGAAATTATAGAGTTTGCAATTCTAAGGAAGGGTAGAAAGGAATACAGCAGAATAGAGACAATGGATTTCAGGAAGGCGGATTTTGGTAAGCTCAAAGAGCTGATAGGTAAGATCCCATGGAAATCAAGACTGAGGGGAAAAACAACTGAGGAGAGTTGGCAGTTTTTCAAAGAAACACTATTAAGGGCCCAAAAGCAAGCTATTCCGATGGTTAGGAAAGATAGAAAATGTGGCAGAAGACCACCTTGGCTTAACCACGAGATTTTGCGTGACCTACAAAATAAAAAGGCGTCATATAAAAAATGGAAACTAGGTCAGATTACAAAGGATGAATATAGGCAAATAACACAGGAATGCAGAGGCAAGATTAGAAAGGCAAAGGCACAAAATGAACTCAAACTAGCTATGGGAATAAAGGGAAACAAGAAGACTTTTTATCAATACATTAGAAGCAAGAGGAAGACCAAGGTCAGGGTAGGCCTACTGCTCAGTGAGGAGGGGGAAACAGTAACGGGAGACTTGGAAATGGCAGAGATGCTTAATGACTTCTTTGTTTCGGTCTTCACTGAGAAGTCTGAAGGAATGTCTAATATAGTGAATGCTTACGGGAAGAGGGTAGGTTTAGAAGATAAAATAAAAAAAGAGCAAGTAAAAAATCACTTAGAAAAGTTAGATGCTTGCAAGTCACCAGGGCCTAATGAAATGCATCCTAGAATACTCAAGGAGTTAATAGAAGAGGTATCTGAGCCTCTAGTTATTATCTTTGGGAAATCATGGGAGACGGGGGATATTCCAGAAGACTGGAAGGGGGCAAATATAGTGCCCATCTATAAAAAGGGAAATAAAAACAACCCAGGAAACTACAGACCAGTTAGTTTAACTTCTGTGCCAGGGAAGATAATGGAGCAAGTAATTAAAGAAATCATCTGCAAACACTTGGAAGGTGGTAAGGTGATAGGGAATAGCCAGCATGGATTTGTAAAGAACAAATCGTGTCAAACTAATCTGATAGTGTTCTTTGATAGGATAACGAGCCTTGTGGATAAGGGAGAAGCGGTGGATGTGATATACCTAGACTTTAGTAAGGCATTTGATACGGTCTCGCATGATATTCTTATAGATAAACTAGGAAAGTACAATTTAGATGGGGCTACTATAAGGTGGGTGCATAACTGGCTGGATAACCGTACTCAGAGAGTAGTTGTTAATGGCTCCCAATCCTGCTGGAAAGGTATAACAAATGGGGTTCCGCAGGGATCTGTTTTGGGACCGGCTCTGTTCAATATCTTCATCAACGATTTAGATGTTGGCATAGAAAGTACGCTTATTAAGTTTACGGACGATACCAAACTGGGAGGGATTGCAACTGCTTTGGAGGACAGGGTCAAAATTCAAAATGATCTGGACAAATTGGAGAAATGGTCTGAGGTAAACAGGATGAAATTCAATAAAGATAAATGCAAAGTGCTCCACTTAGGAAGGAACAATCAGTTTCACACATACAGAATGGGAAGAGACTGTCTAGGAAGGAGTATGGCAGAAAGAGATCTAGGGGTCACAGTAGACCACAAGCTTAATATGAGTCAACAGTGTGATACTGTTGCAAAAAAAGCAAACGTGATTCTGGGATGCATTAACAGGTGTGTTGTAAACAAGACACGAGAAGTCATTCTTCCACTTTACTCTGCGCTGGTCAGGCCTCAGCTGGAGTATTGTGTCCAGTTCTGGGCACCGCATTTCAAGAAAGATGTGGAGAAATTGGAGAGGGTCCAGAGAAGAGCAACAAGAATGATTAAAGGTCTTGAGAACATGACCTATGAAGGAAGGCTGAAGGAATTGGGTTTGTTTTGTTTGGAAAAGAGAAGACTGAGAGGGGACATGATAGCAGTTTTCAGGTATCTAAAAGGGTGTCATCAGGAGGAGGGAGAAAACTTGTTCACCTTAGCCTCCAATGATAGAACAAGAAGCAATGGGCTTAAACTGCAGCAAGGGAGATTTAGGTTGGACATTAGGAAAAAGTTTCTAACTGTCAGGGTAGTTAAACACTGGAATAGATTGCCAAGGGAAGTTGTGGAATCTCCATCTCTGGAGATATTTAAGAGTAGGTTAGATAAATGTCTATTAGGGATGGTCTAGACAATATTTGGTCCTGCCATGAGGGCAGGGGACTGGACTCGATGACCTCTCGAGGTCCCTTCCAGTCCTAGAGTCTATGAATCTATGAATCTATGAATTTCAACCATAGTACTTCCAATTAAGCTCTACCAATTTCTTACAACTTATTTAACATAAGGGTTTTTAAAATGCATTTCAGAGCACAACATACAACCTCTTGGAATTTAGAGGGGGCAGTTTCTACCTGCTGGGCTTCATCTCAGTGTTCAGTACTGTCAAATAAACAAAACCAAGAAGTTTGGCTTCTATTTTATTTGTAAACCATATTGTATCAATTTCCAGTACAGAATAAAAACGAACAGGTGAGCATACCCCACAAGAGTGACTAAGAGCATGATAAATGAAAGGGCGTGGGGAGTAAGTAGCCTTTTATGGACACCTAGCCAACCGGTTAGCTATAAAATCTCACTTGGTAATTGTTCTCTACTTCCTTTACCTGTTAAGGCTTAAAAAGTCTCCCTGCATAGGCAAATGGAAGCGAGTGGGCACATGACCAAAAGAGCCAATGGGAAGGCTAGAACTTCTTCAAATTAGGAAAAAAACTTCTCCTTTGTCTGTCTGTGTTGTTCTCCCGGAGAGCAGAGACAGGGCTAAAACTATGCTGTAAAAAGCTTTAGGCCAGGTATGAAAAACCATCAGATCATACCTAGAAAATACTAATTTGAAACCAGACACATATAAATAGATCAGGAAATGTCTAGGAAGACACAATTAAGTTTCTCTCTTATTTCTTTATGGCTTGTGGACTCCTCTGTGCTAACTTCCAAATGCTTTTGTTTTACTTGTAACCATTAAGTTGGCCCTCAAGAGAGGTATCTTGATGCTTAATCCTTGTAATTGTTTTTTTTTAATTTAGCAAAAAGCCTAAATTCCAAATGTATTTTCTTTTTGTTTTTAATAAAATTTACCTTTTTTAAGAACAGGATTTGATTTTTTGAGTCCTAATAGGTTTGTGCCTATGTTGTTCTTTCTCAGCTCTTGCCGGAGGAGGGAGTGAAAGGGCTTGAGGGTACCCCACAGGAAGGAATTCCCAAGTGCACATTCCTGGGTTCTCAAAGGGTTTTTTTTGCACTTGGGTGGTGGCAGCATCTATCAATCCAAGGTCAGAGAAAAGCTGTAACCTTGGGAGTTTAATACAAGCCTGAAGTGGCTAATATTAATTTTTAGAATCCTTGTGCTCCCCATCCCCTGCACTCGAAATGCCAGAGTGAGGAACCAGACTTGACAAAGAGGTTCTCATCTGACTCTTATTGTAAATTGATCCAGCCAAGTCTGTCTGATCCATGAATCACTGCAAAACCTTTGAGTTATTTTTAAACTGTGATTTGCAAGTTTGTTGTTTTCTTAAATTAAGACTTTAAGACGTTTTAAAAACACTTGGTCATAGAAACCAAATAGCTCCAGAGCTAGTAAATGGAAATCAAAATGAGCTGTTAAAGTGCACCATATCTATACTTTCTTTTTTCCAACTCTTTTGTGTTTAAATTCCTTGCCATGATGCTACATTTTCAACTGAATTTATGTTAACAAAGAAGTTGATTCTTGTGGATATGCACTCTATGATCAAACATTCAAATAAAGACAACCTGTTTATGTCATTTCACCATAAAAAAGACGGTTACTCACCTTTGTAACGGTTGTTCTTCGAGATGTGTTGCTCATATCCATTCCAGTTAGGTGTGCGCGCCGCGCGTGCACGTTCGTCAGAAACTTTTTACCCTAGCAACTCCAGTGGGCCGGCAGGTCGCCCCCTAGAGTGGCGCCGCCATGGCGCTTGATATATACCCCTGCTGGCCCCCCTGCTCCTCAGTTCCTTCTTGCCGGCTACTCCGACAGTGGGGAAGGAGGGCGGGTGTGGAATGGATATGAGCAACACATCTCGAAGAACAACAGCTACAAAGGTGAGTAACCGTCTTTTCTTCTTCGAGTGATTGCTCATATCCATTCCAGTTAGGTGGATCCCAAGCCTACCTAGGTGGTGGGGTCGGAGTGAGAAGTCGCGGCATGGAGCACTGCAGAGCCGAAGGCCGCGTCATCTCTGGACTGCTGGACCAGGATGTAATGGGAAGCAAAGGTGTGGACCGATGACCAGGTCACTGCCCGACAGATCTCCTGGATGGGCACACAGGCGAGGAAAGCCAGCGACGACGCCTGTGCCCTGGTAGAGTGCGCAGTCACACGACCCGTAGGAACGTGAGCCAAGTCATAGCAGGCCCTGATACAGGACGTTACCCACGAGGATAACCTCTGTGAGGAAATGGGAAGCCCCTTAATGCGGTCCGCTACTGCCACGAAAAGCTGGGGGGATTGGCGGAACGGTTTGGTCCTCTCCACATAAAACGCGAGAGCCCGACGGACATCAAGCGAGTGGAGTTGTTGCTCCCTGCATGAGGAATGAGGCGTCGGGAAAAAAACGGGGAGGAAGATCTCCTGGATGACGTGAAAGGCTGAGACCACCTTGGGGAGAAAGGCCGGGTGCGGTCTCAGCTGCACCTTATCTTTATGGAAGACTGTATACGGCGGATCTACCGTGAGAGCCCGGAGTTCCGACACCCGTCTAGCTGAGGTAATGGCTACTAAAAAGGCAGTCTTCCAAGAAAGATAGAGCAGGGAGCAAGTCGCTAACGGCTCAAAGGGGGGTCCCATGAGCCGAGTCAGAACCAGGTTGAGATCCCAGGTAGGGGCAGGGGGGCGGACTTTGGGGTATAGACGTTCCAGCCCCTTCAGGAATCTAGTCACTGTCGGGTGAGAGAAAACGGAGCGGCCATCCCCACCCGGATGAAAGGTGGAGATAGCCGCCAGGTGAACCCGAAGGGACGATATCACCAGGCCCTGTTGCTTGAGCGACCAAATATAGTCCAAAATATTGGCGACCGAAACTTCCATAGGGAGGAAACCCCTCTCCGTGCACCAACAGGAGAAACGCTTCCACTTGGCCGAGTACGTCGCTCTGGTGGAAGGCTTTCTGCTGCCCAAGAGTACCTCACGTACCGGGGCAGAGCAGTGTAATTTGGATCTGGTCAGCCACGCAGAAGCCACGCTGCTAGGTGCAGCGACTGGAGGTCCGGGTGACAGAGAGTACCGTGGTCCTGGGTGATCAGGTCCGGGTGAAGGGGCAGGGGGACTGGGTTGGCTATGGCCAGGTCCAGCAACATGGGGTACCAATGTTGCCTGGGCCACGCTGGAGCTACCATAATCACGCGGGCCCTGCCCCTGCGCACGTTCAGAAGGACCTTGTGAACCAGTGGGAACGGAGGGAACGCGTAGAACAAGTGGGTCGTCCACGGAATAAGGAAGGCATCCGCTATAGACCCAGGTTCCCGGCCCTGAAAGGAGCAGAATGCCTGGCATTTCCTGTTCCCCCTGGATGCGAAGAGGTCCACGTGGGGACAACCCCACCTCTGGAAGAGCGAGAGGGCGACGTCCGTGCGAAGGGACCACTCGTGAGTGAGGAAGGATCTGCTCAGGCGGTCCGCCAGCGTGTTCCATACACCGGGGAGGAAGGAAGCCGTGAGGTGAATGGAGTGGGCTATACAAAAGTCCCAGAGTCGCATCGCCTCGTGACATAGGGGAGAAGATCTGGTGCCGCCCTGCTTGTTGATATAGTACATGGTCGTTGTGTTGTCGGTGAACACTGCGACACAACGACCTAGGAGCTGATGAGAGAATGTTTGACAAGCAAGGCGGACTGCTCTTAACTCCCGCATGTTGATGTGTAAATCCACCTCCTGCGGGGACCACAGGCCCTGTGTCCTCAGGGTTCCCAGGTGGGCTCCCCAGCCGAGATCTGAGGCATTCGTTGTTAGGGACACCGAGGGTTGGGGCGGATGAAACGGAAGACCCGCACACACGACGGACTGGTCTAGCCACCACCGGAGGGAATCCAATACCCCCTGGGGGATGGTGACAACAGTGTCCAGCGAATGTCTGGTCAGCCGGTACTGCGCGATGAGCCAAGATTGGAGGGGCCTCATGCGGAGCCGTGCATAACCTGTCACGAATGTGCAGGCCGCCATGTGGCCTAAGAGGGTTAGGCATGTCCTTATAGAGGTCAGGGGGGCCGCCTGCAAGCGTTGAATAATGGCCGACAGTGACTGGAACCTGGGCAACGGCAGAAGGGCCCTGGCCAAGGTGGAGTCCAGAACGGCCCCGATGAACTCTATCCTCTGCGTGGGGAGCAGAGTGGACTTGTCCACGTTGATAATGAGGTCCAAGGTAGTAAAGAGGCCGCTGATCCTGCGGACGTGGTTGCGGACCTGCAGCTCTGATGTGCCACAGATCAGCCAGTCGTCGAGGTAAGGGAACACGTGAATGCAACTGCGCCGAAGATATGCAATGACGACAGCCATGCATTTGGTAAATACCCTCGGGGCCGTAGAGAGGACAAACGGGAGGACCGCGAATTGGTAGTGATGGCGGTCGACCACGAACCGAAGGAAACGCCTATGATGTGGTAATATGGCGATATGAAAGTAAACGTCCTGCATGTCGAGGGCGGCGTACCAGTCTCCAGGATCCAGGGATGGGATAATGGTCCCCAGGGATACCATGCGGAACTTCAACTTCACCAGATGTTTTTTGAGTTCCCGCAGGTCGAGGATAGGTCTGAGGCCTCCCTTGGCCTTGGGGATGAGGAAATAGCGGGAATAAAACCCCTTTCCCTTCTCGTTCTCCGGAACCACCTCTATGGCCCTTTTGTCGAGAAGCGTCTGCACCTCCTGGCGGAGGACTTGCTCGTGAGAGGGGTCCCTGAAGAGGGACGAGGGTGGGGGGCGGGAGGGAGGGAAAGACGTAAACTGCAGACGGTATCCCATCTGCACAGTGCATAAGACCCATCGGTCGGATGTTATTTGGGTCCACGCCTGAAGGAAAAACAAAAGGCGGTTGGAAAACGGGGAGGAAGGATCCGTGGGGGAAACTGGTACTGCGCCCTCGGGCGCACCTTCAAAACGAAGGTTTGGGTCCAGGCGGGGCTTTGGAGGAGCTCTGATTCTGCCCCCCTTGGTTCCCCGACTGTCTGCGCCTGCCATTTCTGCCACGGTGCCTATTGAGGTCCTGGTGCTGGCGGGGCTGGGGGAACGACCGGCGCTGCTGCTGTTGCTGCGGCCGGAAGGGTCTGCATTGTGTCCCGGGCGTATGCATCCCAAGGGAGCGCATGATGACCTGATTGTCCTTTAGACTTTTTAGTCTGGGGTCTGTCTTCTCCGAGAACAGGCCCTGGCCTTCGAACGGGAGGTCCTGGATGGTATATAGGAGCTCCAGTGGAAGGCCAGAAACCTGAAGCCAGGAGATGCGGCGCATTGTAACCCCTGAGGCGAGGGTATGAGCGGCCGAGTCTGCTGCGTCCAAGGAGGCCTGCAACGAAGTTCTTGCGACCTTCTTGCCCTCGTCAAGAATTGCCGCAAATTCTTGACGCGCCTCCTGTGGCAACAGCTCCTTAAACTTATCCGCTGCCACCCAAGAGTTAAAGGCGTAGCGGCTAAGAAGGGCTTGCTGGTTGGAAACCCTGAGCTGAAGGGCCCCCGCCGAATAGACCTTGCGGCCGAGGAGGTCCATACGCCTGGCCTCCTTGGATTTGGGAGCTGGGGCTTCTTGTCCATGACGCTCCCTCTCGTTCACCGACTGCACTACGAGGGAGCAGGGTGTCGGGTGAACATGGAGGTACTCATAGCCCTTGGAGGGGGCCATGTGCTTCCGCTCCACGCCTCGCGCCGCAGGGGGGATGGAGGCCGGCAATTGCCAGATTGTATTGGCGTTGGCCTGGATAGTCCGAATAAAGGGCAGAGCGACCCTGGTGGGAGCATCTGAGGAGAGGATGCTCACCACGGGATCTTCGATCTCAGAGACCTCCTCCGCTTGCAGGTTTAAGTTCTGCACTACGCGCCTGAGGAGGTCCTGGTGTGCCCTGAGGTCGAGTGGGGAGGGCTGGTGGAAGACGTGCCTGCCACAGCCTCATCGGGAGAAGATGAGGAGACCCCTGGCAAGAGAGTGCCCATAGGGGGGTCTGTCTGAGCCTGCGCCTCTGACTCCGGAGGGAGCTCAGGGTCCTGCTGTTTGGACCTGTCCTCCGCATCCGGAGAGGGAGGGGGGCGAGACAACGATGCCTCCAGCGCCCTGTGCTCCGTTGTCGCAGGCCTAGGAGGAAGCTGCTGGGAGCCCTGGGCTTGGTGGTACGCCCAGGGCGTCCAGAATCCCCACTGCTGCGGTCCCTGGTCCTGTTGAGGAGGGTCTTGAAAAAGGGCCGCGTGCCTGTCTGTGTCCAGTGCATAAACACTGTCCGCCTGGGACGATACAGACGGCTGTCTGGAGGGCCATGGAGGAGCCGAACGCAGCTGGTAGCCATCCCTTCGTCCTGACGCCGAAGATGTTCTCGGTGCCGGGGACCGGTACCTGCCGCCAACTCGGTGCCGGGAGCGGGACCGGTACCTGCTGCCAACTCGGTGCCGGGAGTGGGATTGGGACCTGCCACCGACACGGTGCCGGGAGGTCGACCGGGACCGGGACCTGCCACCAGCTTGGTGCCGGGAGGTCGACCGGAGAGTTGATTGACGGCGGGAACGGCTCCTAGAGTCCCGGTGCCGGTATCGGTGACTGGAACCAGACTGGGACTGTTTGGAAGATGACCGGTGCCGCGAGTGCGACCGGTACCGCCGAGGGTAGCGGTGCCGGGACTGCGATCGGCGCCAAGATCGGGAGCGTCCACAGTGACGGGACCTGGATAGCGAACGTGAGTCCCGAGACGGCGCTCTCATCGTAGGCGTGCCTCTGGACACAACCTGCACCGGAGGTACCGGGGGTGGAGGCTGAGCTGGCTCTGTCAGAGCGATTAGGCCCCGTGCCGAGGCAAAAGTCTCCGGCGTTGATGGGACCAACAGCTCAACCCCAGATCTTATGGGGGAGCTAGGAGGGATCGGACTCGACGGGATCCCTGTCGGTGGTGCCGCGGCCGAGATAGGTGCCGGGCGCTCCACTCGAGTCTGCCTGGATGGAGTTGCAGACTTCGAGGGCCTTGCTTCGGGACCCGGTGCCGGGGAAGGACGGTGCCGGGGAGTCTTTCCGGTGCCGGCGCGGTCCGGTGCCGGTGTAGAGGCGACGGTCTGAGAAGCTGCCGGGTTGAGTGCCGCTTCCATAAGGAGATTCCTCCATCTCTGGTCTCTCTCCTTCTTTGTTCTAGGCTTAAAAGCCTTACAAATGCGGCACTTGTCCGAGATGTGCGATTCCCCCAGGCACTTTAGGCACGTGTCGTGGGGATTGCTGGTCGGCATCGGCTTCTTACAGGCCATGCATTGTCTGAAGCCCGGCGAACCAGGCCTGGGCCCAGTGCCGGGTGCCGGGAAGGGCTACGGCTCAAACCGGCTAACAAATATTTACAACTATTTACAAAATACTACTCAACTAACTATGCTTAACAACTATTTACTACTAACTACAACTATGAACGTATAACGAAGGAGAGCTAGGGACGTGGAAGGCAGCCAAGCTGTGTTCCACAGTTCCAACGACCGACACGACGGTAAGAAGGAACTGAGAAGCGGGGGGGCCGGCAGGGGTATATATCAAGCGCCATGGCGGCGCCACTCTAGGGGGCGACCTGCCGGCCCACTGGAGTTGCTAGGGTAAAAAGTTTCCGATGAACGTGCACGCGCAGCACGCACACCTAACTGGAATGGATATGAGCAATCACTCGAAGAAGAACCAAAAATTATACATTCAAATAAATTAGTTTCTTAGGCCAGGTGATATAATCACTACCCACTCAGGAAAATCAAAGTTACTTCAAGAGGATGCATGCTTGACTCCCAAAAAATGAGTGCCCACATAGCAAAGTGGGGACTGGAAAAATCCAGGGGTTTGACAGCTTGCAGTGAGTAAAATAATGCACACAGGTCTGGGTTAGGGTATTACTGAAGACATTTGGAAGATAAGGAAGTGGGATTTTGCCACAGGAGAGCATTTATATGAATGTTTTGTATAAGCAAAGCTTTGAGAAAGGAAAAAGTATTCAATCCCTTTTTTAGGCCTTTCATACCCCATAGTGTTAGCAGTAGCTTTCCTCCCACTACTAGATGATTGAAGGCAAACCAGATTTTTTGTCCTGGCTGGTGTTTAAGACTGCATACTGAGTCTCTCTCAAAGCTATAGCTTTCAAAGATATAAAATATTAAAGCAAAATACTTAATCATGTTACAAAGTAGATATTTGTAATGGGGCCTTTAATTATTGGCAACAAGTGAAGTGACACCTTAAATCAGTGGTTCTTAACCTGGGGTGCAAGACATGCCAGTTTTTTTTAGAAGATAAATCATCGAAAACACAAATTAAGCACAGGTACATAAGTACAACTACTTTGTTTCATCCAACCTATGTATTAACATTATACATTTTTTAACAATCATTGTAATATAAAAAAATATATCTAGGTTTAAGGGGTGCGAGAACATATTTTGATTTTTGATAAAGGGGTGTGAGAACATATTTTGAGAACCAAAGGGGTGCAGGCTGCAGTAAAGGTTAAGAACCACTGCCTTAAATGCTACTACTCCTCAGATATAGTTCTCTGTGGGAGGGTCAGTTGGAGGGACCTCAAAGTTCAAGGAAGAAAATGATGAGAAAGTTTTTCTCTTTTTGGTCTTCTTATCTCACAATCTTAACAATGAGATGTTCACAGCACAAAAGGCGAGGAGGGAGGATGATTAAATCAAAAGTTATATAAACATAGTGTCAGCGTAGGCTGAGGGTTTATTAAAACATTGTGTTCCGTAGGACTCTTTGGCCAAGAACTGCATCCCTAGTTCCTCAAGAACATGGATCAAGAACTTTATTGCTGCTTGCATATTTCTTCATCAGAAGCAGTTGAATCTTTCCATCCACTGGAAAGAATTGCAAAGTTTTTCGATGGCATTTATGTTCTCCAATACATAGATCCCCTTTACCAACAAAGCTTTCTTGCCCTGACCACTGGCTAGTAAAAAGCTCCAGGGGTGAAATCCTAGCTCTGCTGAAGTCAGTTGTAAAGCTCCTGTTGACTTCAATGTGGTTAGGATTTCACCCTAAGTGCAGTGCAGTCAACTTTCTGTAACCTTCAGCCATTTTAGGTAGATTTTATCTTCCCTCTGCATGGCTACTACGTGCCAGTCCATCTCTTTAGGATTCACTGATGGAACAAAAGGAAAATGTCTGCACATATATGCAATTACTCTCAAATAATTAATTCTTTCTTTGATTTTGAGCACAGAAGAGGAGGATATGGATGGGTGAATGGCCAGACTTAGAAAGAAACATTTCTGGACATGGAGGCACATTTATATCTGGATAAGGTGCAAGAAACCTGGCCTTTTTTGGAGCTATGAGGAGTATTGTGACACTGTAAAAACTGATCCAATTATATTTTCTTTACAGCCTTTGGTGGGCAGAATTGGAAAGATGACAAAGAAGGCTCGGGGCGGATCATTTCTGAAGGGAAAACCCATTAACCTCACTTCTGGATTTCATTCACTGTGAGCAAAATTCTCAGTCTCTAGATTGAATCAGGGTAAGCAGATCCTTCAAAGGGAATCAACTTCTAGGTTATCTTAAACGTTGTGGGGTCTATTTCTCTCCTAATGAGCCACTCTGCTGACAAGTTTGCCTTTTTGTTGACATAGAGAGACCACATGTGGTTTTCTGCCCAATTTGCTTCCTTCTCATGATTAAAGAATGTCATTGCTGCTGGGGTTAGCAAGGACTATAATCTGCTTGTCAAATATTGCTCGGTGGAAAACAAAGAGGAAGTGTGCTCTAACTAGGTGGTGCTTTTCTTTGATTCTGCATAACTAATCTTCGTCATTTGGGATTCTAGATGTGCTCCTTATCGCCAAAAATCTGGATGAGGATTCCTCCCTGGTTATGAAAAACTATCCTGGGCTTCAATTCAGTCTTATTTCAGAGATTGAACTGCTTTGCCCTCTATAGAGCCTGCATGGGCAAGACAACTCATTGAAGGATTTTCAACACAATGACATGACTGGTAGCTGCATTTGATTTTGTCTAGGACAATACCCAGATGTTACAGCCTGCGTACTGAAAAGAGGTGATTATTTTCTTTTGCCTATAACAAATTCATGCTTGCAGCCAAATCCTAGAATGCTTCTCCTTTGAAGATGTGATGAGCAGAAGTCATCCAGGAAAGGGTCAATGCGGATCCCTCACACAACCATGTCTAAGATGACTTAGATAAAGGCCCTTAACAAGGTTCAAAAATCAAAAAGGAGAGACTGGCTCTGTACTGAAAATGCTTCCTCTGGTAGCAGAATGGCAGATACTTGCAATGTTGAAGGGTTTTTGATTACAGGCAATCCAAAGGCAGGGTCCCACAATTGCAAACTTTAAGATCTGCATACTGAACTTTCATTGTCCTGTCATTTAGTGAGGAAGACTCAGTTTGCCTGGTCAAGTCATGACAGTTGTCAATCATAGAATAATAAATTATTAGGGTTGGAAGGGACCTCAGGAGATCATCTAGTCCAACCCCCTGCTCAAAGCAGGACCAATCCCCAAATCCCTAAATGGCCCCCTCAAGGATTGAACTCACAACCCTGGGTTTACCAGGCCAATGCTCAAACCACTGTGCTATCCCTCCCCCGCAATAGAAGCAGGATGCTTCCTGTCCACAAGGTCTCAAGACAAAATCTTCTCTATCCATAGAATGTGTGTTTAACTAGGAGAGGGGAATCTGCATCCACCTCAGGCTTGTACACTGACAGGCAATAAAACCTGTAGTACTGGTTGACCTTCTAACCTACTGAGGAGCTCCAGTTCCACTGGCCCTGAAAGTAGGGAGCCTGTCTCTCCTGTGCTCTGAGTGAGTCTTCTCTACTGGGCCCAGGTAGTGTGGAGGAGGAAACTGACGGTTTGAATGCAAAGTGGACAAGAGACCAGGTGGGAGGCTATGGACAACAACTCCATTCATTATTCTTTGAGAAAATGAATGGCCAGGAACAAGAGAAGGCTGTAGGAATGGGAAGTACTCACAGACCACATAAACAAGTACTAAGAGCTTGACCACCACCCGCTTATGTCGGTAAAACTTACGTGGCTTATGGGCTGTGAATAAGCCAGTCCCTTGAGTGCCATAAATTACATTGACCTAAGTGCCGGTGTTGACAGCACTATGTCAGCAGGAGAGCTTCTCACAGAAGGGGTTTTATTATGCTGACAAGAGAGCTCTCTTCTATCAGCATAGAGCGTCTTCACCAGACCCACTACAGCAGCACAGCATCAACAGTTCAGCTGTGCTACTGTACCGCTTCTAGTGAAGACTAGCCCTAAGACTACCGAGAATGTAGAATATCAGCCACAGACATAAAAGGATGAATGAAAAATTCTGTGGGGTAGAATGACACTCTACACTAGTAGGGATACTATGGGTTGGTTACAACTATTCTAATACAATAGCCTATGAAGACAGAAAATAAATTTGGTAGAGAGAACAAAAAGATTATCTTTATGCAATCAGGAAAAACCAAAAGGCATGGTAAAGTAGCTTTTGAATAACGGACATTAAAAAGAGAACATTCTTTGGTTGAGTTTAAAACAAAAATCTATTGCTGTTTTGTTTTAGCTGACATGTCAACAGATTCTCACTAATACTTCCTAATAAACTTACTGAAACTGAGTAGTAAAGGATGGCTGTATCTATATTACTGCTAGGTTGCCAAAAATTACAAGTTATTGGATTTTTATACTCTTCCCCCACTGTACCAAACAAACTAATGAAGCTCTATTCTTCTCTGAAGTACCAAGATTAAGGCCACAAGACTCTTGTTTTAAAGGCTCCGAACAAGACATTAATGAATAAAGAACAGGATGTTGGGCATATCTATCTCCAGTGGCAGGTATAGAATCATAGACTATCAGGGTGGAAGGGACCTCAGGAGGTCATCTAGTCCAACCCCCTGCTAAAAGCAGGACCAACCCCAACTAAATCATCCCAGCCAGGGCTCTGTCAAGCCTGACCTTAAAAACCTCTAAGGAAGGAGATTCCACCACCTCCCAAGGTAACCCATTCCAGTGCTTCACCATTCTCCTAGTGAAAAGGTTTTTCCTAATATCCAACCTAACCTCCTCCACTGCAACTTGAGACCATTACTCCTTGTTCTGTCATCTGGTACCACTAAGAACAGTTTAGATCCATCCTCTTTCGAACCCCCTTTCGGGTAGTTGAAAGCAGCTATCAAATCCCCCCTTATTCTTCTCTTCTGCCGATTAAATAATCCCAGTTCCCTCAGCCTCTCCTCATAAGTCATGTGCTCCAGCCCCCTAATCATTTCTGTTGCCCTCCGCTGGACTCTTCCCAAATTTTCCACATTCTTCTTGTAGTGTGAGGCCCAAAATTGGACACAGTACTCCAGATGAGGCCTCACCAATGTTGAATAGAGGGGAATGATCATGTCCCTTGATCTGCTGGCAATGCCCCTACTTATACAGCTCAAAATGCTGTTAGACTTCTTGGTAACAAGGGCACACTGTTGTCTCATATCCAGCTTCTCGTCCACTGTAACCCCTAGGACCTTTTCTGCAGAACTGCTGCCTAGTCATTCAGTCCCTAGTCTGTAACAGTGAATGGGATTCTTAGTCCTAAGTGCAGGTGCAGTATGTTGGTGAATAGGACAGTACCAAATCATCCCAAGGACAACTGTCTCACAAACAAGTGGAGTGACTTCATACACAATATTAAGACAAACAGGTGGCTCCTATGTTACACTTCAGCCAAAAGCCAACTTACCTGGTTTGGTGGAGAATGCTATGGAGAGCGCCAACTCCAGTAAAATCAGACAAAATGCTGACTTAGTTGGTTAAAAAATGGCAAAACAATAAAAACTATTAAGAGATTGTTACGTCTCTTACTCAGGTTCTGTGATTAAATACTGGCCCAATAATCAAGTCATGGTATCAAGCAGAGGGAGGAAGGCCCTACTGTTGACAAATATTCCAAATGTTTAATCAACTTCATTTCACTTTAGACAGGTTCACAATATGCAAAGAATATTGAAACATTTTTAAAAACTAAGTCCCTTACCTTTTACATCTGCTTGAAACTGTTCTAGAGGATTCCTACAAGGAATTGAAAGAACAAAAGGAAAATATAATTTCATACTTTTCATTAAATACAGTAATGCTTTTATGAACACTCAATCATCTTGTATACAAGCAATTTACAAATAATTAAAAATTAGAATTGCAATTTCAGATCAAGATAATCATTTAGCTTTTATATTATTCGGTCTATGATCTACTAGTGCAAAAGTAGCAGATAGTAACTATAGGGTGGGGTGGGAAGAAGAAGAAAGGGCCCCACAGCAAAGGTAGAGCCAAAATTCTGATGAGAAATCAGAATGCCTCATCCATGTGCTGCAAAATCCAGAGCCCTGCCCCACTCAGATGTTAAGGGGCAGGGTCTGAGATTTCTACAAGGAAACTCTTTCTAGATCCCAACTGGAAGTTTTTCATTTCAGCCTTTGGTTAGTAGAAATCATATAAATGTGAAGACCCTTCCAGAATGGGTAGGTAGATCTCTCTCCATTATTCTACCCTTCCTTATCAAAACTCCAATGTCCGCTTCTACTGTTGCTCCTAGGTTTGTCAAAGGACAGCTGAGTGAAACTGCTACGATTCTTTAGGGTCACTGCTGAACGACAAAAGTAAAACTGATCAGCATTTTAATTTCATTTTGTAACCGCTGAGCAGCAATGTTGAAGTATTCTGTCTGCAGACTCAGTAAGACAGTACTATGTTCATTTGCATTCAGTTTATGTTTGCAAGATTATCTTTAAATACTTCTAGACAGTAGTTCAAATGTTGCAAAATGTATGTTTGAGCTTCGAACTTGACCGAATCAGCTGTGTGCTCATCACTGGTTCATGGTTTTATTTTACTTTAAAAAAAAAATCTACTTTTCTTAATACAAGCCATGAACATGTTTGCTTTTTTCCACCACTGCTATACAATGGATGCAGGTTTTTACTAAGTGTCTACAATGTTGCCTAGACCCGTTTTTCTTTAGTGTTACAGTTAAATTTAGAACGTGCCAATATAACAGCTTTCTACATCTCAAGCAGTCCCAAGATTCAGAGTTTCTGTTTACTTATCTAATTTTTTCAATTAACGGAGTTTTATTTTTCTTTAATGTTCATAGCATTCAGTTTAGAACAGGGGTTGGCAACCTTTCAGAAGTGTTGTGTCAAGTTTTCAGTTATTCACTCTAATTTAAGGTTTCGCGTGCCAGTAATACATTTTAACATTTTTAGAAGGTCTCTTTCTATAAGTCTATAATATATAACTAAACTATTGTTGTACGTAAAATAAATAAGGTTTTTTAAATGTTCAAGAAGCTTCATTTAAAATTAAATTAAAATGCAGAGCCCCCTGACCAGTGGCCAGGACCCAGCAGCGTGAGTGCCACTGAAAATCAGCTTGCGTGCCATCTTCGGCACACGTGCCATAGGTTGCCTACCCCTGGCTTAGAACATTTATTTTTTATGACCTTGAAACCGTATCTCTTGCAGCAACAACACTCCAAATTGGGTATTTTTAACTGATATTTTGGTCCATCAACCACAGCTGTGATACTTCTAGCACAGAGATGCATCCTCTGGGTGGTGAAAGGGTGTAGCCAACTTGGGGAAACCTAGAAGGTTGCAATGAATAACAGAATAAGGTGCTGTGAACCAACAGTATGTAGGAGGATGGCCAAACAAAAAATCCCAGACTGACCACAGTATGATTAAAAGGCACAGATGGCACTTCTATGGACTAACATCCAACAGTGACAGAGTAGAAAAGTAATAATGAAACTTCTAGCAGGAAAAATTAAGATTAAGTTAAAGTGAAAGAAAGAGATGGTGCAACTGGAGTCAAATTTGATCTTGATAAATTAAAGGATAGCTCTGTGAGGGAGGAATATAAGGTAGCGCTTGCCAGGCATTTCAGGCTATTAATTTGCGATGATGAAGAAGAAATCTCACTACAGGCTGGATGGAAAATATTCAAGGAAGCAATACAAAACAGCAAAGGAAGTTACTGGAATGCATAAGCAAACAAAAGCTGCACAAACAAGGAAACAAGAATATTACAGGAAAGGTGTGAACAAGCTAAGAATGCTGGGAAGGTGAAAGCAGTAGAAGCATTATGTAAAGTGGAGAAATCAAAGGTTGGACAAGCAACGGTTTTGGAAAGAAGATGCTCAAGAACTAGAAAAGGGATCAAGAAAACAAGGTGTAAACAATATACAAAAAGGTGAAATTATGTGAAAACCCAATCAGGTCAATGATGCAAGTGGTGAAGAAGGCTGCCAGTGAATGGACAACAAATGCCAAAGAGTTGCTGGAAACCTGGAAGGAACATTTTGACAAAGTGCTGAACCGTGCATTTCACCCAGAAGCAAGCATTCTACATATGCAAGACGAACAGGGCAGCTTGCCAGGCAGAATGGCTATCAGCAGTGAAGCAGTTAAATGGGAAAGCTGCAGGAATAGACAACAGAACAGCTGAACTGCTAAAAGCCAGTGCAACAAGTGCTATCAAAGCACAAGGGGAAAAAAACAGGGGGTATCTGAGCAAGAGGAGCTATTAGACAACTGGCTAACAGCAATAGCTGTACTAATCTTGAAGAAAGGATATTCTGCCCATTCAAATAATTATAGATATATAATGCAGAAGAAAAACAGATGACATGGTGGCAAAGAAAATAACGTAAGCACAACCAAGACCAGTTTGTCCTAGAGGCTGACCACCAACTAAATGGCAGGATATTGTACACAGGGACACGAGCAGTCGGGGCTTAATAGAGGAACAAATCATGGACAAAAGTGAATGGTGCTGCTGTACTGTCTTCAGAGATGCTCTGGGATTAAAGCAAGATAGATAGTTTATTGAATAACTATTCAATGTTGCATTCATTTTCTGTAATAATACAGAAACCGAGCTACCCTGAATCATTTCCCCAATTGTATTGGGTTTTTTGGGGGGGGGGGAGGGGTTGGTAGAAAGGTGTGCTCTGAAACAGCAGAAATGAATATAACATCTTATACCCTGCTGAGGGATCTTGGCCAAAATATGACCATGCAATTTTTTTTTTTTTTTATTATGCCAACTAGTAGGAGTATCCTATGATTACCCATTTAAAAATGTTGAAAAACAAAATTTACAAACTGTTGTGTGTGCATTCAGAGAGTTTTACAGCAACCTGTTTCTCTTCAGGCTCTGAGTGGTTTTCCCTCCTCCCTCCCCACTCCCCAAATGTGAGTAGGTGAAGCTCCAGTGAAAGCAGAATTCACCGTTTCTCTTTATTATTAAAAAAATAATTTATCACTTTTTGATTCTGGCATTGTAGAAAGGAAAATGAAAGACAAGCAGAGAGTCAAGAGGACATTTTTTTCTGTTACAGTACCTGTGATAAAATACATTATGTATATTAAGAAACAAAAATACTATATGCCAGGATATAATCACGTCAATACCCAGTGGCCATTCAAGATCAGAGGTTTAGAGGGGATCTATGTGGAAAAGTAGGACATGTTCATTCTAGTGAAAATATGGCTGAAGTTAGACAGGGCAAGTCTACAAATATTTAAATGAGATGTCCTAAAAAGAAGAGGAATCAATTTTTTTTTGGTCAAAGACCAAGCTGGTTGCAACAATAAATAAAAATAGTTTAAAATTCAGGAAACACTTCAAGAAAAGTTAAGCAAGGGAAAAGGTGCCTAATGAGGCCGAGCAATCATTATCACGGATTATAGTAAAGAATGTAACAAGACACTCATCGATTAATGATAATGACCTAAAGGTCTAAGTTCATCAGTGAAGTGAAAGGTAAGAGATATTGTAATTTCCGCTCCTGTAAAAGGTCTCTGGAAGCCCTTCGCATCCTGGGTGTTAAGGGTGTAATGTCTTAAGTATAGATAAGAGTACAAAAGTAAATTAGCCAGCGATGATAAAGAAAATTATGATCTCATTATGGAAAGATGCAAGCTAACTATTTTAACCTGACATCAAGTGTTAGCTATTTTACAATTCATGATGGCTAGAAGTGGGACTTTTATACCATTGGAAAACTAGTAGATGACAGCTTTCAAAGAGGAAACAGTCACTTCTAGCTCTGGATGGCCAAGGAAATAGAATTTAAAATTGTTACATTAAGTTTACCAAGATTTATTCACTTAGGATTCTCCCTCCCTCCCCTGGCCCTTTACCAGTGAACTCACAGTGGTGAAGACTATGGCTTTATAAAAGTGGAAGGATGCAAGAAACAGTACCAATTTATTACATTACAATATGGTGTTGTATAGAGTTTCACCACTCATAAGTTAATGCAGCCATCCTATGCTCCTGTCCCTAACCCCCTAAAAAAAAAAAAAAAAAAACTTTTGTCCCAAACAGCATCACATACTTCTTTAAACTATTTGCGTTATTTATAAAGCAACAACACCATGCTTAAAATTTAATAAAACAAGAATAGAGAAAGTAATTTGCCACAAAACAGTTTGTACTCTACAAGAGAAACAGAAGACAGGATTAACTGGAAATCCCACAGGAAGGGGCTAACTTGTACAAAGTTTATTATTACAGCTCATTGCTTGTGCGCCTAAATATGACCAAGTTCCTTCCCCCTGAACTGTCCACAAGATCTTAGTTTTTCATGCCCTAGTTATATCATTACACTGAGTTATTTTATATATATACTAATTATTATTATTATAATGATTCTTGCATTGTTTGTTTTTCGATCACTAATAATACCACACAACAGGGGCAATAACAACAAGAGTTTAAGAGATTCATAATAGGTTGAAGTGAGCAAGAGGACTTGAAGAGCTCAATTCTTCTATACATTTTAGCAAGCTTTGTTCCACTTAGGTAGCTCCAAGCAGCCATAAACCCAGCAATAACGGTCATTGGAAGATTTCACAAGCACAGTGGAATCATCAGGTGCCAGGGAGTAGGGATCATTCTAAGCCCTTTTCCTCCATACTCCAGAATAACATTTGATCACCAAATGATATTTCATTGAATAAAGTTTTTTTTTAATTAAAGAACAATGATCTTTTTAATCACTTCCTCACAGTAAAAAAAGGTAAAAATTCACTATCACATACAAGAGGCAACTCCCTCTGGAACCAAGGTCTGCACTGCCAGCACTTTGAGTTCAAAAATTACTATCCTTCCTTGTTCTCCTCTCCTTGATCTCCATTCTTCACCTCTATTAGTCTAGTGACAGAAGAGTCAATGTGAACATGGATCTAATATTTGGCAATTACACAGAATGCCATTCTGCCCCCTCTTCTTTTTAATTTAGAGAGTGCCTATATAAATATTTATATATGGGAGACCAGATGGTCAGAAAATGGAATATGGGATATAGCACTTTTCAGCCTTCAACCACTAGTCAAAATATGGCTCAGATCAATAGCACGTGAAGAGATGGCTGTTTGCTACTTTATGTGAAAAGAATTTGGTGGTCTCAATCTAACTCCCCAGAACATCAGTCCATGGTATTAAAAGATCCAGCACCATGACTGACACTAACTAGTATCCTGTGACAGTCTCAAAACAGGCAAAGAACCGAATCAGTACATAAGAGCAGTTATGCTCTCACTTCTAAAAGTGCTTTCCCCGGTCATGAGGGAAACATTTCTACTGTGCATGCCATATTTATCCCCTGGATAGAGGACACCAGTCTCCATCCCATTTACCATCAAAAACACATGAATGTGTCCTAATATTGTATAATGTTTATACGTGATAATTCTGAACCCCTTAAGTGAGGCACTAAAAGGCTGACTAAATTCAGATAGCATACGGTTCTCCACTCATCTTCCCACAGATGTCTTTACTGAAGCGACAGGTAATTGCAATTGGCGGGATATAATGTATACACACATTACTGAAAAATCTTGAAATCATGTCAGATAATGTTTACCATTTACATAGGAATTAGTAGCCACCAAAAAATTAAAATGTAGTTCCTATAACCTCTACGGATCTATTACTCTAGACATCTTAATATTGCAAGACAGTATACAACTTCACTGTTCTCCATGGAGAAGAGGAACTTTATAATGCTTTTTCAAAAAATCACTTAATTTCATTGATGATCACCATCTTCATATACATAATGCAAACACCTGGGGACAATTTTCCAAAGGCAGCTTCTTTAGTGTGGACAAATCAGCTGGTGAGCTACACAATTACATCCACTTGTAAGAAAGGTCTTTTGAAAATGTGGGGAGGCGAGCAGGTGAGGTAATATCTTTTATTGGACCAACTTCTGTTGGTGAGAGAGACAAACTTTTGAGCTACACAAAGCTCTTCCTTGGGTCTGGGAAAGGGACTCTGACCAGCTCAACACTACAGACCTAGATCGGTATAAGTACGTCGCTCAGCAGTACGAAAAATCCACACCTCTGAGTAATGTAGATATACCAACCTAATCCCCGCCCCCATATAGACAGCACTATGTCGACGGAAGAGTTTCTCCTGTCAACAGCCTCTTGAGTAGGTGGATTAACTACATAAGTGGGAGAGCTTCTCCCGTTGGCATAGGAGTGTCCTCACTTACACACTGCAACTGCACTGATGCAGTGTTTTTAAGTGTAGACCTGTCTTCAGAGTGTCACAGCTAAATCCAAGGTTGAACAGATAGCTTAGCATAAGTAATTAGCACATACTCAAAGGGAACATTCAAGCTGAAGTGGCCCGTTCACACTCCTGTAGTCATAGACAAAAAAGGAAGTTAGTTGGTTACAGATTACTATAATAAACTATTAATCCGGTGTCTTTATTAAGACCGTGATTTTTATCATCCATCAGAATTATGAATTTAAGCTCCCAGGCACGTCTTTTGAAAGTGTGCAGGTTTCCTATAAGGATGAGGACTGGTAGGTCAGACAGAATAATCAGTTTGTGAAAAGTGTTCACCCACAGGTGAGAGGGTGTTTTTGTCTTTTATCATTTTTCTGTGCGAGTTCGGTGACAGTCTGGTTTCACCCACAAAGTAGTTACTGGGGCATTTAGTGCACTGGATGAGGTACACCATATGTTGTGATAGGCATGTGTAGGACGTCTGGATCTTGAAAGGTGTGTTGGGAGGGTGTTGATCATTATAGCAGTGAAGATACATCTTCAAGTTCTGCATCTATTGTTCTGGCAGGTCTGCCACTTTGAACTGGCGTCTTACTCTATGGGGAGCTTGCTTCTGACAATGAGCCTGGAGAGGCTGGGGTTGTTTGAAGGCCAGAAGAGGAGTTTCAGGAAAGAGCCCCATCAAGTATGATTGCAATTGTTTGATGATACTCCAAATGGGTTCCAGGATGAATGGACTATAAGGTGGATAGAAAGCTGGCTAGATCGCCGTGCTCAACGGGTAGTGATCAATGTCTCAATGTCTAGTTTGCAGCCAGTATCAAGTGGGGTGCCCCAGGGGTCGGTCCTGCAGCCGGTTTTGTTCAATAACTTCATTAATGATCTGGATGATGAAATGGCTTGTACCCTCAGCGAGTTCGTGCATGATAGTAAGCTGAGGGGACTCGTAGATATGCTGGAGGATACGGATAGGGTCCAGCATGACCTAGACAAATTGGAGAATTGGGCCAAAAGAAATCTGATGAGGTTCAACAAGGACAAGTGCAGAGTCCTGCACTTAGAATGGAAGAATCCCATGCACTGCAAGAGGCTGGGGACAGTTCTGTAGAAACGGACATGGGGATTACAGTGGAAGAGAAGCTGGATATGAGTCAGCAGTATGCTCTTGTTGCTAAGAAGGCTAATGGCATATTGGGCTGCATTAGTAGGAGCATTGCCAGCAGATTGAGGGAAGTGATTATTCCCCTCTAGTCAGCACTGGTGAGGCCACATCTGGAGTACTGCATCCAGTTTTGGCCCCGCACTACAGAACAGATGTGGACAAATTGGAGACAGTCCAGCGGAAGGCAATGAAAATTATCAGGGGGCTGGGGCACATGACTTATGAGGAGAGGCTGAGGGAATTGGGCTTATTTAGTCTGCAGAAAAGAAGGAGTTGGGGGGGATTCGATAGCAGCCTTCAACTATTTGAAAAGGGGTTCCAAAGAGGATGGAGCTTGGCTGTTCTCAGTGATGGCAAATGACAGAACAAGGAACAATGATCTCAAGGTGAGGTCGGGATGTGGGTCTAGGTTGGACATTATGAAAAACTATTTCACTAGGAGGGTGGTGAAGCACTGGAATGGGTTACCTAGGAAGGTGGTAGAATCTCCATCCTTAGAGGTTTTTAAGGCCCAGTTTGACAAAGCCCTGGCTGGGATAATTTAGTTGGGATTGGTCCTGCTTTGAGCAGGGGGTTGGACTAGATGACCTCCTGAGGTCTCTTCCAACCCTAATCTTCTATGATAGGTGACAACTAGGGGTGTTTTATTGTGTTGGGGTGCCCTCCAGTGTTTATCTTCTGAACTGCAGGCTCTGTTGCCTCCTGGGGTCTGCCTAGCAACAGTGCCTTTTTCCCTTTGTTTTCAAGGTAAAGTAAACCAGAAAAACCACTTTATTTGCATGTATATAGTGCTGGTATTTGACTCCTAATGGGAGTGCTATTGTGTGACAAAAGACCCTTAACAGTCTCTTCATGGCTTCTTGCTTAATATGCAAGCCACAAACTGCCAGAGAGAGCAGAAAAAAAATTCTCTCTGGTTTCTTTGAAAACCAAACCCTCTCTGCTAAAAAGCCCCTAGCAGAGAAAAGAAAAATATAATATTCCTACTGGCTTCTGGATTCTATCTTTCCCATAAACGCTGCCACCATGTCATAACCTAGTCCCAGATTTGGACCTTAGCATCCAAAATATGGTGGTTAGCATGAAAACCTCCAAGCTTAGTTACCAGCTTGGACCTGGTACGGCTGCCACCACCCAAAAAATTAGAGTGTTTTGGGGCACTCTCGTCCCCACAAAAACCTTCCCTGGGGACCCCAAGACCCAAATCCCTTGAGTCTCACAACAAAGGGAAATAATCCTTTTTCCCTTCCCCCCTCCAGGTGTTCCTGGAGAGATACACAGACACAAGCTCTGTGAATATAAACAGAGGGACTCCCCCCTCCCTGTTTTCCAGTCCTGGAGAACAGAATTACCGAGAGTTAATCTCTCTTTCCCCCTCACCCAGAGTGAATGCAAAGTCAGGCGAATAAATCTAACACACACAGATCTCCCTCTGACTTTTTTCTCCCACCAATTCCCTGGTGAGTACAGACTTAATTTCCCTGAAGTTTCCCAGTAAAGAAAAACTCCAACAGATCTCAAAAAGAAAGCTTTATATAAAAAGAAAGAAATATACATAAAAATGGTCTCTCTGTATTAAGGTGACAAATACAGGGTCAATTGCTTAAAAGAATATTGAATAAACAGCCTTATTCAAAAAGAATACAAATCAAAGCACTCCAGCAACTATAGACATGTAAATACCAAAGAAAAGAAACCATATAACTCACTATTTGATCCCTTTGTCCTTACACTTGGAAACAGAAGATTAGAAAACAGAAATCACTTCTCAAAGCTGAGAGAAAAGCAGGCAGACAGACAAAGACTCAGACACAAACTTCCCTCCACCCAGAGTTGAAAAAAAATCCTGTTTCCTGATTGGTCCTCTGGTCAGGTGCTTCAGGTGAAAGAGACATTAACCCTTAGCTATCTGTTTATGACAGGCCCAGTTTGACAAAGCTCTGGCTGGGATAATTTAGTTGGGATTGGTCCTGCTTTGAGCAGGGGGTTGGACTAGATGACCTCCTGAGGTCTCTTCCAACCCTAATCTTCTATGATAGGTGACAACTAGGGGTGTGCAGTCAGAGAGGGTTTTATTTGTGTATTGAAGCAGGTTGTCTTGGGGTATTTGGCCCATTCCATGATGCAATCTACTTATCTGATGGAGTATCCTTGTTTGGTGAAGGCAGTTTTAAAGTGTGCTAAGGTATATATCCCAGACTTTCTCCTCAGAGCATATTCTGTGGTATCTGAGTGCCGGAATAGATTTCTTAGTGTGTTACCGGATCTATGAAGGTAGGTGTGGTGATCTGGGGGCCTCTTGTATATAGCTGATCATAGGCTTCCATTGATGAAACTGATTGTGGTGTCCAGAAAGTTGATGCTAGTCTAGAAGTGTTCCAGAGAGAGTTTAAAGGACAAGTGGTGGTTGCTGAAGTTGAAATGGAAATCCATGAGGGAGTTTAAGTCATCTGTCTAGAAGATGAAAATATCATTCATGTATTGCAGGTATATCATTGGTTTCCTGGTGCACTTGTCCAGAAATAATTTTTCAAAGTTGGCATATAGGGAAGCCATACTAGTATCAATGGCTGTTCTCATGGTTTGGACAAAGTATTTGTTGTTAAATGTAAAATTGTTATGGTGAGGAAGAAATGGATGAGTTTGATGATGTATTTGGGGTAGCTATCTGAGGGTTATCCATTTTCTTATAAATATTTGAGGCAGGCAGACATGCTGTCATTGTGAGAGATGTTGGTGTACACAGAAATTTCAACCCTGTTGGCAAAGATAGTGTTCTGAGGGAGGCTGTTAATGTCATGGAGTTTGTGGGGCAAGTTGGTTGTGTCCTGGAGGAAGCTGGTCCTTTGTGTGGTCTTTTGTTTGAGGATGGTTTCTATGAGTCCTGAAATTACTCCAGTAAGAGTGCCATGGGTGGATATGATGGGTCTACATGTATCTCTTTGGAAGCATGTAGAAGGATCCGGGGTAGGTTCCTGGGGCATGAGTTTATAGGATTTCTCTTGGAGTTGTCTGAGAAAGCATTTAATTATACCCATAAATTTAGGATAAACTATCCTGTGAGGTCTTCTTTGAGTTCTTTATATTAGGTGGTGTCAGAGAGTTGTCAGTTGGCCTCCTTAACACAATCATCATAGTTGAGGGTTATGACGGTGTCCCTTTTGTCTGCAGGTTTGATCACTATCTGATCATTAAATACCAGGGACTGGATAGCTGTCCCCTCAGTAGATGTGATCTTTGTTAAGGATTTCATAGGCATTTTTTCCCCCAATGCAATCAACGTAATGATCAAGAGTGTGGTTTTGTCTGCTCTGTGATGTCCCATCAGATGATTATTTTTTGTTATGACTGGTGGTGAGGATGTGGTAATTGTGGAGTGGTGGTGTCATTGTTGTGAAAGAATTCTTTGAAGAATTCTTCTAATTCTCCACATGGTAGCATGGTTCTGTTATGGGGCAGAAGTTCAATCCCTTACAGATAATTCAGCTCCAGTCAGGGATGGTTTAGATCTGCGTTTCCCAAACTTGGGACGTCACTTACTTAGGGAAAGCCCCTGGTGGGCCAAGCCGGTTTGTTTACCAGCTGCGTCCGCAGGTCCAGCCAATTGCAGCTCCCACTGGCCGCAGTTCGCTGCTCCAGGCCAATGGGAGCTGCTGGAAGCGGTGGCCAGTACATCCCTCGGCCTGCGTCACTTCCAGCAGATCTCATTGGCCTGGAGCAGCGAACTGCAGCCAGTGTGAGCCACAATTGGCCAGACCTGCGGATGCGGCCGGAAAACAAACCGGCCCGGCCCACCAGGGGCTTTCCTTAAACAAGTGGCGTCCCAAGTTTGGGAAACACTGGTCTAGATAAATTGATATTTGGGTGTTGTGTAATGTTCAGGTTGTAGGTACTGGTTCCATGGTTTCTCCCAGTGGTGTTCTGTGGGTAGTTGGCTCAACTTTTTGTTTTCATGTTGGACGGCTGTCATCAGGTTTCTTTTAATAGTTGTTCTGGATTACTTACATGATTTCCAGGTAACTTTTCTGATTTTTTTTTCTTTCACTGTGTGGGAAACATGTGATGATTTCTTGTCTGTGGCAGTCCCTTCTACTGTATGGGAGGTGCAGTAAGTGGTTCTTCAGTTTTTCTGAAGTCCATTTGCAGAGCTGTTCATCATATTCGGAGTTGTGTATAGTGGTTGGAAAATTTGGCAGTGTTATTAAGATCATTAGTTTTGGAGGAAGGCAAAGATAGGAAAAGGGAAATAATCAGGAACACAAGAATGTCAAGCTAGCTATATGTTTGCTGCAAATGGCAAGTATTTCAACACTGGAAAAGCAATTAACAGAGCATTCTGCTGTGTTTTAAAAAAAGCTATCAAACACAGAGATAGAGTTTATAAACAACAGATAAACATAATAACCTCCCCATAAATTAGCATTCTGATCAGCAAAGTTGTCTTGCAGACTTGGTAAAGTTTGGCTTATGTTATTTTGGCATTTTTATAACAAACACACATTTTAAAGTATTATTTTGGTTCTCAGTGCAAGCAGCAGAACAGAACTATGATGCCAAGAACTGTGTTTTTGGGCTGTCATTCTATTTTGAAAGATTAGAATATGCATTAGTTATCCAAAAGACAACTGAAAGATACAAATCTATGCACTTTTATAATAAACTGCATTATGTATCTGTTAAGACAAAATGGGCCTTGCACAACTTTTCCAAGACATATTATTAGTTTAAGCAAAACATTGGTTTCTTGCCTGAGGAAATTAAAAAAAAGGGGGAAAGGAAATGAAATAAAAATGATTGTGACAAACTGAAAACTCCTTTGAGACTGCAAAATCTTTGGGGAAGGACAATGACTTCATCTGTGTCTTGTCTTCACAGTACATAGTACCCATGCTTAATAGATAAGAATAGTACAATGTACCTCTGGTTTATATTTATAGCCTTTTATTGTGGCACCCACCTGGAAGTTGTGAACTTGGTTTTGATTATATTAATTTTTAAAACACTGTGTGAATTGGTAAAACAATGCACTCTGTTTCAAGAGCTGAAAAGACAAAGTAACTCATCTAAGAGTCTCAAGAAGACCTCCCTGCAGAAAGTCTGACTGGACAGAGTCTGAGTGTCAGAGAAAGTCTGAGTGCAAGCAAACAAGCAACAAACAAACAAACAAGTAAATGGACTGGCAAAGAAGCTGGCAGAGAGAAGAGATGAATGTATGAAGTCATTAGTAATACTTTTATAGTAGGAAAATATTATTTTCAGAGATAGAGTCCGTATTTAAGAAGTGAGGTTGTAGTTAAACACTTTTGCATCAATAGTGTACTTAAAAGTAACTTCAAAGGCATGCCTTTCATCTCTTGCACTTTATTGTTGAAAGCTGTCACAATAAACGTTACTGTTAACAATTTATGTAATTTAAGACTATTTCTTCTCTTTCCTCATCTAACCAATTCAGATTAACTTTCCTTCCACCTACTGGTTATTTCACTTGGGTCACATGTAGTTTACAGAAAATCTGGATGTGCTTGCAATAAGCTGGACTTAAATTTTGTGATGAGGTCCATGGAATCTGCAGAACTTAAGCACTGCAAAATACAAAAATCTACCAAATGTTTATTTAAACTTAGGGAATTGCAGAGAAAGAGGATGCAGAGTGTATGCTCCAGAACCCCAGAACAAATAGCTATGGGAATAGTGAGAGGCCAAAGAAGTATCCCCTCTACTTCCCCGACCACCCCCCCCCACTCCCCATCTCCTTGAGAGAACTGATCCTTAGGATTTATAGTGTCATTGAAACCCCACCTACAGTTGATTCCAACCCCCAGCCCAACCATATGACCATTGCTGGAGGAAATTTTCACACAAAAATAACACGGAAGTTGTTTTACACAGTAAAGCTTTCACAAATTGCAAGCTATACTTGCAGCTTCCATCCTGTCTCCTGTTCACACCATGTTCCCCTGAAGCTGTGAGTATTGGTATGTATGCTGTTTCATCACATTCCCATTGCTCCATCTATGCCACTGTAACTGTACAATTTCCAGGCAGAGGAACCCCACCCCCAGTAATAAACTCCCCATAAGATTTTATATTCAGATTTCCAAAATTACTCTGTTAAATATTTTTTCTGTTAAGAATTCTCTAGATATTATTTCAAAATATGGAGAATCTTTATTCACTGAGTAATATCTCACTTATAAGTAGCTGTTCTAAAAAAGTATTTTTTATTTGTGGAACTGTTGGGTGGTGATTACCTCATCCATTCTTATTACTCAACTAAAATAAATTTAAACAAGAATCTGCTAAAAGTCAAAGAAAAATAAAAGCTGATCTATTGTAATTAAATAGCTCGACAAAAAAATTTCACATTTTCATCTTCCTTGATTTGCACACGATCAAGGCTGGAACAAAGACCATTTAAAAGAGTATTATGTAATGTATGCTTTTTTTGGTTAACATGGCTAACAGGATAGGCAAAGATTAGACCACACACACACTCTTTTATCCCTGGGATTAACACTCAATTGTTAATATTTACATATTGTAGACCCCAGAAGTCCCTATGAGGATCAAGACTCCATTGTACTTGACATGCACAAAACACATGAAAACATAGTCCTTTCCATGAAGAGGATACAGTCTAAGATGAAAGTTATGAGATTTCTGGGGGGAATGGGGTGGGGAAAGATACAAACAAATACACGGACGTTTTACACACACACACACCCCTTAATAAATATGCAAATAGCAAAAGTAATATGCCCACTACTCCCAAGCTCTGGATATCTGGCCAACTACTTTGAGGCACTGCGGCAGATATTAGGGTTGCCAACTTTCTAATTGCAGAAAACCGAACACCCTTGCCCCACTCCTGCCTCTTTCTCGAGGCCCCGGCCCCCCCTCTCACTCCCTCTCCCCACCACCCTGGCTCACTCACTCATTTTCACTGGGCTGGGGCAGGGAGTTGAGGACTCTGGCTGGGAGTGTGGGGTCTGGAATGAGGGGTTTAGACTGCGGGAGGGGGCTCCAGGCTGGGGCGGAGTTCAGAAGGGGATGCAGGCTTTGGGCTAGGGGTGCAGATTCTCGGGTGAGGATTGGAAATTATGGGTTCAGGAAGCGGGAGGAAGTTTGGGTGCGGGTTCTGGACAGCGCTTACCTCAGGCAGGTCATGGAAATGGCAACATGTCCCTCTGGCTCCTAGGCGAAGGGGCAGCCAGGGAGGCTCCGCACATTGCCCCTGCCCACAGGTGCCTCCCTCGCAGCTCCCACTCACAGTCCTGGGAGAAGCATTTGCTGAGGCTGTCCACTGAAGTGTGTGTCTCACACTGGTTGTCAACAGATACACCAGGTTCAGAGTTTTACAGCTTCTATACAGAGAGAGGTGGATCTCACTCCTGTTAGTTGATACAGAATACCTTAGACACGTTGTCTGACATCACCCTGGAGGTGGAGAGACTTTCTGAAGGGATAAACTATTTACATGCTTCTCAGACTGCTCATAGTTCTTGCTGGTTTATGTGCGTTCTGTATTCCCATGTTAACCATGAGCGCTGTGCTTTATGATTTTCCAGATGGGCACCTAAGCCAAACATGGAGGCTTCTGTAATCAATGTTTTATGTGGTGAGGATGGAGCAAATGGGACTTCCATACACTCCCAGATGGTCCTTGTTCTCCCCTAGACCAGGGAGGCTCACACTTTGTGAGGGAGGGAGACTAACTTGCTCTGCTGGGTGACTAAACTGAGTGAAGCCAGGCCAGCAGGCAACAAAGATAGTTTCAATAAAAGGGTTATGCAAATGCAGGATGTCATGTGATCCAGGTGGATGAGACAGGAGTGAACCTCACACTCAGTTGCACAGTAAGTTCTTTTATCGTCTATACCCTATCCTGTGGGAGATGCACCTTGGCAGTGACTGAATCCTCAGTCATCCCTACAGGCAGAGTTGGCAACAACGTGGACTTTGTGTTTATCCTAGTGACTGTTGGAAGCTGGTCAAGTCTGTGGTTGTTAATGTTTCTTGGTAGGATTCTCCCATCAGTAGTAAGTCAACTAGCCAGGGGGAAACTGATAACCCATGGCATTTGAAATGAGCTGTCAGAACTGAGAGAACTTTGGTCAATACCTTTGGCAGTTGCTAAAAGAAATGCTTTTTACTGGAAGCGGTCATTTTCAATAGTAAACTTCTGAGAGAGAAGTGAATTGCTATATGGAAGTCGGCATCCTTCTTACTGAGAGCTGTGAACCAGACCTCTCTGATCAATTAGGGGATAACTGATGCCAAAGTAACCATTCTGAATCTCCATTTGCAGATGAAGATATTGAGTTGCCTGAGTCTAAGATTGGCATTCATCCTCCTTTCTTCTTTGGTATGAGGAAGCGTTTTGAGTAGAACCTTTTCCCTCAGAGTTGAAGAAGAACTAGCCCTATGGCTCCTTGAAGAAGGACATCTACCTCTTAGACAAGCATTCTCTCCTAGATGCTTGAGGAATGAGAACTTGATGGTATAACCTGATCGTACTATACTGAGGACCCATCTGTCTTTTGTCATGGCCTGAAAAGCTAGGCAATCTCCAAACTGAGGCAATGGAGACTTGTTTGGTGGAAGTGGCATCTGGGTTTGTTCACAGCTCTGGAGCTGCTATCAAAACTATTTCATGACTGATGGTTGAGAACAGAAAGATGAAGGAAGAGTATTCTGTTTAGCATGATGCAGCTTGTCTCTCTTTCAAGGAGGTTCATATGCTCTTTGATGGAAAAAATGTGTTAGGGCATTGTATGAGGTCTACAGGACAGTTTTGTGGTGCTTCCACTTTGGTGCCAGGGTGCAGATCCCCAGTGAGCAGTGTTGCCCTCGAGTTCTTTGAAAAGTAAGGACTTGTCTGTTCTGTCACTGAAAATATTCCTACCTTAAAAGGACAAATATACCACCTTCGCTTGTACTTCAAGGGACCCAAAGAGTGAATCCACAATGTTGTGTATAACCCCTATAGCTATAGCCTTGGCTTGTGAAGCTCTCTTGACTGCATCTACAGAAGATTGCAGGGATGATATGGCTATCAGTTTTCCCTCCTCTATCAGTGCCTGAAATTGTGTTCTGTTTTTCTGAAGAAACTTTTGGGTAAATTCCATCCATTTAGAATAGTTAATCAAATCATATTTTGAAAGTAAATCCTGAGTGTTGATTACTTGAAACTGCATGCTGGTTGATGTGAAGACCTTTCTGCTTACCAGGTGCAGGTGTTTAGTGTCTATGCTTGATGGTGCGGATCTTGCCTGGCGTTATCTGCTCCTTTTACTCGCAGTCTGAAGATTATGGAATTTGGGGCCGGTTCCATAAATATAAATTCTGCTCCCTTACCTTGCACACAAATACTTTTTCTTGAGTCTTTTGGAAGTAGGGGGATCAGGTGGCCAGAATGTGCCAAAATGAGCTTTGTCAGCTCCACAGTGGCTTTATTGACTGGGAGCACAACCTTTCTTGGCCCTGTGCTTTGCAGGACGTCACAACGTTCATGAATTTCTTGTACCTACTCTAACTGCACTTTCAGAGTGTCTACTATTCTTCTCAGTAGGTCTGGAAACTGCCTCAAAAAATCAGATGGAGAAGACGATGCCACAGCCTCACCCAGTGACAATGATGCCGTGTCTGGACTGGCGGCATCAGTGGATCCGGTCCCAATTCCTTTTCTCTTTTGTTGGCAGAGAAGAGAAAATTTCTTCTTCTCTTGGTGGAGATGGTTGGCATCAATTGAGGTGTGATTGAACTAGCTCAGGTTACTGTGCACATATGTCCCACACAGTCTCCAGGAAGGCCAGTGTGATGGTTTGTACTTCGGTAAAGGGAGGACCCCAAGGCACGGTGTATCACCAATCCTGGATAGAGTAAACCTGCCTAGGCAATTGAGAAGGGGGCCCAGAGGTTATTCTCATGTTTGAAGAGGGAAGAATAGTTCTTCCTCAGCATCTAACTCTGAGGATGAGAGCATGGGATCCATTTATCATGGTGAGGCCCCTGGAACCATGAACAAGGATGTTTTGCAGCTAGTAGAAGGGATTGGAGAGTGGCTCCTCTGGTTGCTCCATCCTGGTACCAATGAAGTCAAAATCTCTCTCATAAGGACGGGGTGTAAAGCAGGAGGATACTCTGGGTCAGGAAGGATAATGTAGTTCTGTAGACTTGTAAAGCTGTCCTTATGTGTGGAATGTTTCTATGCACCCTCCGGACCAATGCAGCAGAGGGCTTCACTATAGATACCTTCTTGCTGACCCACTGAAGAGCCATTGGATGCTTGTCTCTTGTTGGTGTCAGTCAACTGCAGCACGTGCTTATGTTTAGTTGGTGCTGATAACGATCCTGACCCCACCTCTAATGTTGGTACAGTCTTTCTCCCTTGAGCCTGTGGATCCACTGTAGGCTCTTTGCAAAATTCTGAGGATCCAAGTGCTTCTCCCAGGTTGGAAGAGGTCCTCTTGGAAGACAATTTCAATGGGATTCTCTCAGAAGGCATGCAAGAGTGCTTTCTGCTTTTGTGTAGAGCACTGGAAGAGGAGTCTGTCCCTGCTCCTGCCTACCCCTACATTCAATGTCCAACTGGGCAATGCATTCCTTGGTACTTTTGGTCGCTGTACAGGAGGGTCTGCCCGGCCTCTATCAGGTTGCAGCCTCACTGCACGCTCCATGAGATTCTTTCTAAGTCTGTTCTCCTGTGCCTGTTTTGTTTGGCTTGCTAAGGAGTGGGAGCAGAAGAGACAGCTTTTAAAGCCTGGGATTTTGGGCATCCCACCATGCCATAGTGGGGTCTGGGGAACACTGCCCCCCCCCAAGCCTTAACAAGCTGACATACATTAAAAATAACACTAAGTTTTTCTAAAAATGATAAAAACATACAACATTTACAGGAATTCTGGCTGAATAAGCTTCAGGGACACTAGAGAACTTCTGTCTCAGACCATCTGGTGGTAAGAAGGAACTGAGAAGGAGAGATGGTTGGTCTGTACTACCCACTATGTCCTTGGTTTGGAGCAGGAGGCTGCAGACACTAATAGCAAATTTTTCTGGTCTCAGGCACATGGGTGCACACAGTGGAACACCCATAGGGACCAGTATTCTAAGGAGAACCCTGGACTCCACAGAAGACTCTGACATAAGCCCAGAAAACTATCCAGAGCAATGAGGAAACTTAGGCAGGGACAAGAGTGTATATTTTTTTCTTATACAAGTGAAGAGTAATTTGTGTTTAGAAAGCTTTGCAAAGCCTACTTTGTCTGTTTCCATCACCCAACACATGCCCCTGAAGAGTTAAACAGTAAACCCAAAGTACCCACAAGGTGGAACTGAAGGAGAGGGTCTGCTAGGCTACTGAGGAGTCTAGGGAGTCAGCAACCTGGCTCATGTGGTCCCATTTTCATGAAGGTGCCAGAGAGGGAGCTCATTCCCAGGATGTGTTCCTGGAAGCCAACGTGGAGAGGGTGTGCTGCAGCCTACCCAGTGCAAGGGAAGCTACTGGTTCAGTGAGTGGGGCCAAAAACACAGCAGCTTGGTGAGTGTCCGGCAGAGGGAACTTAATTCGACCTGTGAGAGCCTCCATGAGAATGGTGCTACCAAGGGACAGGTGAGGAGCATGTCCAAGGGAACAGGGATAAAAAAGGACCAAATAGCTGAGCACCACATTCAGGAGAGAGGGCAGCCAAACAATAGGGCAGGAGGTGACCATCAGGGAACAGAGAAGCTTGTATAGAAGAGAGAGCAAGGAACAGAAAAGATGGAAGGAGACTAAATGAAGAGCAGCAAGAAAATGAAGCTTTTTTTCCCCCCCAAGAGCAGACACTTGGCAGTAAAAATATATCAACATTTTTTCATGCAAGTAATTGCACTTTTTGCCACCATGATGTTATGCAACCGTAAGTGGGAAGGACAACATTATGATACACACTATGAAAACGTTTGAAAACCCATCTATACACCTGTTTCTATAGCAAAATATTTTTTGCCTATGTTTTCTGCAAGATAGAAAAGGAATCTAATTTTACTCAATTAGACGTGTATGAAAATATTTGGCAGGAGTCCACCACGTGCCAAGCCCTGTTCAGGTCTACTACTTCCATCTAGATCCTCAAATGGCCCACATCATTGCAGTGTAACCTGCCTTCAAGCTCATGTCACAATTTGCATGAAAATAGTTCTTGGAGATTCCAGGCGGAATGAACTTCGCTTGACTACCAGTTACATGGATCTGCTCTCTCGGATAAGTAAAGCCAGTGAAGACTGAGTGATATAATGAATACCTTTCTCAGGAAAAGCAAGCTTTCAGGAAATCTTAAACATTCTGTGGTTCAGACATAGTTCAAAAACCCAATGCTGAAAAACAATCACCTTGTCAGTACTACAAAGAAATGACAGAGAAAGCCATATCCAGTAATAAGAAAGTGGCGTACTTGTGGCACCTTAGAGACTAACATGTTTATTTGGGCATAAGCTTTCGTGGGCCCATGAAAGCTTATGCCCAAATAAATACATTAGTCTCTAAGGCGCCAGAAGTACGCCTCTTTCTTTTTGCTGATATAGACTAAAGCAGCTACTACTCTGAAACCATATCCAGTAATGACACCCTCTGATTTTCTTGGATCCTTGTAAGCCAAACTTTCAAACTTGGTTCTGGCATTAAAACAGCATTAACTAGAGTGCTCTCTAGTTTAGGGGTAGCGGACAGATGCCAGACATCCATGCTACTAGTATCAACAGCCTTTGACATCAGTCATGTGATGCTACTTACTATATTAGAGGACCTGGGAGTTTAAAGGGGTTTCACTTGCTCCTTTCAAAACCTTTACAAGTTATAGTGCAAGGTAGTAGGTCTACCATCCCTGTCTCAGCTGAGTAATGTCACAGCCCTCTGTCATCACCACTCCTGCTCAATATTTATATGAAACCATAAGGGAAGATTGTGAGGAGCTGCAACAGCATTCAGCACCATGTCTTTTTTTTTTTTTTAAACAGACGAATAAAATTTTCTTTCTTGTTCTCCCTAGTTATTTGAGAGAAAAAGACCTGGTTGCAAACCATCAGTCTTATGTTCATTCCAGAGGAGACAAAGTGATGCTGGTCAGCAGAGGAATGCATATGGAAGAACTGGCAAAGACATCTGCTCCTTCAATTGAGGGCATCTGCCTACCAAATAAAAAAAAATGGCTTGGAGTTTGAGTTATTATGCTTCCCATTGCTCATGCCAATACAAAAGCTCCAGCTGGTACGGCCTGGGCTAAAGAGGAAAGCAAGATAGGAAAACAACTTCATGAACCTGAGGGTGAAAGAAAAAGTAATAGATCAGGCTACTAATACAGAGTTAGGAAGTATGACATTTAGCACTCGCATGATCCTGTAAATAAATATTCATCTCAGCTGTGTCGATCTGTGAAAGGGAAAACCATAAAAAAACTGAAAAATTTCTTAAAGGAGACGTCTTAATTGAATATAGAGAAACAAAAGACAAGAAATCCAGACTTATTGCATCTTATTCTGTCTTTACAATTATTCAAGGTACATGAAAGAACACGCTGCACTAAGACCCCTAGAATTAAAGGGCACAAAAGCCTTAAAGATGAAGTAAGAAGCTTCTACTGTGACATGCCCAGTTCTGGGAAGTTTAAGTTGGTCCAGCGTTATTTTTATGTAGTTCTTATGATTATATTTATACAGGAACTCATAATCAATTATAAAACACTTCATGGTAAGTTTAATGTTTTCTAGTGGCATTGAAATGCATTTGCGGAACAAAACTATCTAAATTTAAACCACTGATGTACTAAAAGTACATTTTATTGAACACAGATGATGAAAATATGTTACTTTTAAAAAAAAAAGGAAAGTTTGTCTATCATCCGTAGTTCAATCTATTCTGACAAATGTTAGAATACTGAGTTCACATCAAACTTTCCAGCAGAGATTAAACTCTCAATCGTTACATATACAACTTGCTATAATTATATATAAGTTTTCTTCTGCCAAAACAGATGTCTGTGTGATTTCTCTTAAACGATAAGTCACATTTAAATATGAAAAGTATATGTGACACCCAGTGCACAGACCTCTGACACTTGCGCTAACGGAGTATCTGATAGAGTACGCTGTCATCCATTAATTATGCAGACCAGTATTAGAGGAAGCGGGACACTTAGCCAGTGGACTTCACAGATATTTGCTAGCAGGAGAGGAATCGTCAGAAATCTGGGTTCTCTTCCAGGCCCTAGGGGAAATATGTTCTAGTGGTCATAGACCCTTCTGTCCATTTCCCCACCAGCTGGACCACTTCTCTCCTAATCTGGTCTCTTCCCCAGTGCTGGTTCCTTGTCCGAGTCTAACCTAGTCATTTTCACTGTCCCCTCCTCAGGCTTCACATCCCAGTCTCAGTCTCCTTGAAAAGCTTCTTCCCGTTAGCCCTCACCCCCATCATCTGATCATCATATTCCTTGCCCAAATAAGAGATCAAATTCCCCATCATCCCAGCTCCTCACCAGATCCATCTTCCCTCCACCATATCTCCTTTTTCCTGCCTCACTGGTTCCCAGTCTCAATCTCCTTGCCCAGTCAGATCTGACCTGCTCCCTAGTTTCTCATCTGATCCATCTCTCTTGCCCTCCTTTATCCATGTTCCTTGTGTCCATGGTCTCAGCTGATCTTCCTCCAGCCATGGGCTCCCCCTCCAATCTGTGACCCACTTCTCTCCCCATGCTTCTTGTCCCAGGCTCTTTTGCTCAGCCAGCCCTCGCTCTCTCCCAGCATCCTGTCTCCTTATCTGATTTCAGCCCCCTACCCTGCATTTACTGGCTCCCAGTCTCAGTCTCTTTGCCCAGCCCAGCCCAGTGTTTCCCCTCTCAAACTTTCTGTCAGCCTCCAGTCCTAATCTCCTCTCCCAGCAGCCTGGCTCTTGTGTCTCTGTTTACAAATCAGGCAGCTTCTTACATGATGCTTGGGCCCACCAGGTGTCATTAAAAGAACTGGGATGACCAGGGGTGGCGCAAGGATGTTTTTCGCAATAGACAAAACTTCCACCTTGCGCCCCACCACCCCTGCGGCAGCTCCCCTCATCCGTCTTGAGGTGCTCCCTCCCCCCACGGCAGCTCCCACTCTCTGCCCTGACAACAGCTATGACCTCCTGTGGGTTACAATACCCAGGAAGAGAATGCATGTCATGTTTTGCCCCTGGAGAGAAGCATTCAGAGCAAGCCAAAGCTGAACTGAGAGGTATTCAGCAAGGCAGAAAACCATATTCAGCACAGAAAATCCTTGCATCTACTCTGAGCTCAAACAAGAGATTAAAAACTTCGCACACAAACTTCTATGTGGAAAAGAAGTTTCCAGTGTTGACAGCCCATTTCTTTGCATAAAATAGTGAAAAGGCATGCGTTAGTGGGCTTATGGTTGTAAAATTTGTGAAATTTATTAGTCTCATTAAGTATCTTTTGCAGTTCCACTGTCATCTCTACTGCTAAAGCTGTTCAATAGAATGGATGGCCCCTTTGCTTTCCCTATCATAGCCTGGGCATCATCTGTGCAGACACCTGCTCAGTGATGCAAACCCCACCAAGCTACAAGAGAGTTAGCCATTGGAAAGATTAAATGGTAGCCTGCTCCCTCCCCATTTTGGGCAGCATGTCCTGTCAGTGGACAACAAAATTCATGTATGGATTCTTCCAACTCAGATTGCACAAATGTTAGAAGCTGAGCAGAAGAATCCACATCTTAGCCCTGGTCTACACTACGAGTTTAGGTTGAATTTAGCAGCATTAGATCAATTTAACCCTGCACCCGTCCACATGACGAAGCCATTTTTGTTGACTTAAAGGGCTCTTAAAATTGATTTTGGTACTCCTCCCCGATGACGGAATTAGCGCTGAAATCAACCCTGCTGGGTCGAATTTGGGGTAGTGAGGACACAATTCAACAGTATTGGCCTCCGGGAGCTATCCCAGAGTGCTCCATTGTGACTGCTCTGGACAGCACTCTCAACTCTGATGCACTGGCCGAGTAGACAGGAAAAGACCCACAAACTTTTCATATCCTGTTTCGCCACCGTGGTGCGCTGATCATCACAGGTGACCATGCAGAGCTCATCAGCACAGGTGACTATGGAGTCCCAGAATCGCAAAAGAGCTCCAGCATGGACTGTACTGGATCTGATTGCTGTATGGGGAGACAAATCAGTGCTATCAGAACTCAGTTTGAAAAGAGTAAATGATTAAGGGCAGCCAGACACCACGGCGGTTAGAAGAGCGCAGCAGGGCGCGCTGCACATCAGAGAAGCTTTGAAACCAGTTTCATGACTGGTCAGGCTATGGTGTGAAAGTTCTGTTTGTTTCTCCTTGATGAAAAACCGCCCCCTTGGTTTACTCTACATCCCTATAAGCCAACCACTCTCCCCTCCTCCCTTTGATCTCCGCTTGCAGAGGCAATAAAGTCATTGTTTCGAATTCATGCATTGTATATTAATTCATCACACAAATGGGGGGATAACTGCCAAGTAGCCTGGGAGGGGTGGGGGATGAGGAAAGCACAGGGTGGGGTAGTTGTACGGGCACCCCTTAGAATGGCATGCAGCTCATCGTAGAAGCGGGATGTCTGGGGCTCTGCCCGGAGCGGCTGTTTGCCTCTCTGGTTCTTTGATAGGCTTGCCTGATATTCCAGTAAGGACTAAATTTCCATTAGACGAAACTTAAGGAAGGGAATGACCTGGAGCCACTCCCATTTATGTCCAGGCGCCGCTGACTGACCTCACCGAGGGGGGCCAGGAGCATCCATGTCTGCCCAGGAGCGCCCAACAGACCTCACTGAGGCCAGCCAGGAGGAACCAGGAGACAGCAGCAGACAGTACAATACAGCTGCTAACTGTCTTTGCTAACTTGCAACGTCAAGGAGCTGCTGCTGTGTAGCACTGCAGAAGACGTACAGTGACAATGAGCTGAGCGGGCTCCATACTTGCCATGGTATGTCGTCTGCACAGGTAACCCAGGAAAAAAAAAAGGTGAAAAATTATTTTTTGCCATTGCTTTCACGGGGGGGGGGGGGGGGGGAAGGAAGGGGAAGGAGAGAATGGGAGGCTGATGACATGTACCCAGAACCACATGCGACAATGTTTTTGCCCCATCAGGCATTTGAAGCTCAACCCAGAATTCCAATGGGCGGCAGAGACTGAGGGAACTGTGGGATAGCTACCCATAGTGCAACTCTCTGAAAGTCAATGCTAGCCTCAGTACTGTGGACGCACTCCACTGACCTAATGGTCTTAAGTGGGGACACACACAGAATCGACTCAAATAGATTTCTAAAAAAACGACTTATATTAAATCGACCTACTTTTGTATTGTATACATACCCTTAGTTTCATCCAGTTGCATTGAGAAGTACTGGCCTTCTTGAACATCTGCAGATATGGTCAGGAATACAAAGGCTGACTGCGTTACTGGAGGGGAATTGTTTCAATTTGACTCTCAGCAGCAGATTCCAACGTAAGTTAATGACATCTAAGACAGATGCAATCTACGGTTCCCCAGTTTTGAGGATTGGCAGCTTTTGCTATTTGCATGTTTGATGGGCATTTCTGTTTTCAACATGGTCATTTAACAAAACAATATTCTGATTTTGTAAACCCATTAGCTTTCACTTGAAGAATTCAATGGATTTCTTTTGTAAAGACTGATGCCTAGTCTCCAACTGGGCTCAGTGCTTCCTCCTTTGAATGGCCATAGGCACACCTTCGGAAGTTTCTGGAAAAACTACTTCGAAGTACTTCAGTAGAACTCTGGTGTACGTTTCAGTCCAAGACTGCCAGAAAATAAAGCCAAGCTGCAAGTGTCCTGCTGTATCTTGGTGCCCCCGTCTCGCTGTATCCACTTGTTTCATCTTATATTTTGATTGCAAGATCTTTGGAGCTGAAGTCTTGTACAAATAAATATTCATAAACTTTAAGGCCAGAAAGAAACCCGAGATCATTTAGTCTGACCTCCTGTACATCGCAGACCATTAAATTTCACACAATTACTCCTGTATTTAGCTCAATAACTTGTGTCTGACTAAAGCAGGTTTTCCAGAAAGCATTCAGTCTTGAATTTAAGATACCAAGAGCTGCAGAATCCACCACTTTCCTTGCTAATTTGTTCCAGTAATTAATAAACATCACTGTTAAAAAAGTGTGCCTTATTTCCAACTTGAAGTTGTCTGGCTATTACTTCAGTCATTATGATGATTTTTCCACTAGATTAAAGAGCACTTTAAATTTCCAGTATTTTCTCCCCATGAATGTACTTACACACCACAAATCTTTTTTATAAATTAAAACAGACTGGGCTCCAAGTCTTTCACTGTAAGGCATTTTTCCAGCTCTCAAATTAGCTTAAATGGTACTTTTCTGGACCATCTCCAAATTTTCAACATTTTTTAAAATGTTACCACCACGCCCAAATGCAGTATTCCAGTATTAGCCTCACCAATATTGTATACAGAGATAATCATCATCACCTCCTTATTCCTACTGACTACTCCTCTGTCTCCACATCCATGGATCACATTAGCCCTTTCAGTCACAGTGTCACACTGGAAGTTCATGTTCAGTTGTTTGTTCACTATGACCCCTAAAATCTTTTTCTGAATCACTGCTTTCCAGGATACAGTCCCATATTCTGCAAGTAGGGGCTTTATTTCTTGTTCCTAGATGTATGAAAGTTTGCATTTGGCAGTATTAAAAATTCATTTTGATCAAATGGGCAGGTCCATATTACCAAATGATCCAGATTGCTTTGTATGACTTATTATTAAAGCAGTCTGCCAATTTGTGTGTCATCTGCAATTGTATTCAGCAATGATTTTATATTTGCTTCCAAATCATTAAGAAGATACTTAATAGCATTGGGATCAGTACTAATCCTTGAAGAACCCCACTGGGAATACCCCCATTTGATGACTCCCTATTAACAACTACTTTTTGGAGCCATATTCCCATCATGGCTCAACACTGAACCAATGAATTTAAATTGTTGCATAGACTAACTCTGCATTTGGCTTCTCGTTGTCCCTCTCAAGGAAGCATCATATGTACAGTAACTCCTCGCTTAATGTTGCAGTTATATTCCTGAAAAATGTGACTTTAAGCAAAAGCATGTTAAGCGAATCCAATTTTCCCATAAGAATTAATGTAAATAGGGGGGTTAGGTTTCAGGGAATTTTTTTTCACCAGACAAAAGACTGTATATATTTTTTACACACACACACACACACACACACACACACACACACACACACACACACACACACACACACACACACACACACACACACACACACACACACACACACACACACACACACACACACACACACACACACACACACACACCATAAGTTTTAAATAAACAATTTGATACTGTACACAGCAATGATGATTGTGAAGCTTGGTTGAGGTGGTGAAGTCAGAGGATGGACTATTTCCCAAGGATTGCCTTAGTGCTGAATGATGAACTAGCACTCGGCTGAGCCCTCAGGGGTTAACACATTGTTAATGTTAAGGCAACACAAATGGAGGGAGGGAAGACAGCATGGCAGACACACACATGGGGGGGGGTGTGCGCACGTGCGAGAGAGAGAGAGAGAGATGCATTGCCCCTTTAAGTATGCTGACTCCACCCTAAGTATATTCCCTTTTTAAGTAGGTCAGCAAGTGCGACAGCAGCTGCTGCTAGCAAGCTCCCTCTGTCCTGAGCCCTGTCATGACCCTCCTCCCTCCCGCCCGCTCTATGGAGAGGGGGTAAGCAGGGAGAGGGAGACACTCTGACATTAGCCCCTCTCTTCCTGCCCTCTCCCCTGCACAGCAAGCAGCAGGCTCTGAGGAGCAACTCCAAGGAAGAGGGCAGGAGCAGCACAAGGCAGTGAGGGGAGGGACAGCTGAACTGCTGACAACTGATAGCCTGCTGGGCAGCTGCTGCACAGGGAACTTAAGGGAGCAGGGAGCTGATGGGGGGCTGCCAGTCCGCCCTGATTCCAAGCCCTCACCAGCTAGCTCCAACAGGCTGCTCTTTCTGCAAGCAGTGGACAAAGCAGGCAGCTGCCAAACACCGTGGTAAGGGAGCATTGCGCAACTTTAAACGAGCATGTTCCCTAATTGATCACCAACATAACAAAACAATGTTAACTGGGACGACTTTAAGTGAGGAGTTACTGTATTTAGTCTTTTCAGATGATTTGTAAGCCATTTTCTTCTAATATAGCCCTTCCATAGTACTAGGTCCATTTCCAGTTTGTATTTATCTTCGTGGCATAATTGACAATGATGTCACTGACAAAAAAGCATGTTTCCCAGAATCTTCCTTTTAACTTCCTGCATAAAGGTGTCCATTACAAATCACAAACAGTAATGGGTTTAACACTAATCCTTAACGTAGGCCTACCCTCACAGTGAATAATTCACATTGTATCATACTAACTACACTAAGCTTCCTACAGAAGTCTAGGACTATTACATCTATGCAGTTACCTTTATCAACCAAACCTGTAATTTCCTTAAAATGAAATTGGGTTTGTCTGACAAGACCTATTTTCCATAAAACTGTGACCAACTGGGCAAGAGACTAGGACAAAGCACCTCGGAGAACAGAAAGAGACAAGGAGATTGTATCCCTGCCTCATTCAGTGCACAGGATGGACCTGCTCTGGGGATGAATAAGGATTATGCAGCGAAGTAGACTCAACTGTAGAACCCTTGCCTCATTTGTTGCAGAAGTTGGAAAGTGTGCAGTGAAAGACGCAAGGGATTGAAGGAAGCAAAAGGATGAGCTCATGGGTAAGGCAACTTGAATGATTCCCTGGAGAACGAAATTCTGTCCCTGCTTCTGCCACAGAGAGCTCCTATGTGATGCTAGGCAAGCCATTTAAACCAAACTTTTCAAAGGTGTGTTCTCATTTTCTGGGTGCTTGAGTTGAGACACTGGGGTGTAATTTGTAGAAGTGCTCACAATGCACAAATACAACTGAAATCTGTGGGTGCCATACTTTGAAATGCAATGCCCCTGCTTGTCAGTATTCACTTCTGAATATTACAGAAGTAAATAGTCCCTAGATAGGTAGTAAAATACAGACTTGATCGTATTTTATTTACGGAGAAACAGCTCACGTGCTCTGAGCATATATAGTACCATATAATTTTATGTAATTGGAAAAATTAGGCCCTAGGCATCTCAAACCGGACATTTTTATCATTTTAGAGAGGAATCCAAGATCAGACTTATTTCTATTATAAGTCTCAATCTTAACTGAGGAGAAGCTACCACACATGATTTACTACAGTATTTTATTTTAATAATTACATTAAAAAGTTTAGTTTGTAGATTCTTACTCAGTCTTTTACTAGCAAAAAAGTGAGAGATTATCTGTTGACTTCCTGAAAATGAAAATGGTATCTTTATTTATTAACACAGACATCTTTTGCCATGTGACTAAGTTTAGTCAGTCTAACCATTAAAAACAAAAAGATGGCAGATATACATTCAATAATGTTTAAAAAAACACTTAGCATATTTGCTTAATGGAAATTTTTCCTTTGACAATGCAATGAACAATAAAGTTTTTAAAAATATACTACACTAATTGTTTAAAACTGTTTCCTGTGCTTGAAAATTTGTTCATAGAAATCATTCAATTTAATTATAGTTTAGAAACATCAATAAACTAATCATAGTGTGTGAAGTTTAAACATATATAAATCAGTATCTTGTAGCCCATAGGACTAGCCTGCTTGCTTATATATAGGGCCCTACCAAATTCACAGCCATGAAAAACATGTCACGGACTGTGAAATCTGGTCTCCCACCATGAAATCTGTATATATAGGGTAAAAGCACACAAAAGACCAGATTTCATGGGGGAGACCAGCATCTCTCAGATTGGGGGTTGTGACCCAAAAGGAAGTTGGAGGGAGCATGGGGGGTGTCACATGGTTATTTTAGAAGGGTCATGGTATTACCACATTTACTTCAGAGCTGGGCAGCCGGAAAGCAGTGATGCTGGCTGGGAGCCCAGCTCTGAAGGAAGTGCTCTGCCAGCAGCAGCGCAGAAGAAAAGAAAATCAGGCAACAATCAGGTAACAAGACAAATATAATAAAAGAGCATTTTAAATGTGATAAAAATGAAAGATGACTAAATCAATGTACATTTTAAGTAATACAATGGATTACCAGTTTTGATAACTTGTTTCCACTTACAAAATAGTTTACTGCTTGGTTGGAGTTGAAACAGAAATCAGAAACATGAGATTAACCAAATTTAAGTCTGGCATTAGCAACTGAATTAAAATTTAAATGGAACAAAATTTTAAGTTCTCACCTGTATTAGGTACGAGCCCCCTGGGTCTGCACTGGTAGATTCATTCTGCATTGTATTCTGCTGTGTAATAGCATCTTCCCTCTTTCGCTCCTTCTGTCCTGTTTCATCATCGTCATATTCATCCAGACTCTAAAAACAAAATACTCAGCTGAAAAAAGCTATTTTACATTTTGGATTTGTATGCAAACAAAAACTGAAGCAGTCTATGAAGTTTATATATCAGTATTAATAGTTTCAGAGGTTAGTTCAAGATTTATGCATTTTGTTTAAATTAACATGGGATTTTGATTCTATATTGGTCATGCTAAAATAGTTTAAATATAGAGATCAAGTTTGGGAAACTAAGTAGATTTTGTTTTTTAAAAAATAGTAGTTAAGAAAAAGTCAGTTCCCCCCAAAAACACCCAATTGGCTTGAGCAACATTTGCAGGCCTGTATAAGCCCAACAAAGGAAATAATAAAGGAAATGTAGAGGTAAAGTAGAAAAACCAGACTGACACTTCAACACACACCACTGGACCTGCTTTTTGGCACAGCAACATTTGCTAAGTCTGGAATGTCAATCTGAATTTTCTGCCTTAATTCTAAGTTTCCATGCTTTTGTCATTTCAGTTGCACTCTTAACATTAAACAAATCTAGTGGTCTGATTTTGTTTTCAGTAGTTTGTGTAGCTTTTTTACCCACAGAAGTTGGTCCAACAAAAGATATTACCTCATCCATCTTGTCTAACTAGTACTAATGAGTAAGGCTGCGTGACTGTCACAGAGGTCACGGATTCTGTGACTTTCCATGACTTCTGCGGGTGCTGGTGCTAGCCAAGCCAGGCAGCCCCTGGGCCAGGAGCAGCAGTTTGGATGTGTGGGAGAGGGTTCAGGGTTGGGGCAGGGAGTTGGGGAGCGGGACAGTGCTTACCTGAGGGGGGGATCCCTGTCTCCCACCGGCACGTCCCTGCATTTCCTAGTCTCTCATTGGCTGCGTTTCCCAGGCAGTGGGAGCTGCCAGAATCGGTGCTTGTGGCGGAAGCAGCATGCAGAGCCCCTCTGGTCACCCTTCCCCCTATGAGTTTCAGGGACATGCCTATCGGAGCCAGGTAAGGAGCCCGCCAGTCCTGCCAACCCTTTCTCCACCCTCCCGCCCCACACCAGCAGAGGTCCCGGGTTGTGCAGTGCCGCCGCAGCCCACCTCCCCGACCACAGCACCAGCGGGGGTCCTGGGCCATCCTCCTCCAGCAGCCACAGTTCAACCCACCCAACTTTTAGTAGAGGTATAGAGTAAAAGTCATGGACAGGTTGCAGGCTGTGAATTTTTGTTTACTGCCCATGACCCATCCGATTTTTACTAAAAATACCTGTGACTAAAACGTAGCCTTACTAATAAGAGGTTCTCTTAAAGACAGAATACTCTAGCATTTATAACATTGAAAATGCTACAGGCTATAACACTAGAAGCTGAAGACCAGCCATTATCCTAATGATTCACTCTGATGGAACACAAGACTTCAAATAAAACAAAACAAACCCAAACAATTAAAATGAAAAAGAGACAGGAATTTATCTTTAGTTCTCACAAAGCCAGGCTTCTACAAAAAGAACTATTGATCTGATACAAGATTTCTCAAATGAAGTGAAGTGAAGATTAGTGTCACACAGTGGATGTATGATACTTCACTTGAAAAATAAAAACGAAGATTAAAACTGAGTGCAGATTCTGCCCCCCCCCATTTCAAAATATTCAATTAATAAAGTGAAAACCCTGGAAAACCTCAAAGGAAAAAAGTTTTCAACTTTGAGATTAGAGTGAGGAAAGCTGTCTCAAACTATCATGTCATAAATCTTAAAGTTATAAAAAACAAGCAGAAAGCAATTATTTCAAATAAACTCTTTACATTTTTAAAAGACTATCCATTTAAATTTACACAAAATGTACACAGAATACAAAACCTCTGAAGTAGTTAAGTTGCTATTTTAATCAGAAAAAAAAAAACCGAACCTCTTCCTCTGCTGCTTCAACTTCATCTCAAATGCACCTAATTTAGATTTTGTAGCAATCATAGTGAGACGAAACTTTTTTCCCCACCATTATTTTATTCCCCATCATTAGATTTTCAATGCAAGGATTGTCTATTTGTTACTAAGAATGGTATTGAAAATACCCTTAGCAGTTTTGGACATTAACATCGTGATTGGTATGGGATTCCAACCCTCAACATTTTAGAGAAAAATATTAAGTTAGCAGCATATTGAGCAGTGCATCTCCTCCACCCCTCATCACCATGCCCATGAGCTCAAAGGACACACACAATAGTGACAATAAATCAATACTGTCAAAGTGCATTACACACAAATACTCCAAATGAGACTGCAACTGAATTGCGTAGCGTCAGGCTCACTCCCTGACAGAAGAGCAGCCGGGTAAGCCTGAACTTGCATGATTACCGTGAGAGGAGGGCGGGGAGATTGCCTCCCCTTCCAACTGAAACATGGAGCAGAACCCGTACACCAGCTCGTGCTAAGGCAATTGTGAGCTGTGCAGAGCCACAAAATGCTATGGTGCCTTATGACTGCATATAGATGCACTAAGAGAAGTTTGCTGAGATCCACTTGTGAAATGGATCGTCTGCTCCTTGTGGCTCCTTACAGCTAATGAAGTCCTGACAAGGAATGTTACCATCCCTCTGAAATGGACAAGCTGTCAGCAACTTTCAAAATCTGTTACAGTCGGGTCCATCCTCAAGAAAAAAAAATACACTAGCTGAAAACATACTGACGTGCTCAAATAGACGTAATATTTACAACTATTTTAAACACAAGATGTTTAACTTAATATTTGTAACAATATTTATGAAGAGCTATCCTTAGCTTTCAGTTCTAGTGACCATGGTTCTAAGTTTTGGAAGTAAAATATGGTATGTGATAAAACTTGAGACTTTTACTGACTTTAAGTGGTAGATTTAATTAAAAAGGTATTACTTCAAAGTTAGAAATTTACAAAATCTCATCACAGTCTGAGTATATTAAAAACAGGTTCTCTTACTGCTGCAATTATCTGGACCATTAGGACATATCAGTCAACTGAAGTGTTGTTTTGCCTTGCATTCCACTCTTCTCTGAAATAGTTTGCTTCGCTTCATAAAATGGTTCCACATCATTAAACGCAACAAATACAAGAATTCATGTCTCTGTTAGCAGTATCGGAGTACTGTACTCATGTCTGTATCACACCTCAGTGATTATCATACTTTTCTTGCTTTTTTAAAAATTTTGCTGCTCCATGCAAAGGAATTCAAATCTCTAAAAAAGTATTTTCCTTTCAAATCACTTGTGTTCTGGTACAGCAGATATTCAATGTGACATTTGCACATCTGATCTTAATACTAGCAATCCACAGGAATTCCTTAGGTTTTCTAGCATTTCAATAAATATTTGATGCTGTAGCATAAACAGTTTTGCTATAAACCTCTACTGTGGAAAATAAAAGTAGGAAGTTTTCTTCTTCATTCTAATTCACTTGAAAACACAAAGATATTCCTGCACTCCCAACTCACTGCCAGTTTGCAGTTGAATTTGACTTAGTAGAAAGAAAACATTTTAAATGAATCACAGCTGTACACAAACACTTTAGTGGAAGTGACTAAAAACAATTAGATTATGTTTTTTCCATAGCCGAAAATGGTGTTTTTCTAAAGGAAGAAAAGTCTCAAACTAGATCAGTTTACACTAAACATCACATTTGAACACATATGAGCAATTGCTGAAATTGCAGAATTCAAGCACCACTGCTTATCATTTTGAAACTTCTTTATAACAAAAATAACTTTACTGTTTAGGAGGCAAGACAGACATGATTGTACAGAAACTGGTTAGAGAACAAAATTCATTCTAGTCTACAGCAAACAAGCTTTTAATCTAGTAAACAATATATTAACAGCAACTTAAAAAAAAGTTTGAGGTGCTAAGGATTCACTGGTGTTGAAAATTAAGCAGGCAACCCCGGAGACAGAGATACCGAACTGAAACGGTTAAAATATTTTCTAAGATTCCCTTTTATCACAAAAGAATCAGCCCAAGAACTTGGCTATACTGGAATTCACTTTGGCAGTAACCAACATCTTGCTTCCTCAGCTGATTATTTATAAAAGCTTGATAAACTTAGCTGCAAGTATGAAAGGATTACCTTACAAATCCCTCATTCAAAGTCACCTTTTTTCTTAGCATTCAGTTTCCACTGCTGCGCTGTCTGCTCTTACTGTCACATCTAAAACTGGTTTGTCACATAACTGTCCAACTTCAGTCATAAGGTTTCATCTTCCTATATTTGTAAAAAGTGTCATGCACACCTCTGAAACTGTAAAAACCACCACACACACACACTCTCCTATTTCAGGATATAGTACATTTCCCCAAAAACCTTCAAAGGAGGCGGAGTCGCCACACATTTATTTAGTTCATATCTTTTTGGCAATTCCTGAAATGTTTAGCTGAACCTGTAGCAATTGCTTTTCATTTTTACAGAATTCATTGTATGGAAAGAACCTAACAGCTTTGCAGAATTAGCTAGTCTACAAACATATCCATCAAAACCAATTAACACAGCCATCTCAGGTGTGGAATGTTCCAGATGTTTAACAGAGAACATCAGCACTACAGAACTGTTTAGGCCAAACAATGGTGACTACAAGATAGGCAAACAGCGTTCAAATAAGAATCGAATGTTCAAATTCTGCCTATTTAGGAGCTTTACAAGACTCTTTAATGGCTTGTTCAACACTCCTCCAAGGAACCTGCTCAACAGGTTTTAATAACCTATGAGAGGTGTGACAAATATTTGGATCTTATACAGGGCCTTTTGTACTCCACATATCTCTAAGTGCTTTCCACGTAATAGGTTAGTGACTACGCTGGATAAAAGGGCAGGTATTATACACTCAATTCTTTCAGTCTATAATCTAGAAACTATTTTATTGAAAAGGGGAACACAGTGACATTAGGATTAGCCACTTTTCTTTAAAAAAAAATGCTAGACTCTTACTACTCACATAAAATAATAAAATAAACATGAGTGTCCCAAGCAGGGGCTTCAAACATCTGATCTCAAGGAAGGAACTTTCAAAAGTGCAGAAGGTAATCACGTTAAAGTAGAGCATTTCAGCATCTATATTGGTCATGGTCATAAGCATGGATTTTCAACTAAGCGGCACATTAAAGGCAGAAATCTTTTGTTATCAAAGAACATCTGAATGCAGCAAAGGGTCAGTGAAAAGCAGGTGGCCCACAGTTGATTACAGACTGCATGGTGGGATGCTTTGGGGTTGATTGTGATGCCTCATTTGGAAAGAAAGACAACGGTTCAAAAATTGACAAATGTTCCTGGGAGTGGAAATAGGAGTAGGACTCTCTGTGGGAAACCTCAAGCTTCTGGTGGTTATAAGTCACATTTTACATGAATCTTTTCAAATGGATTGTCATGGAAATACAAGTTTTGCAGTCAGTTTCACTGCTGCTATTCAGAAGACTGTAAAACTGAAACTCAATAATTACGTAAGTTACATGCCGCTGCTTGGAGAAGTTACAACATGAGCAGCTACAGGCACTGTAGTTATCCAAAGAAAAATATCTTTGCCATCCCCTCCAAAAAAAGGGCGAGGCCGGAAGAACAGTGGCCAAGGCTCCCTTTTCTCATATCAGCCAGGAGGCTTCAGCAGGAAGAGACAAAAAACTGTGCCTCCCTTCAGCAAATAGATGGGTTGGAGCTTCAGTTTAGTACACATGTACATGCTGAAACAGGGTTTCTAAAAACAGGGGTCACCGCTTGTGTAGAGAAAGCCCCTGGTGGGCCGGGTTGGTGTGCTTACCTGCCCTGTCTGCAGGTCCGACCGATCATGGCTCTCACTGGCCTCGGATTGCTGCTCCACGGTCACTTCCAGCAGCTCGCATTGGCCTGGACCAGCGAGCCGTGGCCAGTGGGAGCTGCGATCAGCCAGACCTGCAGACAGGGCAGGTAAACACACCAGCCTGGCCCGCCAGGGGCTTTCCCTACACAAGCGGCAGCTGCTGTTTGAGAAACCCTGATCTATACTACCAATTTTTTCTAAATTTCCCTCCAGTTCATAGACTCATAGACTCTAGGACTGGAAGGGACCTCGAGAGGTCGAGTCCAGTCCCCTGCCCTCATGGCAGGACCAAATACTGTCTACACCATCCCTAAGAAATATTTATCTAACCTACTCTTAAATATCTGCAGAGATGGAGATTCCACAACTTCCCTAGGCAATCTATTCCAGTGTTTAACTACCCTGACAGTTAGGAACTTTTTCCTAATGTCCAACCTAAATCTCCCTTGCTGCAGTTTAAACCCATTGTTTCTTGTTCTACCACTGGAGGCTAAGATGAACAAGTTTTCTCCCTCCTCCTGATGACACCCTTTTAGATACCTGAAAACTGCTATCATGTCCCCTCTTAGTCTTCTCTTTTCCAAACTAAACAAACCCAATTCCTTCAGCCTTCCTTCATAGGTCATGTTCTCAAGACCTTTAATCATTCTTGTTGCTCTTCTCTGGACCTCTCCAATTTCTCCACATCTTTCTTGAAATGCGGTGCCCAGAACTGGACACAATACTCCAGTTGAGGCCTAACCAGCAGAGTAAAGCAGAAGAATGACTTCTCGTGTCTTGTTTACAACACACCTGTTAATGCATCCCAGAATCACGTTTGCTTTTTTTGCAACAGTATCACACTGTTGACTCATATTAAGCTTGTGGTCCACTATGACCCCTAGATCTCTTTCTGCCATACTCTTTCCTAGACAGTCTCTTCCCATTCTGTATGTATGAAACTGACTGTTCCTTCCTAAGTGGAGCACTTTGCATTTATCTTTATTGAACTTCATCCCGTTTACCTCAGACCATTTCTCCAAATTGTCCACATCATTTTGAATTTTGACCCTGTCCTCCAAAGCAGTTGCAATCCCTCCCAGTTTGGTATCGTCCGCAAACTTAATAAGCGTACTTTCTATGCCAACATCTAAATCGTTGATGAAGATATTGAACAGAGCCGGTCCCAAAACAGACCCCTGCGGAACCCCACTTGTTATACCTTTCCAGCAGGATTGGAAGCCATTAATAACTACTCTCTGAGTATGGTTATCCATCCAGTTATGCACCCACCTTACAGTAGCCCCATCTAAATTGTACTTTCCTAGTTTATCTATAAGAATATCATGCGAGACCGTATCAAATGCCTTACTAAAGTCTAGGTATATCACATCCACCGCTTCTCCCTTATCCACAAGGCTCGTTATCCTATCAAAGAATGCTATTAGATTAGTTTGACAGGATTTGTTCTTTACAAATCCATGCTGGCTATCCCTATCACCTTACCACCTTCCAAGTGTTTGCAGATGATTTCTTTAATTACTTGCTCCATTATCTTCCCTGGCACAGAAGTTAAACTAACTGGTCTGTAGTTTCCTGGGTTGTTTTTATTTCCCTTTTTATAGATGGGCACTATATTTGCCCTTTTCCAGTCTTCTGGAATCTCTCCCGTCTCCCATGATTTCCCAAAGATAATAGCTAAAGGCTTAGATACCTCCTCTATTAACTCCTTGAGTATTCTAGGATGCATTTCATCAGGCCCTGGTGACTTGCAGGCATCTAACTTTTCTAAGTGATTTTTTACTTGCTCTTTTTTTTATTTTATCTTCTAAACCTACCCTCTTCCCGTAAGCATTCACTATATTAGACATTCCTTCAGACTTCTCAGTGAAGACCGAAACAAAGAAGTCATTAAGCATCTCTGCCATTTCCAAGTCTCCCGTTACTGTTTCCCCCTCCTCACTGAGCAGTGGGCCTATCCTGTCCTTGGTCTTCCTCTTGCTTCTAATGTATTGATAAAAAGTCTTCTTGTTTCCCTTTATTCCCATAGCTAGTTTGAGCTCATTTTGTGCCTTTGCCTTTCTAATCTTGCCCCTGCATTCCTGTGTTGTTTGCCTATATTCGTCCTTTGTAATCTGACCTAGTTTCCATTTTTTATATGAAGCCTTTTTATTTTGTAGGTCACGCAAGATCTTGTGGTTAAGCCAAGGTGGTCTTTTGCCATATTTTCTATCTTTCCTAACCATCGGAATAGCTTGCTTTTGGGCCCTTAATAGCGTCCCTTTGAAAAACTGCCAACTCTCCTCAGTTGTTTTTCCCCTCAGTCTTGATTCCCATGGGACCTTACCTATCAGCTCTCTGAGCTTACCAAAATCCACCTTCCTGAAATTCATTGTCTCTATTTTGCTGTACTCCCTTCTACCCTTCATGAAATCATAGAGTTTGCAATTCTAAGGATCACCTTCACCCAAGCTTCCTTCTACTTTCAAATTCTCAATGAGTTCCTCCCTATTTGTTAAAATCAAGTCTAGAACAGCTTCCCCCCAGTAGCTTTTTCAACTTTCTGAGATAAAAAGTTGTCTGCAATGCAGTCCAGGAACTTATTGGAGAGTCTGTGCCCCGCGGTGTTATTTTCCCAACATATATCTGGATAGTTGAAATCCCCCATCACCACCAAATCTTGGGCTTTGGATGATTTTGTTAGTTGTTTGAAAAAAGCCTCATCCACCTCTTCCACCTGATTAGATGGCCTGTAGTAGACTCCCAGCACAACATCACCCGTGTTTTTTACCCCTTTTAGCCTAACCCAGAGACACTCAACACTTCCATCTCCTATGTCCATCTCCACCTCAGTCCAAGTGTGTACATTTTTAATATATAAGGCAACACCTTCACCCTTTTTCCCCTGTCTATTCTTCCTGAGCAAACTATACCCATCCACACCAACATTCCAGTCGTGTGTATTATCCCACCAAGTTTCAGTAATGCCAACAATATCATAGATGTATTTATTTATTAGCACTTCCAGTTCTTCCTGCTTATTACCCATACTTCTTGCATTTGTATATAGGCATCTAAGATACAGGTTTGATCTTGCCTCCCAGGTTTGCCCTGACTCTCCTTTCTCTCTGCCATTATAGCCCGTGTTCCCTCCTGTTTCTGACCCATCTCCCAGGTCTTGTTCCCCACTTACCTGTGGGGTTTGCTCACCTGTCCCCATCGAACCTAGTTTAAAGCCCTCCTTATTAGGTTAGCCAGTCTGTGCGCAAATAAGGCCTTTTCCCTCCTCGAAAGGTGAACGCCATCTCTGCCTAGCAGTCCTTCCTCAAATAGAATCCCGTGGTCGAGGAAGCCAAAGCCCTCCTGGCGACGCCATCTTTGTAGCCAGGCATTCACCTCCATAATGCATCTGTCTCTGCCCGGGCCCCTACCTTCGACAGGAAGAATCTAAGAGAATACCACCTGCACTCCAAACTCCTTAACCTGTACTCCCAGAGCCCTATAGTCACTCTTGATCTGCTCAGTGTCACACCTCACAGTATCATTTGTGCCCACATGGATGAGTAGCATAGAGTAGTAGTCAGAAGGCCGGATAATCCTCGACAATGCCTCTGTAACATCTCGGATACGGGCCCCTGGCAGGCAGCATACCTCCCGGGATGAACGGTCAGGGCGACAGATGGGTGTCTCCATCCCCCTCAGCAGAGGGTCTCCAACCACCAACTTGGTGGAGCTTGGTTCAGCTTGGTGGAGGTAATGTAAACAGTTCAAGATTGTATGCAATGTTACCAGCATGTAGTCTCACCTTGCTCAGAGAGAGAGAGAACTACTGTGAAAACAATGTTCTTACTTGTGCTACCCTTGTGTGCATCACTGCTGAAGCAACTGCTAGGAGGGAGCAACAGTGGGGAATTTGGGGAAAAAATTCTAATGTAGATAAGCCCCAAACAGATGCCTTAGATGCTACAAGAGAACTCTGAAAAAGATACCTATTGTTAAAAACAGACTGACTAGGATAGTCACTACAATATTTTGGGGCATCTTTAAAACAAGCAAACTGGTATATTGTTATTGCACTCTATTTCCTTCCCTTATACTAGAGGTGTCATGGTATAATTCCCCACTCTGAACCAAGCGTCCAAAGAAGGGGTACCAGCATAAATTCCTCTAAGCTCAATTACCAGTTTAGTACTTGTAGCACTGCCACCAACCAGGAATTCCAGTGCCTGGTACACTCTGGTCCCCCCAAAACCTTGCCCGGGGACCCCCAAGACCCAGACCCTCTGGATCTTACGACAAGGAAAGTAAACCCTTTCCCTCACTGTTGCCTCTCCCAGGCTTCCCCTCCCTGGGTTACCCTGGAAGATCACTGTGATTCAAACTCCTTGAATCTTACAGCCGAGAGGAAAATGCACCTTCCTCCCTCCTTCTCTCTTCCCCTCCCAGATTCTCCCTGAGACAGACAGTAATCCTAACACAGAGAGAAATTAGCCTCTCTTTCCCCCTTTCCTCCGTTCTCCCCACCAATTCCCTGGTGAATCCAGACCCCGTCCCCTGGGGTCTCACACCAGAATAAAAAAAACAATCAGGTTCTTAAACAAGAAAAACTTTTAATTAAAGAAAGAACAAAGGTAAAAATTATCTTTGTAAATTTAAGATGGAATATGTTACAGGGTCTTTCAGCTATAGACACTGGGAATACCCTCCCAGCCTAAGTATTCAAGTACAAATTAAAATCCTTTCAGCAAAATATAAATTTGAACTCCTTCCAGCCAAATACACATTTGCAAATAAAGAAAACAAACATAAGCTTAGCTCACCTTATCACCTAGTACTCACTATTCTGAACTTATAAGAGCCTGTATTGGAGAGATTGGAGAGAAACCTGGTTGCACGTCTGGTCCCTCTGAGCCTCCAGAGTGAACCACCACCAAAAACTAACAGCACACACAAAACTTCTCTCCCTCAAGATTTGAAAGTATCCTGTCCTCTGATTGGTCCTCTGATCAGGTGACAGCCAGGCTCACTGTTCTTGTTAACTCTTTCCAGGCAAAAGAGATATGAAGCACTTTTGTTCTATTAACTCTTACTTATCTGTTTATGACAAGAGGCTAGCATCTTAAAGAGTTACAGGGTGAGTGGATGGTTGGGGGAAGTGTTTGAGCAAATGAGTTTATCAATTCTGTGTTTCTAAATGTATTTTCTCTTACATTTGTAAACTAATAATTTCATCAGTTTGCAATACAACCTTGATAGCAAGTTGCATTGAAAATATTTGTTAAAAGTTAGTTATGAGGCTTTCATATGTTTCTATTTCCTGGTTTAGTGAGCTAATACTTTGTTTTCTGTTGCTATCCACCTGAATGTCATTCAATGTTTACATCAATCACTACCACACTTGAAGGGTTGGATTCAGGTCATACCATACTGTTTAAGCCAGACACGAATACTAAGCAATGACACTCAATAGGCAATAACCAATACCTTGTATGTGATACCAATACTAACAGTGGATTGAAGAGTTCATAAACTTTATCATTTCAAAATTATAGTGCTTAAGCTGCAGTTTGGTGCACTGCATCACTTTCTCCTTATCCTTCACGTCACCACAAAGCAATTTCCAGTGCACTGAAGGCATTGGAATATGAAGAGATGTTGATTTGTTCTTCAACACTTAATTAAGGGTGCCATGGGGTTCATATTAATGGTCATTTGTACAAATTGGAGTTTGTTAAAAATCATTATCATCAAGGTTCTACTATAAAGTCAGATTTTTCTCTAAATGTTGGAGGTTTCTCATAGATGGATCCAAGTTTTCCATCTGCACTTATACACCCCACCGTCCCAGAAAGCATGTGCACTCTGGTCTGCTCAGTCTCTTCAGAATTATTGGATGTTTCTGAGATGTTAGGGACACTACTTATGTAGAGGTGTGGAATTATTTTCTTTTGGTGTTTTCTTCAGGATGTTGAAGTGGTGGTGGATATCTGTCTGCATGTCTATGGCATTTTAGAATTCTGATTTCTATTCACGTTTCACATGCTGTGATTATTCTGTTTCTCTGTCATTGAGTTGTATAGAGTCTAGCAGTTACTCCTTTTGTTCACATCTTCTCAATTCATCTTCAAAAAGAGACATCATCATCCGTATTACCATAGCATCCAACAGCCCTAGTCATGGATAAGACCACTTCAATGTACAGTGCCTAGCACAAACCGAACAAAAAGATGATCTGTGCCCCTGAAGAATTTACCATTTATATCTACATGGTGCTGCAGTGCAAACTGGATAGGTACCTTTTAGTTTTCACCAGTAGGACCTATACATTGCAGAGTGCAAAACATTAGAGGGCTCTACAATTCACACCTCTCTAGTTCACTCGGCAGCACTGTGTAGTCAAGCTCTACTTATAGGACAAGAGATGGATCCAGACTGATTGATGAGGTACAATACAAACAAAGAATATTGGTCAGCACACCAACAATCTAATGGCTGTCAACTGATTGTTAGCATCATCGGAAAGGGGAGTTTCAAAGAAAGGCATCTGAAGGAAGACAATCAGGTAGCTGCAGATGTGCATGGGGAGCTCCTCCCAAGCACATGGGGTATAATGGGAGGAAAAACACAGGCTTATTTGAAAATGTTACAAGAGAGTGATGGAGGCTAGTATCATGGGCCAAAGAGGCAAAAGTCAACATCTGAACAGCAAATGAGAGATGACAGGTAGCAGCAGCAGCTCCAGGCACTAGCGCGTGCCTGAGGTGGTAAGCCGCGGGGGGCACCTTGCGGGTCCCTGTGAGGGCGGCAGTCAGGCAGCCTTCGGCGGCGCGCCTGTGGGAGGTCCGCCGGTCCCGCGGATTCGGCGGCAAGTACACCAAAGCTGTGGAACCGGCGGACCTCCAGCAGGCAAGCCGCCAAATCCACGGGACAGGGGACCTCCCGTGGGCAAGCCGCTGAAGGCTGCCTGACTGCCATGCTTGGGGTGGCAAAAAAGCTAGAGCCGCCCCTGACAGGTAGGATGGGATAAGTTGGGAAGTCCCTTGAAAGTGAAGACAAGCAGTTTATGTCTGATGCAATAGAGAAGGTGGAGCCAGTGGAAGGTTGCAAAGAGGAATGACATGGTCAAAGCGACAGGCTAGGAAAAATCTTTGCAGCAGAATTCTGAATGGATAGGAGGAGAAACAGAAGAGGACAGAGTGAAGGAAGCCAAGAGAGGACAAGATTCCAAGAAGAATAATATGGATTATTGTGTCAAAGGCAGTTGACATGTCAAGGAGGATGAAGATGGAGTACTGGTTCTGCATTTTAGCTATGAATAAGTCACTAGAGACTATGGCAAGAGAATTTCAGCAAGAGACAGAAACTGGATTGCAAAGGGTCTATGATAGAAGTGCAGGAGAGGAACTCCAGGCAGTGATTATAAACATCACATTTATTGACCTTAGAAATCAAAGAAAGACATGAGATGGGGCAGTAGTTAGAGAGGCAAGTGGGGACTTGAGGGTTTTTGTTTGTTTGTTTTTAAGATGGGAAAGACTAAAGCATGCTTGTATTATGAGAGGGAACAATCATAAGAGAGTAAAAGGCTAAACAGAAGAGTAAGAGTAATGGAAGGGAGATGATGGGATGGGGTCACTGAAGCAAAGAGAACAGCAGAGGAGAAAGTTCTGCATCTGTAACAGGGAAGCCACACTGAAGGGCAGGGGAAGGTCATGTAATTTTCTCAATTTTCTCTTGGAAGAAGTCTTGAGTGGAGAAAGAAGTGCAGGCAAAGGAGGAAAGGATTTGAGGAGTGAGTCAAAGGTGGTAAAAAGGCAGATAAGATTGGATTAAATTAAGTTGGAGACGTAACATTGTTTAGTTAGCAAAATGGAAGGAGAAGAGAATGAATTTGTAATAGATAGTAACCTTGGTCACAGGATTTCTGCCAGACACACCTGGTGAGGAGGAAGCAGAAATAGGGAATGAGCTAGGGTTGGGGGCTAGTAGGATGGCCCCTGCACTGGGAGAGAGGGGCAAAAGAGTATAAGAGAAGACTGAAGCATGGAGAGAATCAACCACATCAATGAAAGAAAGGAAAGAGAAGAGCGGGCTGAGTGCAGACAAGAAGTCATCAGTGCTGATGAACGTGAAGACGTGGAAAGGCCATGTGACAGAGGAAAAGGGCAGTGACTGATGAGTGATGATGAAAGACACCAGGTAATGGTTGAACAAAGGAAAATCAGCATCAGAAAGATCAAAGGGAGAGCAGTGCCTGGTAAAGACCAAGTTCAGGGAATAGCCTTTTTGGAGTGGGAGAGTTGAGCCAGGGCTGCAGGTCAAATGAAGAAGTGAGGAAATGTGAAGCTAAGAGTCTCATTGAAATTTCTGGAAGGAAAGGACAAGAGTGAGAACTGAAAATCAGAGGGGCTTGTGGTCCATGGAAAGGGAGAAGAGCACAAGAGCCAACAGTCCCACTGCATAAGCAGGGGTGCTGGAAAAACTGATATAGTGGGGACGCTGAGAGCTAATGAACCCAACTGTAAACCCTGTATATAATGGAAACCACTTCAAGCAAGGGGTGCAGTAGTACCGCCAGTATCCCGAGTTGCAGCACTTATGTTCGTGAAAAGGATAGGAAGTATGGCAAGAGACCACCCTGGCTTAACCAGGAGATCTTCAATGATCTGAAACTAAAAAAAAAAATAAAATTAAAAAATCCTATAACTGGAAAGTAGGTCAAATTACAAAGGATGAATATAAAAAAAATAATACAAGTATATAGAGACAAAATTAGAAAGGTCAAAGCACAAAATGAGATTAAACTAGCTAGAGACATAAAAAGTAACAAGAAAACATTCTATAAATACATTAGCAGCAAGAGGAAGACGAAGGACAGGGTAGGCCTATTATTCAGTGAGGAGGGAAACAATAGCAGCAAATGTGGAAAGGGCAGAAGTGTTTTTTGTTTCAGTTTTCACTGACTGGAGGCTCAAATAGAGAAAGAACAAAGTTAAAAATTACTTAGACACATTAGATGTCTTCAAGTTACCAGGGCCTGATGAAATAATCCTAGAATACTCAAGGAGATGACTGAGGAGTTATCTGAGCCATTAGCAATTATCTTCTGGAAGTCATGGAAGACAGGAGCGATTCCAGAGGACTGAAAAAGGGGCAAATATAGTCAGGACCGGCTTTAGGTCAATACCCCCGATTCCCTGGAATCGGGTCCCGTGCCCAAGAGGCCCCAACTCAGGGGGGTCTTCGGTGGCATTTTGGTGGAGGAAGACCCCAAGCGGACCCCCCGCTGCTGAAGTGCCACCAAAGCCCCGGACCACCGCCGGGTATTCGAATCGGGCCCCGCAGGTCATAAAGCCGGTCCTGAATATAGTGCCCATCTACAAAAAGGACAACCCAGGGAATTACAGACTAGTCAGCTTAACTTCACTACCCAGAAAGATAATGGAGCAAATAATTAAGCAAGCAATTTCCGAACACCTAGAAAATAATGAGGTGATAAGTAACTGTCAGCATGGATTTGTGATGGTGTAACAAGCCTTGTGGATTGGGGAAGGGGGGAGAGAAGCAGTAGATGTAGTATATCTTGATTTTAGTAAGGCTTTTGATGCTGTCTCACATAACCTTCTTATAAACAAACTAGGGAAATACAACCTAGATGGAGCTACTATAAATAGTGCCTAAATGACTGGAGTAATCATCAGGGGTTCACAGTTAAGCTGGAAGGGCATACCAATCAGTTTTGTTCAATATCTTCATCAATTATGGCATAGAGAGTACACTTATAAAGTTTATAGACCATACCAAGCTGGGAGGTGTTGCAAGTGCTTTCAAGGATAGGATTAAAGTTCAAAATGATCTGGACAAACTGGAGAAATGGTCTGAAGAAAATAGGATGAAATTCAATAAGGACAAATACAAAGTACTCCACTTAGGAAGGAACAACCGGTTGAACACACAAAAAATGGGAAATGACTGCCCAGGGAGGAATACTGTAGAAAGGGATCTCGGGGTCATAGTGGATCACAAGCTAAATATGAGTCAACGGTGTAATGTGGTTGCAAAAAAAAGGGAACATCACTCTGGGATGTATTAGCAGGAGTGTTGTATGCAAAACACTAGAGGTAATACTTCCGCTCTATCTGTTCACTCTGATACAGCCTTAACTGGAAAATTGTGTCTAGTCCTGGGAGCCACATTTCAGGAAAGATGTAGACAAATTGGAGAAAGTCCAGAGAAGAGCATCAAAAATGATTAAGAGGTCTAGAAAACATGATCTATGAGGGAAGACTGAAAAAAAAACTGGGGTTGTTTAGTCTGGAGAAGAGAAGAATGAGAGGGGACATTGTAAGTCTTCAAGTTTATAGAAGGTTGTTATAAAGAGGAGGGAGAAAAATTGTTCTCCTTAACCTCTGATGATAGGACAAGAAACAATGGGTTTAAATTGCAGCAATGGCAATTTAGGTTGTACATTAGGAAAAACTTCCTGTCAGGGTAGTTAAGCACTAGAATAAATTGCCCAGGGTGGTTGTGGAATTGTCATCACTGGAGATTTTTACTAGCAGGTTAGACAGACATCTGTCAGGGATGGTCTAAATAACACTTAGTCCTGCCAGGAGTGCAGGGGACTGAACTAGATTACCTCTCGAGGTCCCTTCCAGTCCTACGTTTCTATAGTGGGAACTGGCATGTCTGGTTCAGGACTGCATGATTTGTGGTTTCAGGGAAATAAATCCTTTTGAGTTTCTGATACTATTGAGTGTGCTTGGAGAATGGGTGATTTACAATAGAAGTTTAACAGGTGGAGAGAACATTTTTCTCCACTCTCACAATTCACAACTGCTCAACATGGTGGCACGTAGTCAGTGCCTGGAACAAAACTGTTAAACCCCCTTATGCACTCTGTACCTGGACAGTTTACTGTAGTACAGCACATAATACTTACTGATTGAAGTTCTCTATATGGCATTGTCAGGCTGGTTCTCTGCTCACATCTCAGGGACCATCTCTTTCCTAGGTCCCTGGCTCCGATGTGCCAAAGTTTTGGCTATCTAGGGAAATTGCCTTGTCGGCATTCGTGATTGGCTGGGTGCCTTCCAAACTGTCCTGAACACTGGGGATCTGTGGTGGCCACCCAGGTAAAAATTGGGTGCAGCTCCTTCAGCACTGCTGAAGGCGTTTTTATTTCAATTTTTTTTTTTTTTATAATTCTATTAGAGCTTTGGAACAGCAATGAGTGTTGTGCCAGCAGTGCCCTTCAATCTCATTTGTTCTGACGGCTGTTTATAGATCTTTGCATTGGACTCCTGTTCAGATAGCCTGGACATGCTCCTCTTCCAGAGAGCAAGGAAGTCAGGACTCCCAGATAGAATGATACAGAAACATAGCAGCCATGCCCTATAATAGACTCTGGTTATATGAACTTACCTCAAGGGGTGCATCTGAGAGCGTACCATTTAAACAGGAAGGTGACATCCAATCAAGATGACCCCATAGCAATCGAGGGCACACAAGTAAATAGAGATGATGAAAAGCACTGCAGCATGGGACAGCAGTGGGAGGACTGCCTGAAGTGATATAGTATCAGAGGGGTAGCCGTGTTTGCTGCTTTTACAGATCCAGACTAAGAATCCTGTGGCACCTTATAGACTAACAGACGTTTTGGAGCATGAGCTTTCGTAGGTGAATACATGCATCTGAGGAAGTGGGTATTCACCCACGAAAGCCCATGCTCCAAAACGTCTGTTAGTCTATAAGGTGCCACAGGATTCTTTACTGAAGTGATATAGCTAATCTGAAATATGGATGCATCCACACAAAACTTGTACCAATATTATTCATTCTAGAATAGAGTAGTGTTGCACACAAAGTGAATTAAATGGGGCATAAGACGACAGACAGATACAAATAGATAAAAGAAAAAGAGAACTTGCATGAGGACACAAGGGAGTTTATGTAGGAAAAACTAGTTCTACCAAAAAAAGCTTTCCCATGCAGATGAGGCCTAACAAGGTCTTTTTCAGTTTGTTCAAGGAGTGATGCAGTTTTTGTTGTTTAGGGACTTAACATCAGGCTATCCCATGCTTTAACTGTAAAATATTAGAAGTCCTCTGCCCAATATTCAGCAGTCAAGATTTCAGAATCCTGTGGGAGGCTGCTGTTTTAGGATAACAGATTCGTTACAGTTTGTGTATTTTCAGGTCACATACTTAGCAAGATATCAGCTTTGTCCTAGTGACGGTTAGTAATAAGACACTTTAATGATGAAGCAAAAAGTCAACTACATATAGTTTCCTATCTGTAAAATGGGGATAATGATACTAGTTTCCCTTGTAAAGTGCTTTGAGAGCTATTTATGAAAAGCAAAACTTAACAGCTAGATATTATATATTGAAATTACGATCTTTATAGGCATGCACACTATTGGGGGTTATTCTATATTTTATTGGCAAGGGACTCAACTGCTAAGGCAAAGAGTAGCAGGGCTAAGCGTCATCTTTACTGGCTTTTCTATTGTGTGTAAGGGGGTTCTGAGTTTAAACCATTCACTCAGATTGGTGGGTATGGTGGTGGGGGAGGGAGAGAATGAATACAAGATATTCATCCATGAGATGAATTAAACTCCAAATCCCATGTGGTGCAAATTAAACTACTATTACCACTACTTTTATTCTGTGGTAAACTCTCTCAGCATTCAGTGATTGACCAAGAAGGTTACTGCCAGAAAGTTTATGGTTCAGGTAAAAACATTTAGAGTTATTGCTACAACTACACTATAATAAATCCATTTGGAGGAGGTGGGGAGGAGTCTGGATAAGGAGTCTGCTACTCATGTTATTAAAATGTGCTTTTAATTTCTCAGACTACAGGCTAAAGCCTGTAATAATGTCACTTGGAAAACAAAAGGCTGAGTGAGCATGAGGGTAAAAAGGAATGTTTTCATAGGCGCAGTTAGTAAATACCACTGGCTCTAGCAGACTTTCTTCCTTAAATGGAAACTAACACTGATTTAGCTAAAAGAATATTTTGCTACAATAGAAGTGACAGGCTAGCTATTAACCTTTGTAGCACTTGCACTAAAACCCATAAAAGCAGTAGGATACTTGAACACATACATTGCCTTTAGAATAGTGTACAATGAAACACTTTAGAAATGCTTCATTTTCCTCCCATTTTATGTTTGGCTTTTGCATAGCTTTGGCAGAGAGAAAAAACCAGAAGCATCATATACAAATAAGCATTATTAAAACAGAAATAGCTCAGCTAGGACAGATCTTATAAGGCCTTAGACAATTTAAGGATGGGAGAACTAGTTCAGCTAAAATCAGAACTGAACCTTCATCCAAAATTGTGGCCAAGTTTCATTTGCTGATTTAAAAGGAAAAAAAAAAAAGGATTGCTCTTAAAAAAAGTGAAAATAAATATTATTTTCAGACCCCTCTGCAATTCCTTATTCTGTTTGAGAAACACCACAGTGCTCTCTTCAGCTTCCACCTCCCACCCAGATTTCCAGTCCAGTTTGACAAACATAATAGACTTATACTTCAAAATATGACTCAAACACCCCAAAGTCTGGATGTGTATCTGAACTGATTCTGCTTCAGTGTATGCCTCTGAACTGAACATTTCTAGACCTGACTGTCACCTCACATTAACCGTACATACTTCAAAAGAACAAACTCTGTGCTTCTGGCTTAAAGGTTTACAAATGCAAGATGAGGTCATCACCTCAAACCTTCAGGCTGTGTGTCTTGTAAGACTTTTTCCCTAAAAATTCCCACGGTAGCAGTTTCCCATTTCCACTGGTTCTTCTCCACTGGTGTTAGCAATGGTAAGAACATTCGTTTAGGACAGATATTCTACAGCTGCTAGAATTTTTTGCTATTACTTTGTCTAACAGTGCTCAGAGCAGGCAGACACACACACATCTTGGTAATTAAAGCATTATCATCTTTTACACTCAACCATTATCAAACACTGCTACTTCCAGTGGAGCTGACCTACTGATAACGACGGTGGGAAATTTTTAGAAAGACCACAGAGACTGCAACACAGCAGTTACATTCCACCTAACATTCTAGGGTTTTAAGCTTCTTTTATTCCTGTTTTAGGTAAATTTTCTGCTGCATTAGGTTTACAAAACCACTTGTTTTCCTTAGCATGGTTATGCTCTATCCAGACTTCCAGCACACTGTTCAGATAATTATTAAATATGCTCTTAAGGCTTTGGGCAAGCCTGTATTACAATGGCACAGCTACGGTGCTGCAGCTGTGCCGCTGTATTGTAGCTACTTCCTACAATTGACAGTAGTGGTTTTTTGGTCTATGCCGGTAAACCACCTCTCAGAGGCAGTAGCGAGGTCAACGGAAGAATTATTCTGTCAGCCTACCTGCAACTACAGTGGAGATTAGGTTGACAACTAAATTGCACAGGTATGAATTTTTTCACAATCCAATTTTTAGGTGTAGACCAGGCCTAGAGCCCTGTCTACACTAGTTTTATTACAGAGCTAATAGAAACAAAACATGGCTAAATAAGGTGTAAAATATTGTAGCTGTACTGGGTTCTAATAGTTTGTCCAAAATGGGCTAGAACTCTCTCTGGAAAAACTGAGTTAGAAATGTGTGCAAACACACAGTTTAAAAGCGTTTGGGCTGCAGACATGCATGCTAGCTATGTTCTCCATTTTCAATGAGTACCTTAATTTTTTGTTTTGCTTCCCTGAGTTAACAAAAAAATGTGTATTTAAAAAAAAAAATTACAAATTGAAAGAGTTCACAGAAAGGAGAAAAGGCATGTGCTTAGCATTAGCACTTGAAATAGTCCATGTAAGTGCTGACATTCATATCTCTTTTATATGAAAGCTGAGGGGAGGATTTCTGCCACAGATGCACGAAATGCACACATAGATTAACCAACCATATTGGGTCATTGTTGACAAAAATCCCACCTTGTTAACAGAATACAGCCTTCTTGATTCATTTATGTAGCCCTCAAATCATATTCTGATTCTGCAGAACTTCGCTTTCATTTTAAAAGTTTCTCTCTTGTGCTAGCAAAGAAAACCTACCAGTGTAAACCAATGCAGCAATGTCTTCCAGATCCTGTAGAAAACCTGCAGCAGTGACTGAGGGTGTGCCTACACTGCAAGTGAAGGTTTGAGTGTAGCACAGGTAGGCATACCTACACTAGATTAAAGCTAGCTAGCATGAGTAAGACTATTAAGTGTAGACATGACAGCTCAGGCTACATCTCCTGGGCCCCAAAGGGCTTGTATTCCATTTGCTAGCCTGTGCTGCCAAGTCTATACTTGGATATGTTACCTGTGCTTGCTAAATTAAAGCTACCGTGCTAAAAGTACACCTTCATTCGCAGTGTAGGGACACACTGAGGTATGAAATGCAACCCAGACCAAACTACTATAAGATGGGTGCAAAAATGATTGGAAAACCATTCCCAGAGAGCAAGTTACCAGTGGTTCACTATCATGCTGGAAGCGCATGACAAGTGGGGTCCCACAGGGATTAGTTCTGGGTCCAGTTCTGTTCAATATCTTCATCAGTGATTTAGATAATGGCACAGAGTACGTTTATATTTGCAGACAATACCAAGCTTGGAGGGGTTGCAAGTGCTTTGGACGATAGGACAATGATCTGGACAAACTGGAGAAATGGTCTTAAGTAAATAGGATGAAATTCAATAAGGATTAATGTAAAGTACTTCCATTTAGGAAGGGACAACCAGTTGCACACATACAAAACGGAAAATGACTGTCCAGGAAGGAGCACTGCAGAAAGGGATCTGTGGGTCATTGTGGACCACAAGCTAAATATGAGTCAACAGTGTAACAGTGTTGCAAAAAAAGTAAACAATCTGGGATGTATTAGCAGGAGTGTTGTAAGCAAGACACGAGAAGTAATTCTTCTGCTCTACTCTGTGCTGATTAGGCCTCAACTGGAGTACTGTATCCAATTCTGGGCACCACATTTCAGGAATGATGTGGACAAACGAGAAAGTCCAGAGAAGAGCAACAAAAATGATTAAAGGTCTAGAAAATACGAACTATGAGGGAAGACTGAAAAAATTGTTTAGTCTGGAGAAGAAAAGACAGAGGGGACATAACAGTTTTTGAGTATATAAAAGGTTGTTACAAGGACCAGAGAGAAAATTTGTTCTTCTTAACATCTGAGGATAGGACAAGAAGCAATGGGTTTAAATTGCAGCAAGGGAGGTTTAGGTCAGACATTAGGAAAAATTTCCTAACTCTTAGGATGGTTAGGCACTGGAATAAATTGCATAGGGAGGTTATGGAATCTCTGTCATTAGAGATTTTCAAGAGCAGGTTGGACAAACATCTGTCAAGAGTGGTCTAGGTAATACTTAGTCCAGCCATGAGTGCAGAGGACTGGACTAGCTGACCTCCTGAGGTCCCTTCCAGTCCCATGATTCTATGAACTTGTAAGTTTATTTTAATTTTGGTCTTATGATGACAGTAAGTGTCATCATTCACGATTTGTTGATCATTATTGTTTACTGAATAGGATTAAGTCAGCAGATTTATTTACTTTGAGATCACTGATGAATACCTTTGAGACTCACAGAACCCCCATAGAAAAATCCTCAATTCAATGATTATTCCCCATTGACAAGTACTTTGAGATGTCAGCCATTTTTTAATCCATTTACCATGTGCTTCACTGATATTGTACAGTGTCAATTTTTAAATCAGAATGCTGTGAGGTACTGTCTAACACCTTAGGAAAGTCTAAATATTTTGCATCTATGTAGTTACTCGTATCAAGCAAATCTGTAATCTCCTCAAAGAAGGAAATCAGGTTTGTTGGACAAGACCTACTTTATATAAAACCATGTTGCTTGGCACTTACATTACTACCCTTTAATTCTTTATTAAATGACTCCCATTTTGGCTTTTCCATTATTTTGCCAGAACGGATGTCTGGCTAACCTGTTGATATTTACCCAGGTCATCCTTTTTGCTGATTTGGCCTTTTTGAATTTTGGCATAACATTAGCACTCTCTCAGTATTCTGAAATATTCCCAATATTCCATGATCCATTAAAGTTGTCAGCCATGCCAACAATCTTCTTAGCCAATTCCTTTAGGACTACTACATGCAAGTTATCCAGGTCAAATGATTTAAAAATGCTTATCCCTCGTAAATGATGTTTAACAGCTTCCTTGGTTACTAATGAAATGGAAAGTATATCATCCTCTAGCGATGCTAGTGCACAGCTTTGTTCCAAATACAGAACAAAAATACTCACTGAACACTTCCTCCTCCTCATTCATGGCAAACACCTTGCCATATGCCAGATTAGTCCTTCATGTAAGCAGAATTTGGGTGAAACGGAAGGGAGAGGCAAGTAGCATGTCTTGACTTAACACACCTCCTTGGGGACCCTTTTGTTAGAGACATGTAATCTGCAGTTAATTCACTGAGTGCATCTGTATTCCTAATGTTCAGTTTTCCCATGAGTGCAAGCTTTGAATATTACTCATTATCTCCCCGTTCATGAAAAACAGCTGAAAATCATTAACTGAGCCACTTCTGGCCCAATTCTAATGCTAGACTCTAACTCCATGACTTCAGTGTCACTACTTATTTTTACTAATGATGAGATCCAAATTGGGACCTCAGAGAAATCTTACCCAAGATTTCTTTTAAATATATAGCCAAAGCCATACCTTTGATTTTTAAAGTCTTTCCTGATGGTTTAATTCATAATCCCTCCACTTCAGGAGGAAGAATACAGTGTGCCCCACTGCATCAGAATAATTACAATAGTGGCTAGTTTACACTGGGGATTTTGGCCCTTTTTCTTAATTTATGGTCAGGGCCGGCTCCAGGCACCAGCCCAGCAAGCAGGTGCTTGGGGCGACCAAGGGGAAGGGGTGGCAAGTTGGGATCTTCGGCGGCGGGTCCCTCAGTCCCTCTTGGAGGGAAGGACCTGCCACCAAATTGCCACCAAGGAAGACGGTGGCGCAGTGGAGCTGCAGCTGATTGCGATTACAGCACCTTCTCCTCCCCCCCCGACCCCCCAAAAAACCCTGGAGCCAGCCCTGCCTATGATTGCATAAATGCATGCAGGATCAGGCTCTAAACTAAATACCAAAAATGTATTTGCAAAGAATTTACATTTTGAAGCAAGTCTTTTCAATCACTATGTGACAACCCCTAGAACAGATACCATGCATTCCTAGGAGGATTGAAATTTGTTTGAGGAACAGCAAAACCTGTGTTTTGGGCAATGATTTGGATTTAAACTTAAAAAAAGTTATTTCAAAAGTTACAAATGTATTCTACCAGTTCTGCTGATCACTACCAGATATTTTATGCTTTTAGTAAGTTCGGATTCCAGAGTAGGCTGTTGATTTCAACTGAATTTTTGAAAAGTACTAATTTGAATAATTACCTGTAATTTTTTATATTCAAGTGGAATTCCTAAAAGGGTTTTGGTTTTGTTGTTGCTGGCATTTGTTTAAAGGCTATTTCCTGCTTGCGTATGCCAAACCTGATTTCCCTCCCTCCCGCCCGCCTATAAATCAGTCATTAGAGTAAAATAGATATTAAAAAATATCAAAGAATCTCAAAATAATCTTACTAAATCTACCCCCCTTCTCAACTATTCAGGTTTGATTCTCTCTTCTTGTGGAATCATAACTTCCTTAGTTCTCCATTCACCATGGAGTCATCCATGGTAAACAAGGCCAGAATTATCTACCATAAAAACAAGTATTGCAAAACGGCAAGGCTGTAAAGTAATTTAGAATGGTCTGTAGGCAATACATAAAATTCTACCACCAAAAGGTAGGGGAAGGGAGATACAATACGCGGGATATTTTTGACAGTAGAGTGCCTTTTTTAGTCGCTGCCATGGCACTCAGCAGCCAAATGCTGCCCCAGAATTAACCAATGGGAACCACTTTTTAAGCAGAGAAACCATTGGTAGTTGGGCACTGCAGCACTACCTGGATGTATGGTCCATTCCACCGACTGTCTCATAATCCAAGTCAATGGGGAAGACTGACTCAACACAAATATTCATAGGATGACAATGAAAATTGACATAAAGCTAAAGAGATAAGGACAGCCACCGACATTTTCCCAATAATTTCAGCCTTTTTTGAGCAGCAGAAAGGACTATTCCGATACTAAGAGGTATGAAACAACAAAATTAAACATTAATAGTCACACAATTTCACAACAGAAAACAGACTGCAACAAAGTATTAAAGTAGGTATTTTTAATTTTATAGACACTTATTTAAAAATTATAACATCAGTAGTTACTGTCTCTATTTAGCCCAGCTGCAAGTACTGTACTGAAATCTTCCTTTCCAACTGCTCTTTAAACAATATTTGCCAGAGAGGGGGATTAGGTGGCAGTAATCAGCATGGAGGAGCAGCAAGCAGAGGACCTTAACATGGACATTAATTCCCAGAAAACGTCAGACCCAGCTATCATAACTGTGAAACATTTGAGATTAGTAAATGAAAACAATTATTTAGTGTTTTATTCCTGTGACTGATGTAAGCTGTAGGGTTAGTTTTGCTTTAAATGCCACACATTTCACAGCAGTTGGCAAAAGGTTGAGTAAAAAAGGGAAGTAGGACTTTATATCTAATGGAATTTGAGAATAAACAGACCTCCATTAATACCGCGAGAAAGAGGCCAGAGAACCAGAACTCCCATTTATAGTTCAAATCATAAGTCTAAAGAATAAAAATGAGGAGGTTTCAAATGCATGACTTCTAACGTGCAAGGGTAATGCATAGCTCATGCATTAAGTTACCCGGACATGGTTCACGTTAATCCAACTACCTCTACAGAACCAAAATGTTACATGACTTATATTCTTGGAAAATAACACAATAGTTCATTCCTTCTGACATTCACACTAACTTCAGCTTAGTAAAAATTAAAGTATTCTACATATATAGCTTTTCAGTTGCAAAATAAGGAGGAAGAGGAAGTGCTTTTATTTAGCTTTCTTCGAGAAGTACACCATGACATGAAAATATGCTATCAGCATGGGTATATTTGCCATATGCATACGTAAAGACACATGGATGTAAAGTCAGATAATTGGGCTAAATGTTAGGTGAACCCGAAGAGTCCTGTATAAGCCTGAAAGCTTGTCTCTTTCAGAACAGAAGTTTTTCTGATTAAAAAAAGCATTATCTCATCCAGCTTGTATCTAATAGCCTCACTTTATGTATTTATATATATTAGGGCTGCCAAACAAGTTTAAAAATTGCAATTAAACATGAGAAAACAACAATTGCAGTTTTAATAGCACTGTTAAACAATACCAGAATACCATTAATGAATATTCTTTGATATTTTCTACATTTTCAAATACACTGATTTCCATGACAAATATTTGCACTGTAAAAAAAAAAAAAAGAAATAGTATTTTTCAGTTCACCTCATACAAGTACTGTAGTGCAATCCCTTTATCATGAAACTGTAATTTACAAGTGCAGATTTTTGTGTCACATAATTAATTACACTCAAAACAAAATGTAAAACTTGAGTGCCTACAAATGCATTCAGTCCTAATTCTTGTTCAGCCAATCACTAAGACAAACAAGTTTGTTTACATTTACAGGAGATAATGCTGCCCACTTCTTATTTACAATGTCACCTGGAAGGGAGAACAGGTGTTCGCATGGCACTGTTGTAGCAGAGGTTGCAAGATAGTGCCAGATAGGCTAACCATTTGTATGCCCCTTATCTGTCACATAAATACTTTGCAACAACAACAAAAGTCTGTATTTGCAAGTTTCACTTCCACGATAAAGAGATGCACTAATGTACTTGTATGAGGTGAACTGAAAAATACTCTTGCTCCCAGGTCTGCAAGATTTTAAAAAAATAAAATAAAAAAAAAAAGGACTGCACTGCCTTTTTACAACAAGCCCAAATCAAGCCAATCCCATTTCGGAGGCACCACCCACTGCCAGTCACCAAGCCAAAAACAAGCCACACACTTCAATGACAAATCTACTTAAAGAAAAGCAACAGGCTTCTTAATTTGAATGAATGGGCAATTACATACACAAAGAAGCCAAAACAGGCTTTCTAAAGCAGGAAGAAAAAAAAAAAGAAAGAAGAAAAAAAAAATAGCCCACCCCCACCTGGGAAAAACCCCAAAAGAAGCAACAGGCTACTTAAAGAAATGAATAGGCAATTAAAGTAACAAAGAAACCAATATCCGCTTTGCTGGGAGCTGCCTTGGCAACAAAATATATTTGTAATAAAAAATATTATAAAAAGTGAGCACTGGACACTTTGTATTCTGTAACTGAAATCAATACATCTGAAAATGTAGACAAACATCCAAAAATATTTATAATAAATTTCAGTTGGTATTCTAGAATTAACAGTGTGATATATAAATAATTAAATGGCACTTAGCCCAGCAATTTTGCAGAAAAAGTATTTGGGCAATTGGTATGAATTTAAGACCAAGGATGGGGGAAAAAAGATATTTTTACTAAGTTATAACAAGATACGTTGTAGTTCAATTATGGACTCAAACTCCATAGCTTACACCGAAAGACAGCTAGCTATTAACTGGTTTAAAAAAAAATAAAAAATAAAAAAAGATGATGTTCTAGCCTATTTACAATACACTATTCACAAAAAGGTTCACAGATTAAGTGGCTACAAATGTTAACATTTATCACAGAAGACGCAACTTCCAAAAACTTTCTTAAATCCTTGACATGCTTTGCTTTAGAAGTATCTCCTCACCTCATTCCTTTAGAAAAGGATTTAATTTTCATATTAGCAAAGTTAGCTTGATCATAAAGGTTGTTTATTGTAATAGTTAAGAAAATATGAAGGGAAAATTCATGTGTGCACTAATACAATAAATTATTTTTTAATAAAACTGGTCAGGTAACAAAACACGATACTTGTATTTGTAATTCAATTATTTCATGTCAATGAAGGACATCTTCAGAGCAAAATAATACCCTGCCAAAAGAAAAAAAAATATTTTACTTCACTGTGTAAAACAGCTGTTACCCCATATTGAGCCCAATAACTTGTCCATGGCTAACGCATATCTTTCAGAAAGTCAGTCAGTCATGAGCTAAGATACCAAAAGATTGAGAGTCTACCACAGGGGTCAGCAACCTACGGCACGCGTGCCAAAGGTGGCACACGAGCCAATTTTGCCTGGGGGTCCCGGCCGCCAGCCCCTCTCACCTGGCTGCCGGCTGAGTGAACAGAACCCCAGGCTGCCAGCTGGGACTCCAGACCGGCGGCAGGCGTGCCCCCCCAGCTCCTCCCTCATTGTGATTGAGTTCTGCGGCTCCCGGGAGCATGAGCTGCCAGGGCGCGGGACTCTGAGCCTGCTGCAGGAGGGGCAGCTGTGGCTCACGCTCCCAGGAGGTGCAGAGCCCAAGCGTTGCGAGGGGGGACCTAGGGGACTCACAGGGACCGTCACCCGCATATATCCACATACATACACCCCCCCAACTGCTCCCTCACCGCACTTGGGTTCTGCGGCTCCCGAAAGTGTGAGCTGCCGCTGCCCCTCCCGCAGCTCCCCCCCTCCTGCTGCCTCAGCACTCTGCAGGGGAGGGGCTGTGCCCGCAGCAGCCCATGTGGAGCCAGTATCTGACCAGCATGGGCATGGTAAGGGGAGTCCTGGGGAGCAGGCAGGGAGCAGGGGGAGGGTTGGGAGTTCTGGGGGTCCTGTCAGGGGTGGGGAGTGGTTGGATGGGGCGTGGGAGTCCTTGAGGGTCGGTCTGGGGTTGGGGGTGTGTATAAGGGCTGGGGTAGTCAGGGGACAGGTAGGGGGTGGGGTTCTGGGGGGCAGTTAGGGAGGGGGTCTCAGGAGGGGGCAGTCAGGGTGGGAAGTGGGGAGTGGATGGGGTGGGGCTAGGGCAGGGCTCTCCCCTCTTTTTTGATTGTTGAAATGTGGCGAGGAGGGAGCCAGGGGGCGCATGGTGGCTGGTGCCCGCATACATCCGCTGCAGCCTGCAGGAGCCCCCAGGGGGGCGCCAGGCCACAGCCTAGACAGGAGGGATGGGGGGGGCGTGGCTGCTCCCCACTAGCGAGACCGCCGCCTTTGCAGGGCTTCTGCCCCCCTGCGCCGTGCTGGCTCCTCCATGGCTGGGCTTGCTGCTGCTCTGGCTCTCTGGTGCCTCTGAAAGGCGGTTCCTCCCTGCCAAGCTGCTGCAGCGGCCCAACCCCAGCAAAGCCAGTGAGTGGACTCGGGGCGGGGGCCATCAGAGTGGGGAGGACTTGTGGGGGGGGGGGCTGTGCACCCTCCAGGGGAGTTCAGGGGGCAGGGAGGGGGGGAACCTGGTCTGGGGAGCAGAACCTGGGCACGGCTGTCACCTGGGGTCTATTAAGGCTCATTCAGATTTGCCCCTCAATGAACCGATGTGCAAGGGGATGGGGGAAGGCAGGTGGAAGTTTCGCCTAGGGCGCAAAATAAACTTACACCGCCCCTGCCCCAGTGGGTACATGCACCCCAGGTTAAGAACCACTGCACTAAACTGATAACATCTGCATTTTAAATTTAATTATAAATGAAGCTTCTTAAACATTTTTTAAAAAAACTCATTTACTTTACATACAAGAATAGTTTATAGATTTAGAGAGAGAGAGAGAGAGACCTTCTAAAAACATTAAGATATATTACTGCCACACGAAACCTTAAATTAGAGTGAATAAATGAAGACTCGGCATACCACATCTGAAAGGTTGCCGATCCCTGGTTTACCACTTCCCTTGTTAGTTTGTTCCAATGGTTAATCACCCTGTTACAAATTGTGCCTTGTTTCTAACTTGGATTTGTCTGGCTATGCTTTCCAGGCATTTTGCCTCCTTATACTTTTCTCCACCAAATTAAAGAGCTCTTTAGTACAGTACCTGGTACTTCTTTCCTCATGAAGGTATACTGTGCAGTGTAATTAACTCTCAATCTTCTTGAGAAGCTAACCAGATTGGTCTCCTTAAGTCTCTCAGGCCTGGTCCACACTACAGCGTTAAATCGATTTAAACAGCGTTAAATCGATTTAACCCTGTAACCGTCCACACTACAAGGCACTTTAAATCGATTTTAAGGGCTCTTAAAATAGATTTCTGTACTCCTCCCCAACGAGAGGAGTAACCCTAAAATCGATATTACTATATCGATTTAGGGTTAGTGTGGACGGAAATCGAAGTTATTGGTCTCATTCTTTTACTGAGCTACCCAGAGTGCACCACTCCGGAAATCGATGGTAGCCTAGGACCATGGACGCACACCACCGAATTAATGTGCCCTAGTGTGGACGCGTAAAATCGATTTTATAAAACCGGTTTTAATAATTTCGATTTTATGCTGTAGTGTAGACGTAGCCTCAATGTAAGGAAGTTTTCTCCAGCCTATGAATAATTTACACGCCTCTTTTACGCACCCTCTGAGTTATCTGCACATTTTTATCAGCAATGGTTTGGTATTTACTACTTGATAAATCAATAAAAGTATTCAATAATGTCCAGGCTAGTAACACCCTCCAGAACCCCACTAGAAACATCGCCATTGGATAATGATTTCACATTGAAATCTGTCAGTTAGCCAGTTCTTAATCCATTTAATGTATGCTTTATTGATAAAATAAATAATTCTTTGGTAACAGAGATAATGTTAACAGATTTTAGGATTACAGGATTGCTTTCTGGGCTTTCCCAAGATTGCTCTGAGAGACTCCCTGGGTATGAGAAGCTCAAGTAATTTATTCTTTTTGACCATGTGGCGTCACATCCCGAGTGTTGACAGTTAAAGCACATAACTTGCCCACATAAAAGTTTACAACCAGCATCACTACAGAATCCTGACAGAATGATAAGGAGCAACCACTCTTGAATGATCCTGCTGTTAGTCTACCACAGGCACGATGAAAAAAAAGACAAACAAAAAACCTGCTACCTACCTTTCATAACTATTGTTCTTCGAGATGTGTTGATCATGTCCATTCTACTCTAGGCATGTGTGTGCCCATCTGCGCAGCCCTTGGAGATTTTTGCCTTAGTGGTATCCATAGGGCCGGCAGTGGCACCCCCTCGAATGCCGTGCTCATGCCAGCTCTACCCCCTCAGTTCCTTCTTACCGACAATTCCGACACAGGGGCAGGAGGGCGGGTAATGGAATCGACATAAGCAACACATCTTGAAGAACAACAGTTAGGAAAGGCAGGTAACTTTTTTCTTCAAGTGCTTGCTCATGTCAATTCTATTCTAGGTGACACAAGCAATATCAATGGAGGTGGGCATAGAGTTCGCCGTCATGCAGCTTGTAGCACAGCTCTGTCAAAGCCAGCATGATCCTGGGTCAGTGCATAATGTGAGGTGAATGTGTGGACAGATGACCAGGTCATGGCCCGACAGATCTCTTGGATCAGCACCTGAGCAAGGAAAGCTACCGAGGATACCTGCACCTTAGTCAAGTGAGCAATCACTATCGGCAGTGGTGACACCTTCGCTAGCTCATAGCAGAAGATATAGGCTGCGATCCATGAAGGTATTCTTTGGGCAGACACAGGGCAACCTTTTATCCTCTCTGCCATCATCATGAACAACTCCGTTCACTTATGGAATGGCTTTGTTCTATGTAGTAGGCCAGAGCACATCTGGGTATGCAACATGCATTCTTCATTTGTCGCGTGGGGCTTAGGACAAAGAACTGGCAAGTATGTGTCTTGACCAGTATGGAACTGGCAGACAACCTTGGGCAGAAAGGCTGGGTATGGACACAGCTGAACCTTGTCCTTATAGAAGACCGTGTAAGATGGTTCAGATGTTAGCGCTCTGAATTCGGACACTCAACAGGCCAAACTTATGGCAACTAGGAAGGAGAAGCAGTAGATAATAGGAAGCTAGGGACTTGAAGGGGGGGACCTGTGAGTGGTGACAGCACAAGATTCAGGTCCCAAGGTGGTACCGGATCCCCCACATGCGGGAAAATGCGCTCCAGGCCCTTCAGAAACCATGCAATATAGAGTGGGGAAAAAACGACTTGCCTTGAAATGGAGGCTGGAACGCCAAAATGGCTGCCAGGTGCACCTTGACTGAAGACAGTGACAAGCCCTGGAGCTTAAGGCACAGCAAATAGTCCAGGATGTTCTGCAGAGGGGCCTCCTCCACACAGATGCAGCAATCTGAAGCCCAAACACATAGAACGCTTCCATTTTGTCACACAGGTAGCTTGGGTTGAAGACGTCCTGCTGCGGAACATGGTTGCTCCTCCTCACTAAGCAGCCAGGCTATCAAATGCAGTGCCACCAGATTTGGGTGCAGCAAATTGCCATGGTTCCGAGACAGATTCGGCTGAAGAGGCAGCTGCAGGGGGGTATGCTGCCAATAGACTCAGCAGCATGCTGAACCAGTGCTGACGCGGCCACGAAGGGGCCACAAGGATGACCTTGGCCTTGTCTTGCTTCACCTTCAGGAGCACCCTGTGGATCAAGGGCACCGTTGGAAAGGCATACATCATCACTCCCAACCACAACATCAGAAAGGCATCCGACAAGTAGCCTTTGTCCCTGCCCTGCAGAGAGCAAAACACATGGCACTTCCTGTTCTGCCTGGGGACTCCCCCACTTGTGAAAGATCAGGCTGACTACTTCTGGATGGAGCGACCATTTGTAGCAAGACGAGAAGATTCTGCTGAGGCAATCTGCCAAGATGTTCTTGGTCCCCGGCAGGTGGGCGGCCACCAGGTGAATGGCGTTCCTGACGCAAAAGTCCCAGAGGCTGAGCATTTCTCAACAAAGGGATGAAGACCTGGTGCCACCCTGCCTGTTAATTCAATACATCGTGGCGGTATTGTCCATCAGGACCTGCACCACCTTGCCCTTCAGGTGGGGCAAGAAAGCCTGACTAGCCAGTTGAACCGTCCTGAACTCTCTTAAATTAATGTGGAGGGCCAGGTTGGGTTGTAGCCAACAACGCTGGGTGTTGAGCTCGCCCAGGTGGGCTCTCCAGCCCAAATCCGAAGCATCCAAGATGAGGGTGAGCGATGGGGTCGGGGACACAAAGGGAATTCCTTGGAGCACTGACTCAGGATCCTGCCACCAGTCCAATGACAGTAGGATATGGCTCGGTAACATGACTACTCAGTCTAGGGGGTGCCTGCTAGGAGTGTAAACTGAAGCCAGCCACGTTTGCAGAGGCCTCATATGAAGACGGGCGTGGCTGACCATGTACGTGCATGCAGCCACGTGGTCCAACAATTGCAGATACATGTGGGCCATAATGAGTGGATTTTTATGTGGGAGATTAAGCCCGTCATAGCCCAAAAAGGTGCCTCAGGAAGCAAGGCCCTGGCTGTGTGGAATTGAGAACTGCCCCAATAAACCATGCATTGGACTGGCATTAACGTGGACTTTTCTGTGTTGATCAACAGGCCCAGGCGGAATGCACCATATATCAAGGCTCCTTTGCACCTGCTCCAGAGACCTGCCCTTGATGAACCAGTCATCAAGATATGGAAAGATCTGGACCCGCCCCCGACTTCTGAGGTAAGCCACCACTGGCACCACGCATTTTGTGAACACCCTGGGGACTGAGGACAGGCCAAAAGGTGGTGCCTTGAACCGAAAATATCATCTGGCCACTATGAAGCGCAGGAACCATCTGTGCCTTGGGAATATGAAGACATGGAAGTACACATCCTTTAAGTTGAAAGCGGTGTACTAGTCCCCTAATTCTAGGAAAGGGATGAGGGAGGCCAGGGAGACTATGTGGAACTCCACCTTCTTGAGAGACTTGTTGAGGCTGAGCAGGCCCAGAATGGGTCTGAGGCCCCCTTTTGCCTTCGGGATTAGGAAGTAATGGGAACAGAATCCTCTTCCTTCCATATCTCAAGGAACCTTCTCCACCGCCCCCAAGGTCAGGAGGTTCTCAAACTCCTGAATGAGGAAATGCTCATGAGATGGGTCTCTGAAGAGGGACAGGGGGTGGGGTCCAAAAATTGCAGGGTATAGCCCAAGCGATTATATCCAGGACTCAGCGGTCCAACGGAACCCTGGAAGATGCCGAACAATAACGGGAGAGGCAGTCAAGGAAAGGACAGAAAAGATCTGGGCAGATGGCTGGTGTGTCGCTCTTGGGCACACCCTCAAAATGACACTTCTGGCCCACTTGGTGCTTCATCAGGCAAGGCTGCGTAGAGGAGCGAGACGACAACGACAGGCAGTGGCAGCTAAACCTGGTGTCCCATCTCCTTGTAGGCCCATAACGACACTGCCACTGTTGCGGAGGAGGCCAGAATGGCTGTCTCGACACCTGAGGAGCATGCATCCCCAGAGAGCAGAGAGAATCGCCTGCATGTCCTTAAGGCCGTGTAGCCATGCGGCCGTCTGATCAGAGACCATGCCAACACCATTAAATGAGAGGTCCTAGATAGAAGCCAGCATCTCCTGGGACAGGCCTGTGCTCTGGAACCAGGAACTACACTTCAATCACCTCTGAGGCGACCACCCAAGTACCAAATTGGCTGTATCCCAGGCTATTTTGAGGGAGCACTGAGCCCTCACAGTGCCTTCCTCCACCAGGGTTGCAAACTCCTGGGCCACCTCCTGGGCCGTGGAGTATTTAAACTGGAATAGAGAGTCCCACAAGTTACAATTGTAATGGCCCAAGAGGGCCTGGTGGTTTGCCACCCAAAACTGGAGGCTGGCCATAGAATAAATCTTGCAACCAAACAAGTTCAGCTGCCTTGTATCTTTATTTTTAGGGGTGGAACTGGTGGAGCCCTGCTTATTCTTTTCGTTAATCGCAGATATGGCCAATGGTGGGTATGTAAGTACTCGAACCCTTTCGCTGGGACAAAGTACTTTTTCTCCACTCTTTTAGACGTGGGCAGAATAGAGGATGGAGTTTGCCAGACCGACTTGGCAATGTTCAAGACCCCTTCATGCACCAAGAATGGGACCTGGGCTGGGGTGGCCACCAAGAGCACATTGAACAATATATCTGCCTCCTCCTCCATCTCCTCTGCTTTGAGGCCCAATTTCAAAACCTGCCCTACAGAGCAGCGCCAGAAGCTCCTTGAAATCATCCGGTGGGCTAGCTGTGGAGGGGCCCACCACAATCTTGCTGGGGAGGAGGAGGAGGATGATTAGACCATTGGGGGAGACCTGCTGGCATCTTCCCTTGACAGGGAGGATGGGCACCAGCTCCTCACCCGCAAGCGTCATCAGAGCATCCTGCACTGAACCCAGTGCTGGCAGTGCCCTGGGTGCTGAGTTTGGCCTCTCCAATGCGGCGACTGAGGGTTGGCGAGAGTTGGCCACTGAGTCGGCCATTGGCTCTCTGGGGCCCAGTCCTGTTGCTGCCTGGATGAGGGGCTGAACTGAACCTCTGATCTGGAAAAGTCATCGCCCTCTAGTGACCACAGCAGGGCCGTCAAGGCTAACCATTGCCGCCGGTGACTGCTTCCGGTAGCATTCTGACCAGTACTGGGAGTTGGGAGAGTGTCACTGTGTTGGGGAGCAGTCTCGAGGTCTTGGTGTCGGCAACCAACCACGTGACGTGAACTGGTGCCGGGAGGGGGTGGGGGGGGGAAGAGAATCATCTATGCCTGGGAGAGCTTCCGTGTGAAGACAGGGACTGGGAACACAGTACCGATGACTGGTAATGACCACCGGGAGACCTGGGCCACAGAGACCAAGAACATGGTGACCTAGGGCTCTGCCTTGGCTTCGGAAATCGGTGGCGCTTGCTCGTCCTGTGAGATGCCTTACCGGCGGGCTTGCCCTCGGAGGGAGCCTTAGCCAGTTCCATTGCTGAACACGGCGCAGGCTGTGGTGGGAGCCCCTTGGGTTCTGCAGGCACCGAGAGCTGAGTAGGTATCGACTGCACCATTGGTTTGGACCCTGTACTGCTCGCCTGAGTCAGTGGCGGGTCTTTTCGGGGGGAGGCACTCCTCAGGGCAGAGTCCTTGTGCAGGTCTGGAGTGGGCATAAGGCCCACACAGGGTCCCTTTGCCCAGGGCACCTTTATCAGGCCTGCCCGGTGCCATCGGTTTTGGCTTCTTTCTTGGTACCAGCGACAGGGCATGGTGCGAGAGGAGTCCAGTGCCAGAGGTGTGCTACACACCAAGGCCGAAGCGCTAGGTGTCATTATGGACTGAGCCAGCTCCAAGGCTGGGCGCAGGCCTGCCTGCATCAGGAGGGCCCTGAGACATATGTAGTGTTCCCTCTGTGTTCAAGGACCAAAGTTCTTGCAGATGTGACAACGCTCCTTCACATGGGACTCCCTGAGAAACTGCAGACAATTACTGTGTGGGTCACTAACAGGCATATGCCTGTTACATGTGGAGCAGGGCTTAAAATCCAGAGAAGGGGGCATGCCCCACCAGGGGCAAAGTCCCCTCTGAGACTCTAACTGAACACTTAAGAGCTACTTAACTACTAACAAACAGAATTATTTACAACTGGAAGCACAAGATTGAAACAGTACAAAAAACCACTGGCCGCTTGCAAAGCAAGAGACAGAGGCACTCCGACTGATGACCATGGGCAGTAAGAAGGAACTGAGAGGGCATAGGGCCAGTGGTGCCTAATATACCGTAGCATGAGCATGGCACTCCAGGGGGCACCACAACCAACCTTACAGATACCACTAAGGCAAAAATCTCCAATTGCTGCACACCTAGAATAGAATCAACATGAGCAAGCACTCGAAGACGAACTTCACTTCTCAGAGTACTTGCACCTTGCCATTCACATCACATCTTGAAGGAGGCTATAAAATAATTATTCTTTGTATTTTATATATTTGTAGGCCCTTCATATGGAGTTTGGTTCCTTGAAGAATAGACAAACTGAATGAAGTATTCTTGAGATTTACAGACTGGCTCTTTATGAATGATACTGTTACAGCTGAAATCTGGTTTCCATACCCCCCCACACCCTCACAAACTTGCCCTCTTATAGGGACTATCTAAAGGAAAATCTTCCTATATGATCTCCAAAACAAAATGTTTTTACAAGCAACAAGAATACTCTTTCCTCAGTTGAGGACAAAGACTTGTTCCTGAAAAGCTGTAAAGGCAAAGGAGGTATTGATGGCTTCTGGGGACTTGAATGAGGATGTTGTCCACGTCAAAGTAAAGGCAAATGCCTTTCATCAATAAGAGTGCTATCAGAATGACTGGTATCCTTGGGAAAGTTTCAGACATAAAAGGAATTAAGGTCAAATAGACTAAGCATGAATGCCAACTATGTACTCTGGATTGAAACCTCAGTAACCTTGGGTGTCTGAGTTTGACGAATATGTCTGTATGTGCACTTCATGATCAACTGAGGTGAAGAGAAGGTCTCCTGGAGAGAGAGTTCCATGGCATAACAGAAGTCCTTCCATCCCAAATTCTGAGCATTTATTGGTATATATCCAATCCCAATAACTACTGGTCATAGTGAATACTCAAGAAATCTTCAGGTTCAAACACCCCAATCTCAAAATGAACAATCTAAAAGATATGACCTAGTTCAATCACGAGTTACAGAACTTGGTGAAAAAAATTACTGGGTGAAAGTCTATAACCTAACTGCAAGTGGTCCGACAGATAATCACAATGATCACTTCTGATCTTTAAAAATCTATAAATCATTTAAGTTTCCTGGGATTTTGAAGTATCCCAGGAGATCTAGGATAGGACAAATCTGAGGGGGAAGAAATTGAACTCTAAGCTTCCCTGAGGTCCAATATAATGTTGGCTCTTTCCTAGGTATCTGAAAGCAGTTCTGCATAGGGAGCCATTACAAATTTGGGAATGAGTTTTATTGTTCCTGTTCCCTCTGGCTGGCATTTTTCATGATGTGGGCATTGAATAATTAGAGCCATTTCTGCAAAGCTTATTCTGTTGATAGGCCCAAAATGAACTTTGTTATTTTCTGGTTTATTTAGTTATTAACTTTTCTACATTGTAAGCAAAAGCCTAGCTTAGTATTTCCTAAGAAGCTTCCCTGCACAGAACTTTGAAGCAGAGGGGGTTTTGCCTGAATTTATTGGGCATAAATCCAGACATGTCTTCTGAGAACAAAGGAATCAACAGACCTGGAAGAAATAAGTAATCAGAAGCACCATTTGCCATGAAGGATGTTGCAAGAAACATTTCCTAACTGTGCAGCAAAAAAACTGCTCATTTCAAAGGACCATACGCCAAACAAATCATGGCTTTAACAAAGAAAGTTGATATCTATCCCTGATTGGAACTGAGGAAATGTCAGTGTTTCATATAAGTGAATCCTTTAGCTAGTTATAGGTCTGCTTTATATAAAAATAGCCATGTATAAAGCAGGAGGGAACTACCACATCCAAATCTGACTATAAAAGACTGTTCTTATCAAGTTTGTAAAATTTCACAAATTGACAGATTATTGGACTGCTCCCACTCAGTCTGACGTTTGTTTAGGGGAATGACTCAACATTTCACAGACATACCAAATCCCTCAATGAAACCATATACTAAAATAGGTTAATTTAATGTATATTCCCCCACCCCTCACCACGACCTGGCCAACTCTTCTTCCCCCACCCCCACCCCTGGTGTTGTAAAGAGGCATTAGATTTCTGACTGGGATAACAGAGTAAATGTGTGCTTTCAAAAATGCACACTTCAGAGCACCACTTGGAGCATGAACTATCTAAAACTAAGAGCCTGCTCATCTTTTTTCACTGCCACTAGCTTTCATATGGCATTGCAAGAATTTTTTTTTTTTTTTTTACTACATCCTTCTCAACCATCTATTTCAAACTTCAAGCACACACTGCAACTTCATGCAAAGGGCACACTCTGAACACTCTAGCATGTACATTCTCAGAGCACATGAAATATGAATTGAATGATCAAGTGAACCTGACCTTTCAGGATACAGTAATATGCGCATAAACATATCTCCCGCTCCCCTCCTCAACTTCTTATTTTAGCAGACATACACACCTTCCTACACCCAAGAATGAGACAAACCTGAATTGTACATGATTTATCAGAAGGTGAAGTGACTGCACAAGAGATTACACAAGAACGAATCCAGTGATGAGAATTTAGTAAACTGGAATCAGTTGCCTAACCAAGTTTATTTTTCATTTCAACAGATGTACCCAGGTGTACATATGACTACTACAACCAGTTGGCTCTGTGATTCAGCACAAAATAAGACAGTGTAGGCCAATTTTTAGAGTTCACCAAAAAAATGATTTCCCCATGTCCAAAATTCCAGATAATGTTTTAGGAGTCTGACATGTCTTATTCAGCTATATTTCTTAAACACATACTTAGTTGTGTGTGTTACGGTGTTGATTTGTTCACCTGCTCCTCCCAGCTTCCTTAAATCTTTTACAAAGCCCTACCCTATGTACTGTGAAATCTGATCTCTCCCGTGAAATCCAGGGGCTCCTAACCTGCGCAGGCTGCAGCTGGCCAGGGATAGGGAGGGACAAGATTTCCTCTCCCCCCGCAGAGGCTGCTCCCGGGGAGGGTCAAACCCATCTCCAGGAACCTCCCCCACTGCAGGAAGCTCCACAGCTGTCACCTCCCCACCTGGAGAGGCTGCACCTCCAGCTGCCAGCCCCCAACCCAGAAAGGAAGCTGCTAGGAAAACTGGACATATGGTACCACCCCCCCCCCCCAATAGCTTGCAACTCTCACTTCTGAGCTGCTGCTGGCAGCAGCGCTGGCTTTAGAGCTGGGTGCCTAGCCAGCAGCCTTCCTCTCTGGGTGGCCAGCTCTGAAGGCAGCGTCCCCAGCAGCAGCACGGCAGAAGCAAGCATGGCAATCCCACAACCCTTCTACAATAGCCTTGCAGCCCTCACCCGCTGACCACCTTTTGACCCCCACGGTTAAAATATTGTGAAGTTTCAGATGTAAACTCTGAAAGCATGAAACTGACTAATTTTAAATTCCCCTGGCCAGGAAATCATCCAAAAGTGCCCTACCACATTCACAGTCTCTAACTAACCTATAATCAGCAGCAACATTAAGGCTCCAATTCAATAAGGCACTTAAGCCTATGTCTAATTTAAGCAGGTGTAGTCTTAATTATTCAATGGGAATAATTCAAGAGCTTAAAAGTGAGGTACCTGCTTAACTACCCCACTAAAATCAGGACCTAAATGAATACATCATCACTGATTTTTGATTTAAATCATAATGACACTATAGAAAGCTGGTAAAGGTTCTCTCCTGAATCGTGACAGTTTCTAGGTTAAATGCAAAAGTTGTTTTTTTTTTTGTTTTTTTTTACTGCCCCCTAGTTTTATTTTTAGATCTTGCTTGGTTCTCAAAATGAATTGCATTTAAAGAGTTTCAAATACCATGCTACTACATCTTGACTTTCCCCAGAATCCTCCAAAGGGGGGGCAAGGGGAGAGAGAATGAGTATTTTGCTAAACAGAGTTAAAAAATAAAATGATATGCCAATTTAGGTGTTCAGCTAACAGGTGGCAACTACTGTGCACTAGTGGTTATGAAAAATTTAGATCAAATATTCACTATCCAAATGGGATGAAAACATCTAATCAGATTCCTTCTGCCTTATTTTTGGACATCTATTTGATGTTAGCACACAACATGACAAATGAATGACAAAGCTGAATTCTGTTTACCTTTACTTGCTATAAAACTTTTATTTTCTATTTAGATTTAATCATACCAAATGCTAGAATGAACAGGACATTCTGATCAGTTGTTCATCCACTAAGCTTGTGTCAAGAATTTCCCAAAAACACCCACAGAGAGACATTCTGATGGAGGAGCAGTAAGTTTAAAAATAGTAGTACTATTTGTACAGAGATGCCGACCAGTTCTGTCTGGTGCTGCAGAATTTGTCTTGTTGACAAAAGCAGTACAAGTTCAGACTGATTGGGCTGAAAGATGACTATCTTAGTGCTATCTTCAACTCCACTATTTCCTAAAATGGAGAGGAGATGATCTAGAGCAACTGCAATTTACAGTTCCCTGAAAAAGAAGAAAAGCTCAGGTATTGGAGCACAGAATTGTGTTTTCAACAATGGAAAAGGAAACTTTTAGGATTCAGCAGTTAGATTCATTTCATAAACCTATTAGAAATGAAAACAAAATATTTTTTTTAAAATGGTGGTGGTCAATCTATATGCTTTATTAAAATTAAAACTAACAATCAATACACAATAAATAAGTGTTTGCATTTAAGCAGCTAGTATCACATATATGAAGGACAAATTCTTCAAAGGTTTTCCAATAAGAAATGTTAAGATAGACATTTTATCAGAATGAAACTTGCTTGTATTAACTTTATAGCCTTCAACATTACTGAGTGTCAACTGTAAAGCAAAAGGCAAAAAGAACCAAATGCTCACACCTGTTTAAACAAAACAAACAAAAAAGCAACCACACATTTTCTAGCTAATTTTATTAAAAAATAATCTCTAGTCCACCTTAATTCCACACTGCCTGCTTTTGGGTGAATTTATTTAGATCTCTGTTGTGATCTCTGTCCCCTCACATTTTTCAACACACAGCTTGATGATACTGCCCTCACTAAATTCAAGGCTGCAAATTCCTGACATTTACATCTGCTTAGTCTACTAACGTAACTTGAGGAGCTGGTTAAAGGTTGACCTTTGCTCTGCCTCATCTGCACTTGGAGAAGAAATAGAAGGTAGTACATGCAACATGCATTTACAATCTGAATGAACAGGGTTTTTTGTTTTGTCAGGTCTTTGGCACTCAAGTTTTAAAAAGTAAACCATTTATAAATCCAAAAGGTGACTTTGTGTGTGTGTGTGTGTGTGTGTGTGTGTGTGTGTGTGTGTGTGTGTATGTGTATGTATTATATATATATATTTAATTATTTTACTGGTACAACAGAGGTTTTGCTATGAGTATTATGACCACGACAGATTCATATAAGAAGTGAAGTTTTGACTAAACTGCTAAGGAACATATATAATCTCCTTAAAAACCAACTACTACACTAGATGACAGAGGTAACAATGTACAAGTTACATAGTTGACAAAGGTTATTGAGAAAACTAGTCATGGGACAGAGATAAATTACTGGCATGTATTTTAAAACTGCTTAGAAGACAAAAACTATCTTGCCATATTAAACATAAAACCTAACATAACATAAAAAATAACATCTTGAGGAGTTCCCCAAGGCTCTATATTAGGATCAGTTCTGCTCACTATATTGATTTGTGATCAGGAAAAGAGGATAAACAGCAAAGTGATCAAATTTGCAGAGATGCAAATGACATAAAATAGTAAGACTAAAGACAACTAAGGAATTTTAAAGACCTAACAAAGCCAGGTGAACTGGCAGCACAATTACAGATGAAATCCAATGTTCACAAATGCCAGGTGCACACTGAAAGGAATAATTTGAACTACCCTACATACTGCTTGGTTTTTTATTAACAATCATTCAAGAAAAGAATCTAGGTGGACAGTTTAATGAAAATCTCTGTTCAGTGTATACACTGAAAAAAGCAAAGAAAACAAATATACAAAACTAGGATCAAAATTCCTGAAAACACTGGGAAACTACAACAACATATGAATCCATGGAATACCCTAATATGGAATTCTGTATTCACTTTGCTTACTCTACCTCAAAAAATATTTAGAAAAAGAAAAGCAATGACAACTAAGGGTATAGAGAGAATTTTGTAGGAAGAAAGACTGGAGAAAAACTGGGACTACATAGAGAAAGAACATGACAGAGCTATAAAAAACAATGGTATACACAAGGCGAGTCAAGGGCTCCTATGTATCTTCTCCTGAAACACAAGAACAAGGAGACTTTACTAACATGACAACGCTGAGGATTCAAAAAAGGATTAATCCAGTTATATGGATAAAAAGAACATTTAAAGCTACAACAGAGAATAAAAAAATTGTTTGATGTATTTTTTTGTTTTGTTTTTAGAAGCGATATAAACATTCACGCTTCAATATGTAATTTAACTAACTGATGAGATATTAGGAAGAAGTCTTCCTCTATGAGCAGATTATTCCATGCTTGTAACATGACATTCTCTTTGGTACAGTACTTGGTACAGTATTGAGTAAATATGAGAAAGCTGCACTCACTGTGCTGTTTTTGTGTATGTTAATCCATCCAGATTTGCTCAGAATATTACTGTTGGATTTAAGATTTCAGGACAAAGCCGCCAAATTTCACTCTTTACTGAAAATTGCTCCATAAGTGACAAGGTCTCTCACCAAAGACTCTTACGCAAAGTAAGTTGCCATGGGATAAGAGGGAAGGTGCTCTCATGGATTGGTAACTGGTTAAAAGACGGGAAACAAAGGGTAGGAATAAATGGTCAGTTTTCAGAATGGAGAGAAGTAAATAGTGGTGTCCCCCAGGGGTCTATTCTGGGACCAGTCCTATTCAACATATTCATAAATGATCTGGAAAAAAAGGGTAAACAGTGAGGTGGCAAAATGTGCAGATGATATAAAATTACTAAAGATAGTTAAGATTCAGGCACACTGTAAAGAGTTATAAAAGGATCTCTCAAAACTGAGTGACTGGGCAACAAAATGGCAGATGAAATTTAATGTTGATAAATGCAAAGTAATACAAATTGAAAAACATAATCCCAACTATACATATAAAATGATGGTGTTTAAATTAGCTGTTACTACTCAAGAAAAAGATCTTGGAGTCATTGTGGATAGTTCTCTGAAAACATCCACTCAATGTGCAGCAGACGCCCACATCTTGAATACTGTGTGCAGATGTGGTCACCCCATCTCAAAAGAGAGACACTGGAATCATAAAATGTTCAGAAAAGGGCAACAAAAATGATTAGGGGTATGGAATGGCTCCCATATGAGAAGAAATTAATAAGACTGGAACTTATCACCTTGGAAAAAAGACAGCTAAGGGGAGATATGATTGAGGTCTACAAAATTATGACTGATGTAGAGAAAGTAGATAAGGAAGTGTTGTTTACTACTTCTCATAACACAAGAACTAGGGGTCACCAAATGAAATTAATAGGCAGCAGGTTTAAAACAAATAAAAGGAAGCATTTCTTCACACAATGCACAATCAATCTGTGGAACTCCTTGCCAGAAGATGTTGTGAATGCCAAGACTATAACAGGGTTCAAAAAAAGAACCAGATAAGTTCATGGAGGATAGGTCCATCAATGGCTATTAGCCAGGATGGGAAGGAATGGTGTCCCCGGCCTCTGTTTGCCAGAAGCTGGGAATGAGCAACAGGGGGTGGATCGCTTGATGTTTATCTATTCTATTCATTCCCTCTGGGGCACCTGGCACTGGCCACTGTCGGAAGACAGGAAACCGGGCTAGATGGATCTTTGGTCTGATCCAGCAGGGCCATTCTTATGTTCCCATGTAGGCTTGTTCACTCCGTAAAACAGTTAATTTGGCCAAGTCATACACTAATTCCTGGCACCCTCCAAAACTGATGGAGATTTATTCTTAGGATTATGATGACTTTAATACCTTATTTAAATGAGATTAACACTTGAGGATACATTTCAAATTTTAATATAAATAGCCAATTTATTCACTATTTGTTCTGTCATTATGTTCTTAAAGCACTGTGCTATCCACATAATGTCGCTTTTTCATAAGAAAAACCACACAGGTTAAATAATAGCCAATCTTCTAAAAAATTTTTTTTAAAGGCATAATGTAACAAAATTTGTGCTAACTGCTTAACTATATTCCTGCATCATTGCAGAGGGCAAGACCAACTGGGAGAGCAACAGCAGCAGCAGGTTGCTAAAGAAGAGACACACCCCTGCTGCCCTGAGCAACAGTCAGTCAGATCTAGAAAGGAAGAGCGCTTGTTCCCCTCAACAAATGTGTCAGTTGTGGGTATGAGCAAAGAGGGAACCTATTCCCCAGTCAGGAAGCACCAACAGGGAAGGAGTGTTTAAGAAGCATTATCTGCCACTTCTTTAGAGAGGAAAGGGAGGGGGGGAATCTGTGGTAGTCCAGAAGGGTCAGCTGTCCCCAGAGATGGTAGAGGCAGTGATGAGAAAGGGAGAAAAGTGGGGAGAAAGCACCTATCTTAATCTCTCCCAAGACTCTAGCAGCCCATATTGCTACCCTTTTCTCCTTCTCAACAAAAGGAGACTATGGCCATGACTACACTTACAGTTTTGCAGCGCTGGTAGTTACAGCTGTGTTCGTACAGCTGTGTAGGGCCAGCGCTGCAGTGTGGCCACACTGACAGCTACCAGTGCTGCAGTGTGGCCACATTCACAGCACTTGCAGCGCTGTTGGGAGTGGTGCATTGTGGTCAGCTATCCCACGGAGCACCTCGTCCCATTTTGGCGCTGTGGCTTGTGGGAAGGGGAAGGAAGTGTGCGGGTCTTTCTGCTTCCTGTTCCAACGCCCCGTTGTGCTTTGCTGCACATTCCGAGCAGTTTGGCGGCATTGTGAGTCTGCAGCGCGATTTCTGAGATTTCTGTTACAAATGGAGCCTGAGCTGCTGAGGACCTTGCTGATGAATGTTGCCAGCACATCACGCATGGCAGTGGAGCTATTCCTTCAGCTGCAAAGTGACAGTGAGGAGTCAGACGATGATATTGAAATGCCTGACGCTCAAGACACTCAATTGCTTGTGGCAGTAACAGACGTGCTTAGCACCATGGAACGGCGCCTTTGGGCTCAGGAAACCAGCACTCAGTGGTGGGATCACATCGTCCTGCAAGCCTGGGATGACGAGCAGTGGCTGCAGAACTTTCGGATGAGAAAAGCCACTTTCATGTCACTGTGTGCTGAGCTCGCCCCTACCCTGCGGCGCAGGGACACGAGATTGAGAGCTGCCCTGCCAGTGGAGAAGCGGGTGGCTATTGCAATCTGGAAGCTGGCAACTCCAGACAGCTACCGATCGGTGGCGAACCAGTTTGGAATGGGAAAGTCGACCGTTGGAATGGTGCTGATGCAAGTTTGCACAGCCATTAATCGCACGCTGCTAAGAAGAACTGTGACTCTGGGGAACGTGCAGGACATTGTGGATGGCTTTGCAGAAATGGGTTTCCCTAACTGTGGAGGGGAAATAGATGGGACGCATATTCCTATTCTGTCACCACCTCACCTGGCATCAGAGTACGTTAATCGCAAGGGGTATTTCTCCGTGGTTCTGCAAGCGCTTGTGGATCACCGTGGGCATTTCACTGACATTTACTCAGGATGGCCTGGAAAGGTGCACGATGCACGCATCTTTCGGAACAGTGCCCTGTTCAGGAGGCTGAGGGCCGGGACTTTTTTCCCAGACCGCAAGATCACAGTAGGGGACGTCGAAATGCCCACTGTGATCCTTGGAGACCCCGCTTACCCCTTAATGCCATGGCTCATGAAACCGTATACAGGGAAGCTTGACAGGAGCAAGGACCGGTTCAACTACAGGCTGAGCCGGTGCAGAATGACTGTGGAGTGTGCTTTTGGTCGTTTGAAAGCCCGCTGGAGATGTCTTTATGGGAAGCTAGATTTGGGGGAAAGCAGCATCTCCGCTATTATATCCACGTGCTGTACCCTCCATAATATTTGTGAAGGGAAGGGTGAAAGATTCAGTGAGGAATGGACATCCGAGGTTCGACGCCTAGAGGATGAATTTGCACAGCCAGAGAGCAGGGCTACTAGAGAGGCCCAGGAAAGGGCTTCAAGGATTAGGGATGCCTTAAGGGAGCAATTTGATGCTGAGAGCCAACAGTAATGTTTGGTGCCTTTGCTGTGCTCCTTTCTACCTTGGGGTACAATATTTACCACTTCCTGCAATAATAAAACGTATTGTAAAAGCCATAAAATCCTTTATTCAAAGAACAGTACATAAAAGGCCAGGGGGGTTAGGGTGGTGGACTGTACATTCAGAGGTTTGAATATGTCCTGTTTGGATTACTGTTCAATGTCTGCTGCACTTCAGGATTACTATGCTGCAGGGTAATGGGGGTGGAGTGCACAGAGTAAGAATTGTAGTTATCAGGGCTGGTAGGTGATCGTACAGGTGTTGGGGGCAGCTGGGGGTAATAAGAAACTGGCTGCTGGAGAAAGGTGTTTTGTGCAAATACTGGGGAACAAGAAAGAGAGCTTTGGGAGGGGTGTGGGTTACCACGGTACAGATCTGCCTGCATGGCTACGAGAGACTCGAAAGACTCAGTTTGGCGAGCCAGGAGGCTTATCATCTGCTTTGAGGTTTTTTTGGTAGCCAATTCCTTTCTCCTGCTTTCTGTTTGCCTCCACTCATACATTTTCTCTCTCCATTCCTGCGTCTTCCTACTTTCTCTGTTGTAGTGAATCATAACTGCTTTGATCAATTTTTCTTTTGATTTTCGCGGATTTTTTCTCAAGTTCTGCAACCGACGTGAGGCCGGTGATCCCGCTGCATTAGTCAAGGTCACTAAAAAAAACAGATAGAAACATGTAATACACAGAGGCTACATTGTTTGTTATCACACAGTGAAGGAGTTTTTAGACTTTTTGTAGCATCCTTCCCACAAACCTCACATAACACAGAGAGGCCAGGGAAGCGAAGGCATGGCGAGCAATGGGGTGAGTGTTTCTGCACCAACTGCACCTGGGAGGGGTAATTGACCGATGGGTCACTGGGGTTTATCTGCACTGGGTACAGGAGGTAGCTGGTGTCCTGCACAGGGGACAGTAGTGAACAGGAAGGTGGCGAGCTGCTGGCGGGGGGGGGGGTCCGCGTAACTGCCGGCCTGCTGGGGGGGGGAGGGAACGCACAGCTGTGCTGGCTACGTGCTGGGAAGGGGGGGGGAGACCGGAGGGCACCGGGGGGCTGGCTACATGCTGGGTACGGGGGGGCGGGGGGGGAGGGGAGACCGGAGCGCACCGCGGGGCTGGCTGCCTGCTGGGGGGGGCGGGGGGAAGACCTGAGCGCACCGCGTGGCTGGCTATGTGCTGAAAGGGGGTGGGGAGACCGGAACGCACCGCGGGGCTGGGGGGGACCGCGAACCTGGCGCCCTGCACTCAAGTATCCCTAAATTCTCAACAGGGTTTCCTACTGCCAGATATATCACTGCTGCGTGTTACCTGGGAAGAGAGGGAGGGTCTTCTACAGCAATGTGGATTCCGCCCTGGCCCCTATGCAGCTTGCCTGTGTGCAGCCATGGCCCCCCACCCCTCGCTGCACAGTGGATCGGACGAGTTAGCCTGACCGGGACAAGGACTACGGTGGCTCTCCCGATAAACTTGAGAAAGCACATTGTGCACGCTCTGGCTGCAACTTTTCAAGAGATTACCGAGGCAGATTACAGAGACATGATAGAGCAAATCAATGGGCTATTCCACGTTTAGGCATGCATGCAGGCAGCCATAACCCAAACCCTCCTCTCCCAAAACATAAAAATCTGCTTACCCCGAGCACGCTCCTCAGTTTTTTCCTCACCAGCAACTTCCTGCTGCTGCGACTGGCTAGCCTCCTCCTGGCTTGAGAAGAGCTCCTGGCTGCATGCCTCCTGGGATTCCGGGGTGTCTCCCTCCACGCCAGTAGCCTCACTGTCGGCTTCCTCTACACCCTCCCCCACTTCTCCCTGCTCTGAACTCTCCATCGTGCTCCTTGGATTGGCAGTGGGGTCACACTCAAGTATGGCATCCAGCTCCTTGTAAAAACGGCAGGTTGTAGGGGCAGCTCCTGAGCGGCGATTTCCCTCACGGGCTTTGCAGTAAGCACTCCTCAGCTCTTTTATTTTGACCCTGCACTGCAACGCGTCCCGTTCATGGCCCCTTCTCAGCAAGGACTGCGATATCTGCCCATAGGTATCATAATTTCTCCTTCTGGAGCGCAGCTGTGCTTGCACAGCTTCCTCACCCCAAATACTGATGAGGTCCTGCAGCTCGGCATTGTTCCATGCTGGGGCTCATTTGGGGCGTGGAGGCATGGTCGCTGATTGATTGAATGACTGATTGCACTCCACACCTGGCTGAGCAAACAGGAAGGGGATTTTTAAAATTCCCAGGGCATTTAAAGGTGGGGTCAGCTGAGCCCAGGGCAGTGGAGTGTGCATGATTACCAGAGAGGCTTCTTAGGTATGCTGGGATACCTCCTTATACCCCGGAGGTAAATAAAAGCGCTGGTGGGCATTCACATTTGCTGACCAGCGCTGGATCACCAGCGCTGGAATCGCTACACCCGAGGCAGACCAGGTGTACAGCCAGCGCTGCAACCAGGGAGTTGCAGCGCTGGCCGTGCTTTGCAAGTGTGGACACATCCTAAGTTGCAGCGCTGTAACCCCCTCACCAGCGCTGCAACTCTCTAGTGTAGCCATGGCCTATGTCTGTGCACCACACCCATTTACACAAACAAAAAGTGGTGCATGGAAGGAATTTTTCCCCTCCCCCTCAGAAAGATAGCAGGCGGATAGTGCTACAGGGAGCTCAGGCTGATTATTTAAGTTGGCCCTGAGCTCTTTACTCCCTCCTGCCATCTCCAGGATCGCAGGCACACCATCTGTGCTCTCTTTATAGCCACCCTTTAAGCTGCTGCAGTGGGATGAGGTTGTGTTTCACCTTCACTAGTCTTGGACTTTACCTCCCCCTCCTCCCCCCACCCCACCTCCAGAATTCTCCCCCAGTTCAGAGAAAAACCAGGGAAGCATGGAGGTGACATCCCCAATCTCCTTTCCCTCTCAGCAGATCAAAGGATAACTGGACACCCTCTCATCTACTCTATGAAGAAGTCCCTTCTACATCTCCTCTCCCCTCCCCTCAGTTACAACAGAATCTTAGGATAGGGAGAAGTACTCCGGCCCCCTGTGCTTCTTAAGATTATGGGTCTGAAGCAGCAGCAGTCTATTCCTCCTCCCCCAATCTCTTCAGTCATTGCTACCCCATTTGATCTTACCTCTGTGAATATAAGTAGGAGTCTACATGGCTGGGGCCTTCCCCTACAGTCAGGAGAGAACAATGCTGAGAGAAGATTCCCGTAGGTAGGAAGGGGACTAAATGTCAAAGATTCATTTTTTCCCGCTTTAATAAAACAACTGGATTGCTGTTGCACTATAAGTCTTTAACATCCATCTGAAGAGAGGCAAAAATATAGCTCTATAGAAGTTTAGAGTTAAAAAGATTTTAAGAGAACTCTTTCTCCAATCCTTTAAGATAATTTGGGGATAGGGGAGGGAGGTGTTTTCTTCATCTTCCTACTTTCCTTTGTTTAAAGCAAACAAAAAAAAGTATAAATGAAAGAATGTGCAACTATATTCAGATGGTCTGTCAGCTGCAATTCCTACAGGATTATTTTTTTCATGGCTAGGTGGTTCTTTATTTCATGTCAGAAACATTTATTATGGATTAAATTCCTTGCCTGTCAATGGGAATTTTTCTATAGATATCATGCATCATTACCTCAAATGAACTTGTTAGGACATTTAGACTTTTGGTCCTTTCTCCCCTTAATTACTAGCGCACACGGTCCTGCTAGTATCTTGGCACTGCCAGAATTTTGAGGAAGAAAGAAAAGTCGCGGTTGGGAAGACAAGAGACTAATAAGATTGTTTAATGGTTTTATAAGCTCTTGTGCTTCTGACAGAGTTCCCATCTGCCCTCGCTGCTATTGGCCTCAGGCATTTTATTTCTCATGTAATTAGGACATGACCGAACTTGCAATTTTGAGGAAATTCTTTAAGTCAAGTCTGCAGCTACAAGTGATTAAGGGAGTTCCTTTTTTGGTCACAATCTATGTAAATAGTCATGGGCAGAAAATGCTTGAGGGTAAGGTAGATTTAATAAGCAGAAGACCTGGCTTCCTTGGTAATACATTTTCACTTCCACTCACAGTGGCACTTTTATTTTTAAGCTCATCTCTACCACTAACAGCCACTAACGAGTTATAAAAACACTAGCTGGTAGATTTGTAACTGTGTGCTGAGAGTTACAATTAGTATTCTGATCAGACTTACCTAGCTAAAAGTGAAGTACACCACAAAAAAGTGTTTGTGCCCTTACTGCTCCTTTATTTCCAAACAAAAGCTTACTTGACAAACAGCTGAAAGCCTTCCTTGGAAGCTAGCTACCACCCCACAACAATATCGCACTCTTTACAAATTTCTACACTTTTTTTATACAAAAGGTTTAAGACATTTGGAAAAGCCCAGTTAAGGAATCCAGCAAGCATCCCAGTGCTTCTCCCCCTACTGATTTACATCAACTGATCACCTTAAACTTGTCCCTGAACAATTGCAATAGTATGCGCAAGAGTTAACACAAGTTACTAAAAATTTATTGACAATCCCTTGAACAGGAAATGGGGTTATGTGATCTACTAGAAAGTATTTTTTGAACTTAATGTCGCTCCCAACCACTCATTTCCAAGTATTTAAAAATCTGAAGCATTTTTAAAGAAGGTGTAGAATTTCTCTGGAGAAACTTAACATTAGTTGTGGGTTCCAGATAGACTAGACAAGGGAACAATTTTCCGGAGGAGCTGCAAAAGTATGATTGGTGTATACGGTCTTAAGGACAAGAGTTCAACTCTGGCAAATCTGATAAGGGCCACAAAAACTGAGTTCTCCTCCTGCACACTTTGGCAAATTTATGGAAGGAGCAAGGGGGAGAGGGAGATATCTGTGTCCTCACTGGAGGCGTGAAAAAATCATCTCTCCATCAAGGATGTAAAATCCTGATAGAGACAAGGAATAGGGAAAATTGTACCTCAACATAGCTGATTGAAGTCAGCCCCAGGTGAGGATGTAAAGCTGACCGTGACCAATTACAATTTCATCCGAGCCTTTGCTTCACTAGAATTTTACATTAAGACAGCTATTCAAATTTAAAAAAGCAAAAAAACAATTTTTACAGTGAAGACAAAGCTTTTGAGAGGGAGGATTTAAATCGACACAAACATTAATTTTATTTCTAGAAAATGAAGTATTTGAAGTCTCTTGCCTTTCCCTATCTCTCTGCATGCTTCCTCTCCTTGGCAATTCCTTCCATCCTCCTCTAGATCACCCCCACTGCACTACTGCACATTTTTCCTATTATCCTTCCCCTCCATGATCTGCCATTCTCTTAGTCCCTATTTCATCCTATCTCCTGCATTCCAAAGACCAGGGGCCTGCCTACTTGGAACCTGCAATAGAAATAACTAAAACTGTAATTCACACTGTTAAGGCTTGTCTACACTACCAGCCAGATGGATGGGCAGCGATTGATCCAGCGGGGGCCGATTTATTGTGTCCAGTATAGACACAATAAATCAACCACCAATCGCTCCAGCATCGACTCCGGTACTCCAACTCAACGAGAAGCACAAGGGGAAATCGATGGGAGAGTTTCTCCCATTGATACACCGCAGTGAAGACACAGTGGTAAGTAGATCGAAGTATGTCGACTTCAGCTATGTTATTCAGCTGAAGTTGCAGAACTTAGATCGATCCCCACCCCTTCACCCCATAGACCAGCCCTTACTTTGGTGCAAGTCTGTGCAGACAGACATTTCATACTAAGAGCACTCTTTTTATATAAAACTTATGGTGTGAATTACAATCAAGTTATTTTGGTTCCAGTTGTGGAGTAAATAATGCCTGGAAACAGCTCCATACCATGTAGTCAGGTACCCCCAGTTCATAATCCTCACAGTCCATTGGCACACCTTTTCTGCTCCTCCTCAGTCTAATTCATCCCTGGAATCAGCAGAGGCTACTTAAAAATTATTTTAAATTCTGCCTTGCATACATATGAGCACAGCTCTATGAATTTATACCCCAGTTAACAGAAAGAGGGGGGAGAGGATGGGAACAATGACAAAATATTTCCTCTAGCCTCTTTAAGACATGCACTCCCTTTGTGCACAGCATTTCTTCAGCCCAACAATGTACAAGCAGTCAGAATCAGCATAAATCCAGCAAGCAACAGACTTCTCAGATAACGCAGTCCTGTATCATTCAGCACTTTATCCTATAAAGCCAGCACTTGGAATGCCATTTAGCAGCTTACTGGAAGCCAGTACAGATCATGGAGCCTGGTCTAACATGCTCCCAACATACAGCTGCACTCAAACAGGTTACAACATTTTGTATTAGCTTCAGCTTCTTTATGCTCTATAGGCCTATGGAGAATGCATTATAGAAATCTACCTTCAAGCGGGGAGAGTATCAAAGAGAAAAGGGATACATTTATCTTGACAGGTGAAGATAGCAAAAAGCCATCTTCGCCATAGCCATTACTCTTGCATACAGGGGAATCGCAGGTTCCAAATCTACCCCCAAGTTACACACCTCTTTTGCTAACGATGACTGCATTCCCTCAATGAAGAGGATCAACATAAGTTCTGTTCCAGCTATGTCCCCGAGCAGACCAACACTGTTTTCAGTCTTAGCTGGATTAAGTCTCAGATAACTAGCACTCATCCAAACAGAGCTGAGTGTTTTCAGCACAGGGAAAGCATTGCCACCTCCTATCTCATCATTAACTCTCCTCCCAGTCTCATACACATTGAGCAAGAGAAGTGACAATCTATACTCCTATGGCATTCTGCAAGAGAACCCTCAGAGCAAATTAATTGCCTCAGTTACTCTATGTACTCTCTCAAGGACAGAACTAGAGCAACTCAAGAGCAGATCCATACACTTGTTAGTCTCCACCAGGGGTTCTCAAACTGGGGGTCAGGACTCCTCAGGGGGTTGTAAGTTATTACACGGGGGGGGGGGTTGTGAACTGTCAGCCTCCACCCCAAACCCTGCTTCACCTCCAGCATTTATAATGGTGTTACATATATAAAAATGTGTTTTTAATTTAAAAGGGGGGGGTTGCACTCAGAGGCTTGCTATGTGAAAGGGGTAACCAGTACAAAAGTTTGAGAACCACTGGTTTTCACCAACAACTCCATGAAGTCTTATCATCAGCAAAATTAAAGGATATGAACAGATCTAGACTATCTTCATCCACTGTTTGGAAGAGGATAACGCAACCAATGCGGTTTCTGTTTCATATCCAGGTCTATAATTAGATGATTGACCAAGGTCAAGAAAAACTGAGGAATCAAGAACTGCTTGAGTTACCCCACCACAACCTTTTCAATAACTTCTCTAACAATGGGAGATGGGATACAGGTTGACTGTTGCTGCTTTCATCTGTCATAACTCCAGCAGTAAGTTCAGCCAATGAGGTAACAGAGGTTTCAATCAGTGAAAGCAGGAGGATTGTAGAATGACACTTCAAGATCCCACAAGAAAGGCTACTGCAAGAGAAACACTCGAGGTAGATTGTTTCAGCATTTCTCTGGTCACAATACAAGCAGTGACCAGAGGCAACTGCAGAGGCTAACTTTCTGCACATGGTAGGACTCAAGCTAGAGAAACAGTTGTTTTCTTCTTGCTGCAGCACAGGAGTCTGTCTGGCCAGAAAGCCAGAATCCCAGTTATCTCATATTTCCCACAGAAGCTTTTCATCAAAGAGCTAGCTTCTGTAGGATTCAAGCTTTTGTGTTAAAGCACATTAAGAGGACTGGTAAAAAGGTAAGAGAGAATGAGATCCCCTGAGATGTCATCTTTCCTGAAAGTGACAACCTGTCTCTGCCCTTCTGGTTTGTATACTTCCTCTAGAACCCTAAACCTAGCCTTTCTTGGGTTACACAGCTCTTTTAAGCCTCTGTTTTGTAGATTTGCAGTTCCTTGTCCTAAAACTAAATTCCTGGTACCATAGGACAGTCACCTCACTCAGAACAAGAGAGCTCTCTATGTTGTCCTGTAGTCCTCTGTACTTTGTCTTGCATAACAACCAGGTGGCCCTTTGCACCTATCCCTGATTTTTCACCATGCATAAAAAGGACCTCACTTTAGAGTATGTTTAATTCTAACCAAGTGGAAAAACTCTCCACACAGCTTTGGCCTAAGAAGGGCCTTTCAAACATACTTAGGCTTATGAGAAATCTTCAGGGGAAGCCTTTTCCATTTCTCTTGCATGGTCCAAGGGAATCTTTTTCACAGTCAAATGGACATAGGTTCACTATTCAGGAGGGTTACAAAGCTACAGAAGTTCCTGTCCAGTGAGACTCAGAACTCACTCCAGGGCCACCCCTAACTTGGAGAAAGGAGGCATAGATGGACAAGTTCATAAAGCTGCGATTTGGGTACCCTGCACTCTTTCATTAGGCACTATCAGCAGAACACACAGGTGTACGCAGATGCAGAGACAGCCCTTGACCACAGAGCATTTAGAGCTTCTGTGAGAAGCCCTTACTTTTCCCTTTCTAGTTCCCTCCATTCAGTCTCTTGTTTTGCCTACCTCAGGTAGGGTACTGCCACACAGAACCTAGTGCCTTCACTACTGCGAAGAAACCAAAAGAAATGTCTTTGAATGTTTATCTCAAATTTGGGTCAACATATTAAACTTCCTATTATGTAAATACAGTAGCTTTATTTGTCTGAACATAGAAAAAATAGTTAATTTCTCACTTTAGTTAGAGCACATATACATTTATGTGCATTATAATACCAGCATTTGCTATTAGGACATGCTTACAAATATATACATTTCATTATGGATAATTAAAAGCATGATATGCACCTCTTTGGCATGAACATCCTCCATTACCCATCTTCTTTCTTTTCCAAATCTTTTTTCTGGACTTTGTCAACATGACAGCTTAAAACTGCCTGCTTTGCCTCACACACACTCATTTTAGAAGCATTTGCTAAACAAGATGAGAACCCAGCCATCAGCTTCGTTGATATTAACACAATTTTAAATATCTCCTGCAGCAGAGCTTAGTGCTTTCTTTCATCATCTTCCAATATATTTTCTAGTGATTTCAAGACGAGGTTACGATTAAGCAAGCGCTATTATTAAAACAATCATATGTAAACGTGAGCAGAGGGCAGGGAAGAGAAGAAGAAAATTAAGAAAAACAAGAGACAAAGGGGGAAAAGAAAAGGATATTAAATTGGAAGTGAAAGAATATAATTAAGTACTGAGTAACAAGCAAGCAGAGATCAAACTTCCTCACGTCTTCCCCAACCCACTTCAATCAGATTTTGGACTAATCCTTTTCCAGAAATCAAAAGGGACTCAATCTAGTCAATCCTTCACCAAGTGGTCCCCAAAAACTGTGGGGCATGCCCCCTGAGAGGGGGGATGGAAGAACATTCAGAGGGCACAGTGGGACCTGGTCTGCCCCCACAAGGGGTGGGAAGTGCCCCTTATCCCCAGCTCCGGCCTCGGCTTCTGGGCCCCGTTCCCAGCAGAGGTCACAGACAGATTCCATTGCAAGTAAGGGAGGGACAAAGTTTGGGGGCCACTGCGTTAGCCGGTCTGTTTTATGTACAATATTCAGGATATGTGAGAGTAAACTGTGATTTATTTTACTAGAGCCAACAAAACAAAAGTTTAAGCACTTCTTGCTAAGTAAAGCAGAGAAGGCAACAGATTGATGAGACTGAGCTGCCTTCATGGCTATTATTTCTTATTTTAAGAGACAGCACTATTCAAAACTAGAATGCATTCTAGTGGCTCTCCCTAGACAACCATTTTTTATTTTTGTTTTCATGCTCTTGTAAACATATTGAGTATGTTAACGCTAAACTTGCATAAAAAAATCAATAAGCCTATATTACTTAAAATGTGCATCTAAAATAAAATGTAGAGTGAAGATATTTTCTATCATATTGCATTTACTATGGCCAATAATATACTGCAGTAGTTCAGCCATCTAATTTTAGTTTAATCTTAACCATTTGTACAGTATTAATAACTGCTAAACTTGTGACAATGTAGAGACAAAATTCCTACTCCAGAGAGCTCAAAATCTACATATAGACAAGAGACAAACGAAGGAGACAGAAAAAGAGTGCACACAAGCGTGCACACACCCACAACTGACTGGCTCCAACATCCTACTTTTTGACTCTAGAAAAAGTTGAGCAGCGTGTGGATGGAGGGCCCCATCCTTAGGGAAGGGCTGGAATGATAGGGCCTACCAAAGCCCGATAAGAAAGTGTGCTTGTTCTGAGATGAAGTTGTGATGAACTAAAACTATAAAGAAACTTGTTAGGTGTGATTTTGAAAGTCTGCTCCTGCCAGAGCACATAAAATAAGAAGCGATATCTGACACTGAGCTGCTCAGTCAACATAAATTAGCACCTATGCTCAAATTACTTTAAGGTAAAGTTAACAGAACTGAACTGATATCTGCAGGCTCCAAGTTTAAATTTGCTCTTAAAAAAAAAGAAAAGAAAAATACAAACATGCACCACAGGCCTATATTATGCCTATTTTAGTTTGATACTATGCAGTGGCTGAAAAATTACAGATGTGGGAAGTGTCCTGCAGTTTCCCTTCTCAGCATCTTCCTAAAAATGACTGTATCAAATACGGTGATAATTCTGGCATTTAGTTGTAAGAAGCACCCACTTAAGTCTTCTTGCTTACAGAGATACATGTTTAGTCTCATCAGAATGCAAGAAGTCTTTATGAACACTTATGCACAAAGCTGTCTTACCTGGTAATTTTTAAAGGCAGTTTATGGCCCATCTACTTTTTAAAAAATCCTAATATATTTGGAAATACTAAAACTTCCATGTCTTGCTAGCACTGGGAATCCATGTAAGGTGGGGGATGGGGAGGACCTTATCCACCAAGTAATTAGATCTGTCTCAGAGTTTTTCATTCCTCTATCTTAGAAACAAACATCAAGAAGTAGGAAAATAGCTTTCCATTCAAGATGCCTAATAGAGAAGATTAGGACTAACAACTCTGAAATTTAGTGCCTAAATTTAGACAGCTAAAGCTATACTTAGCCACCTAAATGAGTGGTTTAATTTTTAGAGAGAGTGAGAACCCACAGTTCCAATATACTTCTTGGACTCAGTGCTCAGAACCTCAAAGTCAACCCACTTATTTAGCTGCTTGACTTGAGACTCCTGAGAAAACTTTAGCATGTGTGTATGAGCTGGTTCACACTTCAACAGGCAGCTTTAGAAAGAAGATCATCCTAAGGGGTAAAGAGATAAGAAAAATGGAAATGTTTAAATTCTCCTAATATTGTTCATTCTTAGTGGGTAAGAAATGATCTAAAAACAAAGTCATGTAAAAACTAAACTTATCACAATACACTTTGTTACTTGGAAGACTAGGGTTATTTGAGCCAGAAGCTGAAACCAAAGCTAAAAAAAGGTATCAGATAAAGAGCAGCTCAGTTCAGAGCAACTAGCCTTTCACCTGCATTAAAAAACAAACTATTGCTATAGAAGGCAAATGCTACAACCACTGAGAGCTTAGCTATAAATAAGCCTCTAATTAATGTTCTCCCAAGAAATATATGTATAATAAGTTTTACTCTCACATACACACACCCTGCTCATATTAATTTCCTTTTGTGGGTTGGGGGGTGGAGGGAGGGCAGAGTTCTAACAGTATCTAGATTTCTTCAGAATACAGAATGACCAAGCTTTCTTGCCCATGCTCAAAATAAGTGATACAGTACTTTTCATTAATTTATTCCCAGGGGGATGCACTTAAATATTTTAGTGATACAGGATTTATTACACTAGCATAAATCTACCCTACAAACTCGTGCATCCTTAAAATAGCCAAAATACACCTATTAGATAACATTAGAAATAAACTGCTGTCCACTAAATAAAGAAATATCAGTGTGAGGTACTAATGGATGGTAAAGAAAAATATGACTTTACCAGTGGCTTTTGGGGAGGGATTTTGGGGGCAGAGGGGAGAATCCAGAGATTTCTGAAATTTCCATAAGGATGGTAATGAACTTAGCCAAAAAGTTACAGTCAAGAATATTTCGGGTTGTTAGTACATTATTGTGACGGACTGACAATATTAGACAAACCTTATGAAATTAAGATAAACATTACTGAAGCTTAACAACTTCAGAGACTATTGCATTAAAAAAAGCAATGGTCTGTTTCGATAGGGAGCAAATTCACCCACACTAATATCTCCAGAGAAAAACACAAACTGGACATACTAATTCAAACTGGATTCCCCAAGGACAAACAGACAAAAAGGATTTTTGGATAAATAGCCTGTTTTTTTTTTTATTAAATTAGATCAGGGCCTTCTTTCTGATCCAGCAAAGGGACAGGGCCTCTTGTTCATGGACGGAAGGCCCCACCCATAGGGAATGGTTGAAAGGATTGGGCCTACTGAAGCCCCATAAGACTGTGTGCTTGTTCTGAGCCAAAGCTGTGATGAACTTGAAAGCATAAGGAAACTCCTTGAGTGGTCTGCTCCTGCCAGAGCCCATGTTAGGGTTGGGGTGATCTCTGTAAAGCTTTAGTATGTGTGCAGGTTCTTTTATTAATATGTTTTCTCTGTAGTGCTTTTACCTTAAGAATACAACAGGCTTCCACAGAAAGTGCTATGTGCTACCTTATAATGACGGGGAAATCGCTCTGTTATTAGTCTCCAAAGAGTAAGCCAGAGTAGCTTCCTTAGGGCAGCCTGATTTTTGCTGGAAACAACACAGCAGCAAACTTATCACCCTGCAAATACCCTGGTCAGGACGGAATGAAATTCATGTCTCCACCCAAGAGAAGTGACAACCAGAGGAGCTGGAAGCCTGAGCATGATTGACCTTGCTGAACTATAGAGGGGGAAATACAGGTGCAGTTACCCTGAACTGTGGCAATTACCTCATGCATTTCAGCATCTGGGCTGCTATTTCCTTCTGTCACTGCCAAATTCCCTACTTCTAGACAGCCTCAAGGACTTATGAATCCTGTAAATTTCTGCAGTATCTCATTTGGATTGATATTGGTGACCTGATACCAACCAATTTTTAGGCTTTCCCCATGGCACTTCAGAATCATATTTTACATACAAAACAGTTTCTAAGGTGCAGAACTCACTTGGTCTAAATATCTGCTTCAGTTCATCTCCCTTAGCCTTTAGATAAAAAGAACATTTGAAGGTTTTTCCAGAGAACTTCTGTCTTTTGTTAAGCATTAAACACATGGAGCAGCTTTTCCAAATTTATTTTTGACACCAGATCATTTGGCTTTTGCATTATATAATCCTTTTTTATATTCATTACATTTAATTGTATTTTAAAATGTTTGTGCTGTACTGAGAACATCTTGGTTCTTTACAAAGATAGGTACAGCAATTACTATATACCAGGGGTCAGCAACCTACGGCACGCTGCCAAAGATGGCACACAAGCCGATTTTTAATGGCACACAGGGTGGGCTGAGCCCACCGCCGCTCTGAGGTTCCCGCTGCTGGCCCCTTGCCATCCGGGGTGCCCCCAGCCACAGCCCCACTCAGCATCCGCTGCTGGCCTGAGGGAAGGAGTCCCAGGCTGGCAGGAGGCTGAGACCGCAGCTGAAACCCCAGAGAGGTGGCGGGCTGAGCCACTCAGCCTGCAGCTGCTCTGGGGTTCCCACTGCTGGCCCCTTGACAGCCAGGGTCCCCTGATGCCGCAGCCCCACTCACCTTGTGCAGGCCCCCTTCCAGACAGGGTCCAGGACTCCAGCCCTGCTCAGCCCTACCGCAGCCAGCTCACTCACCTCAGCTGCCGATCTGGGGTTCCAGTTGCTGACCTCCTGCCAGCCCGGGTCTAGATCTCCAGCCTTGCTCAGCCTGCTTTCTGGCCTGGAGTCCCTGCAGGCCACCCTGGGCTCTGCTCCTAGCCTTGGATCACTGCTCTGCAGCCTCCCCGCTGTGGCCCACTGTTCCTGGGACAGTGAGGGTTGCACACAAGACAAGAGGTGGTGCAGCTCAGCACCCCCATCTTAAAATTGCTTATCTCAGACCACACTGTGTTTGACCTTGTGCCTGTCTTCTATCAGCATTTTTTTCCCCACTGAGAGTTGAAGGGAACATTTGACAAAATGGCAGCTCCTAAGAAAGCGAAGCTAGACATCCGATCATTTCAGCCTGCTTGGACAGACGCATTTGGGTTTATTGAAAAGAAGGACCGTGCTATTTGTTCTTTCTGTTATGAAAGTGTTGTTTGTCGCACGTCAAGTGTTCGACATTTTGAAACGAAGCACGAGAAAACCTTTCTTGACGAAGCAAACAAGACTGAATCAATCAAAAAGGCAGTAGCAGCCTATGAGAAGCAAAGCAGTGTTTTTAAAAGCTTAAGTGTAAGTAAAAATCAAGCTACAGAAGGAAGTTACAAGACTGCACAGTGTATTGCAAAAAGCGGAAAGCCGTTAACAGATGGGGAATATATAAAAAGTTTTTCTCAGCAGTTCGGAGATTCTGTTCAATGATTTGCCAAATAAAGATACAATCATATCTAGAATAAAAGAACTGCCCATCTCTTCCAAAACAGTTGAGAGACGCATAAGTGAAATGGCAGAAAACATTAAGGGAAAGCAGACGACTGCACTGAAACAGCAGTGTTTAGTGTTGCAGTTGATGAGTGTGGGGATATAAACGACGTTCCATGTTTGGCATCTGTTGCAAGATACTGTGCTTCCAATGAAATCCAAGAGGAATTTTGTTGCCTAAAACCCCTGCATGGTACAACAAAGGGGGAAGATATACTGGAAAGTTTTGTAAACCATTTTGAAGAACAAGGAGTTGACATCAGAAAAATATTTTGTGTGACAACAGATGGTGCTCCTGCCATGGTCCGAAACCAGAAGGGATTTGCAAAATTACTTGAAGATCAAATTGGTCATCCAAGAGTTAAATTTCACTGTATCATCCATCAAGAAAACCTGTGCGCTAAAATTTCTAATTCAGAGCTTAATAATGTGATGAATACAGTGGTGCGAATTGTGAATTTCCTTGTTGCTCTGTCTGCTTTGACTCACAGGCAATTTCAAGCACTGGACAGTGCTTATAACATCCCACTCCACAGCAACATTCGGTGGCTAAGTTGTGGCAAGGTTTTGGTGCACTTTGTAAACTGTTTTGATGCAATCAAGGCCTTTTTGTCGGAAAACGAACAAAACTACCCCAAACTGGATGATGACAAATGGCTGTGTAAGCTCATATTTCTAACTGATACCACCGCTCACCTAAACAAACTCAACCTCTGTCTCCAGGGTGCAGGGCAAACAGTTTTGGATCTTTATGAAGCCTGGAAAGCATTTGTTGTGAAACTAGCAGTTTTTTCCAGGGGTATTCAAACTTGTACTTTCTGCTACTTCCAACTCATAAAAGAGCTATCAACACGTTTCACTGTTAATGTCGATAAGATTGGAAAGTACATGCAAGAACTGGAATCAGAATTTTCTGACAGATTTCAAGATTTCCAGCGATTTGGCCCAATGCTTTCTTTTCTAATTAAACCTGAAAAGTTCAATGAAAGCGACTTGGATTTGTCTGTATTTCAGTGGATGGGTGTTGAAGATTCTGAAATGCAATTCATTCAGTTAAAAAGCTCAGAATTGTGGACATCAAAGTTTGTGGTTCTGCGGCGCGCACTTGAAGCTACCGAGAGAGATCATGGGGCCTCTATTCTGATCTGCTGGACATCCCCGCCAGTGAAATTTAACTGTTTGAAGAAAATTGCATTTGCAATGCTTTCAGCATTTGGATCCACATACCTGTGTGAAAAGGTATTTTCACACATGAAATCTGTCCTCTGTCCCTCTCGAAGCCAGTTAACAAGTGATCACTCAGAAGCCTGTGTGCAGCTTAAAGTATCCAAATACGTGCCAGACATTGGAAAACTTAGCAAGGAAAAGCAAGGGGAAGGATCACACTAAACTGATAAGATCTGCATTTTAATTTAATTTTAAATAAAGCTTCTTTAACATTTTGAAAACCTTGTTTACTTTACACATAACAGTAGTTTGGTTATATATTATAGACTTAGAGAGATCTTCTACAAAACGTTAAAATGTATTACCGGCATGTGAAGCCTTAAATTAGTGTGTATAAATGAAGACTCGGCACACCACCGCTGAAAGGTTGCCGACCCCTGCTGTATACATAAGTCATACCTTCATCCATCCATTCAAGTATATGGCAACATGCAATAAAACTTCTGCTCTTGAACCTTAAGTATTATATTTATATAGGATATATTAGTGTGGGGATCTCAAAGTGCTTTATGGGGAAAAATTCTGAACATAACTGTGAAACATACCAATTTATAAAATACAAAAGCAAAGAGGAGAAAGGTTAAATAGCTTGTCCAGAATCATATTAAGTCAAGGACAGAGTCAGAAACAGAACCCAGAACTTTTAAATCTGTATCGTGTTCTAGCTACTAGACCAGTGGGCCCCAATGCAGTGCCTGCAGGCGCCATGGCACCCACCAGGGCATCTATGTGCGCATGCGTACTGGCTGGCAGACAACCAAAAAGCAGCAGCATCCAGAGGTATTGCCGCCAAAATGCTGCTGATTTTCGGCGGCATTTCGGTGGTGACACCTCTGGATGACGCTGCTTGTCGGTGGCATTTAGGCAGCGACGCCTATTGACGTTGCCACTTATCGGCGGCATTTCAGCGGATGCTCGTCCGCCAGCCACAGTCCTCGGCTTGTTGTCCGGCACTCACCAGATGAAAACGTTGAGGACCACTGTACTAGACTTTACATCTTCCAAAATACACCTCTACCCCGATATAAGGCCTGTCCTTGGGAGCCAAAAAATCTTACCGCATTATAGGTGAAACTGCCTCTATATCAAATTTGCTTTAATCTGCAGGACTGCGCAGCTCCCTCCCCCCGGAGCACTGCTTTACTGTGTTATATCTGAATGTGTGTTATATTAGGTTACATTATATCAGGGTACAGGTGTACATAAATTGTTAATCAAAGTTGACTTCACAGAAAACTGAATGTAATTAAGTTTTTATTACTACTTACATGGAGGAGTTCTGCAACAGACAGTTGAGTTCAAGAGGTGATTGTACCTCTAGAACAAATACTTGAGAGATAAAGCATATCATGGTTGATTTAAGAAGGTTAAGGATCCATGTATAGTGATCCTGAATAGACACCAGCAGAAAGTATAAACAAAGTATATCTTTGGACTTGTGACACTGTCCTTAGCCACTTAATTTCTAATGCCTTTACTGTAAGAATGTGATTTTTATGGAATCAGGAAGGGACAGGGTGGAGGAGGAAGAAAGGCAGCATCTTCCGTACAAGAGTGCTCCTCTCTATACCTCTAGCTCTGTGTGGCAGGGTGGACCCCTGCTCCTGCCCTGAAGGGTTAAAAACAGCTCTGGGAGGGGGCTGTGGCTGGAGAAAGCAGCTACTAAGCTGGGCTGATTGGGAAGTAGTTGCAGTTGAGCCATGCCCCAATCAGGCCACAGCTGGCCCCTATAAGAGGCTGCGAACCAGAAGCTCAAAGAGTCTCTCTCTGTTTGTAGAGGGAGATGGACTTGGCTGCAGGGACCTGAGCAGAGTACCTGAGTGAAGCAGGGCTGGGGAAAGGCTGAGGAGCTGGGGAGCTCCAGCCTGGAAAGCCCAAGGCTGCGGCCTAGCATTGGGATAAAAGGTACTGGGGGTTGCAGAGGGCAGCCCAGGAGTAGGCCAAGGCAGCAGGTCCAAACCCCACCCTTGCCAGTGATGAGTAGGCAGATACTGCAGTCTGTCCAGTTTCTGATTTACTACCAGCCACACCACAGACATCACTCAGTGGTGTGAAAAACCCTACACCTCTGAGCGATGTAGTTAAGGTGACCTAAACGCCAGTGTAGATAGTGCTAGGTCAACAGAAGAATTCTTCCACTGATCTAGCTATGGCCTCTTGAAGGTAGATTAACCACAGTGAGAGGAGAACCCCTCCCTCCCCATTGCAACGAGTGCCTGCACTGAAGTGCTACAGTGGCACTACTACAGCATCTTAAGTATACACATAACCTCCTTTTCCTTTTCTATTGTCTGGTGAGAGAAATGGTGACCAGATAGCAAGCATGAAAGGGAGTGGTAATAGGTAACCATGTAAGAAAAAGCCCCAAATATCGGGACTGTCTCTATAAAATCAGGACATCTGGTCACCCTAGGTGGGAGAAAAGGTGTCAATAAGTATCATAAGGCAAAACATTCCTCTGTTAACTATTAAGAAATTATTTTCAAGTCAATGGAAGTGTTTTTACTATCAATTAGTTGTACCAGTGGAAATATATGTATATGTTGGGGGGAGGTTAAGATATGTATTTTTAAACAATGTGGGCCCAATTTACAATGGAGTTTTGACATGCCCCACACTTGCATACACTCTGTTCTAAAAAAATAAAACAACACACAAGCATCACCACGGAAATTAAAGACTTTACATAAAAATCTACAAGAGTGATTCACTGTTTTGAAAAGTTGTAGAGATAATAGCTATATAAAGAAAAAATAGCATCAAATAAAAACTTGAGCAGATTGTTTAGCATTTAAACTTGTAACAAATTTATTTAGAAAAAAAGCAAAGTGCTAAATGCCTTGTTGTACATATACCTATCTATATCCATGCAACATATCTTTTTTATAGCACTCAACATCTTTCTGCTTTTATGCATCATATAGGAAAGAATGCATGCAGACACTTCTGAATATGAACATCCAGTCAAATTATAACATGCATTGGCAGGGCTGCTAACACTGTTCTACAGCACTCCTCAACATCACTGTGAGCTGTGGTGGTGCCTGCTCTGCAGCTGTCAGACAGCCTCTCTGCCTCACCTCTCACAAAGCCCTGCTGCTGACTGAGGCAACCATGGCAGTAGCAATGGCAGGTCAACAACTAATAAAAAGGTGGGGAGGAGCTCTGGCCCTAGCACACTTTTGTCCCAAGCAATCTATAGGTGTGCGCACATGCACGCATACACACACCCCACACTGCCCAGACACATTACCCAAGCCACGACTCTCTCCAGCACAAATTGTTGCAGCCACCCTCACCTCCCCATGCCCAAATATCCCAGCCCCAAATGCCTCACCAGTCTCCTCCCAAGCAGCCTCCAGCAAGAGCCCTTCTCCATTCAACTCCTGCCCCCATCCCTCCTTAGAGAGGAGATCCTCAAGCATGTACACAGAGGGCAACCTCTTCAGTATGTGGTTCAGAAGGCTTTCCCCTACTATTCAGGGTGCTAGGTGGGGTGAGGACAAAAGTTATTCTCTCCCACCTGCATGGAGCCACCCTGAACTTTGCAGCTACGTATAGCCCCTTTAGCTCATTGAAGTTTATGCCAGACTAATGAGCTGGTGAACAGTGCATATTGTACTGTGTTGAAAACAATGCATATTAGCCATTTTACACAGGTATATTTGCAGCTGCCACAATAGTTTTCATTAACTTAAAATGACACTATCCCATACAACAGTAAGAGCTGCAGATCAAGCACATTCAATGGCACGGACTAAAACATGGTTTGGAGATTTTAGTTGTTTTATGTTACTTCCCATGCTTCATGAGGTCATGGGAAACAAAAGTTATCCACCTACACTATTCCATTTGAAAGGAAAACATCTTTTAACTTAAAAAAAGTAGTACCATCCAGAGGCAAAAAAAGGACACACAGTAAAGCCAAAAGTCCAAACATCAGTAATGTGGGTGGGTAAGTCAATACATTCAAGGATACTGTATGCTACACACTTCACAACTGATTCTTAAGCAATGCTTACCAAATCTAATAATTACAAGGCTTCTTTACAGGGCACATCTGTGTACTTGAGTTATGGAAGGATTTTTTAAATTATATAACTGAAGTTTTAGAGATATTGCTAAGCCTAACAAGTGGGACTCTCCCCCTCCCCCCAACTCTTCCGGTTGACAAAACCTGTGCCCTTTCCCAATGGAAATCAAATGTAGTGAAGAAAATGTTTTTAGAATAGAGCATGTAAAACTTCATTGATGAAGCAAGGTCCAGTTTGCTTTATACATGATCCTCAATTATGGCTAAAAATAGATTTAGTAAGTTAAATCTAGAACATTAATGCTGCATTAAGCACACAGTGCAAAAGTTAACGTTCTCATAGCAACATTAAGTTGCTCATACTATATGTACTGTAGATATTAAAGTATACATTTAGTAATTAGCAAAAGGGGAAATCCCCCCTATTATATAACACTTTATAGGATTATCTGTACCTCCCAGAACTGTTTTGTCAATCAAATTTAAAAAAAATCAGGGCAATTTACTTGTATAAGATTGTGATTTATCAATATATTAATTACCCCATCTTGGCTGAAAGAAATGATATACTTAAAAAAAACCCAAGGTAAAGTTAGTAGTACAAGAAATAGAAAGAATAGCCACTTTGCAAAACATAACAGAATTTTGTTTGTGTCATATCACTATTTACAAACTACTGGATAATATGTACAACTATGGAACACTGAAAATCTAGAATTATGTCATTCAAACTAGCTGTAGGACTATCATGTGTCAGAAAATAATTTCACTTGTGCTTATCTGCATATCGTCATATTTCCATGTTTTAGGATTAAAAATATTTCAAAATTTGAGTGTTTCTGTTCCTTTTCACCTTCCTTTGGAGGGTGGAGTATTTAAGTATTTCCATTCATAAAGATGGTGTAACAGGGTGTGCTCCATCCATGTCCTAAGACACCCCAGGAACCTCTCAGACTGTCCACTGAGTGGCAACGTCATGTTATTTATTTACACTCCCATCCCCAACAACAGAGTTCCATGCGGCAATATTACACATAGTGCTTCTGTCTTTAGCCCTCTTCCGCAGGGCTGGGGAAGAACTGAGATCTCCCTCCCTTAAGATCTCTGCAAACACTGGGCTCAGCTAGCATTGGTTACTCTCTTTCCTGTGTCCTTCTTATACCCTGCAGCTGTTGGACTACCTAGCTCATCCAGCCCCATCAGTCAATGAGCTTGAACATCCATCCCCCTATCACCCTTTTCTAGGGGAGCTGACTGATGCCTCATGATCAGAGTGCTGGCTCACCTGCGAACTTACCCCCTGCCTCTCAAAACTTCCTTGAGCAGGTCCTGCAGGAAGGTGCTCCCTGATCTCCTCTCACTCAGGCCCTCCAGACCTTTTCATCAGGCCCCTACCCCGCAAGCCCCACCAGCCACCCCCTCTGCATACCCAAGGTGGCTGTGCAACATGCAGCCAGTTCACTTCTGAACCGTGCCAAGGGCACATCTATACACGCTCATGCTCCACACGTTTCATTTCCTCTCTCATGTCCTGCCCCTACACCAAGTGGCAGGACCTTTTACCACCTGTGGAGGGCAAGAAACCCCAGTGGACCACCTGTAGACCACTGAGGATATCAGCTGGTACTGTGAGCATGGGTGTGTACCTGGAGCAGTTCACTTCCATCTGACTCCTGTCCTTTTTCATGGTGTGAGGGAGACCCTGGCACATGTATACCTGCAGTGCATCATGGTGCAGCCCCTTTCCCGGCTGCTCCAGAAGCTCCTGTTGAGCTCCTCACACACACACACACACACACACACACACACACACCTTTCTCCTCTATGCACATCCTGCCCATTGCCCCATGAAATCAAGAGACCTCCTCATCAATCTCCTCTGGCGCTGGCCAAAGTGCCCATTTATAACCCCAGGAGGAGGAGCATGCTAGACAGGGAGGTGGTCTGCGACTGTGGGGGCTATTTCTGCTCCTCCCTTGGCTCATGTATCTGGGCAGAGTTTATCTGGGCCACATGCGCTGGCTCCCTTGACACATTTGAGAAGCAGTGGGTACTGTCTGGGGTTCTATCCTGGGTGTACCTTTCTGGATCTCTGATTGTGAACCTATGACCCTCATGCCCATTCCCATTTTATCATTCATTGTCCTGCGCTTTCATTTGAACCCCTGGTGTAGTACAATTTCTCTCAAATATGGCCACCGGTGCTTCTCTTGCGGCCATAGCCTTTGGGGCATTGACTAGAGGGATGGGAGTAAAGAGTGGCCCCTGCCCTGGGACCACCAGGATGGGTTTGGCCCTGCCCCCACTCTGGAGTCACAACGCTAGAGGAGAGAACAGGTAGTGTAAGTTCACCACCTTCCAAGGAGCAGCAGGGCTCTGGGTTCGGGGCAGCGGGCTCCGGCCACGGGCACTGGTCCCCCATCCGCAGGGCCTGACAGGCTCCATCCCCTGACCCATCCACTCCAGCAGCCCTGGCCCTCACTGCCTCCCTACTTACCCTCCTTGTCCAAGGCTTAATTTATCCCCCAGCATGCCAGGGCTGAGTAACTCTGGTGTGAAGAGTGATATTTGTATTTTTGTTAATATGACTTTTCATTCCCCCCCAGCTAGCTAACAAGTCTGCTGTTGTGAAAAGTGATATTAACAAACATACCAATATCACAAAACCAGACTTACTAGCTAGCATATCTAAAACAAAAATGCAACCAAAAAAGCACAAGATAAGAACATGCCATGCACCTTATCTGTGTTTCTATTCTGTTTAGGTCTAATAAAGAAGAGACAACTCTACATTATTTTTATTATTCAGCCTGCAAAAAAAAAAAAAAAACTTACATAAATAAATGACTGTGATTTGGATGTGTACATGTTCATAGATCTTTTTTCTAAAGTTAATTAAGTTATTTTAGGAAAAACTGTCTGAGTGACCACCAGCAAGAGCTGGGGGCCATACTCGGAGACCACCAGAGACTGTGTTGAGAGAATCCCTAGTCTAGTACCTCCTGCTCTTAGGTTCACGAAGGACTTCCAGATGGGGGCGCACTACCTTCCAGCTCTCTGTCACACTCGGAAATAGCACAAACAAATCATACAGGCAAAAGGCACTTGTTAGCCACTTGCACACCATCTCTGACTTTGCACACACATTCAAGTTATGTGAAGTGAAAGACTTCCAGTAAGAAACCTATATGATCTATTAATCATGACAGTTGACCAGATTTCAAAAGAAACTTTGGTTTTTCATCAGGAATTTTCATCTGGTATATGCACATCCAGATCAGTAAAAAAAGTTTTGGAATGGACACGTAGACAGATTATAGAATAATTCATATCTTCTGACTCTGTATGGATTATTCAACTTTGAAGAGAAACAGAATGGATGGATCTTCATTTTATAGGATTAAGTTTGGAGGCTGGTGTCTTCCCAACTAGATCTTTGTCCAACAGCTTCTATAGGGAGATTTTACTATCTGGGTTTTCCAAGTTTTTGTTCAACACAATAAAAATTCTCATTCTGTATTTAGATAGTGATAAATGTATTTCTAAATCGTTAATTTTTAATTTTCATAATGAAGGGCATCTCCTGATCTGGACACACCTTGCCTGTTTATCAAATTATACCTGGTAAAATTAAACTTGTAGAAGTTCTAAATTCTATTCTACCAACCTTGTAATATACAATGGTTTTATTAAGACTATATTAGGGCTGTCAGTTAATCACAGTTAACTCATGCAATTAACTCATAAAAGTAATGGCACTGTTAAATAGAATACTAATTGAAATTTATTAAATATTATGGATTTTTTTAATTTTCAAATATCAATTTCAATTACAACACAGAGTATAAAGTGTACAGTGCTCACTTTGCACTGTAAAAATGATAAAAATACAAATATTTGTAAACAAAAATAGTATTTTTCAATTTACCTCATACAAGTACTGCAGTGCAATCTATCATGAAAGTGAAACTTACAAATGTAATTTTGGTTATATAACTGCACTCAAAACCAAAACTTTACAGTCTACAACTCCACTCAGTCCTACTTCTTGTTCAGCCAATCACTAAGAGAAACAAGTATGTTTACATTTATGGGAGATAATGCTGCTCACTTCTTAATTACAATGCACTGTTGTAGCTAGTGTCAAGATATTTACGTGCCAGATGTGCTAAAGAGTCATATGCTTCAGCCATCGTTCCAGAGGACATGCTTCCATACTGACAATGCCCGTTTAAGAAAAATAATGTGTTAATTAAACTTGTGACTGAACTCCTTGGGGGAAGGGTGGGGAACTGTATGTCTCCTTCTCTGTTTTACACACAGTCTGCCATATATTTCATGTTAGAGCAGTCTCCGATGGACCCAGCATGTTGTTCATTTTAAGACAGATACAGCACTCAACCCAAGATTTAAGAATCTGAAGTACCATACAAAATCTGAGGCATGAGGTCTGGAGTATACTTTCAGAAGTCTTAAAAGAGCAACACTCTTAGTGGTTTGGGTTCTGTAGTTTTGTACATAATTCTACATCTGTAAATTCAACTTTCATGATAAAGAGTTTGGACTTCAGTACTTGTATTAGGTGAACTGAAAAATAGTATCTGTTATTTTTACAGTACAAGTAGTTGCAATCAAAAATAAATATGAAATAAGCACTGTATACTTTGTATTCTGTGTTGTAATTGAAATCAATGTATTGGAAAATGTAGAAAACATCGAAAAATATTTAAATAAATGGTATTCTATTATAGTTTAATTGCACAGTTAGTCTTTTTTAATTGCTTGACAGCCCTAGAACGTATTAGTAGAAAACATTAATTTTAATTTGGAAGTCATCTCCTGGGGTCACTACAGTGCTGCAACAAAGGGAGTCCAAAATCAGAAAGAGAAAGAAAAAAGTTTAATTGCAATGGAATGTGTGGTTGTAATCCATGAGTTGCACCCACACCAGCATGCGCCCTCCAGTACTGGGGGGAGGGAGAGGGCGAATACAAAAAGTGACAAAAAAAAGTAAAGTTTTAAACAAACCATTCTGTATTTTGCAATTTACTCCATGCAAGTCTTTTCAGGTGTCAGTCCAAAAAGAGGCACTCTCAGTATTGCAAAGTCCAAGCATTCAGAAATCATGAGACAAGAGAAAACCATGAGATTTTTAAAATGATACATTTGGGTTTGTTTTTTTTTAATTTTCTTTCTTTCTGGTTTTTGAGCTTTTAGAGAGCTACCATATCTCAGACTTTTTTTCTGCAACCTGAAAGGCTGGAACTTAGTTTAAAATACTTAAGATCTAAAATTCTCACGTAAAACACCCAACTCTGGAACTAGCTGGGGCATTAAGACAGACAACTACCATCCTGAGAGGTAGCAACATGGCCTTGGAAGTAAAGCCAAAAACATCTGGGCAATTTTCTATAGAATACCCTTCATTTATATACAGGGGGGTGGGGGCGCTGAAGGAAGAAGAAAATCCATATGAACAGCCTTTTCAGACTTAATAGCTTCACGTTATAAAATCTGACAACAAAACATGGGTTATAACTGAGAAAGGAGAGGTGCTGAATTCTCACCATGTTTAAATTTGTATCTTTGACTTGTCCTAGCACGTTGTGCGCAAGAAAAAGTGAAAATGAGCAATCTGTTTGTCCAAGCAAACTGAAGAAAAGGTAAAACCAATCAAAATGGTGATGAATTAAACAAAAGACTCAACTCTAGAGTGTTTAGTTGTAAAAGAAATGTAATTACTTTTAGAATTACAATTACCACCTTACTAGTATTCATTTAAATAAATATTTTCCTCTCCGTAGTAGAAAAACTTTCTAAAAGTTTCCCTGCTGTTGCCTAATCCAGTTCAGTTCCAACACAGCGTTAGCAAAACAGGGTCATAATGTAGCCAGAATTTAATACTATGTCAATTAGATTTGCTCTGAACCAGGAATAAGTGACAATGTTAAAAATACCAGTAGAAGCCAGCAGCTTGTCTATGCTAGAACTCCCTATGTTACCAGCATTGGTGGAAAGTTAAAAAGTTTCCCTAAAAGAGAGACCAGGCCTATGGTCTGTTATACTAAACTACGCCATGAGTAATAAGGGTTTGTCACACAGGAATGTTGGAAAGCAACGGACTTTAATTCCTGGCCCCAGTCACATGACCTAGGTCAGGATGAAGGTTAATACCCTGGTCTTACGACAGAAGTCAATACTGCCTGAATTCCAGCAGCTACTGTAACACCAGGTAGTTTCTACAGAACAAAGAGCAGGGAAAGGAGAAAGATTCTGTTTAGATTTGAAATACAATCTCTTGGAAATTAACTAATAATTTGGGATGACAGTTACACTTGTGAAACAACAGAACCTAACTAACCCAAAAGCAATGTCTTCTCCATTGCAGGAGACCATTAACCTAGTAATTAAATAAGGCATTTCTAGTTCATCCAGCTTGAGGGTAAGATTAAAACACTTTACAAACCACCACAAGCAATTAGCAAGTGCTTTGAAAATGAACACCATGGACTGACAAGCTATACACAAATTCACTGACTTGTTAGGGGGCATTATGAAATGCACTCCATACTTGTCCTTTAGTACTCTTATTCCACAGATACCTATTGGTTTAATCTGAAGTCTCATAGCACAGATTTTCTATAAAGGTCACAGGGGTAGATCAATCATCTCTCTTCAGTCAAGAGGCAATGTAAAAAGGGTTAGCTTATAAAGAGGCTTGCTACAGGACTGAAGTGTGGACAGCCCTGATAAGAAGGCAAGAGAAAAAGGTTACCGGGCTACAGATTTGAAGGAAACTTTCAACCACTGATTAGAATATAAAGTGAGAGGACAGAAGGAAATATTATTTTGTGTAGTCCAGTAAAAGTATACAAACATTATTGCTCATTTTCATTTTGCTTATATTGAACTTATTTTCTCCCACTGGAATTTTTGTCAATCCATACTTGCAAGTAAACTTGAAATATACAATGGAGAGAATAAAGCACCCTAAAGATAAAGTGAAAGAGAGTCCAGAATAGCTATACCTAATTATTAAAGCTGAAACTAGTCAAGGGATACCACTGTTCCAGAGACTGCACTCAGAAGTTTAAAAAACAAAAACAAAACAAAAATAAATGCTGAAGTCAAAAGAAACTGAGGGGACTGATAATGACTTCTGCTACTTTTCACCACTGTCCATCCCATGTCACCAGCATTCAGTGGCACATAAATTACTAGTCTCTGGTCAACTGCAAATATCCACAACACAAAAATCACCATCATAATCTACCTTTGATGAAAGCCTCACCAGACAACAAAGATTAAAGATTGCCCTCATCTCTTAAAGTGATCATTCCACAACTGGAGTACAGCACATCAGCAGTGTAGCATGCAGAAGGTTGAACTATCCTATTTTATCTGCATGAAGAGGACTTCTGTTTCCAGTGTCACCAATACTGCAGTTTCAGGAGCTCTCCATTTTATATGAAAGACACCAAAAAGACAGGAACATCTACAAAAATACAGGAGTGGAAGAGGTGGTGATGAGAACAAAGACAGAAAGGGGAGAGGGCTGCATTATTTTTAAAATAAGTTACAAACCAGGCAATGAGATGTAGAAACTGTAGCTATGTTCCCACCAGGAACAAATTTGTTCAATTTACACTGGCAAACTTTATAGCTGTAATTCATTATCAGTGTAACTCCACCAGCAGTAACAATGGTAGAAGCAGCACTGTAGCTCAGACTCCATAGCGGTAAAATAAATAAATGCTGGACACCGTATCTATCTACACAGTATCTTCTACTGTTGTTACCACTTGTCATGAGTTAGTGTTAGAAGTTTTTGGTATCTAGACAAAACCTGGGAGCAGAGGGCACGTCTCACAGAATTAGATACTTACGTTGTTTCCAAACAGAGTTCTCAAGCTTTCAGAACTCATTTTCCATCCAATTGCAACGTTCTGCCATCTGCTTTAATATCTCCTCCCCTCACAATACCAACATTTAGACAACCATTCATGTCACCAAAACATGAACTTTAAATCTTAAAACCACAGTTGCATACTCAATCTTTGAGTTATCAAGTTTTAAGACGGGAATTTCGGTTTTGGGACTTTGTTATCTTATCTCCCCAGCATGAGCAAGTTTAAAAAAAAAAACCACCAAAAACCTGATTTAGCTATTGCTTACAGTTTCAATTAGCCAAAACTATGTATCCACAACGTTTTGCCATTTTATTCAAAGCTACAGTTGAAGAGTTACATAAAGTTCACAATACAGATTTGCTCCAACAGCATATTGCTTTAAGTGGATGAGTTTATTTGCTCAAAACTAGTTCACCCTAACATTAGACAAAAATGTAATTACTGCAATTTGGCAACAGACATTATTTGAAAGCTGGATTTATAGTCAAACGGGCAAATCTAAAAACAGTGTTCACAATTTTGTAAGAAAAATATTTTGAAATATATACTTTTACTTTAGGAGCGTTAGTATAGTGTTTTCATTGCTGTTAAACATAGCTCATGTCAACCTTGTGTTACCTACTGATACTAATTCTGCTGCAAGAATGTTTTCCCTATAATGTTATATACAGCTCTCTGAAAGAGAAGAGAACTTACACTAAATATACTCCCAACAACCCATGCAAATCCACTCACTTAGTCTCATTTTTCAAATTAAACAGACATCAATTTGTGGGCAGGAAGGAGGAAATCATACCTAAGATTTTTTACCTACTGTAAATGAAAAGATCAAAGGAAAGAAGTTTCTGCTTTTTTCCAGCTTGACTCAAGAAGCAGATGTCACTGAAGGTACTTCAACACCAAAGATTGTGAAACATGATAAAAATCAAGATAGCATAGCTGGCAACAGGATAGCAAGAGGACAGCCATGGCTGAGAGGTTTGGACTATATAAGGGCTCTGGCTGGGGATGCAGGCTCTGGGGTGCAGGAGAGTGCTCCACAGGGCAGGATGGGGAGAAATCAGGGCTGGGGAGGGGGGTGAGGTGCAGGGGGACTGAGGGATCCAGCTGGGGAGTGAAGGCTCTGGGATTGAGGATGAGGGTTTTGGAGTGCAGGAGGGGGATCTGGGTTTGGGGGGGGAGGCTGGGGCACATGCATCTGACGAAGTGGGTATTCACCCACGAAAGCTCATGCTCCAAAACGTCTGTCAGTCTATATAAGGTGCCACAGGATTCTTTGCTGCTTTTACAGATCCAGACTAACACGGCTACCCCTCTGATACTTGACACCATGCAAGGCACTGCATTTAGCCATATGGAGTGGAAATCCATCAACCTCATGAAGAAACTTGCACAAATACAGACAGATATCATCTTCCTTTCCAAATGCAAATGGATGGACATCATACCTAATGGACTAAAGGTAAAAAATCCACTGCTATCTACATACTACACAGACCACAGTGAGAGATTATGCCATACTCTATCAAAGAAACTGAGGAACCACCTGATCAGCATCCTATACAGCAAACAGGAAAACGTCAAAAAAGAGCTCTCCAACCTAGAGACTCTCATTAATAACCAAACTTCCATACAAACGGACTTCACTAAAATAAGACACGAGATCTACATTACTCACTTCACCTCTCTACAAAGGAAAAAGGACTGTAAGTTGTCTAAACTCCTACCTGCCTCCTGGGGCCACAACCGTGGTACCCCCAACCCACGCAGGAATATTGTCAATCTATCCAGCTACACACTCAGCCGAGAAGAAAAGTCTGTCCTATCTCGGGAACTCTCTTTCTGCCCTGCCACCCCCACCAACATGATACAGTTCTGAGGTGATCTGGAAGCCTACTTTCGCCATCTCCGACTCAAAGAATACTTTCAGGACAACACTGAACAGCGCATTGATACACAGGTACCCTCCCACCAACAGCACAAGAAGAAGAACTCCACATGGACTCCTCCTGAGGGTCGAAATGACAGTCTGGACCTCTACACTGAATGCTTCCGCTGACGTGCACAGGCAGAAATTATGGAAAAATAACATCGCTTGCCTCATAACCTAAGTCGTGCAGAACGCAATGCCATCCACAGCCTCAGAAACCACCCAGACATTATCATCAAAGAGGCTGATAAAGGAGGTGCTGTTGTCAACATGAACAGGTCTGACTACCAAAAGGAGGCTGCCAGACAACTCTCCAATACCAAATTCTACAGGCCACTTCCCTCAGATCCCACTGAGGAATACACTAAAAAACTGCAGCATCTACTCAGGACACTCCCTACACTAACACCAGAACAAATCAACATACCCTTAGAGCCCAGAGCAGGGCTATTCTATCTACTACCCAAGATCCACAAACCTGGAAATCCTGGACGCCCCATCATCTCAGGCATTGGCACTCTCACTGAAGGACTGTCTGGATATGTGGACTCTACTCAGACCCTATGCTACCAGCACTCCCAGTTATCTCCGTGACACCACTGATTTCCTGAGGAAACTACAATGCATTGGTGACCTTCCAGAAAACACCATCCTAGCCACCACGGATGTAGAGGTTCTCTACATGAACATCCCACACACAGATGGAATACAAGCTGTCAGGAACAGTATCCCTGATGATGCTACAGCACAACTGGCTGCAGAGCACTGTGCCTTTATCCTCACACACAACTGTCACGGAGTGTGGGGGAGTTCGGCCCTGCACCCCTCTTCCTGGGACCCACAGTGACTCTTAGCCAGCCAGTAAAACAGAAGGTTTATTGGACAACAGGAACACAGGTTACAGCAGAGCTTGCAGGCACAGTAAGGACCCCTCCTCCGAGTCCTTCTGGGCTTTCAGGGTGCTTGGATCCTAGCTAGGATCCCCTGAATTCCACCCACACAGCCCCAAGCCCAAACTCAAACTGCTTCCCTCCTGCCACTCCCTTCCTTTGTTCCCCTTCCCGGGCAAAGGTGTTGACCTTTCCCCTCCCTTACCTAGCTCAGGTTACAGGCTCTGGCATCGTCCATCCCCTAAAGTCCTCCCCTGCTCTCCCACCCCCCACACAGACAGTCCCTACTCCATCACATCTCTCCCCCCTTCGAGACTAAACTGAGCGGGGTCACTCTGCCCAGTGACCTGGGGAAGTTCAGGGTCCCCTCTCCGGGACAACGCATCCGCTGTCAGGTTGGCACTTCCCTTCACATGGACCACGTCCATGTCATAGTCCTGCAGGAGCAGGCTCCACCTCAGGAGCTTGGCGTTGGCTCCTTTCATCTGGTGCAGCCAGGTCAGGGGAGAGTGGTCGGTGTACACGGTGAAGTGTCGCCCAAAGAGATATGGCTCTAGTTTCTTAAGGGCCCACACCATGGCCAGGCATTCCTTCTCGATGGCCGCGTAGCTTTGTTCCCGGGGTAGCAGCTTCTTACTCAGGTACACGATGGGGTGTCTCTCCCCCTTTTCATCCTCCTGCATTAACACTGCCCCCAGTCCCGTGTCTGAGGCATCAGTGAACACCATAAAGGGTTTGTCAAAATCTGGGTTTGCCAGAACGGGGCCACTAACCAGAGCCTCCTTCAGCGCCCGGAAAGCCTCCTGGCACTGCTCAGTCCAGATCACCTTGTCTGGCTTCCCCTTTTTGCACAGTTCGGTGATGGGGCCGGCTATGGCACTAAAGTGGGGCACGAACCTTCGATAGTACCCCGCCATCCCAATAAAAGCCTGGACCTGCTTTTTGGTTTGGGGAGCAGGCCAGTCTCTGATCACCTCCACCTTGGCTGGTTCCGGCTTCAGGCAGCCGCTCCCCACCCGATGGCCCAGGTAAGATACTTCAGCCATCCCCACCTTGCACTTCTCCGCCTTTACTGTTAACCCAGCCTTTCGGAGTCGGTCTAGGACTTGTTTAACCTGGGATATGTGGTCCTCCCAGGTCTGGCTGAAGACGCAGATGTCGTCAATATACGCCACGGCAAAACTCTCCATCCCCCTCAGTAGCTGATCCACCAGGCGCTGGAAGGTGGCCGGCGCTCCCTTGAGGCCGAAGGGCAGGGTCAGAAACTCAGAGCCCCAGAGGGGTGATAAAGGCCGATTTCAGCCTGGCATCTGCGTCCAGCGGCACTTGCCAGTAGCCTTTGGTAAGATCCATAGTGGTGAGGTACCGAGCACCTCCCAGCTTGTCTAGGAGCTCGTCAGGCCTGGGCATAGGGTAGGCATCAGATACGGTGATGGCATTGAGCTTTCGATAGTCCACACAGAACCGGATTGACCCATCCTTCTTGGGAACCAGCACCACTGGCGAGGCCCAAGGGCTGGAAGACGGCTGGATCACCCCCAAAGCCAGCATGTCCCTGACCTCTCTTTCAAGATCCTGGGCAGTTTTCCCAGTGACCCGAAAAGGGGAGCATCTTATAGGGGGATGTGACCCGGTCTCCACCCGGTGGACAGTCAAATTAGTGCGTCCAGGATGGTTGGAAAACAGCTGTCGGTATAGATGCAGCACCCCTCTGATCTCAGCGTGCTGGCCCGGGGTCAGCTGATCAGAGAGGGGAATCGCCTCCAGGGGGGAACCAGCTTTTGTCCCAGGGAATAGATCCACTAAGGGGTCATCTCCCTGCCCCTCCCAATGTCCACACACGGCCAACACCACATTCTCCCTGTCATAGTACGGTTTCATCATGTTCACATGGTACACCCGACGGTGATGTGCCCGGTTTGACAGCTCCACCACATAGTTTACCTCATTCAGTTGCTTGATAACCTTGAAAGGCCCTTCCCAGGCAGCCTGGAGTTTGTTTCTCCTCATGGGGATAAGAACCATCACCTGATCCCTGGTGGCGAAGGCACGGGCTCGTGCTGTGCGGTCATACCAGACCTTCTGCCTCCTCTGAGCTTGGGCCAGATTCTCCCTGGCCAGGCCCATGAGCTCAGCCAGTCTTTCCTGGAAGGTCAGGACATACTCCACCACTGACTCTCCCTCGGGAGCGGCCTTCCCCTCCCATTCGTCCCTCATCAGGTCTAGGGGCCCCCTCACCCGCCTTCCATACAACAGTTCGAAAGGTGAAAACCCGGTAGATTCCTGGGGCACCTCCCTGTACGCAAACAGCAGGTGAGGTAAGTACTTGTCCCAATCTTGCGGATGCTGGTTCATAAATGTTTTTAGCATCATCTTCAGCGTCCCGTTGAACCTTTCTACCAGCCCGTTGGACTGGGGGTGATACGCTGAGGCCCAGTTGTGCTGGACCCCACATTTCTGCCATAAGGACCGGAGCAGGGCCGACATGAAGTTGGACCCCTGGTCCGTTAAGACCTCCTTGGGGAACCCCACCCGGCTGAAAATTGTCAGCAGCGCATCTGCCACTGTGTCTGCTTCAATAGAGGACAAGGCCACCGCCTCGGGGTAGCGAGTGGCAAAATCCACCACCACCAGGATGTATTTCTTCCCTGACCGGGTCGTCTTGCTGAGGGGTCCCACTATGTCCATGGCCACCTTCTGGAAAGGTTCTTCTATGATGGGTAAAGGCCTCAAAGCCGCTTTCCCCTTGTCCCGGGCCTTCCCCACCCTCTGGCAGGGGTCACAGGATTGGCAGTACTGTCGGACATGGGTAAAGACCCCAGGCCAGTAAAAGTTCTGTAGCAGCCTCTGCCTGGTGTGCCGGATTCCCTGGTGCCCTGCGATAGGGATGTCATGGGCCAGGTACAACAGCTTGCGACGGAACTTCTGGGGAACCACCAGCTGCCTCCTGATCCCCCATGACTCTACTTCCCCTGGGGGAGCCCATTCTCGGTACAGGAACCCCTTCTCCCACAGGAACCTCTCCTTGCAACCTCTCCTCATGGTCTGTACCGCACTAAGGTCAGCTCGGTTCCTGTGCTTCCGCAAGGAGGGATCTTTCTGTAACTCGGCCTGGAACTCAGCAGCTGGGACAGGAATGGGGACCGGCTCTCTCTTGCTGGCTGGGTCTGAGGCCGCAGCCTCTCTGAACTGTGCCCCTGGGCGTTCCCCGTTCCCTGAGTTAGGGTCCTGCACCTCAGGTCGAGTACCTTCCCCGTTGTCGGGGAGCAGTGCCATTTGCCGACTCTGACTACGAGTCACGACCAGGGCACTCTGGGTGTTACTAGGCCAGTCCTCAAGGTCCCCTCCCATTAACACGTCAGTGGGCAAATATTGGTGTACCCCCACATCCTTGGGGCCCTCCTTGGCCCCCCATTTCAGGTGTACCCTTGCCACGGGTACCTTGAATGGGGTCCCGCCCACGCCCATCAGGGTCAGGTAGGTGTCGGGAACCATCCGATCTGAGGCCACCACCTCGGGCCGGGCCAGCGTCACCTCTGCGCCCGTGTCCCAGTACCCAGTGACCTTCCTCCCATCCACTTCCAGGGAAACAATGCACTTTTTCCGGAGGGGCAGCCCCGCGCCCACCCGGTAAACCAAAAACCCGGAACCTGGAGCATCCACAGGTGGTATGTTGCCAACCCCCCTTTCCTGGGAATGTAGCCCCTCCTCCGATTGGGTTTTTACCCAGTCCACCCTCTGTGGGCTGGGTCTGCTTGGTCTGTCCCTGAGCTTGGGGCACTGGGCCCGTATGTGACCTCGTTGGCCACAGCGATAGCAGCCCATATCTCGTGGGTCCCCTTGAGTGGGTCGGAGGGACCTGCCGCTGGATGTTCCCCTTTTGGGGGGGTTCTCCATAGGCCCCCTTTGGGAGGTCCCAGGATGACTCTCTCTCTGCGTTGAGGCAAGCCTGCTCCTTCGAGACTCATCCCTGCCATCCCCTGCCCGACTGTCCACAAATTGGTCGGCCAGCTGGCCTGCATGCTGCGGGTTCTCCGGCTTCTGGTCCATCAACCACAGCCTCAGGTCGGACGGGCACTGCTCGTACAGGTGCTCCAGTATGAATAGGTCAAGCAGGTCCTCTTTAGTTTGGGCCCCAGCTGTCCACTTGCGGGCATACCCCTGTGCCCGGTTGACCAGTTGTAGGTATGTGACCTCACGGGTTTTACACTGGCTCCGGAACTTTTTCCGGTACATCTCAGGAGTCAGCCCAAACTCGCGGAGCAGGGCCTGTTTGAACAGTTCGTAGTCCCCTGCCTCCGCCCCTTTCAGTCGGCTGTACACCTCCACGGCTGTGGAGTCCAGTAAGGGGGTGAGAACTGCGATCCTGTCTGCAGGGTCAACCCTGTGCAGCTCGCAGGCATTCTCAAAGGCCGTCAGGAAGGTATCTATGTCCTCCCCCTCCTTACGCCGGGGCAGCAAGTGCTTATCAAAGCTCTTTGTAGGCTTGGGTCCCCCCTCACTCACCGCAGCCGGAGCCTCACTGCTCCTCAGCCGGGCCAGGTCCAGCTCATGTTTACGCTGTTTCTCCTTCTCCTCCCGCTCATGTTTACGCTGGTTCTCCTTTTCCTCCCACTCACGTTGGCGCTGGTTCTCCTCATGTTCACGCTGTTTCGCCTTCTCCTCCAGCTCTTTCCTCTTTAACTCGAGCTCCTCCCGTCTCAGCTCCCTTTCACATTCCAGCCGCCTCCGCTCCACGGATGCCGAGCGTTGCCGGGAGGATCCCCTGCTGGGGGGTGAGCTTCGCCGGGCGGATCCTCTGCTGGCCGGGGGTGTCACGGTGCCCTCGGTATACACTGGGCTCCTCCCCGCCCTTCCCCTACGCCTAGGAAGGGGGGGTCTCGGGAAGCCCTCGTCCGCCGGCTGACCGCTCCCAGTGGGGACAGACACTGGTGTCTGAGCTGCATCTGCCCGGCTGCTTCCCTCAGAGACAGGGCTCCGTTCATTCATGCGGTCTCCCTGCTCCAGCTGGGCAATCAGCTGGTCCTTGGTGCGTCTCCCTGGGCGCAGCCCCCTCTGCTTGCACAGCTCCACCAGGTCACACTTGCGCCGCTTGGCATACATCTTCCTGCTGGCCACTCACAGGCTGGGGTGCTCGCCACTCCCCACGGTTTCCGGGGGGACCCCTAGTGCACCAGCCCTTCGTGAGGTCACCACCTCTCTGCCAGGGTCGAGCTGCCGACTCCTTCGCCCCTGGGACCGCTCGCTGCAATCCCCCGGGGGACCCTGTTACTGCAAAGTCCTTCTCACTGGGCACACACTCCCAGGGGTTAACCACCCCTTCGTTTTACTGCTCCCCAGTCACTTACTTCAGGAAGCGCCGTCCACGGGGTGCAGTATGTCCCGCCGCTGCCACCAGTTGTCACGGAGTGTGGGGGAGTTCGGCCCTGCACCCCTCTTCCTGGGACCCACAGTGACTCTTAGCCAGCCAGTAAAACAGAAGGTTTATTGGACAACAGGAACACAGGTTACAGCAGAGCTTGCAGGCACAGTAAGGACCCCTCCTCCGAGTCCTTCTGGGCTTTCAGGGTGCTTGGATCCTAGCTAGGATCCCCTGAATTCCACCCACACAGCCCCAAGCCCAAACTCAAACTGCTTCCCTCCTGCCACTCCCTTCCTTTGTTCCCCTTCCCGGGCAAAGGTGTTGACCTTTCCCCTCCCTTACCTAGCTCAGGTTACAGGCTCTGGCATCGTCCATCCCCTAAAGTCCTCCCCTGCTCTCCCACCCCCCACACAGACAGTCCCTACTCCATCACAACAACTATTTCAAATTTGATGACAATATATATCTCCAGATCAGTGGCACCGCTATGGGCACCCGCATGGCCCCACAATATGCCAATATTTTTATGGCTGACCTGGAACAACGCTTCCTCAGCTCTCGCCCACTCACGCCCCTTCTCTACCTACGCTACATTGATGACATCTTCATCATCTGGACCCATGGGAAGGAGTCTCTGGAAAAATTCCACCATGATTTCAACAGCTTCCACCCCACCATCAACTTCAGCCTGGACCAACCTACACGGGAGGTCCACTTCCCAGACACCACGGTTGAAATAAGTGATGGTCACATTACCACCACCCTATACGGAAAACCTACCGACCGCTATGCCTACCTTCATGCCTCCAGCTTCCATCCCGGACACATCACACAATCCATTGTCTACAGCCAAGCACTGAGGTACAATCGCATCTGCTCTAACCCCTCAGACTGAGACCAACACCTACAATATCTCCACCAAGCATTCTCAAAACTACAATACCCGCACGAGGAAATAAGGAAACAGATCAACAGAGCCAGACGTATACCCAGAAGCCTCCTACTGCAAGACAAACCCAAGAAAGAAACCAACAGGACTCCACTGGCCATCACATACAGTACCCAGCTAAAACCTCTTCAACGCATCATCAGGGATCTACAACTCATCCTGGACAATGATCCCACACTTTCACAGGCCTTGGGTGGCAGGCCAGTCCTCGCCCACAGGCAACCTGCCAACCTGAAACATATTCTCACCAGTAACTGCACACCGCACCATAGTAACTCTAGCTCAGGAATCAATCCATGCAACAAACCTCGATGCCAACTCTGCCCACATATCTACACCAGCGACGCTATCACAGGACCTAACCAGATCAGCCACACCATCACCGGTTCATTCACCGGCACGTCCATCAATGTAATATATGCCATCATATGCCAGCAATGCCCCTCTGCTATGTACATCAGCCAAACTGGACAGTCGCTACGGAAAAGGATAAATGGACACAAATCAGATATTAGGAATGGCATATACAAAAACCTGTAGGAGAACACTTCAACCTCCCTGGCCACACTATAGCAGATCTTAAGGTGGCCATCCTGCAGCAAAAAAACTTCAGGACCAGACTTCAAAGAGAAACTGCTGAGCTTCAGTTCATCTGCAAATTTGACACCATCAGGTCAGGATTAAACAAAGACTGTGAATGGCTTGCCAATTACAAAACCAGTTTCTCCTCCCTTGGTTTTCACACCTCAACTGCTGGAACAGGTCCTCATCCTCCCTGATTGAACTACCTCATTATCTCTAGCTTGCCTGTATATATACACACCTGCCCCTGGAAATTTCTACTACATGCATCTGACAAAGTGGGTATTCACCCATCAAAGCTCATGCTCCAAAACGTCTGTTAGTCTAAAAGGTGCCACAGGATTCTTTGCAGCCTTACCTCAGGCAGCTCCCAGTCAGCAGCGCAAAGGCAGGCCTAGGAGTCGGACCTACTGGCCGCTTCTGGGGTGTGAATGCCCCACACCCCAGAAGCGGCCAGTAGGTCCGACTCCTAGGCAGGGGGGCCAGAAGGTTCCGCGTGCTGCTCTCAACCACAAGCACCACCACCCCAGCTCCCATTGGCCATGATTCCTGGCCAATGGGAGTGCGGAGCCGGTGCTCAGGGTGGGAGCAGCATGCATAGCTCCACGGCCCCACCTAGTAACTGGACCTATTGGCCACTTTCAGGGTACAGCGTGGTGCCAGGACAGGTAGGGATTAGCCTGCCTTAGACCTGCAGCACTGCCAACCGGACTTTTAATGGTCCTATCCGCAGTGCTGACTGGAGCCACCAGGGTCCTTTTTTGACCAGGCGTTCCGGTCCAAAACCGGACACCTGGAAACTCTATTGCATGCTCCTCTGTTTCAGAATTCTAGTTCTACTCACCCCACTTCCAGCAGCTCCCATTGGCCACTGGAAACTGCGATTGGAGACAGCATGGCAGACAGACAGACACTCTGAGAGAGAGAGAGACACAGACACACACACACACACACTGTCCCTTTAAGTATGCTGACCCCACTCTGAGTCATTGCCGTTTTAAATATGTATATCAGGAAGTTGACAGAATAGCTGCGGCCAGCAAGCTCCCTCCATTCTGAGCCCTGTCCTGTCTCCCCACTGCTCTATGGATGGAGTAAGCAGGGGGGAGGGGTAGAAACAGGGGAAATGGGGACACGCTGACATTACCCCCCTCTCTCCGCCCATGCACAGCGAGCAAGAGGCTCCCCGGAGCAGCTCCAAGGCAGAGGGAAGGAGCAGCACATGGCAGTGGGGAGAGGGACAGGTGAACTGCTGGCAACTGATAGCCTGCTGAGTGGCTGCCCCACAGGGAACTTAAGAGAGCGTGGAGCTGGTAGGGAGGCTGCCCCGCCACCCCCCAAGCTAGCTGCACAGGCTGCTCTTCCTGCAAGCAGTGGAAAAAGCAGGCAGCTGCCAAACAACATTATAAGGGAGCATTTAACAACTTTAAACGAGCATGTTCCCTAATTGATCAGCAACGAAACAATGTTAACTGACTTTAAGCGAGGAGTTACTGTATATGGAAATAGGCATCTTGGAGGTCAATGGCTACAATCTAGTCCTGAGAATCCAATGCACTGAAAAGTTGGAACCTGTAATGGCAAAAGACAATGCTGACATACTGAAGATTGGAAGGGAAGGGATTGGAACTGAATAAGATACTCTTTGCTTAGGCTCTCCAGCATCCACCAGTCCAAGGTAATACCAACCTTTCTGAAAATAAAAATAGACAGTTGCTAAAGAAGAGGTGGGAGTGTTAAGCACAGAGATCCACAGGTCGTTCTACCAAGATCTTGACAATGTCATCATGCTTGCTACCTGGTGGAAGCCTCAGACTGTGGGGCAACATCAAACGCAGAGAGTTGTTTATGATGGAGTCTGTCTCCTCCTCTGTAGTTCTGAGGTTCTCTAGACTCACTGTAATATTGGACAAGGAAGCACTGTCTGAAGGAAGGCTGTTGGCACGACTGCTTCCTCTATGAGGCAGGAATGTAGAGGCCCAAACAGGACTGTGATATTGATAAGTTTAAGGAAATGGAGAAGGGTCTCATCCACTTCATTACCCCTGAATAGGAGGCCTTCATTTGCTACTTGGACCACCCTGTGGATCCCTCAAGACTGAAGCCATGCTGACCTCCTCATGGTTATTGCAGGGGCCATCTTGCATTCTGTAGTGCCAGACATGTCTAGCACTGCCTGTGGTGACATGCAGGCAGTCTTCCACCATGACAGACATGTGCTGCTTCTCTTGAAACACTTTGAAGGGGCTAGGCAAAGTTGCTTCCATGCATTTCATCAGGTTCCAGAAATACTCTAAATTCATCAACTGAGGCACACATGGGTAAATTAACTGCCTCATCTAGGAAGGATGGAGTGATTGCAGCAGTTCTTCCCCTGGCAGCTCATGTTCTCCCACACACAAGCTACCAGGGGTTGCTAACAGGGAGTTTCGCAAGGGAGTTCTCCAGGTGAAGAAGGAGCAAATACAGCATCTGTGGGGTAAGTGACTGTCGGCAGTGTGTGTTTGTGGGTTACTTGCTCTGTGCTGAGCTTGTTTGTGTCAGTCTGTTTGTTTGGCTGTTTGAAGGACCGTGTGCTGTGGCTGGAAGTTGGAGGCAGAGCTACCAGGAAGGTTTGAAAGCTAGAAGCCTCTGGTAACTGGCTGAGCCTTAATCAGTGGGCGGGGCATTCACACAGGCCAGGGCTTTATAAAGCCACGCACAAGCAACCAGGGAGCTTTGCAAACAGGGGCTGCTAACAAGGAGTTTCGCAAGGGAGTTTGGTAGGGGAGTGGGAAGGGAGAGGGGGTCCCTTATCGGTTCTATCTGTGCCCCTTTAGTCCCCTTAAAACCTATAAACCAAACTACATTCAAAACTTCTTGCTTTAAAATAACCCTTTAAACAACCCTTCCATTAACTAGGAGACAATGCAGGCAGAAGCCCAGCTGCAGAGTGGGGCCTATCCAGTTTATTGCACTGAGTGTAGCATGTATGATTACCTGCCCTGTGTGCGGGTGGCGTATGTGCGCTGTCGGTGCAAGGAGCTCCTGGCCCTCAGAGACCACGTACGGACTTTGGAGGCCAGGGTGGCAGAACTGGAGGAGCTAAGAGAGCAGAGAGGTATGTTGATGAGGCTTTCCGGGACACTGTAGAATTGTCCCACCTCCGGTCAGACAGCCCCTACGCTGCTGAGAAGGATGAAAGGCCCAGGGAAGCAGAGCAGTCAATGGGAGCAGAGGGAAACCTTCCCATAGTTGGGACCCTCCTTCCAGATGGTGCTGGGGTTGCCTCTCGCACTGAGGTTCTCTCTCCGGGGGAGGGAACTCCAGTTGCTAGGAAAAGGCAAGTGTTAGTAATGGGAGATTCGATCATTAGAAATGTAGATAGCTGGGTTTGTGATGACCGGGAGAATCGTATGGTGACTTGCCTGCCTGGTGCAAAGGTTGCGGATCTCTCGAGGCATCTAGACAGACGTATATGTAGTGCTGGGGAGGAGCCAGTGGTCGTGGTACATGTAGGTATCAATGACATAGGGAAGGGTAGGAGAGATGTCCTGAAAGCCAACTTTAGGCTGCTAGGGAAGAGACTGAAATCCAGGACCTCTATGGTGGCATTCTCAGAAATGCTCCCAGTTCCACACACAGGGCCAGGTAGGCAGGCAGAGCTTCAGAGTCTCAATGCGTGGATGAGACGATGGTGTAGAGAGGAGGGGTTTATGTTCATTAGGAACTGGGGAACTTTTGCGATGGGGGGAGCCTATACAGGAGAGATGGGCAAAGTGGAACCAGACTGCTGGCACTAAACATTAAAAAGGTTGTAGAGCAGTTTCTAAACTAGGAGATGGGGGAAAGCCGACTGCTGCAGAGGAGCATGTGGATCGGACACAGACTTCTCTTAGGGGAGAGAGTCTAATGATAGAGAATCTCCGGGTTATAGTCAGGAGCAGAGGATGGAAGAGGATAATGTAAGGGCCAGATCAGATGATAAACAGTCACCTAAAGAATCTGACACATCAGAAAAGGGCAGACAAATAAACAGGGACAAGTTTTTAAAGTGCTTGTACACAAATGCTAGAAGTCTAAATAATAAGATGGGTGAACTAGAGTGCCTTGTGATAAAGGAGGATATTGATATAACAGGCATCACAGAAACCTGGTGGACTGAGAGCAATCAATGGGACACAATCAATCATTCCGGAGTACAAAATATATCGGAAGGACAGAACAGGTCGTGCTGGGGGGGGGGGGGGGGCCCAGTGGCACTATATGAGAAAGAAAATGTAGATTCAAATGAAGTAAAAATCTTAAGCGAATCCACATGTTCCATAGAAATTTCATGCTCTAATAAAAATATAACATTAGGGATCTATTATCGACCACCTGACCAGGATAGTAATAGTGATGATGAAATGCTAAGATAAATTAGAGAGGCTATCAAAATTAAGAACCCAATAATAGTGGGGGATTTCAATTATCCCCATATCGACTGGGATCATTTCACTTCAGGACGAAATGCAGAGATAAAATTTCTCGATACTTTAAATGACTGCTTCATGGAGCAGCTAGTACGGGAACCCACAAGGGGAGAGGCAACTCTAGATTTAATCCTGAGTGGAGCGCAGGAGCTGGTCCAAGAGGTAACTATAGCAGGACTGCTTGGAAATAGTGACCATAATACAATAGCATTCAACATCCCTGTGGTGGGAAGAACATCTCAACAGCCCAACACTGTGGAATTTAATTTCAAAAGGGGGAACTATGCAAAAATGAGGGGGTTAGTTAGTCAGAAGTTAAAAGGTACAGTGACTAAAGTGAAATCCCTGCAAGCTGCATGGGCGCTTTTAAAAAGATACCATAATAGAGGCCCAAGTTCAATGTATACCCCAAATTAAGAAACACAGTAAAAGAACTAAAAAAGAGCCACCGTGGCTTAACAACCATGTAAAAGAAGCAGTGAGAGATAAAAAGACTTCCTTTAAAAAGTGGAAGTCAAATCCTAGTGAGGCAAATAGAAAGGAGCATAAATACTGCCGAATTAAGTGCAAGAGTATAATAAGAAAAGCCAAAGAGGAGTTTGAAGAACGGCTAGCCAAAAACTCCAAAGGTGATAACAAAATGTTTTTTAAGCACATCAGAAGCAGGAAGCCTGCTAAACAACCAGTGGGGCCCCTTGATGATCGAAATACAAAAGGAGCGCTTAAAGTCATTGCGAGAAACTAAATGGATTCTTTGCTTCAGTCTTCACAGCTGAGGATGTTAGGGAGATTCCCAAACCTGAGCTGGCTTTTGTAGGTGACAAATCTGAAGAAATGTCACAGACTGAAGTGTCACTAGAGGAGGTTTTGGAATTAATTGATAAACTCAACATTAACAAGTCACCAGAACCAGATGGCATTCACCCAAGAGTTCTAAAAGAACCCAAAATGTGAAGTTGTGGAACTATTAACTAAGATTTGTAACCTGTCCTTTAAATCGGCTTCTGTACCCAATGACTGGAAGTTAGCTAATGTAACGCCAATATTTAAAAAGGGCTCTAGAGGTGATCCCGACAATTACAGACCGGTAAGTCTAACATCAGTACCGGGCAAATCAGTTGAAACAACAGTTAAGTATAAAATTGTCAGACACATAGAAAAACAAACTGTTGAGCAATAGTCAACATAGTTTCTGTAAAGGGAAATTGTGTCTTACTAATCTATTAGAGTTCTTTGAAGGGGTCAACTAACATGTGGACAAGGGGGGTCCAGTGGACATAGTATACTTAAATTTCCAGAAAGCCTTTGATAAGGTCCCTCAAAGGCTGTTACGTAAATTAAGCTGTCATGGGATAAAAGGGAAGGTCCTTTCATGGACTGAGAACTGGTTAAAAGACAGGGAACAAAGGGTGGGAATTAATGGTAAATTCTCCGAATTGAGAGGGGTAACTAGTGGTGTTCCCCAAGGGTCATCCTAGGACCAATCCTATTCAATTTATTCATAAATGATCTGGAGAAAGGGGTAAACAGTGAGGTGGCAAAGTTTGCAGATTATACTAAACTGCTCAAGATAGTTAAGATCAAAGCAGACTGTGAAGAACTTCAAAAAGATCTCACAAAACTAAGTGATTGGGCAACAAAATGGCAAATGAAATTTAATGTGGATAAATGTAAAGTAATGCACATTGGAAAAAATAACCCCAACTATACATACAATATGATGGGGGCTAATTTAGCTACAACGAGTCAAGAAAAAGATCTTGGAGTCATCGCGGACAGTTCTCTGAAGATGTCTACGCAGTGTGCAGAGGTGGTCAAAAAAGCAAACAGGATGTTAGGAATCATTAAAAAGGGGATAGAGAATAAGACTGAGAATATATTATTGCCCTTATATAAATCTATGGTATGCCCATATCTCGAATACTGTGTACAGATGTGGGCTCCACACCTCAAAAAAGATATACTAGCACTAAAAAAGGTTCAGAAAAGGGCAACTACAATGATTAGGGGTTTTGAGAGGGTCCCATATGAGGAAAGATTAAAGAGGCTAGGACTCTTCAGCTTGGAAAAGAAGAGACTAAAGGGGGATATGATAGTGGTATATAAAATCAGGAGTGATGTGGAGAAAGTGGATAAGAAAAAGTTATTTACTTATTCCCATAATACAAGAACTAGGGGTCACCAAATGAAATTAATGGGCAGCAGGTTTAAAACAAATAAAAGGAAATTCTTCTTCATGCAGCACACAGTCAACTTGTGGAACTTCTTACCTGAGGAGATTGTGAAGGCTAGGACTATAACAGCATTTTAAAGAGAACTGGATAAATTCATGGTGGTTAAGTCCATAAATGGCTATTAGCCAGGATGGGTAAGGAATGGTGTCTCTAGCCTCTGTTTGTCAGAGGATGGAGATGGATGGCAGGAGAGAGATCACTTGATCATTGCCTGTTAGGTTCACTCCCTCTGGGGCACCTGGCATTGGCCACTGTCGGTAGACCGATACTGGGCTAGATGGACCTTTGGTCTGACCCAGTACGGCTGTTCTTATGCTATGTTCTCACCTTCTTCTGCCTCTCAAATATCAACTGGCTTGTCTGAAGCAGCTTAATTTGTCTTTTTGGAAAGGGTGGCCTAGCCCTGGAGACAGTTAATGAAACCAGCTTCCTGGAGTATGGCTGTTCAGCCCAGGGTGTCCAGGAAGACCACTGTTGGTCTGAAGTGGAGGACACACAGGGGTACTAAGTAGGATAATCCCTACAAACCCCTGGCCTCTTTCTACTTCCCATCATGGATTCCTCCCTAGAATCCTTCCCTGGCTCCCAGTGAGAAAGCCAGGGATGGAAAGGTGATAGAGATGAGTCTCTGCTATGCTCAGTAAGAAGAGAAGGAGGAAAACTCCTCTGAAAGAGGCCACTCTGTCAGTTGTACCCCATCTTGGAATAGGAGACTTTAGTATCTCTTTAACCTGGCATACTAACAACTCAAACTGAAATTACCCTCAATATCTCAACGTGAGCTGACTGGTACACAGATAAGTCATACACGTGCTGAAAGACCTAGATGCCAAGATAGTGCTGAGGTAGCAGGTACCACAGAGGTAGCTGATATCAAAGCGGAATGTACTGGGGCTATGGTCACTAGGACTCAGTGCTGAGGATCTGGATACCAAGGCACTCAGTGCCAGGGCAATGCCAAAGGGTCACTACTAAAGGCAGTGTAGTCAGCCAGTTAAGAGGGTACCTCATATGCTGAGGTGGAAATTGGTACCAGGGAGCCAAAAGACCCTTCTCAGATTGTTGGCCTTTGGTCAAATGAACCCAAGACAGGTCATGCATCTGATGACCTTTTATCTCAGTCTGCCTGTGCTGGGGGCAGCAACTTGTGCCTTGACTCATCTTTGGAACAGTGTTCCCTTCTGCCCATCAGAAATCAACACTGATGCAATGGCAGACAAACAGGGTCTCAAAGTGGATGTGGCCTGGGAGCTCATGGTAGAATCATGGCTCATCAAGTCACAGAGACAGACTACCTCAGTGATTGAGGTTCGGTTGTAGCCCCTCTCTCTGTTCAAGGGAGCATATATTGGCCTTTCTAGGAAGAACAGCATCAGATGAGTTTTACTTATTCTAAGTGTGCTTGGAGAAAGAGCAACAAATGGAACATCACACCAGGATCTGGATTCTAAGACACAGCAATCACTGTTAGTGTCCGTCATTAATAGGCATTGAAGCATCATACCGATCTTAAATCCTGGTGACTTGACTTCTACCATAATACTAGTGCCTGTACTTAACAGGGAGGGGAGGGAGAGTAGAGAAGGAGTTAGCCTCACTAAAACTGACCGAAGGGGTATTTTAAAATATGTTTTGCTTGGGGCATTTGCTCACTAAATTTGTCTAATGAAAACTGAGTTACACTCTCTTGTGCCACACAACAGAACGCACTGGAATACTGTGGTAGCAGGAATTTTACCTTTAGGGTGTTTCTTTCTCTGCCTCATTTAGAACTTTCACTTTCTGTAAGTTCTGGCAGTATTAAGCAACACAGATACAGTATGCTCTAAAATGATTAGGGATATATTACTATTTATTGAATATTGTGTTTGGGAATGAGCCAAGAGAAGGTAGATTTCAGAAAGATAGATCCTTGTAGCCATTACACAGAGATAGACTATTACTTCTGTTAATACCCCTACAAAACAGATTCAGCCCCAGGGTGTTCTCTCCTTTAGCTCTTTCTCACTAATAGATTCTCAATATTCTTTACAACTAGGTCAGGAGATTGTTATGTCTAGAATATGGTAGCCACAAGTATGAGATATACAGATCAGAGTTCTTTGCACCCTCTTAAATCATTCATCACCCTGTCAATAACAAAAGAACACCTCTAAGTTTAGATGACTTCATTTCATAGTGCAAAACATAAATGCTGTCAGTGATGGTATTAAATCAAAACCAACTGTCTAGCTTGCTGTCCTACATCAGCATATATCAGAAACATGCATGCGTCTATCAGCTGAACAGTAAAATTTTGATTCACTATCCCTTTTAAAATATAATTCATTATAATGGGGGAAATTGTAGTCCATAATATAGCTACTATTTTTTGCAGCCTCAGTGAACATTTACAAAGTACTATGTGAAAATATAACATCTACTAGCATAGCTGAGAAACCATACCAGCTTACACGATATGACAAATACTTTGTAGATTTATGGTTAATACTTCCAGCAAGTAGACAAGTGTCTCAAAATTACTAGGAGGGAGCTCTACTGTACAACTAAAACAAGTCTCTCAGGTCTAAGATGAATGCTTCTACCATTAACAAAAATGGAATATTAGTAGTTCTTCCTAGTAGTAATTTCCAAGTCTCCCTTAAAAATCCCACTCCTACAGACACTTATGCAAAAAGTGACCTTATTGAAATCAATGCAATTATGCAAGAACATGCTTCACTTTACTCCTAGAAGTGTTTAAGATGGAGCCCTAAAACTTATTTTCTTGTTGATAACAAGGAATGAGAAACCTGATCATTAAAATTATAACCTATTGAAATCATAAAGATAGGGACATACAGCAGGACAGACAAACAGGTAACCCTTCTCCTGCCCTATTCCACTACTTATTTGTTGAACTCACCCATTGCATTACATTTAAAATAGAAGTGGATATTCCTGGAGCAGGAGCTTTTATTATTATTCCTGCCTTATGTCTAGAACACTATTGTGCACTATATAAGAGTTACAATGCAAATTTGTATTTAGCAGATTATTCCCTTTTACTGTTACCAACACACACACACACACACACACACACCCCCAGACCAGACCAGACCAGACTTCTCATTTTTCACCAGTGCCATCCTGCTTGTTGGCAACAGAGGTGGAGGGACAGTAGCATTATGAGTACTTAAGGATTTTTTTTTGCCACTATACATATTTAAAAGTTCTCAATACCGATACATTAGGGCATCTCAGTGGTGAATTTAGAGAATATAAGACTCACAAAGAAAAGGAACAAAAACAGTAAAACCCAGTTGAGTCATAGAACACACTATGCATATAAACATAATTTTTTTAAAGTACCTGATTAAATTATTTAAATTATATTGGTTAATTGTTAAGTTCTCCCCCCTGGCTTGGGGGGAGCACCCACCTTGCTTTCTCTCCTTGGAAGTGGAGTACAGTAGGCTGGGGGATCGTTTGTGCATGCAAGGCTGGGCGCCACGTGCCTTGTTCTGATCTTACCCCTTGCTCTCCCAGTTACTAAGTGCCAGGGCGGCCCAGAGGATTCAGGGGGCCTGGGGCAAAGCAGGGGAGCTGCCACCAAAGACCCGGAGCAACCAAAGGGCCCCCCGCCACCGAAATGCCGCCAAAGACCCGGATCGCCACCAGGCCAGGGCTTCCAGGGCCCCTGCGGGGCCTGGGACAAATTGCCCCACTTGCCCCCTCTCTCGGGCAGCCCTGCTAAGTGCACTAGTTTGGTGGGTCGCTGCTGGAAAAGCAGCGGTGCCCGGGCAGAGCCAGTGGTTCCCCGGCAGACCCACTGCTGCAGCCAGCTGCAAGAGAAGCAGAGCTAGGAGAAGGGGGTTGCTGGGCTGCCCCCAGTGGTGCCATCTCCACCAGACACAGGCTGCTCCAGCAGTGCCCCAAGTTGGAGCTACAAGCTCCAGCCCCCCTACCCCATCAGTATTGCTGAGGCATTTTTAAATGTTAATTGCAATATATAAATGGTAAGACTAATACTTATGGTTAGCTGTTAACCGTTTAATATTTTACATCCCTAGAACATACTAGGACATAGGTGCCAACTCCCCGGGGCTGGAGCACCCATAGGGAAAAATTAGCTGGTGCTCTGCACCCACCGGCAGCCAAGCTTCCCCTCCTCAACTCCTCTTCCCCACCCACCATGCACACTGCATCCCCGCTCCTCTCCCTCACAGCACTTCCCGTCCCCTACCCGACCCCCACACACAGCCGCCTAACAGCCATTTGGCAGCACTTAGGACTTTCCGTGAGGAGGGGGAGGAGTGGGAATGAGGTGCACTCAGGGGACATGGTGAAGAAGAGGCAGGGCAGGGGTGGGGACTTCGAGAAAGGGGGTGGAAAAAGGTAGGGACTTTGGGGAAGGGGTGGAATGGAGGTGGGGCGAGGATAGTGCAGGGGCGGGAAGAGGCGGGGCAGATGGGTCCAGCACCCACCAGGCAGAGGGGAAGTCGGCGCCTATGTAGCAGGGTAAATTTTAAAAGTGCTGATGGGGTTAAAAATGCTTCTGTCCTATTAAAGTTAATATATAGAACAGCTAAGTCACTGTGTATAGCATTAGAAAAATCTATCTAGTGGCCTGAAAGGGGAAGGCATCAATCGGTGCCACTGTTTCTGTGTTTCTCATTCTAACATTTTCAACCCAAGTATAGAGGTCCAGCAAACTTACGGGTTTTTTTTGTTTTGTCTTAAAGTCATGTAAAAGGGGAAAATGTCTTTACCTTATGTACACATGTTGCTTTAAAGTGCACAGTGTCATCTCAAACTATATGCTGAACATATGAAAGGAAGTACATGTAGCGAAAATTCAGAATACTAATTACATAATTAATTTGGTTTATAAAGTACTTATGCTAGACTATTTTCTTGAAGTTCAGATAATACATTTATGTATTAATGAACTCTGGTTTTAGTAGGGTGACCAGATGTCCCAATTTTATAGGGACAGTCCCGATTTTTGGGCTTTTTCTTATATAGGCACCTATTATCTCCCACTCCCATCCCAATTTTTCACACTTGCTGTCTGGTCACCCTAATTTTTAGTGACAATAACTATAATCAAATCTCACGTCTCAGGGTTTCAGCTAGTCGCATGCAGGGGTCAGGAAGGAATATTTTCTCTCCCCATTCATAACTGGCCAAGCGTACTTTCAGGTTATCAGCCTTCCTCTGAAGCGTCACAGATTGTCCAGAGCGGGAAACATAACATGGGGGGAGGAGGGGGGAGTGGATCAGTATTCTGAGGTGGTACAGAGAATCGTCTCTCTTAGATGTCTTGTCTTGGTCAGGGTCAAATTGGCCACCAGATTTGGGGTCAAGGATTTTTTTCTTCCAGTCAGATTGATAGAGACCTTGAGTTTTCACCTCTATCTGCAGCATGGGGAGTGGATCACCACATTAATGCATCTGACCTAATCAATTCCCTCCCATTGCAGTGGCCTGTTCTCTGTCTGTGGCATACAACTTAGGGCACGCCTACTAAGCGTCTGGGAGCGAACCTTCCAGACAGGTCCACAGCCTCACACTAGTTCTCCAAAAATAGCTGTGCAGATGTTGTTTAATGTTGCGGCTTGGGTTATCAAGTTCACAGCCCCGCAGGCTTCAGAGCCTGATACCCTACCCAAACCGAAATGTTTACACAGCTGTTTTTAGCAAGATGGCACAAGACACGTTAGCGCAATTTTGCAGACCCAGGCTAGAATGTTCATTCCCAGATGCAGTGTAGACATATCCTAAGTCTTTAGAGAACTGAAATGCTTGGGTCTAACATCTTTAGGCTTAACATTGGGATAGCTGGATGAAATGTAATGGCTTGTGTTATGTAGATCAGACAATGATTTGAGGCCTTTCTGGCCTTGAATTTTGAATTCTTAGTGCTACATATACTCCTATTTAAAAATGTTAGTCTTAGACTTTCAAGAAGTTGGCCTGATCTCAAAAAAGTCAGTTTCATGTAACTATTTGCCTGTCAAGATACAATGTTCACCACTTAAGAATTCTACCCACAAGCTAGAACAATTTGAAATAAAAAATGCAATCAGCACCTTAAAGCACTCTCTCTGATCTGCAGGTTAAGTAATTTTATGTAGCTACCATCATAAATATAAATGTTATAACAAAAGTTGACATTAAAAAGAAATCAGTTTCTTGGTCAAAGTGTACCTAATTTTAGAGAGAGACACAAAGGTGTGAAAGGACCATTTGTTTATTGTTACTGGCTATGAAGTTATTCAAAGTTTTAAGACAAAACATATACCATGTCAAAAACTTCATTAAGTTATTCCAAGGAATGTTGACACATGGTGAAAGATTTTGCGAAGTTATTCTTAAAGAGACAGACAGAAAAAAGTGGTCACCCAAGGCAAGCAGATATTTGGGACCAAATGGGAAAAAAGAAGCTGGCTATCTCTTTGGAGTAGAGCAGCAGTACAGTGGCCCCAACAAATCCACTCCTTTAGTAGTATAAGAGGGGAAAGTAAGGGAGCAGATCCATCCAGGCTACTTGTGACTGAAGGGAGGGAGAAGCCAAAAAAAAAAAAAGAAAAAAAAAGTGTAGCAGGCCCTAAGCCACTGTTCCTCTAATAGTAAGGGAGTGCAAGCAAAAAGCAGAGGGCCCAGGTTCAAGAGAAGGACAGTAGAGGTGGGAGCAACAATAAGAAGGCAGGACACTATTGGTTTAATGTGCAGGAGCAGAAATAACTAACTGATTATATAAAACTATTTATTTGGTGGAAATGCAGATGTGGTACTTAATTTAAATAGGTGTGGTGGTACAGGTATTTTTCACACAGGCTAGAAGGATCAGTCTTCAGGCACGTAGGATCAAGGAAGTTTTCAAGCTCTGAGTTTTGTTGTGTTTTTTTAACTCACAACTTTCCTCACTTTCTAGAGTGGGAGTACTTAGGATCCAGTCCTGCAACCTTTCACTTCAAAGTGAAGACTGTGCAAGAAATGAGGCTAATCACTTGAGTGAAAGTTATGGGACTGAGCCCTAAAACAGAATTTTTTATTTAAGACGTCATTTGTTCCTGCTGCTTATTCCTCACCTGACAATGCTTCTGGTATTACAAGTGGTTGCTGTGAAAGTGATTATATCATCACAAAGAAAGGATTAGTGACTTCAGGTGAGGAAAATAGGATTTCATCTTCTCCTGCTGCATAAGACACAAAAGATTGTTTTTCATGCAGCAGTCACTAATAGATGAGAAGAAAGAGTGATATACATGTTTTCTAAAATAGTGTTGTTCTTTATTATCAATATAAAATTGAAGAATGCAATTCAGCTTTGTTTTCAGTCTCCTCTAGCCTTCAGCTGTAAAAAGCAAATGATCTGGTTATCATGCTTCTGAATTCCTATAAGAGTATTTTAAATGAATGCCAGATTTTCATGCTAGTAGCAAACCACAAAGAACAGTTGTGTTGGCTGATAAAAATATTCTTCTCAGCATCAAAAAAATGCACTTCAAACCACTGCATTTTTTCCACTGCAGGAAATTGTTTTAGATTAAGAAGTATATTTACACCTGAATATTTATCCACAGCTTGATACCATGATTTCCTTTCTTCAGTGTTTAGATCAGTAAAGTAACTGATTAGTAACATGAACCAATATACTTTTTAATTTTACATATTTATTAAGATTAAAAACTCACCTTCAGATTAGAGTAATAGATGACAAAAAACAGAAGATAAGCATTAAAGATTACCTTGGATAAAAGATCACCACACTGAGTCTTAAGTGGTGAGATAACCAGACTATAATTAGGAAGGTGTTTCATATTAATGAATACTTTGCAATTCTAATGCACACACACACACTATTTCACATCCTAGTTTCAACCAGGACACACTAAAAAGTGTCATACTTGTACTATTTTAAAAAGTGATCAAGGATATATTGAAGATGCTGTTCCTGTCAACGTTCACTAATCCTTCCTCAGTAGGAGCCCAAGCCAGCAGCTATGCAAGCATCACAACACTGGACTCAGACCCAGCCCAAAGTGTTTGGAACCAGAGGACTGTTTAATCTTGTTTTTAATATGACGGGGGGGGGGGAATGATGTTACAACCCTGGTCCAGCACACCACCAAAATCCCACCAAACGATTCCCAAACCCAAACCTTTAGCTTTGCCACCGACAGGCCGAGTATTGGTCCCCAAAGGGTTGAGGACAGGATGGACGATGCTCAGCCCGCGTTAAGCGGCAGCCTGTGATACAGCACAGCTCACAGGTTAGGCAGCTTCCCCACCCCTCATCCTGAGCAGGAGGGAACAAGCCTCCTTCGCGGCAAGAAACTAGAAGGAATCCCGCCGCCTGAGCAGCTCCAGGGCGGGATCGGCAGACAGCAGAGCTCACAGCTGGGCGCTGGCTGCTCAGGTGCAGCCTCCCAGCAGGGCTGTAGCGAGCTCACCAAGCCCCTGAGCACCCCCCAGACTCTCCCTCTACCCCAGGCAGGGGCGCGGGGCTCACCTCGGCGGCGGGGATGTTCACCACGCCTGTCGATCGTCTCTTCTCCCGCAACTTCCTCTTCTCGATCTGCCCCTTCCCCTTCCTGGCGCTGGGACCGGAGCTTTTCCCCTTCGCCGGCGCCGCCGCCGCCTTCTCCTCCTCCGGCGAGCCGGGGGGCTTCCCCGCAGGCTCGGCCGCTCTGCCCCCGGCTGGGGGCGGGGGCTCCTTGGAAGCGGCTCTGGCGGCGACGGGGACACAGTTCGTGCCCCCGCTGGGGGCCGGCGCGCCCCGCTCCGGGGGGTGCGGCGGGGCGGCGGGGTGCAGGGCGCTGTTGAGCTCGGCCGCCGAGGCGGCGCTCCCGGGGACTTTGCCGTCAGTCCCGGCCGGTGCCGCTGGCAGCGGCGGCGCCTGCTTCGCCCGCATCTTCTCCCGCTTGGCTTTCCACTCCTCCAGAAAGTCCGTGGTGCTGCCCCCGCTGCTCCGGTAGCCGCCGGACGCCATGTTCCCAGCGGGGCAGATGGGCGATGCTCCGGGAGGAGGGGCGGCTACGGGCCCAGGCACCAGAGCCTGCGGAGAGCACAGGGGAGTGAGTGAGTGAGCCCCGCCCCCCCAGCGCCCCACCTCCACCCCCCGGGGGGACCCTCACTCGCCGCCCCCACCCCCAGAGGGGACCTTATGAACCCCCCCAAGGGGGCTGCGAACCCCCCCCCCAACAATCCCACCCCCCTCCCCCAGGACAGCCCCTCTTCGGCTCCCCCACGGGAAAGCACCACTCAGCCCCTCCCAAAAAGCCCCCCCCACCGAGGGCCCCTGTCCACCCCGCCAACAATCCCCCTCTTACTCCCCCGCGGGGAAGCGCCCCCCCCGGGGCACCCCGCTCTACACGCTCCGGCTGCTCCCGCGCCCGCTACCCCGGTGGGGCCAGAGCAGAGAGCGCCCCCCAGCCTGCTCCGGGGTGGGGAGGGGGAGTAACTACCGGGCTAGTCCCGGGGGCTCCGCATTACCCGCTGCAGGGGGCCACCCCGCCCCGTCTCCGCACCACCCCGCCCGCCCGCAGCAGCGCCCAGCACGACTCCCGCGCCGCCCGCTCCCGCTCCCCTACCTCGCCGCTGCGGGGAAAGGGGCCGCGGCGCTGTCCGCCCCGGCGCCAGGTGAGTCGCGGCGGCTCCCACTGCCCCGCTCCCGGAAGGAGCTGAGCGGCTGCTCCGAAGTTTCCCGAGCGCCCCGGGCCGGGCGGCGGCGAGCAGAGCCGAAGCGCGAGCGGAAGCGGCCGAGAGGCTTTAACAATGGGGTGCGGGGGAGGAGGGGGGCCGCCCTGCCACTGCCCGGAGCGCGGCGTCCTACCCGCGGGGACACCTGCCCGCACGTGGCGAGCCCAGCGAGGCGTCGGGCACCGGGACCCGGCTTCCCAGCGGGGCTCGGGAAGGGTCCTTGTCGGGCAGCTCGAGTCCTAAGCGCAGAGCGGTGCGAACCCGCCGCTGCGCTGCGTCCCCGTGTGAGGAGAGCCCGCTCCCGCGAACAGCCCTGCCTGGCCGAAAGCCCGGGCCCCAGCCGGGATGGACAGTTCTCACCTAGTGGGAGCCCACCTGTGGTCACAGAAACAGGCGAGTGCCACCCACTCCGGGGCTTGGTTAACTATGCCCACAGCTCAGAGGTTATCCCGAAAGCTGCCCCCACAGCAAAGTGGGCTGGAAAATGTAGATTGTGAGGGCTCTGGCACAATGACAGCAACACGGTGTTTGTACAGCACCTTGCACGATATGATCTTGGTCTTACAGGTGCTACCACAATATACATGAATAAGAATGATAATGGGTCTTTGGGGAGGTTTCTGACCCTAGGGTCTGACCAGAAATACCACAAGCACATCTTTTCCTGCCTTGTGCTTGTGGTTCCAGACAGAAAAGGAGATAATATAAACTTATCTGAACACCTCAGAACCTCAAAAAGTTTGAATCCGAAGATTTGAGAAAGGGTGTTCTTGTTCAACAGAACCATTGTCAGATCCTACCTACAATACATGTAAGAAACAATTGGTTTAATAGTATGTGTTACTGGTGTTTTATTTCTCCTATTAAAATCTTTTCTTGTTTAACAGTCCTGTATATACAGTGGACTGAATGATGCTTTGTAAAGTCTCTAGCTGATTACAACTCTCATGAATTACTGTATATGCCTACTAACTTCCTTTTGCTGTCCACAGATCTGGTAAACGACAAACTGAAATTTGTCATTTACATTAATTCCCTCAGAATTCATTTAATTTTGGAAATGAAAGATGGCTATAGTCAAGACATGGCATTCTCTCTCACTCGCTAAGAAACACTGAGGTATCTTTCCAATCTAAATAATGTTAGGGCTAACCAGTCCTTAAGACTGTAGCTGTGTAGGTCTCACTATCAAGTACAGCAGATGGTTTGGGTAAAGTTTACAGCATTCATGGATACCCTAAATTTCTGTAGATCAACTGGCAGAAGTTTGCCTAGGAAGCATGATCAACCAAGCTTTATTCCCTGAATATCATGGTAGATACCCTGAAATGTAATGGAGTTTTTAGACATTCGCGGTTTTAAAGTTTTGGAACGGCATGATCCACCTATTCCTGATTCACAAGGGGTATATTAACTACACTGAATGATTTGCTTATTTCAGTAGATGCAGGCATCTTGGGACAGTGGGAGAGAGATGTGGTAGCATGATATAGAAGTTTGTGTCCTAAACAAAGGAAATCCAGATACCTGGAACTGTGGAAGTTGGAGCATATCTCATTGTCATCCATCTCTTTCCTATCTCATTCAGATTCCATTGCAAATTTGGCCATCTGGTTAATAAAACTCTTAATGGATTTTAAAATGTAAACTCTTTTGGGGGGGATGGTTCATTGTGTGTTTAGCACAGTGGTGCCCTAGACCCTAACTGGGGCCTCTAGGGATTCCTACAATATAAATAATAGACTTAGTCCATGGTTCTACTTTGACCTCATGTACCTCTCCTCTCCAGTTTTAGCATTCTGTCACCTGGCCAACATTCAACGGCGCTCTGGTGATCTCTTAATTCACTTCTAAGTTTCACTCTCTGTGACAGTATTTTTGAGGGGCACCTGTGAAGAAAAAAAGTTCATACTTGAATCTTGTCAGTCTAGAATGATTCCTCTTGTATTTTTCAAGGCAAGGGATTAGTCCAAATCATAACATTTAGTCCTTTTGGATATTTTGGAAAACTTTCAATAATAAGCAGGATATTAACTTCAGAAAATTTAATTCTGCCCAGCACTAAAATTATTTACCACAGTATTCACTCAACAATATGTACATACTACAGCTCGTTGACATTTTTCTAATTTCCATTTATCAATGACATTTTTGTCTAAACCCTCTCAAAAAAAGAAAATTCTTGGATTTGATTGTGGTTGTTTGTTTTTGTTTTTGTTTTTGTTATTTCACCGGCCATAAAGCTGTCAATTTTGAAAATGATTGAAATGTAAAAACGGTAAAATTTAATATCTTTCAGGTGAGTTCTGAATTTATGTGGCAGATATTGCTTCCACTCTGTAGCATTCTTCCTGACAGTATGCAAAGGGGCATTCTCTTCAGAGAGAGATGCATCCAACACAATACCAATTCTTCTCCACTGCACACACTTCCCAGAGTCACTGATGAGGCAAAAGAATAGCTAAAAACGGACCCGAGGCGGAGAAACTGTTCTTTCCATGCAATATATTATGTACATTTTCTATCCCTTCTGGGCTGTAGCTGCATCAGCCATTGTTAGATATTTTTGCTTCTCAAAAAATGTGGTGGTGTTTTTTTTATGCCAAAAAAGGCTCTGTGACCCTCACAGTCTGTTATTTATTAACAGAAATTATGTTGTGGTGAGGTTGGTTTAAGTGCCCAATGCAAAAATGCTGACTATCAGATGTTTGCGTCTTAATAAGGGTGTCTGTGCTGGTGAGCTTTCAGGGATAAAGTCCCAAATAGTTTTAGTATCTCACTTAATGTTTTCCTCAGCCGCAATAGGGAGAAACTTACTAAGTTGGAAAACATTTTCAGAACAGCATTTTCCTTCTAAAAATCTTAAGCACATGATATTTTCAAAGCCTAGAAATGCACTTTTATTTTATGTTAAGTATTAAACAGCATGCAGACAAAGGATCGTAAGCCTAAAATAGTGAATTTTGCATAGCTTTTATTATGGAGTGAGTCTCTTCTCCTTAGTTAAATTGCAACCAGGATTTGGAAGGCTAATTTTGGTCTCCTTTGTAAATCAAAAAACAATAAACGCTCATGTTTCAAATGTATATGGTTAAATCTGGTGTGCATTCTTAAAAACTTGGGGAAATTTAGTATGTATTGAGACTAGGCACCTTAAAATTGGTTCCTTTTTAAAAGGTTGCAAATTGTCTAATGTTTCTGTCGCCTTCTAGCAGTGCAACCAGATTACCCAAATCCACAAAATTCCATGCAAATGTAGATTTTTAACACAGACTTATTCAAAGAGGCAGTTTACAAGGGCAGGATAGTAAAATGTTAAAGAAATGTACATTATTGTCCTAATGAAGCAAGGCCCTGAACTCAACTTCATGGCATTTCTCCATTTGTCTGCTATACGCAACTTCCCAAACCCAGCGAAGATCCTCTGTACTCATTTCCCCACTGAAATTTACCCTTCTCCCACCTCACCACCTTTAGAAAAATCTCCCCCTTCTGGTGAACTCCACCATCTCTCTCTCTCTCTGTCTCTCTCTCTCACACACACACACCTCTACTTTAGTTCCATTAGTTTAAACCATCATCACTTACATGCCCACTGTCTCAGCACTCCCCTACTGCCAGTAAATCACCCTCACTGTCTCATCTCAAGCCACATCTGGTGACACTCGTGCCTCAGACCACCACCCCTTGATGAAATCTTACCAACCTCCCTAGTGAAATATCCCTCCTTCAGTCCTTGCCCATGAAATCCCAACCCACTGACTCAATTCCTCGTCTCTATCCTTTCCCTTGCTACTATCCCTACCTTCTGAAAAATACCCCCACACTGCACGTCATCCCTTCACAAATTCCCAGTATTTCCTCACCCATTCATGCTGCTGCCTCCTTCGCCTCAGCTCAAATCCTCCCCCACCCCTATCCCCACACTGCTACCCTGTTTCCTCTTCTCTTTTTCTATCTCAGGCTTCTCTTAATGATGTTCACCCACTCCCATTCCTCATGGCGGTACTTATCTTCCCCTGTACTTCAAACCACTCGCCCTGCCTCACCCAGGTATACACAAGACCTTAACCTTGTGGGACGTGTTTCCCAGATGCTCATTTATGCCCTTCTCTTCTGTCTCTCTGTTCTGTTACTCAGAATTATGGCTGCAACATAAGTCAGAAGAATTTCAGAACTTGAGGCCTTATCCATAGAACTTGAATATTGCCCCTTGCACACGGACTTCAGTGGCACTCTGCCAAGGTACAGGGGTTTATTGTGTAGTGTCGGGGCCTTGAAGAATAACTGGAGCATTCTTTCTGATTGCCCTCTGGTCACACATTCTGTCTCACCAGCAGGCTTCCTACTTTTCAGATACTCAAAGAGTTTCATATTTGTCTTTATACTTGTAGCTGTTTGTTCTTCAAATTCCCTCTTAATCTCCATTTTACATTTTATCTACCAAAATGTAAATTCTGTTCTGTTATCACTTGTTAGGTTGCTTTTTTAAAAAGATTATTTTAGTGTGAAAAATCTCATATTCCCTGCCATTTAACATGGTATTTTTCTTGCTCCTTGTTCTTAGCTATGCATACCACCTGTAACTCTGATAAGACATGCTTAGGAAGCCCACATGGTGATTGTGTGGATTTTCATTTCCCAACTTTCCCATTAAGTTGTTACTAACTTCCTCAATTATTCTTTAAATCCCTCTCCTGAAGTTTAGTGTCACAGTACTTACCTACTGATAAGATTTCTCTCTACAAGGATCTCCCACTTAATTATGTTCTAGTCCAGGGGCGGGCAAACTTTTTGGCTTGAGGGCCGCATTGGGTTTCGTAAATTGTATAGAGGGTTGGTTAGGGGAGGGGGTTGTGGCCCACCCCCGCCCCTCGGACTCCTGCCTCATCCAACCCCACCATTCCCTGACGGCCCCTCTGGGATCCCTGCCCCATCCACACGCCCCCGGACCCCGCCGCCCCATCCAACCCCTCCTCTCATTCCTGACAGCTCCCCTGGGATCTCTGCCCCATCCAACCACCCCTTCTCCCTGTCCCCTGACTGCCCCCTCCTTCCTGACTGCCCCCCAGGACCTCTGTCCCCATTCAACCCCTTGTATCCCCACCGATCACCTCGACCCCTATCCACATCCCAGCCCCTGACCACCCCAAAATCTCCTGCCCTCTATCCAACCCTGCTCTTCCCTGCCCCCTTACCACACTGCCTGGAGCACTGGTGGTTGGCAGCGCTACAGTGGCACTGCTCAGCTGGAGCTGGGCCAGGCCACCGCTACCACCACACAGCATAGGCCAGGCTCTGCAGCTGTGTTGCCCCAGGAGCTCACAGCCCCGCCAGCAGTGCGCCAGCAGTGCAGTAAGTGAGCTGAAGCTGCGGGGGAGAGGGTCAACGGGGGAGGGGCTGGGAGCTAGCCTCCTGGGCCAGGAACTCGGGGGCCGGACAGGACCGTCCCATGGGCCGCATGTGGCCTGCGGGCCATAGTTTGTCCACCTCTGTCACTAGTGTTAGCATTTAAGATTGACACTAAGTCCATACCTTTCAGTCTTATTTTCACACTTGAGAAAAGGCAACTTATTTTCTTATCCTTCTTGACCTCAATGTAATAAAGGCCCAGATCCTCAAAGGAATTAAGGTGCTTAACTCCCATTCATTTCCATCATGGAAGGACTGTTCTTGGACTCTCAGCCTCAAAATTGCAATGAAATCCTACTGATGCTATAAATATGTTAATCAAATGCCGCCTTCTTCACAGAGGCCATTCACTTTTTGAGCTCATCCTTAAACAGTTGCTCACCTTAACTCTGCCCCTGAAGTGACAAGTAATAGAAAGGCTAAAAGCACAGAACTTGAAACCTTGAGAGAGGAAAATATTTTTCCTTTTCTGTATTGTGGTGGCTGTTGCATTGAAATATAACAGAAAGAAAATGCAAACAGATTACCTTTAATGTATGAACTGGCAAGGTATAAAAGATAATATGTTAGCTGAAAACAGAGATTCTAGCAACTGTAAAACATATTAAAAGGGTCATCATGTTTATAGTATGAAAGCCAAAGCTGTGTAATCTCAATTCCGTGATTAATAAACTGTCCCAAATAGAACAGATTTAATTTAAATATGCACCCAGTTCTATATAAAATTTTAAAGACTAGTGAGCATTTAATTACAAAGTCTACTTAATTCTCATTGCATCAAACTCCATTTTTCCCATTATTACCAATATTTCTGCTGCCCTAATTACCATAGTGTACAGAGGCCTCACATTCTTAAAATAATTTTAAAAGTATACACTACAGTAATTCCTCACTTAACGTTGTAGTTATGTTCCTGAAAAATGCGACTTTAAGTGAAACGATGTTAAGCAAATCCCATTTCCTCATAAAAATTAATGTAAATGTGGGGGGTTAGGTTCCAGGAAATTTGTTTCTCTCTCTCTCTCTCTCTCTCACACACACACTCACACACACACACACAAGTTTTAAACAGACAGCTTAATACTGTACACAGCTATGATTGTGAAGCTAGGTTGAGGTGGTGAAGTCAGAGGGTGGAAGAGGGTGAGATATTTCCCAGGGAATGCCTTACTGCTAAATGATGAACTAGCTTTTGGCTGAGCCCTCAAGGTTGTTAATGTAGCCTCACACTCTACAAGGCAACACGAATGGAGGGAGGGGAGACAGCATGTCAGACAGAGACAGAGACACACACCCAGTGTGAGATAGCTTGCCCCTTTAAGTATGCCGACCGCGCTCTAAGTACATTGCCTTTTTAAGTAGATCAGCAAGTTTAGACAGCAGCTGCTCCAAGGAAGCTTCCTCCATCCTGAGCCCTGTTGTGTAGTCCCCCACTCCCATGGAAATGGGGTAAGTGGGGTGCAGGAGCAGGGGGGAGTGGGACACCCTGACATTAGCCCCCTTCTCCCACCCACCACCCACCCCACGCAAGAGGCTCCCTGGAGCAGCTCCGAGGCAGAGGGCAGGAGCAGCATATGGCAGTTAGGGGAGGGACAGCTGTACTGCCGGCAATTGATAGCCTGCTGGGCGATTGCCGCACAGGGAACTTAGGGGAACGGGGAGCTAATAGGGGGGTTGCCGGTCCACACTGGTTCCAAGCCCCCACCAGCTAACTCCAACGGGCTGCTCTTCCTGCAAGCAGTGGACAAAGCAGGTGGCTGCCAAACGATATTATAAGGGAGTATTGCACAACTTTAAATGAGCATGTTCTCTAATTGATCAGCAACATAACAGAGAAACAGTGTTAACCAGGATGGCTTTAAGTGAGGAATTACTGTATTGCCCACATGGGATAGTCAAGCAACTATGACTCTGTAAGCTTGTTAAAAGCAATATAAGATGGAAACAAGGTGGAAAAATAGGTCTGTGGGTAAATAATGGTACCATTATTCACATAGAAGAAGCAGAATTACAAATCCATAAATTCAAGGTAATATGGTTTTTATCTAATCAAGAACAAAAAACTTTAATTCTATGTATGGTACATAACCCTTCCATTAGCGGTTGCCAGATTGTTTATCAATGTATGATGGCCTCCATTAGTACTTAATGCAGATTCTTTATACATTCCAACAAGCTACTATTATTAAAACTGAAGAGCTACAATCAACAGTTGTGCAGCCCCTACAGCCAACCTTTTATATTAATTTAAACCATGATTTCACTCTGTTCTTCCTGGTTTAATAGACCCAATATATGACACAAAAAGCCATTCCAACTGCTGCCGTCTTATACCTCCAAACAAGAAAGTATGTAAAACTCTCTAGGTCTGAATATTTAGAAACCAAAACCAACAGTTACTGGCTCTCTGTCAGTTTGTGTCATGTGTGTACTAGTTAACAGAAACTCAGATACCTTTAGGGCTTTTTTACATCAACAGCTCTATAAATCTTACCATTTATTTTGATACTCCCAAGGACCGAAATAGAATCACTAAAATGGCTTAGGCCCTAATCCTGCTACACTTTGGCAGAGCCCGAGTGACTTCACTAGGGCTCTCTGCAGGCAAATGGGAGCTCTGCATGCATATTGCAGTCCTCCAGGCCATGTAGTATGGAACATTATGGAATACATTGCCAAACGTGTGACAATAACACTGTCATGTCCCAAAAGAATCAGAGTTATGATTTACAGGTCTCCTCAAAAAGATGATGCAGAGTTACATGCTTGGCCTTGGTAAATGCTGCATGCATGGTTTTACAATGTTTTATGTGAGCCTGCAGTTGATTTGAAGATTTTATTTGTTTTTATTTTTTTCTTAGCAACAATATTTCAAGTATACCCATTAATAGAGTGGACAATAAAGGAACATCCCTGAAAGAGAGACAGTCAAATATTTTAGGAATTTAGTTATCTGACAGTATCCAAACCAAACACAAAAGAAATCACATTCCTTGCCCCCACAAACAATCAAAAGGCCATGATATTTCTGTGGGGAAGGGGTTGTGGGGGAGGCAGGTGTTCGATTGCATTGAGCTCATAGCAGAATTGGGACCTAAGAAGTCAAGCAACATTCGAGGGAAGAGAGAGGTTTAAAAAATATACAGCAAAACGTAATTTTACAAAAATACCGTAATAAATGCCTGAAATTAAAGTTGTTAGCATTTTCCATTATACATCATATTTTGAAAGATGTGTAATTTTACTGTAAAAACTTGCTTACAGCATAAAAATTTAGGCAGAAGTTGTTTTGGGAGAAACTGGAGCAATATCTGTATGACTGTAAATATAATTAAAAAACAAATATGGAGGACTTTTAAAACGTTTAGGTGCCTTAAAGATTACTTATTTGTGATCTGTTTTTCATAAGATACTATAATTAATACCTGTTCTGAGAGAAAATCAAAGCCTACCAAATTCGTTTGTTTATTTAAACACGGATCAATTTTGCTGTGAATGGGTAAAAAAAAAAAAAAAAAAAAAGCACAAGGAATTCTAACACAGAAAGTTACTTGAAAAGAATGTAAATTTCAGAGCCCCAAACCTGTGAAAATTCACAATTAGTGTTCAGATGTACCATTTGTTCTACAGCTATGGATAGGCACAACAGGAAATTATCTTAATTACTTCCCTATTGTTCCTCCTGTGATTTATTTCACTAGAAACTGTAGATATATTTGCTTTTACTCTTTTGACACTAACTTCAAGCCAAAATTCGGCAGACCTTTAAAAATTCTATGCAAACCTCATTAAAGACCTAAATCCTGCACCCCCTCCCCCCAACACAGATTGAGTAGGCCCTTCCTTATAGAGCTGATCAAAAAACGAAAACTGTTTTCAAGTAAAATTAAAAAATATATATTTCATTTTAAAGTATTCAAAACTGATCTTTTTGTGGTTTGGGGTTTTTTTTTTTATTTTTTCACAAAATGTATCGACATTACCAAAAATGTTAATGAATGTTTTTGTTTAAATGACAATAACTATTTTGCTAATCCCATCAACTTCTCCCTGGTTGCCAATCTCCCCACAACTCAATTATTCCAGAGTAATAGCAACTCCCCACAACTCAATTATTCCAGAGTAATAGCTCCCTGTGCGGACACTCAATTATGGAATAAAAGTCATTTTATCTGAAGAATTCTTCAGATAAAATGACTTTTATTCCATAATTGAGTGTCCGCACAGGGAGCTATATCAGAATACCTTACTCTGGAATAGTTTATTCTGCTATCAGTATGCGAGTCAATTTTCCTAGGTAGACAAGGCCTAAGTGTTTTAAATCTCTAATTCTTCTTGTTGTTTGAGATTCATGAAGAGGTGGAAGGAGACTAAGAGTGAGCATCTGTCCAGAAAATGTCTTGATGGGAAAGAAAACAAAAGAAAAGAATGTGATCATTGAATCAGCCGAGTATAGGCAAATGGGAGAAGGGGCTGATCTAAAGAGAGCCTAATTGGGCTGTGGGCAGTGGATGGATTAAGCAGGGACAGAAAGGTAATAAGTGTTCAGCTACTATACTGATGAGCATGGTACAAGAACCAAAATGGATTAGTGGTGATGGAGGGGAAATGAAGTGAGCAAGGAGGATGGCTGGGATGTCATGTGGGAAGTGAAATGGGAGTAAGGGAAAGGCTGGGAAAGTAGAGAAATTTCTTATGATTGGATTGGAACCTTTGAGTTCATCAGGGATTTGTGTTTCTGAACAGTGGATGATAAGTAGGTGGAAAAGAGTAGTGCGACTGGAACTGGAGGAGAAAGAGACAAGTGGAGCAGGAAGAGCGTGTGCATGTGGAAGCCACTAAAGTGCTAGAAAGACAAGCTGAGGAAAGAAGCTTAGTGGTAGGAAGTGGCTGGGGAACTTTTGCAATGAGGGAGAGTTGGAGGAGTGAGTAGGGAAGAAGTAGGCAGGAAGCAGCAGGATTAGTAGTGGAGAGGTGGGTAAGGAGGTATTTAAAAGGGGTGAGGCTGGGGACTAGAAAGGCCAGTGGGAAAGAGGCATCTGGAGAGCAATTGCATCAGGAAAGCAGTGCTTGGCTGGAGCCATTGAAGCAGGGGAGAGATGGAAAGACCTGCTAAGAGGAGAAAGGCAGAGAGAAGCGGTAGCTAGAAAGAAGAAAGCAAATGGGTGTGTGTGTGTGAGAGGAACATTTTAGTGGAAAGGAGGGTAGCAGAAGCCAGGGTGGCAGCTTGGGAAGGAGAGCTGGAAAACAAATGGTGAAGGAGGAACTGAAGAGCAGTGGGAGGGGCAGAGAGGAGTTGTGGGGAGATTGGCAACTAGGCAGAAGTTGATGAGTGGGCATGCTTGTGTGATTGAAAAGTTATGTCACAACAGGAGCGCTGCAGCAGTTTGTTGGCTGAACAAAGTGAGATCTTACACTCAGCTCGATATCATTTCTCTTTTTGCTTGTTTGTCTGTAACATGATAACTTTTGAATGCTGCATCTGATCAAGTCCAAAATTTCAGGGAATGTTCTAGGCTTCAGTGGCCAAAACCCTTTTTGATTTTGACACCTTGGATGGACTTATCAGAAAGAAGAGCAATAAGAATGGTGGAGTGGAATAGGGCACACGGAGCCCCTGATATGTGGGGCAGTGGGAAGTGGAGTGGTGCACAGAGCCCCTGGTAGTGAGAGCACATGAGAATTTCTGGCGGGATGTAGGGGGGAAATAGGAGACCCTGGTGTGAGCAAGAATGGCAACATGGGGGAAAGGACAGAGAATGAGGGGGGCAATGAAGCACAATAGCTTGGGGGACACACAGAACCCCTGCCACATGGCAGAGGGTCACACAGTGCCCCTGGCATAGGGGGAGAATGAAGGACACAGAGAATCCCTGGCATAAGGGAGGGGTTGCTGGGGGTCCATGAAATAGAGGGGATGGAAGGGTGGCACACAGGGAGTTTGAGGGCGACTAGAAGAGGAAGGTGCCCCTGGGGCATGAAAAGACAGTTACCTTTTCCGTAACTGGTGTTCCTTGTGATGTGTTGCTCATGTGTGTTCCACAGTAGGTGTGCACGCTCACCACGTGCACCGATACCATAAGTTTGTCCCCTAGCAGTACCCATAGGGGAGCACCTCAGCAACGCCTGGAATGGCACCTCCATGGCGAGGTATAAGGGTCGCTGCACGGTCCCCCCACCCTCAGTTCCTTCTTTCCAGACAACTCCGGCAGCAGGGAAGGAGGGCGGGATAGACATGAGCAACATTTCTCGAAGGACACTAGTTATGGAAAAGGTCGCTGTCTTTTCTTCTTCGAGTGATTGCTCATGTGTATCCCACAGTAGGTGATTCCAAGCTGGATCTGCTGGAAGTGGGTAGGAGTTCACAAGTTCTTGGGATGGAGCACAGCCCTGCTGAACCCGGCCTCCTCCCTGGTTTGGGAGACAATCGCATAATGCGAGGTGAAAATGTGAACTGAAGACCACGTAGCATCCCTACAAATGTCCTGGATGGGGACACGGGCCAAAAAGGCAGCCGACGAGGCCTGCACTCGAGTTGAGTGTGTCCTCACAATTGGTGGCAGAGGGATTCCCACCAGGCCATAACAGGTATGGATGCACAAGGTGATCCAGTTGAAGAGCCGCTGAGTGGAGATCGGCTGACCTTTCATTCCCTTGGCCGAGGCGATGAACAGTTGCGAGGACTTTCTGAACAGCTTAGTCCACTCCAGGTATAAAGCCAGAGCCCGTCTCACATCCAGCGTGTGGAGGCAGCGCTCCTCACTGGATGCATGGGGCTTGGGCCAGAGGACCAGCAGAAAAATGTCCTGACCCATGTGATAGGCAGAGACCACCTTCGGGAGGAACAAGGGGTGTGGGTGGAGCTGGATCTTATCCTTATCAAACACCATGTACAGGGGCTTGGAGGTCAGGGCCCTGAGTGCCGAGACCCGCCTAGCTGACTGTGATCGCAGCCAGGAAGGCCACCTTCTATGAGAGATGTGACCAGGAGCACGCGGCTAGCAGCTCAAATGGGGGCCCTGTGAGACGGGCCAACACCAGGTTTAGGTCCCACTGCAGGACAGAGGGCCTAATATATGGGAAGAGATGAACCAACCCCTTAAGGAATCAGCCAGTCATAGCATGGGAGAATATTGTGTGGCCCTGCACTGGCGGATGGAAGGCTGATATGGCTGCCAGGTGCACCTTGACTGACGAGGGCACCAGGCCCTGGGCTCTTAAGGTGAAGGAGGTAGTCCAGAATAAGTTGGATCGGGGCGGCCACCAGGGAAACGCCATGCTCATCCACCCATCTGGAAAACCGAGACCACTTTGCCAAGTAGGCTCGGCACGTGGAAGAGCACCTAATTTCTAGAAGGATGCGCCGAACTCCTTCCAAGCACATCCTTTCCTTCTTACCTCACCATTGAGCAGCCACGCCATGAGGTGGAATGCCGCTAGTTTGGAGTGGAGGAAGTGGCCCTGGTCCTGGGAGAGTAGGTCTGGGCGGGACAGCAATGGCCACGGCAGGCCCGTGGGTGTTCAGTACCAATGCTGCCTGGGCCATGCCGGGGCAATCAGAAGGACCCAAACCTTGTCCGACTTTATCTTTTCCAGGACCTTGCCCATCAGCGAGAAGAGGTGAAAGGCATAGAGAAACTGGCTTGACCAGGACAGGAGAAAGGCATTGGAGATAGTGCCCCATCCAAGGCCAACCCCCCCGGGAACAGAACTGGGGACAGCGATGGTTCTGCTGAGTCACGAACAAGTCCACCTGGAGAGTTTTCCACACTTGGAAAAGTGTGCACACCTCTTGGTGGAGAAACCACTTGTGCTGAGAGGAGAAATCCCTGTTCAAGCAATCTGCCCGTGCGTTCTGGGCACCTGGCAGATGGAAGGCCTATAGGCAGATGTCGTGGGCTATACAAAAGCCCCACATCATGAGGGCTTCGCAGCAGAGGATTGGGCCTCACCTTGCCTGTTGATATAGAACATTGAGGCCATGTTGTACATGAAGACCCTGACCACCGGGCCCTCCAGGTCAAAGTGGAAGGCCTTGCACACCAGGCATACTGCCCTGAGCTCCTTGATGTTTATGTGGAGGGTTAGATCCTGAGCCAGCCACAGACCTTAGGTCTGAACGTTCCCCACATGAGACCCCCATCCCAGGTCCAATGCATCAGATACCAGTTCCAGTGATGGGGACCTGCCCCTGAACAGGACCCCTTGGAGCACGTTTCTCGGGGAGAACCACCACCATAGGGAGGTGATCACTGGCTTGGGCGCCATGAGGACTTTGTCCATCCTGTCCCTGGCCTGGGAGAACTCAGAGGCCAACCAGAGCTGGAGGGGCCTCATCCTGAGTCTGGCATGATGGACCACATAGGTGCATGCCGGCACGTGACCCAAGAGCTGGAGGCACACTCAGGCTGTTGTCACCAGAAACCTTGTGATCGTGTTGATGACACCCTTCAGAGTCTCGAACTTGTCTGGTGGGAGGGAGGCTTTGGCCGACGTGGTGTCACCTACCACCCCGATAAATTCTATGCTTTGTACCGGGACTAACGTGGACTTGGTGTTCTTTACCAACAGGCCCAAAGTGGTGCACGTGGACAGAAGGAGTGAGTTCTGATCTCGCACCTGCGACTGGGAGCTGCCCTTGACCAACCAGTCTCCAGATGGGGAAGATCTGGACCCCCCCAGCACCTGAGGTAGGCTGCCACCACCAACATACATTTTGTGAATACCCTGGGGGAAGTGGACAGGCCAAATGGGAAGACCATAAATTGGTAGTGTTACTGAGCCACCATGAAATGGAGGAAGTGTCTGTGCCCCTCAAATATATGAATGTGGAAGTATGCATCCTGCAGATTGAGGGCGGCGTACCAGTCCCCGGGATCCAAGGAAGAGATGATGGAGGCCAGGGAGACCATGATGAACTTGAGCTTCACCATGCACTGTTACAGGCGTCGCAGGTCCAAGATGGGCCTGAGCCCCCCTTTGGCCTGTGGGATAAGGAAATAGCAGGAGGAGTTCCTCTTGCCTTTGAACTCCCCCGGTGCTGCTTCCACCGCTCCTAGGCTCAGGAGGTGCCCCATCTCCTGCTCAAGCAGAGCCTCGTGCAAGGGGTCCCCCAGGAGGGATGGGGATGGGGGGTAGTTGGGCGGGGAGGAAATAAACTGGAGGGTGTAGCCCCGGGAGATGATGTTGAGGACCCATCGGTTTGATGTCAGCCGCGACCACTCCAGGAGGAAACCACACAACCAATTGGAGAAGGGAATCTTTGAGGGTGGATCCCTGATGAGAACTGGCAGGGCTCCCCCAGGCATCCCATCAAAACCGCCTTTTCCCCGCTAGCTTGCCCTTGGAGAACCCAGGCTCGGGAGCAGGCTGAGACTGCCGCTGTGGGCACCTCTTATAGTCCAGCGACTTCTTATAAGCAGTCTCGTATTTTGACTGGGTAGCCTGAGCGAGAGTCTGTTGCGGCTTGAACTTAGGTTTAGCCGGAGCCAGACCATAGAGACCCAGAGTCTGGAGAGTCGTGCGGGAGTCTTTCAGGCCATGCAGCTTTGTATCCATTTGTTCCACAAACAGAGCTTTGCTATCAAACAGGAGGTCTTGCAGAAAGGTCTGTGCCTTGCTGGACAGCCCAGATTGCAGGAGCCATGACGCCCTTCTCATGGACACCATGGAGGCCATGGACCGCGTGGCCGTGGTCACTGCATCCGAAGCTGCCTGCAGGGTTGCCCTGGCAGCTGCTGTGCCCTCCTCCACCAGCGCTTTGAACTCCTTCCTGTCGCGCTCTTGAAGGGAGTCCTCTAACTTGGGCAGGGAGCTGAACTCATACCGCCCCAGGAGAGCCTGGTGGTTCTCCACCCATAACTGGAAGCTCGATGATGAATAAGTTTTCCTTCCAAATGAGTCCAACCTCCCTGAATCTTTATTTTCAGGGTAGGGGCTGCTAGGGGAAAAATTTCTGGCACCAGTGTACGTGGCGAGCATGCACACCTACTGCTTGGCCTACAAAAGCAACAGAGTGCAGCCCTCTAGTTTACACAGTGACCCTGACATGCTATGCTGTTAAAGAGAGGTGTTAGGTTGATGGGATTAATAATGTTTTTTTTAATATTTCAGCTAGATTCAGTGCTGAAGTAAAGAGCTGGCTGGTCAGCCTGAGAGACTGAAGTTCCTTCTGGCTTCCCACACTGTCCCTGATCTGGGAGCCTCCAGGAGAGTGAGAATAGTTTAGGATCTAGGTCGGGGTGGGCACACTTTTTGGCCTGAGGGCCACATCTGGGTATAGAAATTGTATGGTGGCCCATGAATGCTCAGGAAATTGGGATTGGTGTGCGGGAGTGGGTATGGGCTCCAGAGTGAGGCCAGAAATGAGGACTTCATGGTGTGGGAGGGGGCTCCAGGCTGGGGTGGGGGGAGGTGAGGGCTCCGACTGGGGGTGCAGGCTCTGGGGTGGAGCTGGGGATCAGGGGTTTGGGATGGCTCAGGGCACAGGCTCCAGGCAGCTCTTACCTCAAGCAGCTCCCAGAAGCAGCAGCATGTCCCCACTCCAGCTGCTACGTGGAGGCATGGCCAAGTAGCTCTGCTGCACATTGGTTCCTGGACAACTGGAGCTGGTAGTGGCACTTGGGGCAGGGTCAGCATGTGGAGCGGAGCCTCCTGGCTGTCCCTATGCAAAGGAGCTGGAGAGGGAACATGCCAGTGCTTCCTGGAGCCACGTGAAGCGGCCCCCAGCCCTGCTCCCCAGCTGGAGCACTGGCACTGGGCAAGCCCCAGAACCCGCTCCCCAGTGTGAGCTGATCTAGGTTCACTCAGTGCATAGCCTGACACTTCAGTGCTGATTATGAATTTGCAACTTGTCCAGCAGGATCCAAATTGTGCTCACAATCTCCTTTCCCACAGACTGATAAGTAGTCATCCTTGGGTAACAACTTTCTGTCAATAATGACCTTTGCTGGATTTCAACTGGCAACCCAGATGTGAAAAATTTGGTGTCCCATTTCCAGTCTTCTGAATCTGCAGGCCCTTTAAATGGGCTCCTGATAAAATTGGCTCTGGCTCTGCATGTTTTTGTGTGTGAATTGACTTTAGATTTCTATTCAGATCAAAACACTTCATCTCTCATTTCAGAATTTGTTTAACATTCATCAAGGCAAATTTTTATTGAGCAAATACTACATACTCATGTAAAAATAAAGCTATAGGAACCACACCATCCTTCCAGGCAAATACTACATGGGACTCATAGACTTTGTGCATAACTTTCTAGATCAGATTTTGTTCAGAAGGGTGGTGGTTCATCCTATCATGCTCTGGGATAAACTGTGGGCAGGACTGAAACAGCTTTCTTGTGCCACCTACTGGCTCACATTATAATGTGTAAAAAATCCTTTCAACCATGTTGATGCTTAATCTGGAAGGTTCGCAAAACTGCTCCCAATGTGATTGTCTGTTAGTATTAGTAAAGTAATATTATGGCATTAAACATTCATGCTATAATTGAATCCACATGAGCAACTTTATTTTTCCCATCTTGTAATCATCTTTGGTAACAAAGCCGTAAATCTAATCAATATCCAAGTTTTGTTTTAAAATGCAGAAAAAATTAAAAGTTTGCACCAGGGTTTTCTCAAACTTCTTCAGTATGCAGATCACATCTTAATAGACGCTGTCTTGTGCACATCTTCCTCTCTTATTTGGAGTCAACTACATGTGGCAACTAAAACATTTGCTTACATAGAATGATGATGGAGTCTCACATTGGTGTGGACGTACAAGGATTCAGCAAATGCTATCATAGGCACCGACTCTATGGGTGCTCCAGCCCTGGAGCACCCATGGGGAAAAATTGGTGGGTGCTCTGCACCCACCAGCAGCTCCCTGCCCCCCGCAATCCAGCTCACCTCTGCCTCCTCCCCTGAGCATGCCGCTGTGTCCTGCTTCTTCTTCCTCCCTCCTAGCACTTGCATCGCAAAACAGCTGTTTTGTGCGGTAAGTGAGGGAGGGGGGAGGAGGGGAAATGCAGTGTGCTTGGGGAAGGAGGCAGGGCTGGGGGGGAGATTTGGGGAGGGGTCCAATGGGGCAGAGAGGGGTGGAATTAGGGCGGAGACTTTGGGGCAGGAGTGGAGTATTCACCGGAGGAAAAAAATGTTGGCACCTGTGAATGCTATAGGTGAACACATCTGTGATGTTAGACCAATGGGAGAACTGCAGGCACGGTTACATGTGGAACAGACAAGATTGTCCATGACCATTGCAGGCTGTTGTGTCCTTGCTTTGCACTGTTCATGTTTTTCACATAAAATGTTAATGCCCCTTGCTTCAAAGCAGTTAACAGCAACATGACAAATCTGCCACCGTCTTTCTCTGTCATGGATTGTTGCTTCCCAATTGCGAGGGTCAACCAGACATGCTTTCAAGTACGACTTCAGTGTGTCTATACTGTTTGCACTGGCCACCATGAGAATGGGTGCCTTGGTTTAGCTGACCATAAAATTCAGCCTTAGGTATTCTCAAGTCATCCATACATGAGGTAGAGGTGTCTTTATGTGCTCCTGCCTGGAGTACACCAAAGTTGCTGGACTTGTTGGGAGAGGAGGCTGTGCAGTTGCAGCTCTGATCCTAGCAGTAGGAACTTTTGACACCTATGAGCAGATTGCTCATGGCATAGATGAGAAGGGGCACGAAAGGGACACGCAGCAGTGCCATGCTAAGATAAAGTTGCCGAGGCAAGTGTACCAGAAATCAAGAGAGGCCAACTGTCACTCTGGTGTGGCACTGAAAACATGCCGCTTTTACATGGAGTTGCATGCCGTGCTCACTGGCGAGCCCACTGCCACCACCCAGAGCCCCTTTGACACTTCTGGGGGACTGGAGGCTGCGGCCACTGGAGTTAACCCTGAGGACGAAGGGGTGGACAAGGAGGTCAAGCTGGAGGGAGGGTTTGGGACAGGCTCATCCAATGGTGTGGCAAGCCAGAACCTCTTTTTGATTCTGGAGGGGTCTAGCCAGCCTGGCTCTGGTGCACCTAAAGCAGGAGAGGGAAGCTCAGGTAAATATTCATTTTGCTTTGATACTGCAAGGTTACATGAGGTAAAGGTGTCCTTTATTTTGTTACATGGTGCACTTGGGAGAAGGGATTGAAATTAACAACATTAGGTACTGTTTGCAACTGCTTCGCATTCCCCTGTGCAGCTGTGCGATGGGGGTCTTACAGAAAAGTTTGTTAATGCACATCAAGATCTCCTGGGAATTCTCCATAAAGACCTCCAGGAAACTTTCCTGCAATTTTCTGCCAAAGGTTCCTTGGCAGAGCTGGTTTGTTTTTTCTCCTCTTGTAGAAAACCTTGCCGTGCTAATCGGCAACTACTTCTGCAGGAACCAAAGCAGCACACAGGTGAGCAGCATATGGATCCTGTCTGAAGCCGCCCGCATTCAGGAGATGGATCCTTGCCTCTTTAGTTACCTTCAGTGTAATTTCAGCTTCGATCACCCCTCATCTGTGGAAAACAGTGCCCGTGTTCAGAATAGTATCTGTAAGCGCTTGTACTGATCCCCTTCTGAAACCACCCAGACCCATTGTCCTATCTTGCACCTCCTTCCCCCGCTCCCCTGGCCAAACTCACCACGGTCAGTGCTCTGGCTATGCTGCGTGCTTGCCAATGGAAAGTGAGAAAGCAGTGTATGCAACTTTTATGATTCAAGACTGAATGCACGCACAATACTGATTCTGTGTATTTCTTTTGCTTCTTCAGATGTGCCCTTGAGGGCCACTTCCTTCACACTGGCGGAGGACATATTTCAAGATGTGCTGCAATCGTCTGAGCAGGCTTATAGCGAGCACAGAGCATGGAGAGTGACAGTAAATGAAAAACTAGAAGTGAATATCCAGGAGAGGAGACAGGGGCAGGAGCAGATAAGAGAAGGGCAGGAACAGATGATAAAGCTCATGGAGGAACAGAGATGTTCAGGTCCCAGTCGGAACACGTGTGCTTGACTCCCCCTGCAGCCCATACAGAGCTGTGTTCCATGTCCTTCACAAACTCCCCCCAAACATTCTTTGTATGTTCCCAGCCTGCTGCAGTACCATTTGCACTCCATGCCTGGGGACATTTTCCATAATGACAGCTGGACATACCTACAGCTGTGAGATCCTCATTTCAGAGTGCTACGCAGTGTCATGTCTTTTGTAAGAAATGTTAATCTGTGTATTGCTGTTTAATAAAAAATTAATCTTACAAAGACAATGATTCTTTATTTGTGACCTACACACGGTTTGCAGCAGAGTAAGTTACCATTTTTGATTAGCTGAAGCTCCATGTGGTACATAGGCAGACAATGCTCGGGTGTGAGATTCAGACTTCAATTAATTAGTCAGTAATGTTGATTTCAATTATAAAAATCCTTCTCCAATCTAATTGTGGCCAGAAAACTACAGCCTTCTCAGTCCATTTCCACAGACATCATCCACGCCCTTTTTCACTCTAAAATGAGGCTACTGTAATGCACGCGATATGGTACTATAATTAAAATCCATTAAGACACTGAAGCTGGTACAGAATGTAGCAGGCCACCAAGATATCTTACTGAAATCACATCACCAGGGCTCCATAATTCACAGTGACTGCCTCTTGGTTTCCTGGTAGAAACAAAGGGGTTTTGTTCAAGCTTTAAATAATCTCTAACCTGTTGGTCCAAAAGTCTGCTTCTCCAACCTGTGCTATGCTGTTGGAATCAGCAAGGCACTTAGGCTTGGTTTAGGAGAGGCATTCTGCATGTAGGATGCTTGACACTCAGATACATTCCCTTCCTCAATTCAGAATAGACCAAATTTACTGGCCTTTAGGGTGGTGAGCAAAGTCCCAGCTTTATGGAAAGAGTGAGGTAAGGAGAGAACAGGACTTTGAGGCAGGATGAGAGAACGTGGATGTTATTGCACTAATTATAAAGGTTACTTGTGTTATGGAATTGAGCTGACTGATTTCTAATTTAATAAAATATAGGTGACAGTGATCTTTTAATTTTCAGGGGACCTAGAGCTCCCCATTTTTCTCCTATTACTGGTTAGACATGGAAAGTGTGTATCCTTTAGATGAGGAAAGAACTGATGGTTTAGGGAAGTAGTTCTCAAACTTTTGCATTGCTGACCCCTTTCACAAAGCAAGCCTCTGAATGCGACCCCCCCCCCTTTTAAATTAAAAACACTCTTATGTTTAACACTATTATAAATGCTGGAGGAGCACCAGTATTTAGGGGTGGAGGCTGACAGCTGGTGACCCCCCCTTCTAATAACCTCACAACCCCCTGAGGGATCACAAGCTTCAGTTTGGGAACCCTTGGTTTAGGGTTTGTTTGAAGTGCTGTCACCTGTTCGCTGTCCAAAGTTTCTGTTTACTAAATATTATGAAGGGGAAGGTGCTTTTTTCTATTAAATACTTATTTTGCAGAGTTATTTAATATTTGAAGGAATAAGCAGGCACAGCTATTGTCCAGTTATGGCTGCAGGATATTTTAAGTACAGAATAAAGTGTATAAGTGAGAAATAATTTGACACTTGGCTTCCCAGGAAAGAAACTGCTTCTCTTCTGCCTCCTCACCCCTTTCTCACTGTGCTTCCAGGGTGGTTTTTCAAATTAATTATTTTTTAGCAAAAACAAACAGTGCAAGTTTGGTTGGCCTGGGCTCGCTGGCATTGAACACCGGGAAGCAATGCTTTGGGAGATGGATTGTGCTGTCTTGCCTAACTATTCTTGATATGCTTCACTGAGCTAGCAAGACAAAAGTGTAAGGGCCAACTAAGTAAGGAGGATTGAAATAATTACAAAGTTGGAATGCGAGGCTCTGGCCCTGCTATAATTATCCATAGATAGAAACTTTAGACATCCAACAGGTGACTGCACTTAAAGAAACAACCCTCGAATCATAGTTCTCTTTTTTTCTGAAGATTAGATACGGCAAGTATGTAATCCGTAATAGCAGCAAAAAGGGGAGGTGCTGACATAAGCAATAGCAGATAATTTAATCAGCATGGCAGCAGTTTTGTGCGTGTGTCTGTGTGTGTAAGTGATTCATTAGGAATGTTTTTAAATCCTATCGTGTATGCACCTTTGGGGCTGCTGTACATGACTACTCTAAACTAAAACAGAAATCAGTCTAATTTTGAGCAGGATACAGCTGCAGCTGTTTGCTACCAAATACCAGCTTCTGCTCAGGCAAGCAAGACAAATGCGAAAGACACCTGCTTAATAAAGCTGACTGGAAATTTTCCAGCAAAAACATTTTTGCATTAGAAAATGCCCATTCGTCAAAACCAAGATGTTTTGTGGAAACATGTAGATTTTGATGAATCTTTCAACAGAACATTAGAAAATTCTGAAACTCACTGGTTTCCTATCAGTTTGACTACCCGGCTCTTCAGCTGCCCAGCTGAAGGACTGCCTTTTAGTTGGGGACTCCAGGCCTTCCAGACTCTTATGCTGGTTGGCTCCATAGGCTGCCTGACTTCCACAGCCTGGGAGCTAGCTCCCCTGAGACTTTGGCAGTTGCAGGGGTCAGGTAGCCCTAGAATCCCTGACTTTAACGCAGGCAGCATGGTGGGGCTGCCCAGAAACCAGCAACACTGAAAGGCCAAGAAGCTGCTGACAGAAATTGACACAATGCTGATCAGTTTCAGGACTCTTCACTACTGAATTACAGCTATGAAACTGATCAGACTGGCCAGTTAGCAAATACAAAAGAACCACAGGAGCAAGTTTTGGTGTTTTAAAATGAAATATTGCAGGATTTAAATTCCATGGAAAATTGAGTTTTTGGCCTTGTTCAGATATGGAAAAAATTTTCTTCCAAAAACACTATTATCAAACAAAAAAAAAATCTGTTTCCTGGCCAATTCTAGTACTTAACAATAATACTTCTACAGAAGTTCACTTTTAGTTTTTTTTTTTAAACGAAGATAATTCTTGGGATTTTTTAAAAAATAGCAGGAGTATTCTACTAACTTCCAATTATAAAAATTATAGAAAAGTTTTATAGAATTTCAGTATAATTTAACTTAGAACTGAAGAATGTCTTTTTCTTAAGCCACACACAAAAGAAGCATTGCTAGATGTTCTGGAAGTAACATTCATGTCTCTCAAGAGGTATTATGTACTGATGAGAAGAAACCCCAAAAAGGCAGTTGCAGACCTTGTGTTCTTAGAGTATTTTCCCCACTCTATTTAGTGGAGTCCCAGCCTTATACAACATTCCATAATACACACACTGAGTTTTGTATTGGCTGGGTACTTACATCTAGTCCAACAGTGAATTGCATCTTTATAGTTTGGTGCAACAGAAAAGCTGCCTTTCCTACATATATAAGCTTAACTTCAAAGAGATGCAATTGGAAATTAAAATTGTTGAACAACTTCCAGTTTTGCAAGTGGATAAACAGGTAATAAAAGAACCAAGTTTACTATCTTCATGCTGCATCATGAAGTCAAGTATGTGGAAGCCCCAACTGAAAGAGAGGGAAATTATTCAATCCAGTAAAACTAAGTACCTTCTAACGTGCCCCCACCTTTTCATTCAGAAGTGAATAACCTCATCCTTCCTCAGAGCAAAGTGTCAGCTAAGTATGACAAAAACAATAAGATAAAATGTATGCCATTACTAACTTTAGGCCAGGGACACACAATACAGGGCAAGGAACTCCACATTTGAGCTGGTTCTAGTTCTGATGGATGGGTTTGCTGCCTCTCCCTATACAGAGCAAGCATAGAGGTTTAGCATACTGGCCTGACAGATCTGAGGACACTGGCAGAAGCATCTCTATCAAGATTCTCAACTTCTAAGATGGTGTGACAGCTGCTCCCTGCCATTTCATTCCTCTCACATAGGAAATCTCCATAGTTTTGTATGATTATGCTGATCCTGTTGGAAATTAAGTAGCGTCCACTCTATTGAATGAAAGCCTATGATAGAGACAGCAGCTCTCCCATTTGGTGGAGCCAGATTTCTGTAGTAGACATACAGAAGACGTCTGTAGGAGCAAAGTGAAAAGGAAGATCCCACACAGTTGGCACTCTCCTTCCTTACACCCAAAGGGAGATGTGGGATCAGTGGATCTACATTTGGAATTCCTGCTTGAGGGGAGACACCCTTGCTAGCCCTGATGGAGCTAGCATGCTACAAGCAGAGTAGCTGGGGTGGATCAAGGGCTTCCCACCAAGTACATACCTGTGGGTCTCAGACAGGATCAGATGCAGGGCAACTAGCCCCTCCTCCACCTCCACTCTTTTTAGCGCACTCTCTCAACCAGAGGGAGCACAGCACAGTATGTCTCAAGCTTGAATGTACATCTCCAGCTTGAAAGGTAGACATACCCGAAGGTCAGTATCCTCTGTTCACAGACATGTGAATGGAGGGGTCAACTGATCTCCCTCCCCATGTTTAAAGTGGTGATTTGACCAAATACTTTTCCAATTTATAAACTGAAAACAAATAAACGCTTACCCCTTGTCTCCAAATAAGAGTACATTTGTTTTGCTTTAATCCAAAACACATTAGTGTCCCTTTTCTTTAAAAAGCAGCTGCTGCACAATGAGGCGGAATAGGTAATATGAAGACCCAGTAGGTCTGCAATGTGGATAGAATAGATCTGGCTTTACAGTCTGGAGCACAAAGCAGAGTTTTGCAGGGAAGTATGCCAGCTCAGACCATGTCAATGTAGAGAAGCTCTCAGTGAGATAGGAATGGATGATTTTTTGATTTGATGTAGGTGAAAGAACTGGAAACAGAAGAGAAGGGTGCGCAAAGACAGAAGGGAAAACTAATGGTGGTTAACTGAAAACTAACCTCAGTCTTTTCTGGATACGAGGAGGAAGTGGCAGAAGGCTGCATGGTGTGTGCGCAGTGGATATTGGGGAAAAGAACAAAGGATTGTTTGGGGAGGGGAACTAGTATCCAAGAGTTCCAACTTGCAGTCCTCTAGTTCTCTAGCCAAAAGCCAGAGTCAGGGATTGAACCAAGAAACTGACAGTCTCTTACATGCACAAACCTCCCTCCTGGCCCCTCAACTCCTATTGAGTGTTATTTATCTAATCTGTATCCTCATACATGGTCACTCCTTTTGAGACTCTGGTTCCGTCCTTGCTGGGTGTTATGGACACATGAATTGGTGCTGTGGATTGTATGTGCTATCCTACTCCTGCGCTGCTTTAAATCTCAAGCACCAGCTGTTTCCATGAATGTTCACTATTAACTCTGGCACAACTCTCCCCCGACCCTGGAAAACGTCCATTGAAAATACAAGTTACTGTTTTGAATTCCTTTCTCCTCCATGTCACTCACTGCACCATGAAAATCTATAGGTAAGTTTAGTCAGTCAGGCACAAGCAGCAATGAAGTGCTCTTCCCATTCCAGTATCGCCAAATGAGCAAGCAGACCTCCAAAGCAGAATTAGGTTTTAAGTTCTGTCATTTGCAGGTTGGCATGTGCTGTTTGGTTTAAAGTTCAGCTTTGGGGTTTGTCTATCTACAGTAAAGTTTAGTTAGCAAAATGTTTATGGAGAAATGAATTGGTGCTAAAGAATAATCAATTACATTCATGAGCTGCTCTAATAGATTCAGGATTGTATTTTACTGTGGTAATAGCACAAAAAACTGGTTCTCAATTAAGTTCTGCATACAGACAGGTTTATGTAAAATATATAAACATTTGTCCAAGTTGTTACATAATGCATAAATATGGCATTTTTACTGGTGCATTTACATATGTGCATGTACAATGATGTGCAAATAATCACAATTTGATTACAATCTTTGAAAAGCACTTGAACTTTGCATCCACGTAAAGCAATGAATGAAAAAAATGCCCACTGAATAATTTAAATACCAAACTCATAACATGGTTTAAAATATTCTCAGTAAAACTTTCACACATTTAAAATAGTTTTTATTCATTTTATTTGTATATGTCAAAATACATTTTTTCCAAAAGAGTGGGTTTTGCAACTAGTTTCATGCAGATACAAGGTCTGCTCAGTACTACCAATAAAATCAATATAGCACAGTAGCCGTTCGGTTCTTAGATAAAGAATAAATAACCTAAATATAAAACACTAAAATATTAGAAACATGTATTTACTCATTCACTGGCACTCAAACTTTACCAAATATAATCCAGAATATGCCTAAGTGTCTCATAACAGAACTGAACATGTTGCATCCATTCAAACTGATCAATTCTCTGCCTTTTATGTTAGCGTAAGACAATGATGGTTCCCTATATTCAGACCCATCTCTCATACAGATCAATTATAACAAGCTATCTCAAAAACTATCCTTGTACCTTTAAAATCAAGAATCCTGAGCTTGGTAGTAAGAGCATAACCTTACATCTTCAAAAAACCAATCAACAGAAAGAACATGTTCCCCTTACCCAAAAACCAAAACCAAAACCAAAACAAAAAAAAAAACAAAAAAAAACACACACAAAAAAGCCTCCCCACCCCAATAAAACAAAACCCCTCCCCAAGAAGTAGGCAGTAGAACACAATGACCTTTTTAAATGAAGGGGTACAAATTCACATTTAATATAGTATACAATAACCGAGAATACAATAGCTACTACAAGCTTTACAATGTACAATTGATTTTAATGGCTGAACTGTTCAGTGGTATTAGGCAATAGTCTATGTGCCAATAAGATGTCATCTTGTATAGTTTAGTGAAAATATAAAAGCTGTTTGTTTCTAACAAAAGCAATCTTCACTTAAGTACTTTTTTTTTTTTTTAAAAAGGCCACTGAAATGTATAAAATGGTCTGAACATGATGGTGGTATCAACTCAGATGCCTTTTCACATGGCAATAACAGTGCATATAAACATTGTGAGTGTAATGGGTTAGGTTTTGCAAATGATTTAGTAACTTTACTTTGGCTAGCACAACAGTTTTGGACAGCACTCAGATAAATACAGGTATGTGAAATGTAGTGAAGCAGTTATATTTATGCAACTTTTATTATGGTGAACACTATCAAATGAAGAAATGGGAGTAACAAGGTAATAAAAGTATTTTATAGTTCAATCCTTTTGTCAAGACAGGGCTCTGTAGAATGTACAATGTGTAAATTCATTATACCATAAAAATTAATGAACTTTGTTAAATACACCATTCTGGAGTAGCCTAATTTGCATTAACAGACATTTGCAATAGGGAAGATATTCAAGCATGCCACGTGGTGGTCTGAAAATCAAAACAGTACACATTTATATATACAGCATCACTCAGTACCTGCTAAAATGAATGTGAAGATTACAGGATCTAACATGTTTCACTACAAACTTTTTTTTTAAAGTGACCAATAAAGGCAGAAAACAGGACTTGTAAAATAATTCTAGTTTCAACTGACTTTAAAGCATCTTGTATAGGAGATAAATGCATATTGCACAAACAGTGAAAGCAGATGTTCCACCAAACATCTCTGCTCCAGGTGGCTGGACAATACAACTCTAGTTAGCAACACAAAGATGTATTTTAAAGGGTTGTGTGGTCTCTGCAAATGATAAAGCTGTGAAAACACTGTACAAGGAAAAAAAACTGGTACAAGAATAATTAAAAGGGAAAACACAAATCCAAACTTAGATGTAAAGAAAAAACTGAGTATAGAAAAACTATGAACTGTGGCACAACATGAGTAATTGTCTTCTGTGAGAGCTGAAAGCTTTTGTTGATGCAAAAGTGTTTATGTACAACTAAGGCTTACTGGTTAAATATCTGAGGCATATCTGGCCTTGAACACTTTCCTTATATGCTGTAGCTGTAAACAAGATTTCTCAGTCATTTTATCTTCTCAGCAGCTGCACTTTAACATGAAACAATGATCCTGATAAAAAGAACACAGGTAAGAGGGCATTTGGCAGGATATCTGAAAATGACAGTCTCCAAAAAATCTTCCCAAGCTTCCAGTGACTGCCACATCATGGTCCACTGGAGTTGCTAGATATGTGCAATACCATTTTGCTGCTGTAGTAAACTTTTTATTTGGAAAGTTTGCTTATAACTCTGATCAAGGCCCCATTTTCATCTTTTAGCCTCTGGTTGTCTGCCTTCAAGTCTGGTAGCATCTATCAAAAATGGAAGCACAATGGTTATTTTGCTGTTATAACCTAAAACAAAGGCAACAATACTAGACAAGGCAGTCATCAGAAACAGAACTCTCATTCACAGAAGCTGTTTTAGTTCTTTCAGTAATAAAGTGGTTTAGAGCACTTGGCCTTCTGGTATGAAATAATTAGGCTGGAATATAAATTGTTCTTTGCTAGCACCGGATGCAGTAAAATTCAGTAGCCGGAAAAAAAATGGCCTCATCCTGCTCTAGGTGCTTTTGTGCAAAGTAAATGTTGTTGAATTGTTTTAAAGTTTTTAATTACTTACAAGTGCACAACCAAAGTTTGTAAATTGATTGATTCTTACTATTCAAGAGGCCCATCTACACTAGCAGTCTGCATTATTTCATCAAGATTTAATATTAAAGCTAAGCATTTCTAGTACTGTTTGTTCCTGTACTGGTTCCAGCTTTCCGTAATACCCAGCCTGATCAACATAACATGCTTCAGCATGTCTACCTGTAGCACTACCTTCAACCTATGCTTCAGATCACCCATCCCAAATAGCAGACACCTAAGAAAACTACATTAAAAGAACATTAAGGTTGCAAAGTCAAACATTCAAAAGTTAGAAAATTCCAGAATTAAGGTTCCCTGGAAGGCTGGGAAATGCACAGGCACAGAGTTAGGAACCAACAATGGGGGAGGGAGTGTGGACAGGCATGGGGGGGCAGGGGGGGAGGCAGGAGCTGGGAAGACAGTTGGACAGGATCAGAGGGGGAGCATGGGCTAGTATCACAAAGATCTATAACCACTACAGAGAACACTCCCCTACAGAAATTACTCTCCACATTCATCTTCACAGAAAATATCTGTGAAGACTCTTGGGAAACTCTCCCCTCACCCGACACGAAAGATAACAGCCTATTTCTGCTAACAGCTACCTCAGCATCAGAGCTCTGTGCTTTGGATCTAAATGTCCAAATCCTGCTTATGACCCATTCAACACAATTCCAACATGATTTTTGTTTGTTTGTTTAAAAAAGGTTAGCAAATTGCACACACAACAACCCCATATGTTAAAAGAACACTAAGGCTGCAAAATCAAGCATTCAAAAGTTAGGCTGCCCACACAATGTAATTCTCTCCTGCCCCCAGTGTGTCTGTATTATGATACAGACTGACTACATTATCACATCCCCCCTCCCGCCCCCCCCCCCTGCATAATACCTGCCTCTTCAATGCACAGGACAGGCCTGCCCAGGGAATGAATCACGGGTGTGTAGTGAGTTACGATGTCTCATTTGCACAAAAATGAAGGTGCATGATGAGTGCAGCAGGACATTGCAGGAAGAGGAAAGATGGTCTCATCATGATTAAGGAACCTGAATGCCACCTGGAGAATTAGAGTCTCTCCTTGCCTCTGCCACAGCGTTCCTGTGTGAAGCTAAGCACTTTAAATCCAGACTTTTCACAGATGGCCACTAATTCTGTGTTCCTCATTTTATGGGTGTCCTAATTTTTGACCCTGGGGAGTGATGTGCACAAGTGCTCAGCACTCACAGCTGCAACTGAAGTCAATGGGAGCTGAGCTTCGATCATATAAACAGCTATAAAATGCTATCGACTTTGAAAAAAATCAAGCCCCGTATGTCTTCACTCGGGCACTCAAAATTAGCAGGCACCTTACTATTTTGCCCTTAATCTCTCTGAGCTTCAGTTCCCCTGCTGTAAAACGGGGACAATACCTCTCATCTCAGGGGTGTGATTAATGTTTGTGAAGCACTCTCATGCTATGGTCAGAGAACCATAGAAACACTCATGAGGATATTAATAATTCTATCTTCAGATCAGGGTTTGAATGGTATGTGTTAAATCAGGCATAGGGCTGAACACTGAACAAAGGAGAAGATAAAACTTCATGGAATGAGGCAGGGGCTTTTGAGCACTTGACTTTGCAATGTTAACTCTTAATGTCTCTTTTTTTTAGTGCAATATTATCTCTAGTTTACTGTAGCGTATGTATTACGTGTATGGACGTATCTCTGCACCACGTAATATGGTTTGTTCTAGTGTTTCTGTCCTATCTGGGGAAACAGTGTATAGTGAAATACAGATGAAATGGCCAAAGGCTACCATGCTCCTACCTTTTCTGAAACCTCAGTGCCTTCTGAGTGTCTGTGCTCGTGGAGGTAAGACACTTGGTTTTATTCTTCGTATATTTGTAAAAAGAAAATTATTTTGTTTTACATGGTATTGTGTTTGCCTGCTTCTTGTTTTGAAGCTAAACAGTTTTCTCTTTAGGATCTAGACAGCAGAAAAATGCAAGTTCAGGTGTGGACTGAGAACATCTCTCTGACCTATCCATGAGGCTTAGTCAATTCCGCCTTGTCCCCAAATGTACTAGTCAGTCCTCAAGGCAAATTTTGGAGAGAGTGTGGTATGGCAGGCTGACCAGAAGTGCACCTGAAGGAGATAAGTACCATAGAGAGCTGAGAGTTACTAATGTGTGTATAGGGCGGGGGGAGCTTTGTCTCTTTTCATAAATGTTTTTTTATTTTCTGTACAAATCTCTGGTGTGTGGGAGATGTGCCTCCAGCTCCAGAGTCCTGTGCCAACTCACTCCTTAATGAGGGAGCTACAGTTATGTATGTGAGTACACACGAGCTTTAGCTCTCCTCCCAACCCCCCGCCCCGCCCCCAGTGAATTTCCATCCAGATAAAAAAAAAAAACACTGTTCAAACATAGGGCTTTATCTAAATACAGTCTATTTGGTATGCAGTTACATAGTTGCCAAAAACTGTCCTTAATAGTTTTTATTCTGATGAAGCTATTTGTGCATTACTACTCACGGCAGGAAGGAGTAATGGGCAGAGAATATATCAGCCAAATACTGAACGGGAGAGGCGACAACACCAGTGTTCTGTATCACTGCACTAGTAGATATAGGTATTATGGGATCGATCTGGGAGGACAAGCTGAAATAGATTAGCTGCAACTTTGTGCTGCTTATGTATATGAATGCTAAAATGGTTTAACGTGAACCAGCCGAAGCAGAACAACTGACAACATTTGCTTGCAGCTAGTGCAATCTTACTGGATTTAGACGTTCTGGCAACATGTCCACATACCACTTTCAATACAAAGGGGGCAGATCCTCAGCTGGTATAAGTAATGAAGCTCTGACAAGTTACACCAGCTGAGGATCTGCCCCCAAACGGTTCACTACCATTTCAGGTGCTTGAATAGGTGGTGTAAATGCCAAAATTCTCTAGTGTAGCTGAGCCTTTGGTTAACCCTTCACTATATATGCAAAGCTTCAATTCCAGTTTACTTCTCCCTGAAAATCAAGAGCATCTTTTTATGGTCTCTTAAACAAGCAAGACTATAACGTGCACTATTTATGTCTTGTTATATTATTGTGGGTAATTTTGAATAGGCCTAGTTGATGCAAAATGTCATTCAATAGTCACTAAGCACGTCTTTTAGTAGCCAAACCCAGATTTTTACAAAACCAAACTCACAAATGATTAACAGTTTTGCATAAACAAAGGTTTAAACAGACTGTGCTCATGAGTATGTGTGGCCTCCTACCCCAACCCCTCAATGGAAAATTCTGAGGCTTGAGGCATATAGGCAGACCCCAAAGAAATGCATACGTCTCTCCTCTGGGAGGGATAGACAGAATGTGTGTGTGCAAAAATGAGGATGGTGTGAGAGCTATTAGCCATAAAAAAAATTCTATTTTTAAATATATTTTCATCTGGCCCAGATCCATAGGGCTCAGAGCTTCAGCCGTGCACAATTTTTCTATCAAGGACAAAGGGCTAGGGGGCTGAAAGATTTGGCATGTGGAGAAGGGGCAGGGGAATGGGTCAAATTTTGTTTTCTCAAAGGTGGCCACCAAATGGATTTTTCACAGATGTCCCCTGTAATTTAATTTCACACAGGTATAACGTGTAATCTTCAAAACCAGCACTCAGATTTCCTTTGGTTTACGGTTACAGATTTTTAAAACTATTCTAAATCTAGTTTGATAAAAAGAATATTAGCACAACTGAGCCAGATCTGAACTAAACAAAAGTATTTGAACAAATACATAATAAGCCTTGAAATGCAAATACATTCTTGAAGAAACGATGACTTTTTTGCATACCAAAACTCTACATACTGGAATGTAAAAACTAGAATAGCTGATGCAAACAATCAAGTCCATAATCCTGAAATCATTACTCAGATATTCACTAGTACAATTTTGATTTGGGTCAGTCTTATAAAAGTTAACTACAGTGGAGAGAGGAAGATCTCTACTGTCAATTTTAATATATTGGAAATCTTAAGGTCAATTTTCCAACTCTGCATCTTGTACAAAAGTCAAAACAAAGGAAACCTAATGCTAGTTCAAGTCCTGTATGAATAGCCATGACTTCTGGGGTACCACACCTATAAATAAACTACAATCAAAAATCTTGTACAAGTCAAGACAGACCTATTTCTTGAACTATCCTCTGATTTGTCTTTGAATGGAAAATGAGAAGATATGATGCTAGTAAGGATAATATCAAATCCTACCAATGTGTCTGTAAGAAGGAACAGTAGCTGGGACAACTGGACATCATGCATAAGCCACACTTCTGTAACCAAGCAATAAGTAAATCTTTGGACACACAAGCATTAATTGTAAAGTGCTGCCAAAGCACTAGCTAAAATTCAACACCTGCCAAGCTACTCAAAGGAGGAAAAATGAAGAAAGACGAAATTACAAGTCCACAGAACGTAGTTGCCTACAGGACCCTGAGAGCTTTGCAACCACTCTGGTCAAGGCCCTATTCTCAGCCAGCAGTCGCTCATTTAAATGTCTCAAAGATTGGATCTGCAGGAATCATAAAGAAATAGGAGTGAAAACAAGAGAAAAGCAAGTATAGTATGTTTAAAAAAAAACAGACGAGAATTGAAAGAAAACTTAAATCAAAAGAGACAGTCATGTTAAAAGCAGATAACTAGCTGTGAAAGGAAAGGATCAAAAAGTGGCACATTCTTGAAATGTAATCTAAGAACAGCCAGTGATTAGTCACAGCTTTCCAGAACAATTCAGGATGCATTAACAATGAGAGTTATTCCAGGAATTCTTTACTTAAAATTCTAATTACATGGACTAAATTTCCTATTCAGCAATCTGCAAATAATCATGTGCTTAACACTACATGACACTTAAGTGGCACTACAACAAACAATAGGATGAGAGTTAATCTTATAATTAAAAACAATGTGTGGCTGCAAATAAAGAACTTTATAAAACTGATAATATATTTGTATTCTCTATTTCTCTTATCACTCTAGTCATCCTTAAGGATATACTTGTAGGTTAACACAATATGAAAGTCTCTATCCTGCAATTCCCCATCATTAGAAGAATGATAATTTTTTCCCATGCTGTAGTTTGCTTTCTGTCCCAAATATTATTTTGTCCTCCATTAAGGCACGCGTACTTGGCTCTAAATCTAATGGAGATAAAACAACATGGTTGTCTTTTGTATACTCTGCTTCTCATCATCCATTATGTCAGCAAGAACTCATGTATGCCTTTAAAAGAACAGTATCTGGAAGTAAGAGCTGTTGCAGAGCAGCAGGGAGAGCTCAAAAATGTGTTTTAGAAGAAACCCTTTAGCAACAGAATAATGAATACTGGCTGTCAACAGACTGGTGGTCTCTCTAAAATTATGGCATCCAAAGATGTTTTCTAGTTCACTGCATTCCAACTGCTTCCTTGGTATGATTCAATTTTATCATTGGTTTGGTTGGCTCACTTCTGGAGTTTTGTCCATGGATATAATGAAAAATGTATATATGGTCAGCTCCCTGGATTAACCTTGTTTAGCTCAAATCATATCACTCAGGACCTAAACTGAGTAAATGTCGGAGGGAGAAGAACTGTGCATTGAACCATATCATGACTTAAAAAAAGAAAACAAATCACAGAAATTAACTCTAAAACTACAAGGTTAAAGTCATATTTGTTAAAAAAATCTCATAGGCCAATCTTCTGTTTTGCACTACTGTAAGAAGTTAGTGAAAACCATAAAATACCATCTCAGCCTCTAAAAGTGATAACTTAAACCAAGGGGAAAAGTGTAAAAAAAAAATTACTACCCTAGAAACCTTTGCCTTTTCTCCCTGGTTACCACCCTAAACTTGTAAATCTCAGCCACTTTCTTAAAAAAAAAAAAAAAAAAAAAAATTTAAAAATCACCCTTTGCTGTTATATCCTTTGCAAACAGAAAAGCAATGGAATTGGAGATTACTGCACAAGAGATTCTGTTGTGTTGGAAACTCAGGGAAATGATGTATTTGCCTATTTGCCAATGAGATTGCCAACAGCTGGAAAACTTCCACCTTACAAATAATGTTAACAACCAACGCACACTTTTACAGAATTAGTCACAAATGGTGTGAAACACTTACTTTGAGTTCCTCTTCCATTTCAGATATCCGTCTTTCCAGAGCTCTTCGTTCCTAGATGAAATGAGTGGCGTTAATGGTAAGCAATGCAAATTGCATTTTTAATAGTTCTTATAAATATGGTGAACATTGTGATACATGTCAAGTTTCAAAGACCAAACAACTAGAAGCACAGAGCATACAGGAGACTTGTGATGCCAGTGATGTGTAGAAAATTCGTTCACATTAAAATTTAAAAACTTAGATGGGAGAGAGATTAAGATATTCATTACTATTTTCAAAATACACCCCATCTCTTCCTGTACATTAATTTGGACAGGGTATAAGTTTATAAGTATGCCTTTGTTCAGATTTATTCCCTCAGGTAGACTTTTGTGATAATTTAACACACAAGAAAATGCAGAAAATAATCAGAAACAAACAAGTATATTAAAAGAAACAAAAGCACAAAAAGCATAAGCTTTCATAGACAAGCAAATATAGCTGAAACATTTGTCCCCTCTCAGAATCTTCCCAAGACACTATTTTTTTTTTTAAAGTTCATTCCCATAATATATTTTAGATTAACAACGCAGGCAACAGACTTGATATCATGATTGCTTTCCTTGTGTAAGACAATGCAGTGGGTCTTATTTAAAAGCAGTTGCTGTATGCAGTATTTTACATTCCAATTTTTCAAAGAGTGAAAGGCAAAAGCTACAGATTACTGCAAAGTGTACATTTATATCTGCATACAATGGTGTTATGCAAAACAGCAAGCAGCATTAACTGAGGTGTGTAAAACTTTGGTTAGATCATACCGCCCAGTAGATACTGACTCTTGCCGGTCACCTTTCAGATACAAACCATTTGAATTTAGTTTAATCATAGTGAAGTTATTCCCCAGACATATTTCCCCATTTTAGCAAAATAACTTTAAAGGCTTAGCAAAGTAATCATTCACTGCAGTTGTTAGTATCCTTACTTTATTCTACTTAATGATTTTGAGTTGAGAATTGTATTTTGACAAGATGATATTGACAGATAATAGGCATAGTTATCAGTACCAGTGAATTAACTGCAGTAAGCAAGTGAGTAACAAAAGCAAAATAACAAAGCCAAATAAAATAATTCCAAGAAAGCAGTAAACCCAAGTCACCAAGAGTTACATCAGTTACTTATTATTAGTTTTTAAGGGTAGCATTTATTACCAGAGCTCTTAGAAACTAGCGATCAATTAAATATAGTTCAGACTTCATTAAGTTTTTACAGTTCAAGTGAGGGTGGATTGATTCAAATCAAAAGCAATTTAAATAACCAATTTCAATCATGATTTAAATCAGCAAGCAGGAAACACTGATTTAAAATAATTTTAATTGTGTTTCCCAGTTGTACTTCATAATTTTTTTCTAAAGAAAGGTTGATTTTCATTGGTTGGTAACCAATTAAAATGTTGATTTACAACTAAATGTAGCCTTTACATTAGATTTGGTGCTTAATTTTGCTAACCAGGAGGCTATGCTATATCTTATACATTTAAGATTTACTTAAAACAGTTTATTTACGCTTATTCGCATTCTTAACATGTTTATGTTAGAAAATGGTTATTTATCTAAAAGTTTATAAAAACATGTTTTGCATTTAAAACTGATTAAACAAAGGAAGCGTTATGCCTAATTAATTAACTCAACTGATTGTTTCTAGTCCTAATCAGAGTTTAATGTCAAACGTCATCAAGAGGCATCCCCAACACAGTACCCGTGGGTGCCATGGTGTGCCTGCGTCCTGCCCCCCGGGAGAGCACCTGCTGAAATGCTGCAGCGGCATTTTGGCGGGGATGCCTCTTGATGACGACGCTTGTCGCCGACAAGTGATGTCATCGAGAGGCATCACTCCCAAATTTTGGCAGAGACGTCTCTCGATGATGTCGCTTGTCGACAGCAAGCAACGTCGTCATCGAGAGGCGTCACCGCCGAAAAGCCGCTGAAATTCGGTGGCATTTCGGTCAGTGCTCCACCACCGCAGTGGTGCTTCGGCTGGCGCCTGCCAGCCACAAAGGTTGGGGACCACTGATGTAGTCTGACCTCCTGAATATCTGCTGCCACTGAGCACCCACATACTAAACTCAACCAAAATACTGCAGCCCACAGGAGACTAGACTATTGTGTGTCACAGGCAGAGAATAGAAGGGAGCGAGCTGCACCGGCGCCCGAGGTCCCGCAATTGCGGGGAAATAATTAAGTAGTGTATAACCAGATAATCCTGGCAAATGACTCACACCAACATGTAGTGGAAGGCTAACCCCCACAAGGACACAGCCACGTGACCTGGGGGAAAAAATCCTGCCTGATCCCACATATGGTGATCAGTTAGACCCTGAGCATGTGAACAAGAACGAGCCAACCAAACACCTGCATGAAAGAATGCTTGGGGCCACCTCAACATTAGCCCTCCTTATCCAGTGTCCATGGTCACCATGTCCTTCAAAATTTTAGAACTAGCAGATCTCATGCTCTCTCACCTAATTTGTATTCATAGTTTATAAGAGGAAATCAAGGTTTCCTGCTTTTTTAGCTCCCTATTGGTGTCTCAACTTGGAATGAACTAGTCATTGAACTGAACAAGTTGAATAAACTGAAATGAAAATATTCTCTCTGTACCTACAGAAGAGGCTACTGCTGTTATAGCTAGTTCAGCACTTCAACAAATTCTGGTTCCAGGTGCTTTGCCAGTGACTTTCGAGAGTTCAGTGGTATATTGGGGGGAAGGATAGTTCAGTGATTTGAACATCGGCCTGCTAAACCCAGGGTTATGAGTTTAATCCTTAAGGGGGCCACTTAGGGATCTGGTGCAAAAAATCAGTACTTGGTCCTGCTAGTGAAGGCAGGGAGCTGGACTCGATGACCTTTCAAGGTCCCTTCCAGTTCTAGGAGATAGGTATATCTCCAATTATATAAAATGTAAATAACTTTCTTTAAAATTTGGCAAATATACTATTTAATATTATTCGGTATTTAAATGATTTTAATAGATTATAGTAAGTTTAGGCCTTCAAATAGATTGTTTATTTAAAATTAAAATTTTAAATAGGTTGATTTTTTAAAAAAACAGTTTTTAATTTGAATGAAACAATCCAATTTAAATAAAAAAGTAATTTTTAAAAAATATAATTGCTTTTTATCTACACTGGTCCAAGCTACACAAGAGGGGCTCTTAATTGGGCTGACCTAGTAAATTGTTTGTCATGCAAATAACAAAATTCTGATTAACAGAATCATAGAATATCAGGGTTGGAAGGGGTCATCTAGTCCAACCCCCACACAGACTTTTTGCTCCAGATCCCTAAATGGCCCCCTCAAGGATTGAACTCGTAACCTTGGGTTCAGCAGGCCGATGTTCAAACCACTGAGCTATCCAGAAAATGAAAGTTGTTTCTATGATACAGAAGCATCCCTAACAACAAGCTTCCTACTGTAGTGGGAGCGTATTTTAAAAAACAAAAACATAGTTACAGCTACATGTCACTATTTTCTCAAGGAGGAAAAACAAACAAACCAACAAACAAAACCCTGGATTCCCTGTACCAAAAAACTTTCTGAGGTAACATTTTAGCAGCTTTTAGTAGTTAAAAGAAATACTGACAAGTTATTAGTAGGACTGTCAAGTGATTAAAAAAAATTATTGCAATTAATCGCACTGTTAAATAATAGAATACCATTTATTTAAATATTTTTGGATGTCTTCTACATTTTCAAATATATTGATTTCAGTTACAACACAGAATACAAAGTTTACAGTGATCACTTTGTATTTATTTTTTATTACAAATATTTGCACTGTAAAAAAAGATAGTATTTTTCAATTCACCTAATATAAGTATTGTAGTGCAACCTCTTTTTAATGAAAGTTGAATTTACAAATGTAGAATTATGTACAAAAAATAACTGCATTCAAAAATAAAACAATTTAAAACTTTAGAACCTACAAGTCCAATCAGTCGTACTTCAGCCAATCGCTCACACAAACAAGTTTGGTTACAATTTGCAGGAGATAATGTTGCCCATGTCTTGTTTACAGTGTCACCTGAAAGTGAGAACAGGCGTTTGCATGGCACTGTTGTAGCCGGTATTGCAAGATACTTATGTGCCAGATGCACAAAAGATTCAAATACCCCTTCATGTCAACTACCATTCCAGAAGACACGCATCCATGACGGGTTCTACTCTATAATGGTCCAAAGCAGAGTGGACCGACATATGTTCATTTCCATCATCTGAGTCAGATGTCACCAGCAGAAGGGTAAACTTTCTTTTTTGGTGGTTCAGGTTCCGTAGTTTCCACATCGGAATGTTGCTCTTTTAAGACATCTGAACGCATTCTCCACATCTCGTCTCTCTGATTTTGGAAGGCATTTAAGATTCTTAAACCCTGGTCAAGTGCTGTATCTATCCTTAGAAATCTCACACTGGTATCTTCTTTGTTTTGTCAAATCTGCTGTGAAAGTGTTCTTAAAACAAATGTGCTGGATCATCATCTGAGACTGCTATGACATAAAATATATGGCAGAATGCAGGTAAAATAGAACAGGAGACATACAATTCTCCCCCAAGGAGATCAGTCACAAAATTAATGAACACATTTTTCTTTAATGAGCATGATCAGCATGAAGCATGTCTTCTGGAATGGTGGCTGAAGCATGAAGGGGCATATGAATGTTTAGCACATCTGGCACGTAAATACCTTGCAACGCTGGCTACAAAAGTGCTATGCAAATGCCTGTTCTCACTTTCAGGTAACATTATAAATAAGAAGCAGATGGCATTATCTCCCGTAAATGTAAACAAACTTGTTTGTCTTAGCAATTGGCTGAACAAGAAGTAGGACTGAGCGGACTTGTAGGTTCTAAAGTTTGTTTTGTTTTTGAGTGCAGTTATGTGACAAAAAAAAGCTACACGTGTAAATTACACTTTCATGATAAAGAGATTGTACTACAATACTTGTATGAGGTGAACTGAAAAGTACTATTTCTTTTATTATTTTTACAGTGCAAATATTTGTAATAAAAACTAATATAAAGTGAGCCCTGTATACTTTGTATTCTGTGTTGTAATAGAAATCAATATATTTGATAATGTACAAAACAGTGTGATTAATCACGATTAATTTTTTTAATCGCCCTTTTTTTTGAGTTAATCATGTGAGTTAACTGCGATTAATCAACAGCCCTAGTTATTAGTCATCTTTTTCAGGAAGTTGTTCTTTTAAAAATTTCCTTGTCTGTTGGACTAATTTTAAGTTACAGGGTTAAAGTCAAATCACGATTTGTGCATTCCATAAAAACAACAAAAACTTTTCCTCACTTCTCCATGAAGATTTAGTCCAGAGATGTATTGAAGTCTCTTAATGCTAAGACTTCATTCTCTGTTTTATACCTGATCTTCAACCCTGGGTTTGTTTGCTTTCCAACTGCAATAATCTTCTGTTAATTACAGTGCATTAGTGCTGTTCAACTCTGTTTAATCTAATAGTTTTATTTATGAAGTGTCCTCCCTGGGTGCCACTGAAAAAGTAAGTTTCCCTAAGAAATAAAAGGTCTGACTTAAAAAATAAGAAAATAGTGGTTATAATAAAACAAAACCATACTATTGTTCAGAAAAAGCCAGAACCATCAATCAAGGTCAACACTGCATGCATTTACCCCTTCCCCAAAGTGAATGACATATCTATTTACATAGTAATGTTTGGATCATGCAACGTATCAGTGCTCACACATTTCAATTAGAGTTTTGCTTTTATCTAATTCTCTAATCCTACCTAAAAGAAATCTCAGTCAGAGCACAAAAATTAGCTTTACTAATCCCTCACTATATGCTTGTTTATCAATTATGAAGTTTCTGATTCAGCTAACTGCAATATGCAAATCCTGTATTCTGAATAAGGGCCATGGATACTTCTCCTGTCTACTCTCTATCCACATGCTAACACACACAGGCACCACAACTTCTGACACTCTCCCAACCAGCTTCAAAGATTAAATACCATTAAATTTAAAAAAGAATTACTTTTAGCAGGAGAGGGCCAACGGGGATTGCCAAAATAATGAGATGTCTGGGGTTTTGTAAGGTGACAGACTATAGCCAAGCACTATCGAGGAATTAACAGTAATCAGAATGTCGGTGTGAGAAGATGTACTTCAGTATAAAAATGAACAACCTGAGGATATTCTCTATTACATCAGCAGCAACCATATTCTGGGCTTATAAACACTTCAACCTTTCACCTCAAAGAGTTGGTTTACCCCAGTATACAGTTATTGCCTCCAAACAAGAAGCATCTTTGGGTTATATGAATTATGTTCAATAACTAAGATAGAGATGTCCCCAATCCAAATCCACAGATCTGAGCAGCCCCACACTTTGGGGAGACTTCAGGATGATGTCTGAAGTCCTGACCAAGATCCAAATTTTGCCGTTTTGGCTCCTCTATTCTGTGATGGTAAACTCCTCTCACTGTACTACTTGGAATGTCCAAAAGCATGCCTAACCTACATTTCCAAGTTAAGGGCTATAAATGGAACCCTTAATCCTGTTCTGCCTAAATATTGCCGGGATCTCCTAGCAATGGTGAGACATGTGCCACCCATCCCAATCTTCATAGGACAGGCCCAGTTCCTACAACATTGTAACTAATCTCAAATAACTATGTTGACAATCAATCATCAGTTTATGGCACAGAAACCTATTCTTTTTAGGGCTGGCAGGGGTATCAGTCAGAATCAACTTCTAGAATATTTGTTAGGCTAGTACTATAAAACAGTTTTAATAAGTTTATTTATCATTAGTGAAGAAAGGTACATCTCATCTTGAAAATGGGTCATAGCCCAACCGATTCTATTAGCATTTCCTTATGGTAACACCTACCTTCTCTCAACCTTGCATCTCTTCCAGCCTCTCCCACTATTTCATTTTTTTCCGGTTCTGTTTTTATATGTATATATCCCCAAGTTTCAATTTTACGTAAAACGTGTCTTATACTTGGCAAAGTAGAACATAAGTTTTAGCTTACTGCTTCATTTATGTATAGGCTTGTGCTGCATGTGAAAAATTGTACCTTTAAAAATTCTCAAAATGATACACAAAAAATTCTACTAAGTAAAGGTGTCTAGTATATTTCTGGATAGCCGATCTTTATTTACTGCTAACAGTTAAAAAGTAATTGAAGTGGGATTTTTATTAATAAACTGAATTTTAGAGTATAACAATGTTATTTTGAAAGGGAAGCTAATTAGAGATAATTCTATCCTCACACCACTTTCTTCTTCTTAAGAATATTTGAATGAAAAAAATAATCTTTGGTATTTCATTGGCTATTGCTGTTGATTCAGCTGCTGAACTCATTCCTCTGTGACACTGCTGTTAGGAAAGAACTGATGTCACACACAATTACTACTTCAGCTCAGGAATAAATAATAAAGGTGGATTTTTCTTTAAACTGCTCTCAAAATGGTATCTGAGCACCAGATGAAATAACTAATATTTAAAGTACAGATGCTCCCGGGGTTATGCAAACCTGACTTATGCAAATCCGCACTTACAGAAAAAGTTCCTTCCATAAGCTAGAAAGGTGGTGGGGTTTTGTTTTGTTTTGGAGGAGGGGGGAGAGATGGTTGGGTATATGTTTCTGACTTACGCAAAATTTGAGTTACGCAAGGCATTTTGCAACGGAACGCTTGCCTAAGTTGGGGAGCGTCTGTAAAAGAAAGCAGTGAAATGGAAAAGGAGAAAATGTATAATCAAAGAAATTCTTTTTTAAAAAAATGTTCCTCATATATCAGAGTTAAGTTTGAGTTGGTAAAATAAAAAGAACATGACTCCACTCCTCGAGCCAACTAGGTTTCAACTACTCAGTAATGCTATCACAACCTTTATTCCTCCCTTGACCCGCTATGTGTTTTATGTAATAAATTTGGTACAAGAGTAACACTTCTGCAGTGAAACTAATTGGATAAAAAGTCTCCTCTGTGGAAAATAAACAGTTTCACAGGGTATGTCTACACTACCTCCCGGATTGGTGGGCAGTGATCGATCCAGCGAGGGTTGATTTATCGCGTCTAGATGCGATAAATCGACCCCTGAGTGCTCTCCCATCAACTTCTGTACTCCACCGCCGCAAGAGGGGCAGGCGGAGTTGATGGGGGAGCGGCAGCAGTCGACTCACCGCAGTGAAGACACCGCGGTGAGTAGGTCTAAGTATGTCGACTTCAGCTACGTTATTCATGTAACTGAAGTTGCATAACTTAGATCCATCCCCCAGTGTAGACCAGGCCATAGTGTCACTAAGTCTCTTAATACAATGGCCTATTTTAGGAACTGAGAGCAAAGCAGGAATTTTGCTACGGAGACACAAGAGCATCATGCACTACACCTTTAAATAAATTGCAATGCATATTAAAAACAGGAACCATTATACCTATGATATACATAATTAAAAGTAATAAATTTCACTTGTGTGAGCACAGTAGCAAAGGAAATGCCCATTAAAGCAGGTGATTATCACTGCCCAGAGAAAAAGATGCGAGCTACCTTAGGGGGTCAAAAGAATTGAGGGACAGAAGGTGCAGAGAAACTGTTAGAGCTATCTGGAGAGGATGCAGGAATGAATGAATGCAACAGTAAGGAAAGCCGTTTTCATCTCTGCATATCAGGAGCCTTATTTTCCTTATGCATTGTTCATTCACTAAACTACCATAGTGGAATTTCAGTCAGTTAGTGCAGCTGAGCATTTCTGCACCTCCTTGGTTCCCTACCGTAACTAACAAGTAAATTTTTATTTTATCATTGGTAAGATCTGTAGAACTAAAAGTGGCTTCTTAATCTGCAATAATTCCTGTTAAACTTCTAAATCCAGTACTCCTGTATACTATTAAAACAATCTATAGCTGCAGAGTTGGATTGGAGTTTTTTTGGTCTGGTTTTTGTTTAGGTGGCAGAGAGCAAAAGGCAAGTTTAAGGGATTCATATAATGTTTCAATATAAATAATTTACTTTAAGAATAACGAAACTAACACTACAAAAAATCCTCCTCTCACTACTCTTCTTTTTATACCTTAAAAACAAGCTTAAACAATTTAAATGAATTTGGCTTTTAAAAAAAAAAAGTGGCTCTTGAGAAGAGCCAAACTTTTGTTCAAAGGAAATTTTTACAGCTAAGTTACTAGCTTTGAAAAAACGAGTCTCTAATGGAAATGCAGACATAAAATTAAATGTTTGTGTCATATATAAACTTCAGTATGACCATAATTTTAAACCCCATGTCTTACTGCTTACATATACATTTATGTTCAAATATACATATTACCTCTCACAGAATGTGAGTGATCTGTATTTTCAACAACCTCATCTTCACTCTGCCTTTAGGAGTACTAAAATTCCCAGTCTGCACAACTTCAAACAGATCCTCTCACCCAGTTTAAAAAAAAAAATCCCCCCATCAATTTTCCTCTTCTCCCCTCCCCCAAAGTGGTATCATCATTATTACTGATGATAAAAGGAGATTCCCATGAGACATCCCGTACTTGCTTTTCACCATGGAAAGTTCCAAGACATCAAATCCTAAGTAAACGAGGAGAAAGTTTTGAGGTTTTTTTTGTTGTTTTTTTTTAAATGAAGGTGTTGGAAGCTGCTTAGAAATATGGAATGTTAGACATAATTCCAGGGAAAACTGTTTAACAAGCAGAGTACAGAAGTGGAAGTCAATGGTGCAACTTACTACATCACCACCACGTGTGGTTATATTACATATAATTAACTTATAGTACGGTATGCAGTGTTACTGAAGCCATGTTGGTTCCAGAATATTAGAGACACAAGGTGGGTGGCGTATTATCTTTTAATGAACCAACTTCTGTTGGTGAGAGAGAGACTTTTGAGCCACACAGAGCCATTCTTCAGGTCTGGGAGAGATACTTTGAGCATCACAGTTGAATACAAGGTAGAACAGAGCTGTGACTCACACACAGAGCTCACCCATCTTCTCTCTTTAATATAACTGACAGTGTGAGGACAACTAATTAAAAGAAGTATTACTGCCTATAATGCTACCTTACATTTATTGCCACTTTGCATCCTACAAACCCAACATCTAAATCGTAAGAATCAGTTCAATAAAATATATCCACCCTGGGGTTGGAAAACACAACAAAACAAACTAAAGAATCCACTAGATCTTTTGCAGAAACTTACCCTTTTTTCCATTTCCAAGAGTGACCTGTCAGCAAATCTCTCTTGTCTCTGAAATATAATGTTAATAATTACATTTGGGATTTAGGGTAGAAAAATATAAAATATAGGAGGCAAACAAAAAACCCACAATATTTTGACTCTTTATGGTCTCAACAAAGAAAAGTCAAAAGTCAAAGAATTAAACAAATAAAAGCTTTTTTGTATTCCTGAAATCAAAACATACAATTTTACATAGTCTTTCATCTCATGCCCAAGAAACTCTTTAATACTTATATTCTGAGAGACAGTGTTGTAGTTAAGGTTCTAGAATGGTATAAAAGTGAACAGAGTTTGTTCCTGGCTCAGTCACAGATGTCCTCTATGACCTTGGACAAGTAATTTAATCTTTTTGCACCCTTTGGCAAAGTAAGTTAATACATCCTTACCATTAAGGGTGTTACATCAATGATTTCATTGATGTTTTTGAGATGCTTAGGGTTAGTCTATGCTGCTGCACTACATTGGCACAGCTGCTGTAGTGTTGAAGACACGCTATGCTACGGGAGAGGACCCTCCCGTTGGCTTAATTACTGCATCTCAATCAGAGGCGGAAGCTATGTTGCTAGGAGAGCGTCTCCTGCCAACATAATGCTGGTATGGACACCGCTTTAAGTCGATGCAACTTACATCGCTCGGGGGAGTAGGGGGGCACTTTTTCACACTCCTGTGTGATGTAAGTTGCATCGACTTAAGCAGTAGTGTAGACAAGCCCTTAGATACTACAGTGATGTATACTGGGTACAGATATTTATTTATAAATTCTTTCTACAATAGTTTTTAAGAAGAAACCTACTATTAATCTACAGATGTGATATCACCATATGCCACACTGTTATTTGAGAGCTGTCATCTGCACCTATTTAGAGGTTGCCCTATCTGCTCTAACTGCAAGACAGGATGTCTAATCAGCCAGTGACAGCATGGCAGTCTGTAACAACCTGCCATCAGGTTTATAAAACAATCAGTTCATAAGTTAATCATTGATACTTTGAACAAATGTAATTCAACAATGTAGAATCATTTTCTCTGTTTTTATGCCTTCCTCCCTGCAGAGAAATTACTTAGATATATGCCGGCAAGAATCATTGATTCCTTAACAATTAACACTTGCATTAGGCGACCAGACTCATATGGCCTTCCCTCATCTCCAGCAACAATGGCAGTTGCAGTACTTAGCCCCATTCTTTTAGAAAAAGAGAAGGTAAAGTCGACACCTGAGAAAAATGTCAATTCCATTTCCAGGATTTGCTGGTTTGTTACCCATTTTACCAGCTAGAGACTTTGCTTTGTGAGTGAATACAAACCTGAGTGGCCTTTTCCAACTGTAGTTTAAGATCCGTCAGCTCCATGTTGGTATCATGTAACTGCGCTTTCAGCTTTTCATTTTCAGTTAGAATCTGTTCATAAAGCTAAGAGAAAATTTAGACAGGTTTAAGAAATGTGCATCTCTTTTAGTTGCATTACTTAATGTACAAGGGGCTAAATTCTTCTAAAACTTGATTTAATTGTACAAAAAGAAATTTATATTCAGAGGTTCTATAGAACAGAACAGTACTTTTCTCTGTGTGTTCTGAACCAACTTAATAGAGAACTATATTCCCACTACTGAATGGCTCAAAAACACCTGCAGAAACAATATCATTTCAACTGATTTTTAGGGCATTTTCTTAAGAACATTACTAGCTTATCCCTTATTAAATTATACAGTACAATTTCATAAGGGTGACAAAAGCATTGTAAGTAGTATTACAAGAAAATTCTAGCTTCCACACGTAAAATGTTTAAATTCCCTGAAAGGAGAAACTTCTGTCTTTTATATTACAGACAAGACGACATGTATGATAATTTTACCTTATATTTCCATAATAAAGACAACAATTTGAAACATTTTCCTTCTGAAAAAAATCTCTCATTGACAATAGGTTGAACAGTTTCTCATTTCTTCACAAGTTTCTTCTAGTTTTCAACAAGACTTGATTTTATATTGTACTAGCAAGTGCACCAAATAAAAGTCTCCATTATAGATGTCAAGCAATTCTAACAACACAAGGACCAAGGTAGTGGGTATGTGGTGTCATTAAAATAGCATTTGGCTCCTCTGGACTTTCCCCTTCTCTTGCAGAGGTGAATGCAAGGGCCAGAAGCTACTATATAGCCAGGGAGGTGGATACAATTCTTCCTCTTTGCCTCTGTGGAGTTCCGAGTTGAGTTACTTAAGGTATGCCCACACTTACTGGGGATCAGCACTGCGGCGATTGACACACCGGAGGTCGATTTAGTGGGTCTACTGAAGACCCACTAAATCACCTACTGATCACTCTCCCTCAACTCTGGTACTCCACTGGAACGAGAAGTGTAAGAGTCGATGGGAGAGTTTCTCCTGTCAACCCAGCATGATGTAGACACCACAGTAAATCGACCTAAGCTATGTCAACCTCAGCTATGGAGTTGCGTAACTTAGGTTGACTTACCCCAGTAGGCCTTAGGCTAAGGCAAGATTTGGGACTTAATGTGAGTAATATGATTACTTCAGGATAGAATTTATTGGGGGCGGGAGGGTGGGGAGGGGGAAGAAGACCGCACATAATGGTTTATTTTAATATCAGAACTACTGGCCCAGATACCTTTTTAAAGTCAGTTGCATCTTCTTTTTCTAGCCTACTACAATATGGTTTTCGTTCTTCAAAGTAACTCTGTGACCCAGACCGCCCCAGCAGTGAATCATAACGGTCGCCTGATGATGTGCTGATTGATCCCGCATCATATCTTTAAAAGAAGAAAAGTTCATTATTTTCATAACATTGCTAACCTGGTGCAGTGTATCAAGCCTACATAGTTTATTCATATCATTATCTCCTATCCTCTCTCTAAGTGGTGGAAACAGTTTTTAAAGTTTTTTTTCTTCCACTCAACACTAAGATTTATTTCAAATGAAAAGAGGTTTTCTGACTGTCAAGTACGGCTTAGGGAATGCAAACATCAGCCTTCTATGTCAAAATTTCTTTTGAATTAAAATACATTCCTTCAAGACATTGTTGCATGATTCTGAAGACGACCTAGTCAAGATTTTTTAAAAGAACTTTTCTTTGCTTATTCATCTTTTATAAGCATTGAATTATTTTTGGGGTTTTATTTTTAACCTCAAAAAGATCTGCCAAGTCGAGTCTGGTCTTCCCAGTTTTAATGGAGGACTTCAGGGAATTCTCAAGGATATTAATTGTGAGCTCAATTACCTTACCAGAAGCAGCACAGCTCCTTTAACAAAGGCTTCTTTTAGTCAATATTAGTTATTGAAGTAAAACAGATATTAATACACACAAAAAATCCTAACAGCTTTAAACAATCTGTCCAAAAATCTGTTCCCCTTCCCATTGCTCAACTTGTATGGTTCAGCTGTTGTAACATCCTCATTTAACACAGAGGTTTCTAGCACAGACAGGACTCGACTTCTTAATTTTTTTTTTTTTAAAGTACATTGTTTTTATCTATTTATTTTTAAAGAATTTTTTCAGGCCATTTATCATAAAGCTGTTACAATGAGTACACATCCATTTTTTCCTTTACAGGTTTCTTTTAAGAGAGTCAACTGTAAATAAAATACAAAAATCCTGAACTATGAAGTAATATTACTTCCTTAAGAATAAATCTTCCAAATGAATGAGTTAAGTGGCATTTTCAGCCTATTTCTAATGATCGCTAACATTGCATTTCACGTCTACTGAATGCAGCCTTACTTTGGTTCCCATTGAGCGTGAATGCTCCATATTCAGTATTAACTCACTGATGAAGAGCAATGGCACTAGCTTGCCAAAAGCCAAGTCATATTCGCATACATTCATTGTTAGTTAAGAAATGTTTTTGAACCTAAGTAACATCTAGAAATGCAAATTATTGGGGGTGAGGAGTGCAGGATTTGTTTCTCTCTGACAGGTAAACATCTTGAGAAAACTTCAAGAAGCCTGATTTTCAGAGGAGGCAGCACTTTCTGAACGTGAAGCCCCTTATAGTGTTTCAAACTGGGTATCCAAAAATTGAGACAGTTTATGAAAATCTTAGCTTTGTATTGTAAACTGCATGGGACACAGTCTGGATCAACTATGTTTTGTGAAGTAACTAGCATATTTTAGGTACAGTATAAATAAATACTTCAGCACAGAACCGAAACAACATTTTGGACATATCTTCAGGTCCCCTCTAATCTCCCACCTGCCTGAATGTGTAAAAAGTCAATCCTATGGCTTTATTGCTATATTCTATATAAAACATACTAAATCTTTATAGCATTAACATTTTTTCAGAGCTTAACCTAACCAACTATTGAGAGCAAAGTAGGATTTGAAAATTAAGAACTTAAAAAATAGAATACAAGTCAAAGAGGTTTCTGTTTTATAAATAAATGATTTGTTTAAATCAAACACATACCTTGAAAGACTATCACTCTGGAAAAGAGAAGAAAAAAACATTAGGACAAACTGGTATTTGTACATTCATTAAATGTAATATTCAACGTATCTGTTGAACAAATGTAGCCTGGCAGAGTTGAGTTAAAGTGCAGGAGAAAGCTGAATGCTATTCAACCATTCATTATCTGAACATCTACAGCTTCATTTTGTTATGGCTATCAAAAAAGAGGAAACATGCTGGAATGTATTTGCCAGAAAAATGTTTTGCAAACAAGTTAGTACAAGCTCATAAGAAGGCTTAGATTTTCGTATTATCTGAAACATTAGAATAGTTTTAGAAGTATGTAAATTCCTCAGTTTCTCTGCCATTTGGCAAAGTTATTGAATAAGACACAAGGATTTTGTCCCCTCCAATCCTCTTCCTCCTACTTTTTTTTATTTTTTAACTGGAGAACAGTATTTTAAGAGCTCAATTGTCTGAGTCACTACATACCATCCTGAACAACATTCAGTGGCAAGCTAGAAAAATACTGGCATTACTGCTATTTAAACAGGATTAAACCGGGTGGGGAATCTGAACTTCTGCCCAACAATATGTAGCAAAATGAAACCTTTTGTACACAGCTACTCAATTTAAGATCATATACAAAAGAGTAATTTAATAGGTTTCCAAATTACAGAGGAGTTTGCAGACACAGGAAAGTCTCACATAACCAATAAACCAGGACAGACCCTGCAGCCTAGTTCCAGGACTCAGGGAGCTATAAAGGGTACCAAGGGTGGTGGAGGGTAGGGAGGAGAGGAGAGAAAAGCTTGGACAGCCAAGAATTCCGGGTTTCCCTTCTCCTTACAAGCACACGGCCTGGGAGCTGGTCCTTCTAGCTTTTATCTGCATTGGCCCCATTTGCAAAAAACTACCCATACCCATATTATCTCTTAATATTAGAGTTCCAAATTTTATTTGTTATCCCAGCTGCATCTCCACAGTTTTGCGAGGAAAGCAAATAACTCATCTGACCCATACCTAATTAGGCCCAATAAGAAAAAATTCCTTCCTGATCCCAAAACCCAGGTGACCCACTGCATCCTGGAAACAGTCCCTATCTAGAACTAGAGGGCAGGAGCGGGGCAGCTGGAGATACAAGGGAGTCTTGAAGCCTAAGGGAAAAGTTTCAATTGTTTGGGGAGGAAAAGTCTGCTCCTACTCTTTCTCCCCAGTCTACCAACAGGATGCAAGAACCAAGGAAAAAGGAGTGGCATCTGGCATCTTTGGAAATGCACATTCTACCATCACCCCCGCAGGGCAGAGCATCCTTTTTTCTGATCCAGCTAATATCCCACCCGCTCACCCAGAGTGGAGGGAGCATTTCTCAGGCATGCCCTCTTCTCCCTCCTCCTCACTTCTGGGGCAGTGCATTCTGACCAAACATTGCCCTCCACCCTCCAACCAGGAAAGGATTGTTGTTGTTGCTGCCTTTATATTGTTTATGTTGTTTCCTTATTATTTTCTCCTCTTGCTCCCTTTCAAAGTTTTTCTGTCTCAACCAAAAATATTCTGCATATAATAAATACTTCTAGAAGATTGTATTAACCCTTTGGACACTGGCATTTTAGGGCTAGCAGGGAAATGGGAGCTCAGAAAGACGTATCTGCAGCATTCAGAAGGTTTTCAACGAGTTCTGCATAAAGTGAGTTTTGGTACATCCGACGAAGTGGGTATTCACCCATGAAAGCTCATGCGCCAAAACGTCTGTTTAGTCTAAAAGATGCCACAGGACTCTTTGCTGCTTTTACAGATCCAGACTAACATGGCTATTCCCTGATACTTTTGGTGAGAAGTTTCCAACACAGATATCTGTGAACATTGACATCACACATGAGACTGCTTGAATGCTGTAGCAAATTTTCAGTTGTCAGTCTGTGTTCCTAATGCATTCACAAAACTGAATAGTCTGGTGCCTAATTTTACCCATAAATTTTCCATTATTGTTTGTGCATTGTTAGTTACACTGCTTCATTTTTTCCCATCTATGCAAGTAACAATAATGCTTATCTCTAAACACCACTCACACTACTGGGGTCATATAAACAACAACACTAAAAGAAAAAAACAAATGCAGAATCCTCTGAAAACATATATTGTGTTCACCACAGAACCCTTAGGACAACTATCAGTAAAGAAAATAAAATGAGAACATATGTGCACTAATCGTACCCTCAGTCACTGTTGTTACTGAGCAGTTTTTATAAAACTGCCACGCGCAGATGATTTGAGAGCTGAAAAACAAGACTGGAGCGCAGTATTAAATCACAGTCACTTGTGTCAATCTTTGGTGGCTGCCTAGGTGGAATTTAAACATCCAGTGACATTTGTTATCCTAATATTGGAAATGTCAAGCTTCCAAAAGTTATGACTCAGTACTCAAAAAATGACATTCTATTCTATTTTAATTCTTGTACTTTACCTATTACTATGGTGTTGGCATAACCATCACTAGACTTCAAAAATAAATTACACTTGCATTTTGCCTGCCTGGAGATTTTTGAGCCTACGATGGCATGTGGCCCATCAGCAACTGCCAGCAGCAAAAATCCCCAACTGCTGAAGACGGGACACTAGATGGAGAGGGCTCTGAGTTACTACAGATAATTCTTTCCCAGGTGTCTAGCTGGTAGGTCTTGCCCACATGCTCAGGGTCTAACTCAATGGTCTCCAAACTTTTTTGATCACGGAGCCCTATCAGTAAAAAATTTTGTAACATGCACCCCCTGCCTCGCTGAAGGGAAAAAAAAAAAAAAAAAAAAAAAGCCGCTCAGACTCTTGGTCTAACTGATCATCATACTTGGGGTTGGAAAGGAATTTCTCCCCAAGTCGGATTGGCTGACACCCTGGGGAGTTTTCAGTTTCCTCTGCAGCATGGGGCATGGGTCACTTGCAGGTTTAAACTAGTATAAATGGTGGATTCTCTGTAACTTGGAGTCTTTAAATCATGATTTGAGGACTTCAGTAACTCAGCCAGAGGTTAGGGGTCTATTTGAGGAGTTGGTAAGGTTCTGTGGCCTCAAGGAGATCAAAAGATGATCATGATGGTCCCCTTCTGACCTTAAAGTCTATGAATACACTTATATACAATTTGCATGTGAAAATACAAAAATAGAAAGGCAAGCCTCCCTCTAACTGCTGGGTGGTGATAGAGCTGTCATTCCATCATAATTAAGGCTAAGATTTTGTCACGGTTATTTTTATGAAATATCACAGACAGGTCACAGGCAATAACCAAACATTCAAAGAAGCCCCTGATCTGTCCCTGACTTTTATTAAAAATAACTATGACAAAATAGGGAGGGAGGAGGGTCCAGCGTCCACACCCACAGTAACTGAGAACACGGTGTCCCCACTGCTGCCAGCAGCATCTTAGAGCTGTGGGGGTGTCCCTGCCATCCAGGAGCTCTGGGCTACTCCTTCCCTGCCCCTCACTGGCTGACAGCTCCTTCCCCCCCACAGCCCTAAAGCTGAAGCAGGATTCCATGACAAAATTTTAGCCTCTCATATAACCTTGGAGGTGGGAGATCTGCATTTCCTTCCTTCTCTATGTGTCTTCCATATCTCCCTCTCATCAAAGCTTTCAGCACTCATAGAATATCAGGGTTGGAAGGGACCTCAGAAGGTCATCTAGTCCAACCCCCTGCTCAAAGCAAGACCAAACCCCAGACAGATTTTTACCCCAGTTCCCTAGATGGCCCCCACAAGGATTGAACTCACAACCCTGGGTTTAGCAGGCCAATGCTCAAACCACTGAGCTATCCCATTCTCCATGCCTGCTCCTGCCATCTTCTGTCCTCCACATTGACCTCTGCCCCTCACATAATCCATCCCCTCCAATATCACCTTGTTCCTGTTACCCTTTCTCACAGTCTGTTCTCCAGCATTCCCTTGAGCCCTCTTAATTATTTCCATCACAACCATCCTTGCATCTCCTGTTCCCTCACTGTCTCCTTCCTGTGCCATGCATAATGAGAATGAGAGCTGGTCAACTGAGATAACAGTAACCTCATTTCTATCTGCAAAAGCTTAGGGAAACACTGGTCATCTTAATGATGGCAACCTGGCTTCCACTGAAAGTAATGAAAGAGTGGCAACAGTTTGTGAAATGAAAACTTTTAAAATAACACCTAACATCAGACTTGCAATATTATCATGAGAGTTGGCAGTTCTGTGAGGCCTTTAATCTTTGTCAAGTGTCCTGGCCAACATGCCAGTTCTAGCAAATCAGGTTCTAACATTCCAATTTTTGAGCATTATTTTTGCTAAAAGGACAAATAGCTATCCCAAAATAATAAGATGATGACATGGATTGCAATTCACAAGACCAAATTAAATTCTGAAGTACAATCTAATTAGTAAAAAGATACAGAACTAATTGCTGAAGACTACCTGAGCACAATGAAATAACACATCACTAAAGTAAATACCTCCCCTACAGCAAACAAGCAACAAACCATGTCATTCAGGCATGTCTGGCGGCAACAGTGTGAGCTATTCGGTGGTATTGCTCTGGAATGCACATTTTAAAATCAGTGCTTATGGCAACTTAACTACTGAAGTAACTTCTAATAGTTAAATTATTTTGTCACTTTCCTGCTTGAAATCCATCCTATTTGTGAAAAGATTTCATTGCAAGTGATATGACAAATGATCAATTTGGACAAAATTTTGCAATCTTTCCTTGGTTTGTATTCATGCAAACCAAATCTGATTCACCAGTGCAGAAAATGAATGTGCCTATTTTTAGTGAGCCCTGGCTTACAAGCAGCACTACTTGGCTACTCCTCTCTCTCTTCCTACTCAGCATTCAAACCAACTTAAGATAAGGGTTTCTAGAACCTCACGCTATTGGTAATCAACCTATAGCATTTCTCTAGAACAACGCTACATCGATGGAATGCATTGATCTGGAAGACAATTCATCTTGAAATTGAGACTATAAAGGGATACCAATTCAGGACATGAGTATAGAGAGCAGTGAACAGTACTGGTATACTGTAATTAAATACAGGGCTTCAGTGAAAGACCTTTAGTTTTTCAGAATGAGGTATTGCAGAACCATTTGCAGACAATTTTTTTTCCAGTTTACTCAGCAATTTATCTTTATTTCTTGTGTGGGTCTAAGTTCATCTTCCTTATGAGAGCACAGATTTCCTATAAGTAGCAAGGTATTTTGAATTTATGTGCTGCACTGGGAAATCTTTGCTCTTGGCACAGAGCAGCTGAAGTAAAATTATATTACAATGACCTTCAAGTTATAAACTGTTACTGCTGTTTGACTTTTATTCTTTATAAAAAACATAGGGATGAATGATCAGCTAACTAGTGAAAATGCAGTTCTGTACAGGGAACATCAAAGCATAGACTGAGGACTTATAAACAACTTTTCAAAGACCTCTGATGTTGAAAAATATTTAACTCGTTTGTCAGGTTCCTTACAGATTTCATGCCAGAAACCATTCTGTCTATTTCAACTTTCTTTGTGGCATCTGCAAGACTTGTTCTTGACCTCTTCCCTTCAGTTTAAATTCTTGAGTTACCGCCAAGGCTGTCAGAGCTTTATAGCTCCATCTTCTATCTCTGGCCTGTAACTTCACTAGGCAATGAAAGCAACAGCACCACCACTTAAGGGAGTAACAGAGAACTTCATTAGCTAAAATTATTTTTATTTCTGACCAACATGTAAAATAAGCAGCAAAATCAATAGATTATTCCAAAATGTATTTAAATATTTTCAAAAACATGTTATGAATTTTTATTTGCCCCACAAACTGTATGGGTTATTGGGGCTGGTGGTCTAGGTATGCAGAAGTGAGAAAAAAACAGTTTTTCCCATTTTAATCATCACAGTTAAGGGTGGGCAAGTAAATTTTGTGCTTGGGACAGTAAGTATTCCCAACAATTGTGCACAGGTGTCTTGGAGGCAGGAGTTTTTCAGTTTCTCTCTAAGAACCACACACAGCAGAGAGTTTACGATTATTCCATTGAATGCAGTATTTAGAACCATTTGAAAGGAAGCAGAGATTTCACTTCTTGTCATGTAATTTAAGAATAGACTGCATATTAATCAAAAGTCAGTATTCAAAATATTTTCTAATCTAAGTTCTTTAGAGATGGCCAAAAATTGTCACAAAATATTAAGTTACCAGTTTAAAATTTCAGATTCAAATGTGAGAAATTAATAAAACGGTTGTTATTTAACTGGAGGAACAAGAGACTTGAAGTCTGCTTAGCCTTACAATAGAACCGAATTGTAAAAGACTGTCAGAACTATAGGCCCACACCAGCACTGCAAATGCTGGGAACTGAGGTAAGAAAGAAGCAGCAGAATTTGCACAATATTTTGAAACACAAATATAAGATGTGGGGTTAATGTTTTGAACAAGATGCAAACTAAAAGAACTTTCACGAGTTCAAACCAATTACACCCCAAACCCAATGTATTCTCTGGTAAAATGGACCTGAATTCTGCAGAACTCTGGCTGTATCAGACACATCAGCTTCAATTATACTTGAAAATGTAGGTTTTTAATAGCACTTATTTATTTTGATATTAAACCCATTTTCATGCTGTCCCCATATTTTCTGATATATCAGATGTTTGTAAAAACAAAGCATAACTGTAAACTGGACGTACAGCTGTTGAGAACTCACACATTTTCAGAGCTATCATTTTAAGTGGTCCACAAACTCAGTAATACACAAAAATTTATAACTGGTTAATATTTTCAAGGTACAACCATAAAAGATAGGAACAGTTTTTAAAAAATGAAAGACTGGACACTGGAGCCCATTTCTGTGACAGGCCATGGAATATGCAGCAAATTCTGTGGTTGCAGAATTACAGAATACATGAATGGTGCCCTATTTATTCCTTTGGCTTCTAGTCTAGCCATACAAAAAATGTTTGTTAATGGTAAGGTTGAGAAATCAAGCAATCATATGCCAGGAAATGAGAGGTAATCTTCAAAATCAATCTGAACTCTGCCTCCAACTCTCATGCGTGTGACTTAAAATATCACCTTTTATTATTAAAAATATAGTTTGTAGTAATACCAGCTAGAATTTCTTATACAACTCTACCTACAACTCAGTGCACAGCCACACAATTTCTGTTTGAAGAAAATAGTTTAAATAACTTTAAAGTTATGAACATTCAAAGTTAAATGAGACAGAACTAGAGACAGTTTTAAGACGCTCTAATGGCAAATGATGTCTCAGTGTGATAAGCTTTAAACATATGAAGCTTACAACTACTGAAGTGATTTCTCAAATTTCACCTCTGTCTCAAATCTCAGTGTTATGTACAGAACAAATATGAACAAAATACATTCATTCATTTTTTCCCCCAAAGGTGTAAATGTAAGCTTTCTGAATAGAACGCAAAAAGCTTTTTCCATTCACCCACACCAGTTGTGCTTAAGATTTGGAAAACAATTCAGTTCCCAGGTAAGAAGCTACAGGGAAATTCCCAGCCTACAAGGCATTAAAGTGATCAAGCTATCAACAAATCTAAAAGAGTAATGAAGCATGTTGCCGTTCTATACTGTAGTTTATGCTATGGTAAACATTTTCCTCCCTTCAGCAATGCAGCTCAATTTCCAACTAGTTCTCCTGCAACTCTGATGCTGGAATCTGTTTTTCTGGAGGAAGCACCTCATGCCTGCATCTGACAAGTAATATAGTTTCTAGCCCGATTAGTTTTTTTTCCCCTTTCTTCTGGCTTGTTGTATCAAATACTCCTTATGCTTTCTTAAAAATTATTATTCCCACCCCTTGTCGGGATTCTCGTTACGCAGGTGTCTGTTTCTCAACTTGCACACACTACCTGGCTACTGTATTGTGCACAATGCTGAAGTGGTTCAGCTGGAGGCAGACTCATCTGGAAAAGCAAGAACTTAGCCCCCCACTTCTTTAATGGATAAGGAGCATGGTATTTAGCTAGTCCAATCCCATGTAAAACTTAGGTTCTGGAAAACATTTAGTACTGGTAGAGTGTGTAGCTTTATTTGAGAAGTTCATTCATGAAATCCCTCAAGTTAGCATCCATACAGCTTTGCATGCATCATTCTGTCCCCACCTCTCTAACCTATACACTTTCATCAAGAGATTTAAAAAATATATTGGGTTGCCCACACACAGAAGTTTATTAAAAAAGCACTTACATAATTTGGGGCTTGATTTACTATTGTATTGCTTTGGCTTTACATTCACATAACTCCTTTGAAATTACCATAATCATATATCAGACAACAATTCCACAAAAAGAAATAAGGAAGAAGTGAGTAATGCCCAATATAGCAACATGAAAGAATAATTACAGATCTGGGGACAACAAAGAATCTGCACTGGAGACTGATGAAGTAGAAAGGAAATATGAACATACAATCCATTAGGCTTATAGAAAAGACACAAAAGCAGCAAAAGAGGACAGAATGAATCATTTAACCAAAGCGGTTGAGGAATGCGTAAAGACAGTTATACAAACACAACAAGAGGGAAAATATTAGAAAATTGGGAGACTAAACTAAGACAGTCTGATACACCAGTGTGTTATTTCAATGTTTTGGTCAACAGAAATGTATTCTCTTATGCCATATTACGGTATAGTTTAAGATGTAATAGTTTTTTTCACCCACACTAAAGTCAAGACTTCAATTTCAGAGACCTGTCTTGCCAATGTCACCACCACCAGGAACGCGACCTTCCATGACAGGTGGGAAAGGGAGCAGGAACCCAGCAGCTCAAAGGGCGGGCCAGTGAGCCTAGAGAGGACCAAGTTAAGATCCCACTGTGGGACAGGAGTCCGTACCTGCGGGAAGAGTCTCTCGAGCCCTCTCAAAATCTGACCATGTCATGAGAAAACACTGTCTGTTCTTGGATCGGCGGGTGAAAAGTGGAGATGTCCACTAGATGTACTGTAATAGAAGAGTGTGCCAGGCCCTGGTTCCTCAAATGGAGCAGGTAGTCCAGGACAGCTTGTATGGAAGAATGCAAGGGAGAGAAGCCATGCTCGGACACCCAGTGGGAAAATCTCCTCCACTTGGCCAGGTAAGTCAGCCTGGTTGAGGGCTTCCTACTCCCCAGGAGGACCTGTTGAACTCCTTCTATACAGGTCTGTTCCTCCGAGTTCAGACACACAGTATCCATGCCAAGAGGTGGAGGGACTTGAGGTTGGGGTTCTAGGAGCCAGCCGTGGTCCTGTGGCAGCAAGTCCAGGTGGTTGGGCAGGGGCCAGGAAGGGGCTGCTGACAAGCTCATAAGCATGCCGAACCAACGCTGGGTAGGCCATGCTGGGGCGATCACGACAACCTGCACTTTGTCTCTTCTTCTTTGCCAGCACCCTGCCAAAGAGTGGAATTGGAGGGAACGCGTACATCAGGCTCCCAGACCATGACAGGAGGAAGGTATCAGAGGGAGCCCTTGCTCAGACCTTGCTGAGAGCAAAACCAGTGGCATTTCCTGTTCTGTCTGGTAGCGAAAAAGTCCACGGAGTTCCCCACCTTTGGAAGATCATGCAGGCTACCTCTGGATGAAGCGATCACTCATGGTGAGAAGTGGTAGTCACTGCTGAGCTGGTCTGCCAGGGTATTCTTGACACTGGAAAGTTGACAAGCTTCCAGGTGGATTTCGTGGCTGATGCAGAAGTCCATAGATGGAGTGCCTTCTGACAGAGCTGATGAGCACACTTCGCCTTGCCTGTTGATGTAGAATATCGAGGCTGTGTGGTCCATCAGGACTCATACCATCTTGCCTGACAGGTAGGGCAGGAAAACTCTGCTCCGAGCAGTCCAATTGGCATGCATTTTGACGTTTGGTTGTAAACGCGCCTCCTCCGGGGACCACATTCCCCCATGTCTGGAGGTCGCCGATATGTGCACCCCAGCCGATGTCTGAGGCATCTAACACCAACTCAATGGAGGGAGGGGTTTGTCGAATGGAATCCGCTCCAGGACTGTCCTGCGGCTGGTCCACCATTGCAGCAAGGGAATGGTAATGATCTTTTCCAGAGGGTCTCTGGACTGGGACTAGATCGTTCCCAGCCATTGTTGCAGGGGATTTGCATCTGATATCCAGCCATCCATGCCTCATGCTAATCGACTGGTAGTGGGACGTCGAACGGGACCAGGAGCTACTACGAGCCAGTTGCTGGGAGGATCATTCTGAGTAGGGTGACCTTCCTTTTGGACACCGATGATGATGGCCCGGAGATCCGCGGTCTCTGGTGCCTGATCCATCCCAGGCCCCTGAAGATGGTCGGGGCTGATCCCAGAGTTCTTGCCAGGTGGTGAGTGCCTCAAAGGGTCTGCACCAATCTACCAGCAAGGTAAGCCTGGAGTCTGTCGATCAGTGCCTCCGATGAGGGAACTGAAGAAGGCTCTGCTGAGCCTGCCTCTCCTGTCCTGAGGCGTCGGCTGCGGGCGAGTGAATGTTAGCAGGATGTCCCTCTTATGGGGAATGGTACTGCTGAGGCAGGGAGGGGACACATGCATAGGTTTCAATGCAGGTTTTCCCCAATATCAGGGTACCACAGAAGCTGGTGAGGGCAGCACCGGGAGCGTCAGGATCTCCTGAGCTGCTTGAACAGCTTAGTGCTTCGACGGCACCTGAAGCTGGCTGGGGCCTACACCACTATCCAGAGTCGCAGGCAAGGCATGGGATGGGCTGTACCGCTCGACTTTAGATTTCCCAAGGGAGATGCTGAGCTGCCCAACATGAGTCTTGGCTTGCTCCCTGCCCTCTCCTTTCCCTTGCGGGAGGTAGGAGATCTTTCCCTCACAGTCTCTTTCAGCTTCTTAACCGGAGCCATGGAGGGAGACCGGTGCCAGCTCATGGATGGTGCCAGGGGAGCACTGCGCACGGAAGCCACGACGCGGAGTCAGACCGCTGCTTCGGTGCTTGAGTCAGTGCCGACTCCATTAAGAGTGCTTTCAAATGAATACCATGCTCCTTCCTCATCCTGGGTTTGAAGGATTTGCAGATGTGGCACATGTCACTGATGTGCCCCTTGCTTAAGCGCCTTAGGGGGCTGGTATGTGGGTTGCTGACAGGCATAGACCATTTGCAGCAATCTAAGGGCTTAAAGCCTGGGAACGGGGCATGCCCCGACCCCTGGCTGAATCCCGCTTGGGACTAAGGAAGAGTTTGAGAACTACTACTAAGGATATCTAAGAAAACTACTATGTACAACTATTTTACAGGATTTCTAAGTTTGCAAGAACAGAGAATGAATCAGTGCTAGCTGAAGCAGCAGATGTTCCAGCACTGTCACTGGTGGCAAGAAGAAACTGAGGGTGGGGGTAGCTGGCGGTGCCCCTTATACCACACCATGCGGGCACCATTCCAGAGGGCGCCAGAGCCAGTTCAGTCCAGATAATGCTGAGGAAAAAACTTCAGGCACCAGTGCATGTGGTGAGCACATACATCTAATATGGAACGGACATGAGCAAGCACTCAAGGAAAAAACGGTTACCCACCTTTTAGTAACTGTTGTTCTTCGAGATGTGTTGTTCATGTCCATTCAAAGTAGGTGTGCACGTGCCGCATGCACGCCAGCCAGAAGATTTTCCCTTAGCAGCGTCTATAGGGTCAGCCCGGGCGCCCCCTGGAGTGGCGCCACCACGGCGCCCTATAAAGGGGCCCGCCGACCCTCCACCCCTCACAGTTCCTTCTTGCCAGCACTCCGACAGAGAGGCAGGAGGGTGGGTGTTGGAATGGACATGAACAACACATCTCGAAGAACAAGTTACTAAAAGGTGGGTAACCATTTTTTCTTCTTCGAGTGGTTGTTCGTGTCCATTCAAAGTAGGTGACTCACAAGCCTAACCTTAGGAGGTGGGGTCAGAGATCACTATTGACTGGAGTACTACAGGCCCGAAGGCTGTGTCATCCCTCGCCCAGTGCGTGATGGCATAGTGAGACGAGAACGTGTAGATGGAGGACCACGTGGCTGCTCTACAAATTTCCTGAGTCGAAACCTGAGCCAGGAAAGCCACAGAGGAGGCCTGTGGCCTAGTGGAGTGGGCTGTGACCGGAGGGACAGGAGTCTTAGCTATACGGTAGCATTCCCGGATGCAGGTTGCGATCCACGAAGAGATTTGCCGAGAGGAGACCAGGAGCCCCTTCATCCTTTCTGCCACTGCGACGAAGAGCTGGGTCGAGCGTCTGAACAGCTTGGTACGCTCTATGTAAAAAGCCACGGCCCTGCGGACATCCAGAGAGTGTAGCTTCCGCTCTTCGCTGGAGGAGTGTGGTTTCGGATGAAACACCGGGAGAAAGATACCTTGGCCTATGTGGAACTGCGAAATGACCTTCGGTAGGAAAGCCGGATGAGGTCTAAGTTGGACCTTGTCCTTGTAGAAGACTGTGCACGGGGGCTCTGATGTTAATGCTCGAAGCTCCGACACCCGTCAGGCCGAGGTGATCGCCACCAGGAAGAAGATCTTATACGATAGGTACAGCAGGGAGCAAGAAGCCAGAGGCTCAAAGGAAGGCCCCTAGAGGACGGAGAGGACCAGATTCAGGTCCCAAGCAGGGGTCGGCTGACGCACATGTGGGAAGAGCCTGTCCATACCCTTGAGGAAATGCCCAACTAGCAGATTCGCAAACACCGAGGCACCCCCCTCTCCCGGATGAAAAATGGATATGGCCGCCAAGTGAACGCAAATGGAGGAAAGGGAGCGGTCCAGTTGTCTTAGGTGAAGCAAATAGTCAAGGACAGCGGGAATTGGTACACCCAGGGGGTCGTGACCCCGCTGACCCAACCATATGGAGAAGCGCTTCTATTTAGCCAGATAGGTGGCCCTGGTGGATGGTTTCCTGCTACCTAGCAGCACCTGCCTGACCTGCTGGGAGCACTGCAACTCCACCGGGTTCAGCCATGGAGCATCCAGGCTGTGAGGTGAAGGGACTTGAGGTTCGGATGGTGGAGAGAGCCCCGGTCCTGCGTGATGAGGTCCGGGAGTAGAGGGGAGCGTCGGGGCACCTGAACTGACATGTGCAGAAGTGACGTGTACCAATGCTGGCATGGCCACGCCGGAGCTATCAGGATTACCCTGGCGTGATCCCTGTGAATCGTTAAAAGCACCCTGTCTATCAGGGGGATCGGAAGGGAAGGCATAGAGCAGACCGTCCTCCCACGTATGTAGGAAGGCGTCCGACAGAGACCGCCGACTGTGGCCCAGGAGGGAGCAAAACCATTGGCACGTCCTGTTTTCCCTTGAAGCAAACAGGTCTAATTGGGGAAAGCCCCAGAGCTGGAAGATTGAGCACACCACATCCCATTGGAGGGACCACTCGTGACCCTGGAACGAGCGGCTGAGGGTGTCCGCCAAACCGTTCTGCTCCCCTGGAAGACAGAACTCCGTCAGGTGAGTGGCATTGTGAATGCAGAAATCCCACAGCGCGAGGGCTTCCCTGCAGAGGGGAGAGGAGCGTGCACCCCCGTTTGTTGATATAAAAAACTGCTGCCGTGTTGTCCGAAAGGACTGAAACGTACCTGCCGGCCAGGTGAGACAGGTCAAACACGTCAGGTGGACCGCTCTCAGCTCCCTGACATTGATATGCAACTCAAGGTCCTCCGGCAACCACAAGCCCTGCGTCTTGAGGCGTCCCAGGTGTGCTGCCCAACCTCGATTCGAGGTGTCCGTCACCAGGTAGAGGGAGGGTTGCGGGGCAGCAAAGGGGACACCCATGCAGACTTCCCGCAGGTCGAGCCACCACCATAGCGAGCTCAGCACCAAGCGGGGAACGGACACCACTGAGTCCAGGGGGTCCCTGACCAGGCAATAAACTGTAGCCAACCAGGACTGCAGTGGGCGAAGCCGGAGTCTAGCATGGACCACCACATAGGTGCAGGCTGACCTGTGGCCTAACAGCCTGAGGCAAACTCACGCCATGGTAACCAGGGTGCGGTGTAGTCCGAGGATGAGCTCGCAAATTGCACGGAACCTCGACTCCTGCAGGTACGTTTTGGTGTGGGTGGAGTCCAGAACCGCTCCTATGAACTCTATTCATTGCATTGGAGACAGGGTGGATTTGGCTTTGTTCAAGAGGAGGCCAAGATCGAGAAAGGTCTGCCTGATGAACACCACCTGGGTCTCTATCTGCTCCCCAGGTAGGGGAATACCTAGATGCCCCTACTGCGTAGGAAGGCGGCCACTACCGCCATGCACTTCATGAAGACCCTGGGAGCAGCCGACAGGCCGAACGGGAGCACTGTGAACTGCAGATGGATGTCGGCCACGACGAATCTGAGATACCGACGGTGCCGTGGAATTATGGCAATGTGGAAATAGGCGTCCTTTAAGTCAAGGGCGGCATACCAATCTCCTGGATCCAGGGAGGGGATGATCGAGGACAGGGAGACCATGCGGAACTTGAATTTTCACACAAACTTGTTCAGCCGCCGCAAGTCTAGGATGGGTCTCAGGCCCCCTTTTGCCTTCGGTATTAGGAAATACTAGGAGTAGAAGCCTTTGCCCCTGAGCTCCTGCAGGACTTCCTCCACGCCCCTGCCTCCGTGAGGGACTTCACTTCTTGAATTAGAAGTTGCTCATAAGAAGGGTCCCTGAAGAGGGACGGGGAGGGGGGGTTGGTGGGGCAGAAGGGAGGAGAACTGGATAGAATATCCCTTCTCTACCGTGCGGAGCACCCATTTGTTCGATGTAATTCGGGACCAGGCATGGTAGAAGTGGGACAAAAGTGACCCAAAGGTAAGGGTGGAAAGATCCAGAGTTTCTATCGGTTGGTCGTCCTTGACTGTACCATCAAATAGGGGGTCTAGGCCCAGATGGTGGTCTGGATTGGCTAGACGCCTGGCCGGAGGGGTGGCGCTCGTGACGCCTCCTGACATTTCTGCCCCGCCTGTGCCCCAGCTCCTGGCAAGTTTGTGGCTGGTATGGGTGAAGGGCCTCCTGCAGCCTAAATTATCTGCACTGGGTCGTGGGGGTATGCAAGCCCAGCGAGCAAAGCGTGGCCCTCGAGTCCTTTAAGCTATGGAGACGTTTGTCCGTTTTCTCCGAAAACGGCAACTGCCCTTCGAAGGGGAGGTCTTGAATCGTCTGCCGGACCTCAGAGGGCAGGCCCGCGACCTGGAGCCAGGCTCCCCGCCGCATGACTAGGCCCGTGGCCAGGGTGCGCGAGGCTGAGTTTACCGCATCTAAGGCAGCCTGGAGGGAGGCTCGAGAGATCAGTTTGCCCTCCTCCACTAGGGCCGAAAACTCTGATCTCGAGTCCTGGGGAAGGAGCTCCGTGAACTTCGACATGGCCGAACAGGTGTTGTGGCCATATCGGCTTACTATTGCCTGTTGATTGGCAATGCAGAATTGGAGAACCCCCGTGGAGTACACCTTTCTACCAAAGAGCTCAAGGTCTTTTTGCATCTCTGCTCTTCGGTGTTGAGCCCTGAAACCCCTGACCCTCCCGCTGGTTAGCCGCGTCTACCACCAGGGAGTCAGGTGGAGGGTGGGTGTACAGGTGTTTGTGCCCTTTAGAAGGGATGAAGTTGCGCTACTCCGTCCTCTTGGCAGTAGGGGTCAATGAGGCTGGTGTACGCCACTGGGTGCGGGACGTATCCACTATAGTCTTTATCAGCGGGAGGGCCACTCTGGATGGCCCTGAGGGGGCCAGAATGTCCACTACAGGGTCTGCGTCCACCTCGATCTCCTCCGCTTGGATTGCGAGGCTTTGAGCTGCTCGCCGAAGCAATTGTTGGAGAACTCGAGTGTCCTCTAGGGCCGGTGCTGCAGCACACAGCATTGAGGTTGCGGTGCCGGTTCCGAGTCTAAATGCGGCACCGCGGCCGGTACCAGGGTCGCCGGTGAGCGACTTGGTGTATCATGAGGTGCCGATGGAGCCCGAACTGGAGCCGCTGCCGGTGTCGCTGCCCGGTTAGGGGGTGCTGAACTTGACAATGGCACACCCCTGCCCGGCGACAGTGCCGGTGGCAGCTGCGCTGGGGCCACCGACGTCAAGGACACCGAAGCCAACCGTGACCGAGGGCCAAACGCCTGGCCTACCGACTGATGGTAGGCCCAGGGAGTCCAAAACAGCCACTGTGAGGGCGGCTGCCATTGTTGCTGCCACTGTGGGTAATGCTGGTGGCTCACCCCAGAAACCGATCTCCTGCTCCGCGACTGGCTGAAGTGATAGGAGTCTGCCTCTGAGTCTGAGGTCTCTGAGTCTGAGGACCTGGGGGGAGCAGCGCCCGGCGCCAAAGGAAAGCGGTGCAAAGGCAGCAGGGAGCCTCTCCTCTGGTCTGGTGCTGTCTGCACAGCACGGTGCGGGGAGGGAGGCGACAGCATGGCCGGCTTGCCTCTAGAGTGTACTGGTGGACGGCCCACAGTAGGCAACTCCCTACGATGTGGGGAGGCCAGTGCCGGGGGGCCTATTAGGTCTGAGGCAGCCTCGAATGCTTCCGGCGTCGATGGGGGGTGTATGTCCCCACTGAGGTCTGGGGAGTTAGGCTGGTCCAGACTTGACTGCCCTCTCTGTGGTGCGGGAGTCGACAGAACCGCGGAGGGCTGTAGCCCAGCCTGTCCGCTTACACCCGCGGACGGCGTCGGCCTTGGATCCTGGTGGGGTGACCAATCCCTCATCAGCTTCTTTCTCTTGGAGGGCACCAGCGAAGGTGAGCAGTGCCACACTGAGGCCGACTTCCTATAACCCGACTTCGTCTGGTGCCAAGTTTTTGATGACTTGGGCTGGGCCCTAAGTCCTGATGTCGGTGCCGGGGCACTCTGCACCAAGGACGACATGCTGGGCCCTGTCTCGGCCGGTTCTGGGTCCGCGGGTGGTCGCAGGGCCGCCTCCATCAGGAGGACTAAGTCTTTGAGCCCTGTCCTTCAGAGTGTGTGGACGGAAGCCCCTACAGATAGAGCACTGGTCCTTTTGGTGACTCTCTCCGAGACACCTCAAACACGCAGAGCGCGGGTCACTCTTGGGCATGAATTTCCCGCAGTCCTTGCAGAGTTTGAACCCGGGGGACTTGGGCATGCCCCAGCAAGTGATGAAGACTCTGGGGGGGGGACCCCACAACTACAAAAAACTATATACAAAGATCTATCTAACTAACTATAATATGACTGAATACATGGACTAAATAGTAAGGATAGGACACTGCCAACTTGCTGTGCAAGAGAAGTTCCAGCTAGCCATCACCGGTGGTAAGAAGGAACTGAGGGGTTGGAGGGTCGGCGGGGCCCCTTTATAGGACGTCGTGGTGGAGCCACTCCAGGGGGCGCCCGGGCCGACCCTACGGACACTGCTAAGGGAAAATCTTCCGGCTGGCGTGCACGCAGCGCGCGCACATCTACTTTGAATGGACATGAACAACCACTCGAAGAAGAACTACTAAGAATTCCCTCAATTACCGGCCTAAGCATCAGTTAGAAACAATATCAACAACATTTACAACAAATTCTACTTATCTATACCTAGAATGCAAGAAAGGGGGAGGTAATACTCAGCAAACAACCACTATTAAAATATATTAAAAACTATCATTAAAGACTGTAGTTAATTTATAAGCTGGAAGACTTCATCTTTCACACAAAAAACGGCAAAGGAACTGGTACTGAAACATACCAACAAGCTATGATTCAAAAGATACCCCACCAGATGTGTTCTTATAACCGAATCTAACTGCAATGAAAGAAAATTAAAACATAAAATCTGTCTCAAGAGATCACAACTGAATTAAAAATACTCAACAATTACCTGAGTTTCTTTCTTATTTGTTCCTTCTTCTGAATCAGACTGGTGTTCCTGTTCATTTTCATCACTCTGGAGAAAACAATAGTAATAAAAATAGTAAACTTTTGAAATGCTATTGAGTTTTTAAAAATTTTATATTTCTATGGTCAAAATTCAAGACAGAGGGCTGGTGTACATTACTGCTTAAGTCAATGTAACTTACATTGCTTAGGGGTGTGAAAAAGACACCCCTTTGAGTGACAAAAGTTACAGCAGCCTAAGCGCTGTCCATACCAGTGCTATGTTGGCGGGAAATGCTCTCCCGCCAAAACAGCTCCTGCCTCTTGCAGAGGTGGAGTAATTATGCCGATGGGAGAGTGCTCCGCTGTCGGCATACGTCTTCCCTAAATGTGCTACAATGATGCAGCTGCATCGGTACAGCTGTGCCAATATACTCTGTAGTGTAGATTTGTCGAGAGTTTATTTGAATTAAATCTATTTTGTATAAAAGCAACAGAAGCAAACACAAGGACAAGAATTTCTCCAAAAGTATCCCATAATATTCCTGGATGGCTTTGTTCTGTTTAACAAAACAAAATGGCAGTAACATTGAACAGGTAGATATTTTTAGTATTAGACTGCTATATAAGGGAAGATAATGGACTATACAGTTGGCATAAGGAAACGCTTTTACAATAGTGACATTTAAACACGTATTTTTAGAAGCAAAAGGAAAAGGCAATCATCCTACCATTGGGAGTATAGGCCTTCTTGTTAATTTGCTCAGAATTCATTTATCTTAATTACTTTCAATTATAAATACACAGTAATTTGCAGAGAATGGGATAATGGATCTACTTCTCACAAATTATGTATGTACATTAAGAGGAGGGAGGGAATTTTGTTCTAAATTGATCATCATTGCTTATGATTTTCAACTGTGAAACTAACCCTGTTAACATTATCTTGCATCAAAACACCTGGATATAAAAGATATCTATTCTTGCCCATTAGATATTTGTTGAACTACACTTGAAGGATCATGAATTTTTTTTTTTTTTTTTTAATGGTGTAAGTATCTACTTTAAGTCAGAAGAGTTTTAAAAACATCACAAACAACTCTGGGACAGTGGCTAAGGTCAGGGTTCTCTTCTCTGGACTATCTTAATAGGTTGGACAGAGAACTAATTGTTTTATATACCAGTTCTACAAGCTTCTTCAAAAGGAGTGAGGGGCCTTGTTTTAAAATCAAGGCAGGAAATCCAGGAGAGAATGGGCCTATCAGGCTCTTCTGAATTTTATCCTCAGTTTCTCCTCTCTCTTATTCTCATGCCATGTATGCAATTCAGAAGGCATATTATTATTATTTGTATTACAGTAACACTTGGTACCTCAACTCATTGTGCTAGACACTGTACAAATAGAGTAAGTGAAAGCAATTATTTGTTTTTTACCTATTGAGCCTACCCAGATTCCTAAGAGCACTTTATGTTAACTGTTTGACATGTTGAATATTGACCATTTATTCCAACGCTGTTTCTGAGCCAGTTTCTAAACTATGTCAATACTTTACCTCTTATACCATGACTTAGTTTTCTTAAATGCCTCTTGTGACAGACAGACTTTGTCAAGGCTTTTAAAAAGTACAAATGTGTTGTCGGCTGGTTTTCTTTAATCTATTATTTGCTCAAAGAATTCTAGTAGATTAAAGATAAATAATTTTGGTTAATAAAAGCTGTTCTGGTTTGTCCCTATCATATCATGATCATCTATGTGTTTTAGAATTTTTCATTATAATAATTTGATATGCGTACTGCGTGGAAATGTTGTTATCCCTTCAAAATAAGGTGTTTTCTAAAGGAATGATCAATACACCCAGTTTAGATGCATTTAAATCTGAACCCAAGTTACTGCTGTTCTCATTGTTTACTTGCACTGTACAAGTGGACTCCATTAGCTTGTAGACCTATACAGAACAACTATATCTGAGCACATCAGCAAAAGTCACTTCAGGTATGATAGGGTTTAGCAACTGGTGTGGCCACACTCATGCAAAAGGAATGACGACCTATACAGCGGTCATCTCATTCTATAAGGAATAACGTCCTATGTATCGGTGACCTCATTCTATGTATTACTAATCTAAATGGCCTGGGAAGAAATCCCAGATAATATAGACCTCAACAATCCATGCTACTTGAACATGCTAACATATTTTATATAGAGAAAAACATGTTACGAGCAAGAGTGCAATGATTTTTGGAAAAACCCACTAGTATGGGCACAACTGAATCCATCTCATGATGATGTATTTCCTCTGTTTTCCAGAAAGAATCATATTAAATCATATAACTCAGTGGTTCTCAAACTTAGGCTACCCAAGGACCCCCATTTTTATTTAAAATTTTTCACAGACCCCAAGTTCCATGATCAGCTCCAAGGTCCTGCCCCCACTCCACCCTGCCCCCCCAAACCCTCCCATCACCCCACCTCTTCCTGTTGCCGGTCAACCCCTGCCCCTCCTCTTCCCCACCCCCTCCTCCAAGCATGTCCCATCCCTGCTCCTCCCCCTCCCTCCCAGCACCTACTTCACGCTGCTGAACAGCTGTTCCCCGGTGTGAAGGAGCTGCTGGGAGGGAAAGGAGGAGGAGTTGAGAGAGAGAAGAGGAAAAGTTGATCAGCGGGGCCCGCGGACCCCTGGAGTAACTGGGGGTCTGCGAACCCCAGTTTGAGAAGCACTGATAAAACTCTAAGCTATTCCCTATTATTTTAATGTGATAATTTTATATACATTCTGAATTATGTGAAATAGACATATGTTTGTTGTTTTAAGCGGTTTCTCACATCTTGAGTCCAAAAGGAAACTCCTGTAGATCTTCGTTTTTCTCTTGGTCGCCGCCTGTCTCTTATTGATTTTGACTGTGATTTATCTTCTTCTTTTTCTTCTTCTTTTTTCCGGCCTTCTGTTAATAACAACACTTTTTAAATATGACACAGAAATCATGTGATCTTCTGTAATATATAACTTACATGTTAATCTGAGAGGTGCTGGAGCAAGAAGCTCAGTGGCCAGTTTTATAAATTATGTGGTAACACACATCTGCTCAGAACACAGTTGTGAAATATTATTGTAAATACAATTAAAGTGGTCTGGCAAGTATTTTCTATTTCCCAATCACACTCTGTAACATTCTACTTTAGCCACCTAACTAAAATATTTCAATATAATACTAAGACTTCTGACAACAATCTAAAGGGTGGTTCTAATATTCAAGCTTTAAAACTTCTGCCTACTTTATTATGGGGCCATCTGACTGAAGAGAAATGAGCATAAAAGAATACCAGGTCACACTTCCTCACAAATATTTTCTTAGTTATTGCATCAAGAATTCAGTGCAATTGACATATGTTCATTCATTTAAGCTTTCTTTGAAAAAAAAACCAACTCTGTTTTTGGACAATGTTCTGAAATTTTCTGGATTTCATTAAGATTGTGGTATGGATTTCCTTCTTCCTTAAATTTAGTTTCAGTTCAGCATTGGCCTTACTGACAAACTTTCTCACTTTTGAGTTCTGATTTTCCACCTCTCACATGATTCCAGCAAAATAAGCATTATTCACTGTTGCACAAAAAAAATTTACTTCCTCTAATGTATTTTTATCTATTTATTTACTCTTCTATTAATACAACAAATCATTCAGCGCCAGCAGGCACTGTAGTAAGCACTACACTATCTTACTGATTTCAGTGCTTCCAGTCTTCACGGTTTTAAAATGAATCTGTTAAAAGATGAACCAAGGATGAGATAGAAACAAAAGAAATAAAACATTCAAGGTGAAAACACCCCTTTGCTTTGATTTTGGCTTCCTTGAACAGCATTCTTTTTCCTCTTACCAAATAACAGAATTGCAACATAGTATTATGGAAATCTGACCCAAATTCAGGACCACTTCACAACAGAAGGAAATAAAGTATTATATATTGGGAGGAACCACTTGAAGACAGTTGCTTCAGAAGATAATGATCCTAGGGAGGCAGCAATGCTTAAAGTGGCGTTAAGAAATCCCTTACCTCATAATACATGCAGCTTAAGACCCTCAGTAGAGACAAAAGATCCTCTAATAAATAAGCAAAGAAAAAAGTCAAAACATATAGTCTTACCTCTCTCATTTTCTTTTGCTCCACTCCTGGGATAAACAGAAGTTATACCTATAAGGCTGTTTGGTCTGTTTACTTGACTTGAAGTAGAAAGAGAACTAGTGGAGATGGAAAGCGAAGAGGATGATGAAGTAGTTGGAGTTGTAGTTGAAACTGGCCTATAGCGATGATAGGGCTGTTCAGCAGAAAAAAGTAAATATTAATTTCCAAAGATTAAAAGAACACAGATAAAAATACCCATCATACAGGATATTAACAAAAGATGTTTAAATAAGTAAAAAAAAATTAAGCCTACTATAAATTTCAGTACCACCAAACAAAAATTAAGATTTATACCAATTACACCACTTAAAAGGAAAAGTCTGAGATACCTCCTCAAGAGTTCTGGAATATCTTTGTCTAAAGTCATCTTCTTTTGTTTCTGATTCCTTCTTGTCCTCCTGTTTTTCTTTGTCTTGTTTTTCCTTCTCCTCCTTTTCTTCATTCTCTTGTTCTCTGGTTCGTGTAGGACGACTTCTTCCTATAGTTTTTTCAGCTTCCTGAAGATCAGTCAGTGTCACACCCTGTGGAAAAAAACAGAAGCAAAAAGCAACATTTCAACAGGTGTCACTTACAGTTTTTACTATTACTGATGGCCAGTCTATAAACTCCTAAAATAGATTTAACATTTTTAACTCTGGAGTGTTTCTCTTTCATTTTGCAATTAACAAAACTTACTCTTCATTCTGTACCCTCAACACGTGCCTGCTAAACTGCAGATCAACAATGGTTGCTTCTGTGATATGATTTTCAATGGGACATTACACTTCTAAATCATGGTGGCACTTCTGAACATTCCACCCTAGATCTTTTCCACTGTATTATAGTATTTTAGGGAGAAAGTTTATGAAAATACAGCAGTATTCATGTGTTAGACTGCTGAATTTAAGAGGCCTTGAGCCTTCAGACATTCCACTGACTACAGCTAGAGTTGTGGGTACTCAGCACATGTGAAAAAATCATGCCTGCAGCACTTAATGCCCTTACATTTCCTCACAGTGGTTTCTGCTTACCAGAATAGGCTGACATTTATCCTTAAGAATTTTCACGTTACTTTGAAGATAAAATTATCTGAACTGTCTACTGCTATGGAAACAGAACATCTCAAGGAAATACTAGGTATTCTCTTCTTGAGTTTCAGCCAGTGTGATTTACTGAAATTCTGATGATGCCACCTGCGAGGTGGGACTAGGACTAGCATATGTGAGCTAGACCTATTGTGTCCAGCATTGATAGAGACTGTCAACATTTCCCTACAGAAGACATTGTGTCAGCTGTTCTTAAAGACACTATTGTGTGGCCTCTTTTCTTGAAGCCAGTTCTTGAAAAAGATCATCTTGCTGTCAAATTCACTCTCTCTCTTTTCCAGGGAAGGGCATGGACAGGCTTGTGGTAGGGTAGCTCTGATAGTTTCTTCAATTTACAGATTCTCTTGACTTTAGTCAATCTGATTATATGTTTTTAGATGAGAAAGTGCAATGATTATATTATTTGATTATTTCTTCCTAGCCCTGGATTAAGTTAAAGCAACCTTGCTGAATCATTTCAATCTGTCAGCAGACTCTTAACAGGTGGATGAAATCACTTTTTGGTGTTTCTGCTGCTATCTTTTTGAATGGACTCAAATGGCAATTGTGGACAATTGCTCCTCTGCCTTTAGGGCATTCATGTGAGGGTACCAGAGCTGTCTATTTTGTCTTCCTCTTTGTTTTTTGTGTATTTGAGGATACTGGAACAGTTAGAGAGAGGATGTGGGTTGCAACATATTCAATATACTGAGAACTCCCAGATCTCTCTCTCTTTCACATTTGGTATGGGCTAGTGCATTGGAACACGTGTACTAGGGGCTATATGATTTTTAGGGATTAGAGGAGTTGTAACTGGCTACCACTCAATCCAGATAAGATGATGATATGGTTTGCTGTTGGCTTGGGAGAAATAGCTGAAAGACTGTTTCAGTGCCCGAAATCAGAGTGCGCAACTATTACTTGTAAAAGACACACAAAACTACGGAGTGTTCTTAGATCTTGGGTTAGTCCTAGATGTTCAAAGAGCACTTCTCTCCCTCCCCCCTCTAATCTATATCTAGGCATACTAGCTTGAACCGTTTCTCTTTGATGTGGAACACATCACAGATCCAGGTCTGTCACTTCAATCAAGGGATCATTCAGAAACTGAAGCAAATATAATATGCCAGGCCTGCTTCTTTAAAATAGAGTTTCAAGCCTGGAGCACCGCGCACTGTGTTTCAGACAATGTAATGGCTACCAGTAAGTTTCCTTGTGGAATTCAAAGTGTTGGTTTTAAAGGTCTAAATAGCTTGGGACCCAATTATCCAGGCATGTCATATTGTCATAGCTAAAAACAATAAAGATGTTCAACTGGAGCCACTTTGCTATATAACAGGAAAAGGCTTTCAGGAAGACACTCGTGGGGAAACCTCTGCTTGCTTCCCTCCAGTCTGCAGTCTGGATCTGTTAACCTTAAGGGCACACTGGAAGGCCCATCTTTTCTCCCAAACATTTTGAGAGGAAGAGGTTTAAATTTGGAGAGGTGGTGTTGTTTGCAGTGTGGAATATTTTATCTGCTCATATGTACTGAGTTTACACTGGGGAGAACAGTCACTGTATTTGAAGTTTTACTGTGAAAATTATGAGGTTATTGCAGAGTTTGGCACCAATTTATTTGTTCATAAATGAAAAAAGAACAAAAAACTGTACCTGTGTGGATCTTCTGGACTGTCTTGCTTGCCTGGATCTAGCTTTTCTTTGGGACTCAGACTCTTCATCCCGAACAGGAGTGAGGTATGATCTAAAGAATAAAATTAAAATAATATTCAATAACCACTAATTTTTGCACAATGCATTAAATGATAAATGGACATTTGCAATGTGACATGATTGAAAATCAATGCTATTATTAAAAAAACCAAAACTAAATTCCACATAATGTAACTCGATACATAAATCTGTCTTTGAAAATGCAAGAAATACAGAACTGTATTTTGAATAAATCTTAGCATAATTATAGCCAGTTAAGTGTTATATCAGAATTATGTCACCAAAATGCACTACTGATCTAGACAAATATCTTAACCAGTCAATTTTCTTATTTACAATAAACTCATTTTGCCATTTTCTCTCAACACCACTTTCTTACACTATTTTGGTATTCTACCAGTCTGCTAAAACAAGGGTGGAGTATCTCAGATATATATTGTGTGGGTATGAGTGACTATGAAGCTTTAACGTACATTTTATATGCCTAATGTAAAGAATATGGCTATTACAGGAAAGCCCTACTATGCCATCTATTGTCTCAGAGTATTAAAAACCCAGAGTACGTGACTGCTCAGTAAATGAATTTGGAAAACTTTTCAGAAACAAACCATATTTAGCACTGATTAGGTAGCATTGTTACCAAGCAAATTTATTTCATATACAAGTTAGCTATTACCCTAACTTTAGTCTACTCTGAATATAGCTATAAGTTAGTGAAATATTGTCATTTTTTCAGTATTACAGGTTTGTAGTCATTTTATAAAAGCAAAGATCATACAAACATCTAGAACAACAGCCTCTAAATAACAGATTTTTAGCCATGTTGCCAAGCAAAACAAAACATTAAAATATAACACTTATCCTCATGACTAATCAACCTCCCCAAAAGTCCATGGCAGTTAAAACTCCAAGAAGTCTTACAAGACATAAGATCTAAAACTAGCACTCCTCTCTAACTCTGGGGGAAAGAGAACAAAGTTTTCTGAATTATTTTCATGAGAGATTGTTTTATATATAAATTTGAGTGCTCTAGCCTAAAGCCATTAAATGAATGTCTGCTTTTGAGGCTTCAACTTTCTCAGATTTGAAGGGCAATCTTGAGCCCAGTGTAAAATGTGTCTATGTGACCAGCGTCTTGTGTGACTTTCACACCCTACAAAGGAGGACAGGAAAATTTGTACAGAAGCAGATCCTCAAATCCCACCCCTTCCTTCCCCTTAGCCTGTACATCTACAGCCCACTGTGTATTACCATACAGGGACCCCTGCACATAGAGGGGATCCAATTTATGGATGCTCCACAGCTACTTTACACTAGCTCTGATTGCATAAAAGAGTTCTAAAGCCATCACAAGTGCCCCAAAAGAATATCTCCTATGTACAGGGAGACTTCTCTGCAGGTATACATTACGCCAACCCCTGACCACATCCATCAGAAGCCCGCGGGGCAGGTGGCTTACTTGGGTGCTCTCACAACCCTGCTATTCCAGCTGCCTTAATAGCCCACAGAATCTGTTGGCTGTTCACCTCAAATTTGTCCAGGCAGCTCAGTACAAATTAATCCGGCCCTCAAAGCTGCTCTCACTTGTGGTAGAGGCTGGCCAAAGCCTCCACAATCACAGCACAGGGGAGGTGACAAAATGTGAGAAGCCATTTTCTCCCTGAACTTTTAGAGTCCTCATGCTGAGCTACGTTCTGACACATGGATCAGCTGTGCTCAGGGTTTATGCTCCCTGCATCCCCCTCTCCCACAGGCATCTTCCTACCTCCTTTGTGCAGCAGAACAGCATCGGTTTAACTACAAGTGAGGCCTCCTCAGCTGTGGACACAAGATTTGCCCCTTACTGAAATATCTATAAAACTATGATGATCCCATTAAAAATCTTAATGGAACTGCTGATTTTCTATTACAAGATAATAAATCAGTGCTAGACCTATTAATAATCAGTTCTTTGCTGCGTAACACATAGTTATTTAAAAGTATCAAGTATATTTTAGCATCTTTAGAGTAACAAAATTGGAAAAAAAAGTTGATAAGCAGCCAAAAATGAAGGCCTTGAAACAAAGTTCTATTCACAAATTGTATCTCCTGCATTCCAAGTTTGAGGACAACAAATTGTGCAGCCTTGAACCATTCTGAGTCCCAAAACTGGTCAGTTTATCCATTTTTCACAATGACGACTTACCTACTATCACATTTTCTGATGCTGTATACAAACCGGTTTGTTATGTTTTATTAGCTTTTTTGTAAAGAATATATTTGTTAATGTTGGAAACATTCCTTTACTTTTGGGAGACCGCTCGCTAGAAACATCAAGAACAGCTCTTTAAATTAATAAGATGATGGCCAATTTGAAAATACTAAAATTATTTAACAACTTTTTGAGAAGATGTTCTATCTTTAAAAAAAATAATTGCACAAACCAATATTGGATTATCACCCATGTTCTACCTCTACTTTACCAACAGACAGATTAAAAATGAAAAGACAAAACTGCCTTAATATATACAAACATAGCTATTCCTACAAGTGCCCTCTGTCCTGCTATGTAACATCTATAAAATACTATCCATAAGAAAGTTCATTTCCCATCCTCCTCTCACCATCCATGTAGTATTTTTGGTAGCTCTTCTCTTTTGCTAGATAGCGAGGCCTAGTCTAGATTAGGAAAAAAGGTTTTTGTTTTTTAAAAGCTGGGCTAGCTAACATGTTTGAAAATATCACTTACCACCTAAACCTTGCCTTCATCAGGAAAACCACATATTTTTAGCTTATTAGGTAACAAACATGTTAAAATGCTAATGTAGAAGGGACCAACCTCTGCTGGCAGCCCTGGGGGTGGCGCCACTACTTTGCCACCCCTTCCCCACCCCCATCAGCACCCAGGAGGCTGTGGCCGCACGAAAATTCCCCGGGGTTTACCTCGGCTCACTAACGCATGCTGAAACACAAACTGCCATGTCTACCCTAGGATTTTAAGATGTTAATTATCATTTTTAAACACACCCACACACGCATGCGTATGTGTTTTATATCACCTTAAAAATTGTCTTAGCTGGCCAGGCTCTACTCTGGGCTTCCTCTGATTAGACCAATGAGCTAACAAGATTTTAAAGGTGTTAAACTGCTTCTATACCAGATGCTAAGTAGTGTTTCAAATTGTGGACTAGTTTACACTAGAAAATTTGATCAACCCAGCTACATTGCTCTGGGGTGTGAAAACTCCACAACCTTGAGCAATGTAATTAAGCCAACTTAAGTCTCTGCGTAGACAGTGCTAGGTCAATAGAAGAATTCTTTCGTTGACCTAGATACGATCTCTCGGAAAGGTGGATTACCTATGCCAACAGAAGAACCCTTCCCATAAGCATAGGTAGTGTCTATGCTGAAGTGCTACAGTGGCACAGCTACAGTTGTGCCTCTGTAGCATTTCAAGTGCAGACAAGCCTCATGTTAGCAACCCTGAATTAGCGATGCACGAGTGCTAATGTTCATCGAATTATGCACCAGGACCCTCAAAGTCTTTTGCAGTCACTACTTCCCAAGACAGAGTACTCCATCCTGTAAGTATGGCCTACACTCTTTATTCTTAGATTTATGACTTTACTGAAATGCACAGTTTGCCTATGACCAGCTTACCAAGCAATCCAGATATCTCTGTACAAGTGACCTGTCCTTTTCATTATTTACCACTTCTCCAATCTGTCTCATCTGCAAACTTTATCAGTTATGATACTACGTTTTCTTTATTGATGAAAATGTTAAATAGTGTTGGGCTATGAATGGATCCTTGTGGAATCTCTCTAGAAAAACACCATTTGATTTCCCTTGTACAATTATATTTTGAGATTTAACAGTTAGCCTATTTTTAATTCATTTAATATGTGCCATGTTGATTTTGCATCTTTCTAATTTCTTAATCAAAACATCATGCGGTTCCAAGTAAAATGCCCTACAGAAGGCTAAGTGTACTATATCAACCAAATTTGTATTATCATAAAAAGAGTGATATGGAGTTTGACTTCCATAAACCCACGTGGACAGGCATTAATTACATTACCATCCTCTAACTCTTTAAGTTCCATATCAGCCGTCCATTATTTAGCCCAGAAGAGATGTCAGACTGGCAGGCTTATAATTACTCAGGTTATCCTGTTTACTCTGTTATAATATCGGTAAAAGATTAGCTTTCTTCTGGTCCTCTGGAACTTCCCCAGTATTGCAAAAGTTACTTAAAGGCAACATTAACAGTCCAGAGAGCTCGCTGAACTACTCTTTTAGAACGCTTGGAAGCAAGTCATCCCACCTGCTGATTTAAAAATATCTAACTTTGCTAGCTTCTGTTTAACATCTTCCTAAATTACTGTTGGAATGGAAAGTATTTCATCATGATATAAATACCGATCAAAAATATCTATTGAACATTTCTGACTTTTATTACTGACAATTCTACCATTTCCATCTAGTAAAGTATTACTTTAGGATTGTTTTTGTTCCTAATATAACTGAATAACTCCTTATTGTCCTGAACTCTGCTAGCCATAAATTAATTTGTGTCCTTTTTGCTTTCCTTATCTATTTTCTAAAATTCCTAGTTTCCTGTTCACATTAATTGCTCCCAGCTTTTCCTTCCTTCCACTCTCACTCACTCTCTCACACACATAAGATATCTCCTTTCAGACCTCATTTCCAAATTAGGTTAATGTTATGTTGTGACTGTTTTTGTTTTGAAACAAGGGTAGCCTTCTTTCACAATTGTGGATTTTTGGTCATCTAGTAAAATCTCAAACAATTGCCAGTTATCATTGACTTTTTCTGTTTAAATTTTCTCTCAGCTGTTCTGACTCAACTGTTTTTAGATTTGTGAAATTGCTCTTTTAAGGCACCATGTACATTTATATTACTGGTTTGGACCTGAATCTCTTTGCACATCACAAACAATCAAACTATCATCATTTTGCACCTTCGTTTAGTCACTTTGAATGTGGTTTAAACTAAACCAGAAAAAAGATACTCCTACACTTGATCAAGAGTGTTCAGATAGGGAGTTACACTGGTATAATTATACTGGTGTAACTTTCCAGGTAAATAAACCTCTAATCTAGACAAAGCCTAGAGCCTACAATTACTATACTAGTATTTGTTACTGCTAATATACCTATAATGTGGAAAAGCTCCCATACCACTAGAATCCTTTTTATAGGCTTATAATTCTTTTTGCAAAAATGTGTGACAGATTAAAATTGCATACAGTTTTATCTGATAGAGTATTTTTGTCCCACTCTTCCCTACTTTGTTCCCAATTTTTTTTTTTAATTAGTTACAGATGAACACTTTCAGTACTTCAACTTGCCCCAAAATGCACGGTTTGTTTAGACACTAGAATGGCTTTGAATGGGTTTACTTTTCAAGTAAGATTTTGAAGACATTTTGTGTATTAATATGGACTAAGTCACTATATTTTTTTTAATATTTAGCAAGCTATGCACTACATATACAATCAACGCTTTTCATTTAAAACAGTTTTACATTGCACCAAAATCTTTTGGCCAGTATATAATTAAAAATCAAGGAAATTCAGTCCACTTGCAGAAATCTAACAGTGGATATTGTGATCTTATGTAATATATGTGCAATACCTAGACACACTAGTAAGTAGTGAATGACAGAGTGACAACCTTAACTCTGAATTTCCTTGTTTTTTTCAGTCCGTAACAGACTTTCAGTGGTTACAGTAACAGTTTAAAATTCAAACGTTTCTGATAGGTTTTCTTCACTGGGAATGATATTTCCACTAATTTTACATTGCTTGCATTTATTTATATCAATTTTATGTGACAGAGACTTTGCCTGCAGCAACCATGCTACTTTATGAAAAATACATATGCGAAGTAGTATTTACTACCAAAATGACTCCTGAGCCACATCATTCCCCAGATGCCTCCAATGTCGAAGTGGGGAAAACGGATTAAAAAATGTCCCAAGTAAGTTTAAATCACAAAATTAGCATGTCTGTCATGTGGAATATTTTGGTGTAGCAAACCAGAAGATTCTAGGTTTCTCCTACCAGTTTCCCACCTGTTGTGAATGTTAAACATCAATTACATTACATTTGCAACTAGAGAGCTTGATTTCTCAATTTCCCTAGACCTTTTATTTTCCAAAGAGAAAGTAGTATGTCATTACACATTGAAGATAAAGACTTAGGGCTTGTCTACACTACAGGTTAGACCAGTATACTTTATGTTGCTCACGGGTGTGAATAAACCATCCCCCGAGCAACATAAGTTACACTAACCTAAGCACCAGTGTAGACAGTGCTATGTCAGTAGGAGAGCTTCTCCCGCCAAAATAGCTATTGCTTCTTGAGGAGGTGGTTTTATTATGCCAACAGGAGAACTCTCTCCCGTCAACAGCCAGCATCTTCACCAGATGTGCTACAGCAGTGCAACTACATGAGTGCGGCTGTAGCGCTTCTAGTGTAGACTAGCCCTCAAGGTATTTCTATGCAGCCTACAGCAACAAGCCTCCCAGCCCAGGTCAACAAGCTTGGGCTCGCAAGCTCATGCTACCATGCTAAAAATACAAATGTAGACAGGGAAGCTTAGGATACAGCTTGGATTCTGAAACCTAGAGATGGGTGTGGACTTCAGAGCCCAAGCTGCAATTTTAAAGCACTGTCTAACACAGCTATTTTTAGCACAGTACCGCAAGTTCAACTTTGTTGATCTGGGCTGGTAGGCTTGATTCTGTGTGAGCTATTGAACCAAACATTCTTGGTGATGTCTATGTCCTGTATCTTTATGCGATCAGACATACACACTAACAACTGAAATAAATACTACACAATGCCTTCTTATTTCAGTGTATGGTTATTGAGACACTTCTATATTTATATTAGTAAGGGTAATTACTTACTACAAAGTTCATTGTGCTACTTTAACCACTTCAGTTGTCAACCAGTTTCTTCCTTCCCTACCCTCCATTTAGAAATCTTTCCACAGTGTTAGTATAGGTATTTTTTGTTGTTTTTTTTTTTTTAGGTGAACCGTTTAAGCAAAGAACAGAAATATAAACCTGCAAATAACCTATGTAGTAGTATCTGTGCTACCAAAAATCTACATTATAATTCAAGGGTAAAACAAAATAGAAGCAACATGAAAGAGCATAACTCACAATGTTATCTTTAGTTTAAGATATTTTGTGAGATTCTTTGGATGTTTCTCTCAAAACAGTTTCTGGAAGGTTAATGAAATCTATCGTGTTGATAGCTGTTTCAGTACAGTTAGTAAACAGACAAGTATTGCTTCACTTGCTGTACTAGCTGATTTACAATTAACTACTGCACTTTTTTAAAAATAAGAAAACGATCATTTTGTGTAACAGCACCATTACTCGCAGAACCTTTACACACCTCCGTCTCTCCCTGACCTCTGACGTTGAGGACACAGTGCCAGAAGTAGTTGTAGTCATGGTTGTGGTAGTAGCTGTAGCATTTACAACAGATGGCGCAACAGGAACGGTCACTGCTGTAGGAACATTGTCCTTTTCTTTCTCAGTACTATCCTCAGCCCACAAACGATTTGAGGTACTATCGCATCACAAGCAGCAACACAAAAAAGAGAAAAGGAAATGCTAAACAATGAAAGCACTTTACTAAATAGCTGATAACATGTAAGTTGAGGGATGGATTTTTTTAAAAGAACAAATGGAGAAATGTCTCTGCTATGAAATATGAAGCTCACCTGGAGCCATTAAATTAGATAAATTCAAAGTTAAACAGTTCACACTTCTTGAACTTTATTATTCTTTACCCTTCCAGCACTCAATTTATTCTTTTACAGACATGCATAGCTGCCACTTAATAGCGAAAGCCATCAACAATTATTTTTGAGCCAAATTGTATATGCTTAAACAAATTTAACAGGAAAATGAAAAAATCCAGAGCCCCATGACCTACTAAACAAAAAAAGCATGCACATACATAAGCACACAGTCGATCTGACACAAACTGTGTTGATGCCCTTACCTGCTTTGTACACCTGCTGAAGTAGAACCCGTTGTAATCTTTGTAGTAGTGTTTGTGCTGGAAAGCAGGCTTTTCTGAAGACCAGCTGAAGAGGTAACTGTTGGTGCTGACGTAGTACTTGGAACATGAGAACTAATCAAGTCATCTTGTCTTCTACCAAAGGAGCCACTGAGGGGGAGAGGCGTTTATATAGGATGTGTTTGTATCATTTATATTTGCATATAAAGACATCATAAAGCTACAAAGTGACTAATTAAAACATAAGACCTCATTTCACACACATTTCTGGGGCAAAAGGAACATTTTCAAATTGGAATTGCATTCCTATTTCCCTTGACTCAGCCCCTCTTTCAGCCTCCAATGCTGTAATCTGAGAGTCACCCTTAATCCTGGACTTTTCTTCTGCTACTCAGGCAGATTTGGAGACAGAATATCACCACCCCGTAGGCTCACATATATGTAGTTGTGTTTCAACTGCCTCTGCCAAAGTCCCCATCATTATCTTCATTGCCTCATTCTTCGACTATTGCGTCACTCATCTCAATGGATTCTCCAATATCCATACACACAGATGCCAGCAATATTCTCCGTTATTCATATCTGCTGCCTCTCTTTTCAAGCTCTCTGTGGATCTGCTCCATCGTAGCTCAGAAATATTATGCCACTTTATTTCTAACACTCCCCCTTTCATCTCGATATTTCAAGGTGTAGAGAGGAAAAGGTGATTGGAGGAAAGAAAAGAACACAAAGGTTCCCACACAATGTCCCTGAACCTCTCATTCTGCATAGCAGAGTTGAAAGCACTGCGATCAGATATGCTTTTTCTGTGCCTGAACTTAGTAGCTCGATAGCCTCTCAGGCTCTATAGACTGTCACACTACTGCAAAACAGTAGTATGAGTACTGTCAGTTTGCCATCACTACTCTGGATTTTTTATTCTTCTACGGCTGTTAAATTTGCATATAAAGAAACCTATGATAAAAGAACATAAAAGTTGTACATTAAGAATGCAGGAATTACCAACTTAAAGTTGCATGCAGAATCTGAACTCTACCCCTTGTGCAGATGGAATACAATACAGCCTTCAGCTGCATGATCTCATGCCATTTCTCAAGCAATAGCAATATAGGTGTCACATTCTGATTTGTTTACTGGCCCCTTTGGGCTGCCTGGATTACACAAAAGGGGCCAGAAAGCAGCTGGAGCTGCCCATCTTAGAATGCTGCTAGTGTGGGGAGCTCTCAAATGGTACCAAGCTGGCACACTAAGCCCCCATTCAGTCCTGGTGTGGGAACCCTGTGGGATCACAGCAGGAAGGCAGAAGCTGGAGCAGCAACCAGGCTGTTTTAAATTATGTTGAGCCTCAAAGCAAGCAGACCCTCCCTGAGATTCAGTGAGCTGTAACCATAACCAGTTCCTTCAGAGAGCCCACTGCAGCTCTGAAACATGTCACTGCAGCTCTGTGCTGCAGAGAATCTAAGCCATAATACAGAAGCTTTTTCAACAACTTAAAATATACATGTGCAGCATCATGCTGTATTCTATGTTTGCCAGAGAACCAGTCTATTATTTCTATCCTTTCCCTTCAGCCCTTCTTCCACTGGAACATTTGCTCCATCTTTTATTTTTTTTTAAGCCAGTAACAGTATCAAAATATGCATACAATGAATTTAAGCAAGCACATAATATTATTGTAACCTTTATTCACCATCCCTACCCCCCAACTGTTTGCTACTCCAACTAGTTGTACTATGTTTAAAATTAAATTAACAGGAGTACTTGTACCTTAGAGTCTAACAAATTTGTTAGTCTCTAAGGTGCCACAAGTATTGCTGTTCTTTTTGCGAATACAGACTAACACGGCTGCTACTCTGAAACCTAAAATTAAATTGTAAGTGTTCTTGGGTGAGAAACTCTTACTTATTCTCTAATGAGTTTACTATACTTTAGGCACTGGACAGATTAATGAATACTAGTACTAGTAATATATAGTTAGCCACTTTTAAATATACTACAGTTAACTGTAGTAGTGAACAAACTGAAAATTTGCTGGTGTAGCTGTAATAGGACACTTAAGTCTGAAGTTAAATAAGATTCACAGTTAGCTGTCTTACCACTGAATTGCACCGAAGGAAGGCTGAGCTGCTACATTAATAAAGTATGCCTAAAAGAGATGGCAACTAAACATTTAAGTATTCAATGATGTACCAGACTGGGTAAAATTTTCAAGAGGAGGTCAAGTTTGGTTTTCAAAAGTGAATTAGGCTCCTTGGAGCCTAAGCCTCGCTGAAAGTCAATGACGCTTAAACAATTGTTGAAAACAGGACTTGGGATAACATTTTCAAAAGCATCTATGATAATAAAAACAGTGCAAGTAAAAAAAGAATGAAAAGATATTAGAAAGTGCTACATGAATAGGTCAGATACAGAAAAAACTGATTGCGTATGAGAAATAGCATTAAAACTATATAATAATGCATATACACATAGGTTTCTCCTACAACCTTAACTTTGACATTTTCCAACTGCTAAGATTATGCAGCCTTTGTCTTAAATTCCATTTAAGAAAATTAAAGGTTTTTCTTTTCTTTTAAAGAAAAACCATGAAAGATATACTCTATAATATAGAACAATTCAGCGACAATACTGGAACCACTGATCTGCATCTTAGTGACAAAGAAAAAGGCTCTGAAGGAGTACACCTCACCATCTTTTGCACTATTAGCATGCTCCAACGTGCAGTAAGTTATCCATACATCCATAGGCAGCACAGCCTTTTTTAATTTATAAACTTCATAAGCTTACGGCCCAATTATACAAACACTTACCGACGTGAGTAACTTTACTCACATGAGTAGTCCCATCAGTGGAATTACTCAACTGAATAAAGTTATTCACGTGTATGTTTGCAGGACTTGGCCCTTTGCGAGAAAACTCTCTTCAATGTATACTGTAAATGCACGGAGAGTTGTTTCAATGGAGTCAAATTTCATTCCAGAGTAGGCGTATGTCTATATTCTATGAAGACTGCAGCAATGCCTAATTTTAAAATAGTTCCATCCCTAGGAATACTGGCACAAGAACTTTGTCCAAAAAATAAAATAAAATAAAATAAAATAAAATAAAATAAAATCACAATTTTTCTACCCCACTATCCTCAAACTTTCAAGAAGAGGCTGAACCATTTTATTCAAATATTTAAAAAATAGTGACCTACTATTTGGATAATTAGTTACCAAATCTGGGAAATTTCAAACCTAATTCCAGGTACCTAGGAAAGACCGAAAAAAAGGATGGCAGAATGGAAATAATGCAACTTTAAATATAGTGGTTACTGTTATTCCTACTTCACAAGCAGAACTCTAAGCTGGTTTGTAAAATCATATTTAGAAAAAATCATGGTTTGTGAAACAAGTAATTGTTTTTTTCTGGGGGGAGAAGGGTGCGTGTTTTAAAGAATCAATGTACACCACAAGGATTTTAACTTCTCTTCCTTTGGGAGTCTCTCTTGGCATTACTTTGGAATTAATTTTTGTTTTATGATTAAAAAAAAAGAGTGACATCTTTACGGTGGCAATGTTTAATTGAAAACTGTCCTTGTAGGGTAAAAAATGCATTAATCATTTAATAATTTTTCTTAAACACAAGCTAACAATTTGTTCACTTATTTTGCTGAAAGCAATACACATGGTCACAGCCCTTACCTTTTCTGATAACTTGTATTTAGTGATGTAGGTCCTTCATTCAAGCTGTTTTTCTTGACATCTTCCTCCCATTTTCTTCTTGTGTAAGAACCACTACTACGTATTGAGCTAGCAGATGAATCCCTGTAAAAAGATTGTATTTGTGCAAGGCTTGTATTAGTGATAGTTTTGTTTGTTTGTTTAAAGGGGATTGCAGAAGAAGAAAAATACAGGATTGGGACTTGAGAAAGTAAGCATACTTGTGCAGACAGCAATAAAATTACCTTTTAGTTAGCAAATTTCAAAGCTCCTATAGATAAACCACTATATCTAGTCATGTTAATACGGATAGACGTATAAAAGAAAACACGTGGATGAAAAGAGGCTATGGTAGAGAAGGGAAACCAGAAATATCAAATTAACAGTCATACTTTACATGTTGACATCATTGGTTTTTTCTTCTTATGACAGGGCCAAGAGTGTCCCACAATGCTACTGGGACACCATAATGCAGTCAAGGGAAAACTACTTACCTGTAATTTTGCTTCTTCAAAGCCAGTCTCCCAGGATTTCTCATTTTTTGGAGTATCTCTCCTAAGTTCAAAAGCTCTTTTGCCTTTTAGTCATTGGTAATGTGGGCGAGTGGGCGATATGGCCTACGATGTCCACCATCCAGTGAACTGCCATGTGACATTACCTATCACTAACTAAGTCCCTAGGAATTTCCAGCCAAATCTTGCAGTACATAGGAAGCACAAGCTCCCCCAAAACAAGTCAATTAGAAACCTGACCATGAAAATTAACAAATCAGTTTGTTTTTATGTTTAAAAACTTAATAATTGAATAAAAGTCCAGGGAAAAGAAAAGAACTGACTGGTAAAAGGGCATCAGTAAGGTCTCATGTACTAGCTAGCCTTCACTTCCTCAGAGTCGAAAGCTCTTGAATTAAAGGAATTCCGCCCTGTCTTCTACTGGAAGCCTGAGACTTAAGAGTGAAAATCCTGTGCAAGAAGTTTCTTTAAATTTTTTTTTTCCATCTTGATGGAGAGAAGGCAGTGATGCAAGTGTGGGCTATGATATCATGAACACAGTAAAAAGAATTGGCTGGAGGGTAGGGGGGTTGAAAACTATGATTTATCACTTTGTACAGTGTAATTTTGGCACTCTCTCCAAAAAGAAAAGATACCCAATCAGAGATCCTTCTAAACTGCTATATTCTCAAAACTGTTAAGACTTTTGCAGGGCAGTTTACAAGGATCTCTGGTTAATCTACTGATCTGTAAGGGTACCTCTACACTACCCGCCGGACCGGTGGGTAGCGATCGATCTATCTGGGATCGATTTATCATGTGTAGTGTAGACGTGATAAATCGATCCCCAATCGCTCTTCCGTCGACTACCGAACTCCTGCAGTGCGAGAGGTGGAAGCAAAGTTGATTCAGTGCTGTGAGGACGCGAAGTAAGTAATTTTAATTCGATCTAAGATATGTCGACTTCAGCTACGCTAGTCTCGTAGCTGAAGTTGCATATCTTAGGCCTGGTCTACACTAAGTGAGGATCGATCTAAGAGACTAGATGAGCAACCAGTCTTCTCACTTCAATCGTCCACTCCAACAGGTCTACACCAGAACTTTTACTTTTCTCACTTCATGTATGATTTTCTAGACAAGAGCAAAGCTCAGAGAGAGAGAGAGAGAGAGAGAAGTGAAAAAAGAGTCTATTGTGTAAGATCTATTGGGTCTAACTGCAGGCAAGGAAATCCAACAAGTGTAAGTGTAAGTTCCTTCTTGCTGGCTACTCCGACAGAGGGGAGGGTGGGAATGGAATAGACATGAACAACACATCTCGAAGAATAACAACAGTTACAGAAAGGTGAGTAACCGTTTTTTCTTCTTTGAGTGATTGCTCTTATCAATTCCAGTTAGGTGACTCCCAAGCCTTACCTCGGAGGTGGGGTCAGAGTCAAGGAACCGCAGATTGGAGAATCGCTCTGCCAAAGGCTGCATCATCCCGAGAGTGCTGGACGATGGCATAGTGGGACATGAAGGTGTGAGCTGAGGCCCACATGGCAGCCCTGCAGATTTCCTGGAGAAGAATGTGTGCCAGGAAGGCAGCTGATGATGCCTGAGCTCTCGCTGAGTGAGCCGTAACAGCAGGCGGAGGGACATTTGCCAGGTTATAGCAAGCATGAATGCACCCAGTGATCCACAAAGATATTCGTTGAGAGGAAACCGAGGCACCTTTCATCCACTCCACAAAGGCGACAAACAACTGGATTGTTTTACGAAAAGGCTTTGTTGGGTCTATATAGAAGGCGAGTGCCCTTCTAACGTCAAGAGAATGGAGACGTTGTTCATGAAGGTCAGCATGCGGTTTTGGGTAGAAAAACCTGGCTCACATAGAAGAGGGACATCATTTTTGGTAAGAAGGCTTGGGGAGGTCTTAGTTGAACTTTATCTTTATGAAAGGTGTTATAGGGTGGCTCACACATGAGAGCCCATAGTTTGGACATTCGACGTGCAGAAGTGATGGCCACTAGGAAGGCAACCTTCCAGAAGAGATAGAGAAGCGAGCAGGATGCCAGCGACTTAAAAGGAGGGCCCAGAAGGCAAGAGAGGACCAAGTTAAAGGTTCCATGCAGGCACAGGTGGCTTCACTGGAGGACAGATTTTCTCCAGGCCTTTGAGGAAACGCCGCACGATTGGGTGTGCAAACATGAAGCGCCCGGCTGCGCCTGAATGAAACATAGAGATGGAAGTGAGGTGGACCTTAAGGGATTCAAAGGCTATGTGCTGGTCCTTTAGGAACATCAAGTAGTCCAAGATGCACGGAATTGGAGCCTGAAGCGGGTGCACCTGCCACTGAGCGCACCAGCTAGAAAATCTTTTCCACTTGGCTTCAGAGGTAAGCCTGGTTGACGGCTTGCAACTTTCGAGAAGCACCCGCCTTAACAAATCTGAACAGGTGCGTTCAGCCTGGGTTAGCCACGGATCCTCGAGGCCGTGAAGTGCAGTGACTGAAGGATCGGGTGCAGAAGACGACTGTGGTTCTGAGAGATGAGGTCGGTGTTGAGAGGGAGACTCAGGGAAGCCTGGATTGACAGGTCCAGCAGGATCGAGTACCAACACTGACATGGCCAGGCAGGGACTACCAGAATGACATCTGCCTTGTCCCGGTGGACCTTGAGGAGCACCCTGTGTATCAATGGGAACGGAGGGAAGGCATAAAGCAACTGACCCGACCATGTGATCTGGAAGGCGTCTGCTATCGAGCCCGGACTGTAGCCCCGGAAGGAACAGAAGACTGGGCACTTCCTGTTGGATCGCAAAGAGAACAAGTCAACTCGGGGAAACCCCCAGGTGTTGAAAATGGAATGAATGATATCCAGACATATCAATCACCCATGAGTAAGAAAACGCCTGCTCCAGCTGTCCGCCAGAACATTCTGGACACCTGGCAGGTACATGTGGGGTAAGCAGAAGTCCCACAGAAGGAGGGCTTCTTGGCAGAGTGGCAATGACCAGTCTCTGCCTTGCTTGTTCAGGTAGGACAGGGGTCTCAAACTCAAATGACCATGAGGGCCACATGAGGACTAGTGCATTGGCCCAAGGGCCGCATCACTGACACCCCTACTTGCTGCCCCTGGCCCTGCCCCCACTCCCATCCCTTCCATGAGGCCCCACCCCTGCCCCTTCTCTTCTCCACCTCCTCCCCTGAGAGCACAGCTCCCTGCTCCTTCCCACTTCCTGCTGGAAAGTGCTAAAGCATGACCAACCGCTGTTTGGAGGCTTGGCGGTGGGAAGCACCTGGAAGTAGGCAGAAAAAAAAAGAAGAGTAATCTAGTAGTATAGTATTAAAATATAGTGTGCTATTAAAAGTCAATTTATTAACTTTTTTATTAACTTCTTTAGCTGTAATGTGAAAAGTCAGTGCTAATTTTGATAGTCATTTCATTTTTGGCCACTTAGTTGGCAGCGTTTTGCATCAACCAGAGCATCAATATTAGGTTTGATATCCTGAGACAAAAGCAATTTCAGTGTTGCTTTCAAATGTTGATCAGTGAGCCTTGACCTTAACACAGATTTGTTAATCTTCATGGAAGAGAAAAACTGTTCACATATATATGTACTTCCAAACATTGCCATTATCCTTGCAGAAGCAGAGAACAACATGGGAAATCTTTTTGTGGAAGAAACCTGCAGAAATCTGGAATTCCAACATCTGTATACTTCTGCTTCAAAACGGTGTGACACTGAAGCTCCACTAACTCCATCTGCATTTTCTCTGCAACAGTCAGTTTCAACAGCAAATGGTGTGGAAAAAAGTTGAAAATGTGGTTCAAATGCCTTGAAATCTTTAAACCACACATCGAACTGTTTGTGTAAGTTAGAAATGATCTCTACATATTCTTTCAAGGATTTGGGTTCAACTTTTCCTAAGGAATTCAGAGTCGAGAAATGAACCAAATTGCCAGCAGTCAGCTGTTTCCCTCAAAGTAAGCTTGACTTTGAATAACTTAACACTGTCATACATCTGTGTTACCACCTGTTTTCTACCCTGAAGTTTCAAGTTCAGGGCATTGAGGTGATCAGTTACATCTGTTAGAAAAGCAAGGTTGCAGATAAAAGTGGAATCAGCAAGCTGTGGAACCGCCTTGTTTTTTGTTTTCATGAAGGAGTCAATCTCCTCTCTAAGTGCAAAAAAACCCTTCAAAACATTTCACGACTCAGGCCATGTCTACATCTAAAATTTTGCAGCGCTGGTTGTTACAGCTGTATTAGTACAGCTGTATAGGGCCAGCGCTGCAGAGTGGCCACACTTACAGCAACCAGCGCTGCAAGTGGTGTTAGATGTGGCCACACTGCAGCGCTGTTGGGCGGCTTCAAGGGGGGTTCCGGGAACGCGAGAACAAACCGGGGAAGGAGACCAGCTTCGCCGCGGTTTGCTCTCGCGTTCCCGGAGCCACCCTGCAAACCGCAGGGAAGGAGAACCGCTTGCTCGGCGGTTCGGGGAACGAGAGAGCAAACCGGGAAAGGAGACCAGCTTCGCCGCGGTTTGCCCTCGCGTTCCCGGAGCCACCCTGCAAACCGCAGGGAAGGAAAACCGCTTGCTCGGCGGTTCGGGGAACGAGAGAGCAAACCGGGAAAGGAGACCAGCTTCGCCGCGGTTTGCTCTCGCGTTCCCGGAGCCACCCTGCAAACCGCAGGGAAGGAGATCTGCTTGCTCGAGGTTCCGGGAACGAGAGAGCAAGCCGGGGAAGGAGACCAGCTTCGCCGCGGTTTGCTCTCTCGTTCCCGGAACCCCGAGCAAGCAGGTCTCCTTCCCTGCGGTTTGCAGGGTGGCTCCGGGAACGCGAGAGCAAACCGCGGCGAAGCTGGTCTCCTTCCCCGGCTTGCTCTCTCGTTCCCGGAACCCCGAGCAAGCAGGTCTCCTTCCCTGCGGTTTGCAGGGTGGCTCCGGGAACGCGAGAGCAAACCGCGGCGAAGCTGGTCTCCTTTCCCGGTTTGCTCTCTCGTTCCCCGAACCGCCGAGCAAGCGGTTCTCCTTCCCTGCGGTTTGCAGGGTGGCTCCGGGAACGAGAGAGCAAACCGCGGCAAAGCTGGTCTCCTTTCCCGGTTTGCTCTCTCGTTCCCCGAACCGCCGAGCAAGCGGTTCTCCTTCCCTGCTTGCTCGGGGTTCCGGGAACGAGAGAGCAAACCGGGGAAGGAGACCAGCTTCGCCGCGGTTTGCTCTCGCGTTCCCGGAGCCACCCAGCAAACCGCAGGGAAGGAGACCTGCTTGCTCGGGGTTCCGGGAACGAGAGAGCAAACCGGGGAAGGAGACCAGCTTCGCCGCGGTTTGCTCTCGCGTTCCCGGAGCCACCCAGCAAACCGCAGGGAAGGAGACCTGCTTGCTCGGGGTTCCGGGAACGAGAGAGCAAACCGGGAAAGGAGATCAGCTTGATTACCAGAGGCTTCCTCCTTCCACGGAGGTCAAGAAAAGCGCTGGTAAGTGTTTACATTGGATTACCAGCGCTGGATCACCAGCGCTGGATCCTCTACACCCGAGACAAAACGGGAGTACGGCCAGCGCTGCAAACAGGGAGTTGCAGCGCTGGTGATGCCCTGCAGATGTGTACACCTTCAAAGTTGCAGCGCTGTAACTCCCTCACCAGCGCTGCAACTTTCTGATGTAGACAAGCCCTCAGCCATCTAACCTGAGTGCGATACAGAAGTTCCCCACATTCGCTGTCCATACTTGCTAGAAAAGAAGTGAACTGTCTGTGATTCAGCCCTCGTGCATGTATAAAATTAAGAGTTTTAACCACTACATCTATAACTTCCTTCATTTGTAGACTTTTGCTACACAGAGCTTCTTGGTGCAAAATATGTATACTGGTGAAGCTAATTTCTGGTGTATTGAGGCTGTTGAGTTTGGTCTTCAATAATCCAACACACCAATGTTTTCAGGGCACACTGATGGCGCACCATCCATAGCCAAAGATACAATTTGTTCCATGTCAGCGCAGCTTTTTCAATGCACTCTTCCAGTCCTTGAAATATGTCATGTCCCGTTGTGGTACCCTTCAGTGGCATTTAAGTCTAGCAATTCTTCAGTTATATTCAAATTGCAATCCACACCTCTAATGAACACTGCACACTGTGCAGTATCTGATACATCTGTACTCTCATCAACAGCAATTGAAAATGCTTCCAAGTCTTTTGCCATTTGAATCAATTGTTTTTGCACATTATCAGCTAAATCCATTATCCTGCAGGCAACTGTACTGTCAGACAAGCTTATGCCTTCAAAAACTTTCTTCCTATCAGGACATAAAATTTCACTGGCCTTCAGAAGACATTATTTTACGAATAAGCCTTCTGCAAAAGGTCACTATGAGTTAGCTATCATTTCGCTTGTCACAAAACTTGCTCTTACCGAATCTTTGCTAGAATTGTTAATCCCCAAAAAGAAATTCCTTTGCTTGGCAAATGCTGCTTTAAGTTGCTGAACTTTTTCCTCTCGGATTTTTCCAGTGAATGCATCATATTTTTCACGGTGCATCGTGTGGTAGTGCCAAGACATGTTATACTCCTTGGGAACAGCAATCGTTTGCTGAGAAATAAGGCGTTGAATTTTATCTTTTACCTTGGTGAAAAAATATAAATTCTCCCATTTGTCTTGAAAAACTCTTTTCTTCCATGAGAGTACTTTTTTCGACAAAGTAATTTCCAAGCCGTTTTAATAAAATATATACACTCAAAAAAGCCACCCCCACCCCCTCACTGCACTGGGCTGCATCACCACTCCACTCATGCTCTGCCTCTTCCAGGGGTAGCAGGTTTGTAGAAATTTTGGTGGTGCTCAGAACATGCCCTCTCACAAACTCTGCCCCCTACCTGCCTACGGCTCTGGGAGGGAGTTTGGGTGGGGGGGGGTCTGGGGTGCAGACCCTGGGATGGAGATGGGGGGCTGGGTTCTGGCTCCGGGATGGAGTTTAGGGACAGGAGGGGTGCAGGGATGAGTGTTGTGGGGCTGGGGATGAGGGGTTTGGGGCATTGGAGAGGCTCGGGGTATTGGAGGGGCTCAGGACTAGGATAGGGTAAAGGCAACCTGCCCTGGCCCTAGTGGAGGGGAGGGGGGCGGCACTAGGACTCTGCAGCAGCAGGTGATGCGGGAAGCCAGCAGAGCTGAGCGGAGTCAGCATGAGCTGCAAGTTCCTACCGGGACAGTGAGGGGGCAAGCAAGTGGGGGCCAGAGGAGAGACCCGGCCCCAAACATTGGGGAGAAGTGTGCAGGGAGCTTAGCTGCCATATAAAATAACTCGGGGGGGGGGAGGGGGAAGGAGGGCAGCAGAGGGGCATTTGGCAGCGACAGGAAATAAGGGGGGGTGGGTGCCGGGAGCTTGGCAGGCTGCAGGGAAGAGCTCTGCGGGCGTATTTGAGACCCCTGAGGTAGAACATGGCCGTGGTATTGTCCGTTAGGACTGCTACGCAGTGGCCCCGCAAGTGGAGGAGAAAGGCTTGGCATGCAAGGCGAATCACCCTGAGCTCTTTTGATGTTGATGTGCAATGACAGCTCGCTCTCATGCCATAAGCCCTGCATTGTCAGGTTCCCGAGGTGGACCCCTCATCCCAGGGATGCATCTGTGACCAGGGTAAGGGTGGGTTGGGGAGATGTAACGGGACCCCGGCACCCACCATCCGAGGATCCAGCCACCATTGTAGGGAGTCGAGTGTGCACTTCGGAACCGTGAGGACCATTTCTAGACTGTCGCGTCCAGGTTGGTAGGCTGAAGCCAACCATGTCTGCAGTGGCTTGAATCTTAGTCTGGTGTGCTGCACCATGTAGATACAGGATGCCATGTGACCCAGCAACCTGAGGCATTGCCATGCTGTGGTGGTGAGAAACTTGCAGAGGCTGGTAATTGTGCCTCCTATAGCCAGGCACCGTGCTTCCAGAAGAAAAGCCCTCACTTGGTTTGCATCCAGGACTATGTTTGAGTAGGTGCGAGGACAGAATTGCTGATATTTACCTCTGATACCCAAGAGAGTGAAAAAGTCCGTGATTAGATGTACCCGAGACTGGACATGATGATGAGACTGGCCCCGCATAAGCCAGTTGTCAAGGTATGGGAAGATGTGCATGTGACGTAGGCGAAGAAAGGCTGCCACAACCACCATGCACTTGGTAAAGCTGCGAGGGGCTGTGCACGAGCCAAACGGGAGGGCTGTGAACTGATAGTGCATCCTGCTCACCACCAAGCGGAGGAAATATCTGTGAGGTGGAGTAATTGAAATGTGAAAGTATGCATCTTTCATATTGAGGGCAGCATACCAGTCTCCCGGATCCAGTGAGGAAAGGATAGTGGCTAAGGAACTTCAGGTTGATGATGTATTTGTTGAGCCCCCTGAGGACCAGAATAGGTCTTAAGCCTCTCTTTGCCTTGGGGACAAGGAAATAGCGGGAATAGAAACTCTTGCCCCTAAGCACCTGAGAAACTTCCTCCACTGCCCCTAGGACAAGGAGGGATTGAACCTCCTGGATGAGGAGTTGCTCGTGAGAAGGGTCCTTGAAGAGGGACGAGGAAGGAGGGTGAGAGGGCAGGATGGCATGGAAATGGATAGAATATCCCATCTGTACTGTGCGGAGGACCCAACGGTCCGAAGTGATACGAGACCAGGCATGGTAGAAATGGGATAGGCAGTTCAGAAAGGGATAACTGTTCGGTGTAAGAGCTGGTATTCAGTCCTCTGGCGCACCTTCAAAATGGGCATTTAGGGCCCGGGGGTGGCTTGTACTGTCCTTGACCTTGCCCGGGGGGCGGGGGGGGAGGGGGGACAGTCTACGTTGAGAATATCCACTACTTCGATGAGAAAAGTCCTGCCTTGGTCTAGGATGGAAGGGGCGTTGCTGGGTGGTCTGGGGTTTAAATGGCTTCCTTTGGTTAGTATGCATACTTAAGGATTTAATAGTATTCCTTGTGTCTTTTAATGCATGCAAGCAGGAATCAGTTTGTTCTGCAAACAAGCCCTGACCATCAAAGGGGAGATCCTGGATACTGTGATGAACCTCAGATAAGAGGCCTGAAGACTGAAGCCAGGCGTTCCGCCACATGGCTATACCTGATGCCAAAGTGCATGCAGCCGCATCCACAGCATTGAGGGAACCTTGGAGGGAGGTCCGAGCAACCAATTTACCCAGCAGTGGCCCCCTAGTTCCATACAAGCCTCTGCTGGGAGAAGATCTTGAAATTTGAAGACCGCAGACCAAGAGTTAATTGTACCTACTGAAAATCGCTAGCTGATTAGCGATCTGCAGCGAGAGACCCCCAGTAGAATAATTTTTTCTCTCAAAAAGGTCTAGCCACTTAGCGTCTTTTGACTTGGGAGCAGGCCCTTGTTGGCCCTGCCTTTCCTTGGCATTCACCACAAGCGAGCAAGGGGCGGAGTGGGTAAAAAGGTATTCAAAACCCCCTGGTGCAGGCAAAGTACTTTTTTTCTACCCCCTTAGCTGTGGGAGGGATGGAGGTCGGGGTTTGCCAGAGAGACTTAGCGTTATTCTGAATGGTTTTATCCATGGGGAGGGCCACCGTGGAAGGTGCCTCCGGGCCTAGAATGTCCACCATAGGGTCCTCCTCCTCCATAATCTCCTCAATTTGGAGGTTCATATTGAGGGCCACGTGCCTCAATAGTTCTTGAAGGCAGTGGACCAGATGTGGATGTGCCAGCCACAGCCTCATAACGGGAGGATGAAGATGACTCCACTGGAAAGGCCGGTGCAGAGAGAGTCTCCTGGTCAGGCATGGATGGTTCTTCTTGGGTGCCTGGGGTAGCCCATACTACGGGTGCTGGTTCCGCAGGTTGGTTTGAGTCCGGAGGGGGACGGCTGAGGGTTGCCTCAGGGGGCCGGGCGCTCAAACCAGACAGTGGCTGGGCAACTGGGGAGGCGGGGGGGCAGCACGGGGGGTGCCCTGGGCCTGGTGATATGCTCAGGGGGTCCAAAATTGCCATTGGGACTGACAGTTGGGTGCTGGAGGATTTTGGCCGAGACTCCCCAGGCCGGATTGGGGAATATTCGAGAACCCTGAAGCTCTCTCCAACCTGCCAGAAGGGAACCAAGATAGCGACGGCCAAGGAGGAGCACAGTGTGCAAGTGAAGCAAAGGGGGCACAGAGTCCCTTGGGAGGAGCGGGTCATGCGGGGATTGGTGCCAGGAGGCTGATCGCGACCGCAACCGGTGACATGATGAAGAGCGGTGCCAGGCAGTAGAGCGCTGCCGCGACAGCAACCGGCGCCGCGATGAAGAGCGGTGCCCTGCGGGCTGGTGTCGTGGTGACAGTTGACACAGGAATTGAAGTTCCACACTGCGTCGGTTCAAACGGTGCTGTGAGGATGCCAATTGTGACCTGGATCTCGAGTGGGACCATGATCCAGCAGTGGATAGCGACCTCGAGCGGGAACAGCTCCGAGGATCAGGACTGTGAGACCAGCGCCGCGAGACTAACTGGTGCCGTGAGTCAGACTGGTACCTGTGGCAGTGCCAGGGCTCGGAACAGCGCCGGGACTCCCCGTGGCGTGGAGATGCTGGTCTGAGGGCTGCCATTCCAAACATGGCCGGTTTACCCTTGGATGGTACTGGGACTCAGGTTGGAGCTGGTGCTGGAGGCACCAGAACTGTCATTTTGATGAGCTCTCTGGTGACCTCGAAGGTATCCAGTGTGGAAGGTAATGTGATCTCTTCCATTTGCACTGTCCCTTGTGCAGGGCTGGGATGAGCAGATCAGGGCCTGGTGGCCTTGTCCTGCTTAGAGGCCTGGTTAGAGTCTTGGTCAGTCGGGACCGGAACAACTGCTTCGGCCCTAACAGGGGGTCCTTCCAAGGCTTGCTTCTTCCCAGCAACCCGGGAATGGGAGCAGTGCCAAGGCAGGCGTTTTTGGGGCCCAAGAGATTGCCTGTCCTGAGATGAGCGCACGATCTTCTGTGGTGCCGAAGACAGTACCGCAGGAGGGGCACTCTGCACTCCAACAGGAATCATGGGGGTTGTCTGTAGGCATGGGCTTGTTGCAAGAGCTGCAAGGCTTGAAGCCCTGGGATGGCATGCCCCAGAGTCCAGTAGGGCAGTCATTGAGGAGACTGCCCTCAACTACTAAACTACGCTTAATACTATAGGAAACACTTAACACTAACTAATAACAATTAATCGACAATCTAGATAAGAGAAGCTGGGGATAAGTGGAGCACTTGAGACAAGAGACCACTGTTCCAACAACCATCATGGGCAGTAAGAAAAACTGAAGGTTGGTGTGGGGAGCGACGTCGGGCCAGTAGGGTCTTATATGGAATGCCATATTGGCACCACTCCAGCGGGCTCCCCAGCCGGCCCGAAGGATAGCTGCTAGGGAAAAAGTTTCTAACATCTGTGCACGCGGCGCGCGCACACACCTAACTGGAATTGATACGAGCAATCACTCGAAGAAAAACTTTTCGTGCATACCAGCAGGTTCTCCACGGACCAATTAATATACCACGTTAGTGCACTTTAGACACCACTGCCGTTAGTATACCCAACCATGCAGACAAAGCCACCATGTAACTCCACATAAAACCAGCAGAACTCTGTTCTTAGAGAACCAGATGCTATTCATCTTAAAGTGACTAGCAGAGTATCTACACCAGCAAAAACTAGTAATCCTATTTCAGCAGCTGTCAGTAACCACACAACTATAGCATGTTAAGATGCTAGTGTGGACATGGATCAGCCAGTTTTATGATGTCATGAAAACCTACTGCAAATTGATGGTTAAAATGCACACCTAAGCCTTACCTATAATAGCAAATTACTTAATTCTTTTTACCAGTGCAGTGACAGTGTATTAGTTGCTAAAATACAGGTGTTAATTTTGCTTGTGTAGACAAGACCTAGGGATTACAACCATTTAGTGCTTTCCCCACATATCCCTGCCCACTGTTCCTGTAAAAAGGAAATATATTGCAATTTATAAATATTCTGTTCTGAGACAACAAGACAGCAGTTGTCTTGTGACTGCAATATATTGCCTAGCTACAAGAATCAAAGTAACAGAAATAGTTCGGATTGAAGGGTTACTGTAATATATATGTGCACCATCCAAAATAGCTTTTACCATTAGTTTTAACTCAACTTTTCTTTTGGAGGGCCAGAGGCTAGTTTCCAAAAGATTCAGATATCAAATAATTGTGTGTATAGTTAAAAAGCAAGTTATAGCTTCAAGAGTTACCTGTTTTCTTTCTCATCAACGTCAGATGTACTGGCCAGTCGTCTTGGTATTGTAGGTGCAACATATGCAAGTCTAGTTCCTTTATTATCCTTTTCCTTTAAGACAGAAAATGTTTTAGAAGTCAAGAATAGCTTTGTATGATAGTCATAAGTTATATTAAAAGCTATTCAAATGTCCCTAGTTGCACTCCTGTCAAAGTTACAAAATTATCTATGCCAATTCCAACTCTATTTAATATTCTGTGTTAATCTGCACGATTCGCATCAGGCAGAAGTTAAGAGCAACAAGCATCGTACTGGGAACGGCAAACTGTTCAAAGGACCCAACTATCTTAATTTTATGTCCTTTTGTTTTTCTATTAATATGTCTCCAAAGGTTCAGTTTAAAATAACAGCCAATTCTAACTACCGTTTAAAGTGTTTTAGTGTTTTCCTAAAATCCGCAAACATATTTAATCACATGCACAAAGACATTAGAACTTGAAAAAAGGAATTACATTACTTTGTAACAAGCAAAAGCATGAAGTATTTTTGCTCAAATATCTATGTCAAATTAGTAACATTTTAATTAATGCTTAATTTAGAAAGATAAAAGATTAATCTTTGTCCACACAACAACATGTGAATCAACGGGTATAAGGAGCCTTTTTGGTCCTCATCCCCAGCACTCTGCAGCAAGGGACAGGAACTATCGCAATCTTTGCACTCCCTTCACTGCACAAGATTTTGCATGACTAGTGGTGCAAGTCTTTCCAAAGGTGGCAAGGCCCTGCACATACTCTCTTGCACCAGCTAATGAAGCTGCTCTGTGTGGAGAGAGAGAGGCCTGCAGCATTTTTCAAAAGGTGGCACAACAGCTGCACTTCTTCTAGGGCAGCTCTACTGCCTATCAAGAGCACGATGCCACAATTTAACAGCTGACATTTAGTACAATTTCGTAAGAGCATTATGTACTCAGATAGCGACACTGTAGTGGAGTTTATATGACATTCACTGTAAATTATAACTAATATTTATACTAAGTTAACTGGCCAGAATTTAAAATGTTTTATAGTCTGAAAATGGTTACCTTTTCTTTGTTGTCTAATGAAGAAGAGAGTCTGGGACTTGAAGCCGAACGCATAACACCTGTAGAGTCCTTTTCTTTCTGAGCTTCTTTGGAAGCTGTAATCTCTGCAAGTGCCCCATAGCTGCCAGTCTTTCGAAGACCTAACCTCCAAGAGGCAGGAGATTCATCTTTTCTCTCTTCCTCTTTGGGAGAAACCTTGGTTGTTGAAGTTGGAAACTGTAAACAAAGACATCATTAAGTTAAATGTCATTAACTTACACTAACTCTGCTATTTCATGCTTCTTAGGGATATTTCAAAATACTTAGCTACTTCCAGTTATAATATTGGATTTTTTTTGGTGGAGGAAGGGGTAACCAATACACATTCATTTCCTGGGTAGGTTAATGACATAAGAAACAAACAGATCACAAAGGAAAACAACTTTTCTAAAAGTTAGCTAGAAAACCCTCTCCACTTCATAATACACACTGTGATAAAGAGATGCAAACAAAAATTTACACACAACTGAAAACCATGCAACTCTGGTATCAACACTTTGATTAAAAATGTTACTTTGCAACCTGAAACAAATCCTGTGCACACCAAAGCCTCACCATAGACTTTTCACCCTTATTGGGCACAAGAACAATGCCAGTTTTGCGCAAGCCCTGCCTCCATGATGCAGGATGTACTGACTCCGCCACAGGCATGATAGGAGGAATGAAATCATACTAAAGCCAATTAAGACAAGACACAAAGATGAAGAGTGAAAGAATGGAAACAGAGAAAAAAGGAGTTTTTTGTTTTAAATCCACACACTTGATTCCTTATTCATGTACACTTCTCTTCTTTGAAGCACAAAATATCTAAAAGCAACAAGACATTTCTAATACTTTGGTAAAAAGTTCCTATTAAATACACTAGACCATGTTGTGAAATGATATATGTTGATAAAAAATGCATTTAGTTGCCGCATACAAAAGGCAATGAAGCTTTCATATACATCAAAGATAATTATCACATTCAGATATTCTACGTTTTGAGAAAGTTTATCTGCTGTACTTTTCACACGGTAGACCCAAACATAAAAAACTTGCCATATATAATGGTATTGAATAAGCTAAATGACCAATGTATTCCAGTTTTTAATCTTTTGTTCAATATACACTGTCAACTTGAAGTTATATTTAAAATGTTCTCCCTTTTATGTTACAAAAATACTTTAGACACCTGAAATCCAAGAATTCTGTGGAAGATGGAGGTCACACCGCTCAGACAGTTGTGTAATCACTTGGGACAATTTTAACAGAAACTAGAAGTCAGAGAAACTGGAATGGTTACCAGACAAAGAAAGACTGGATATGCCCAAGGAGGAGGCGGCTTGGGATGATTGAAAGCTTGGAGCGGCCAGAGTGCAGAGGTGTTGGGATGGGGTATGAAGGCTGGACAAAGAGCAAATCAATCAAATAGCCACATTATAAACAATGCACACATATCATTGGAAGGACTGAAAAAAATCCATCTAACAGTAGCCTATCCAATCCACTGGTTGGTAAAATTCACATTAACTGTTTGTTCTTACAGCAGTTGAGAATAGCTATGAAACTAGCAATTACTGTTGGTCACTGGGTGGTATCCTCTTCACCTACTGAAAAGCCTATATTTCACTGTGCCTGATCCTTCCTTCTTAGTCAATACTGACCCATTTTTTGCTCTTTGCATTTCTCTACATTTCAGAGATCAAAAGTGCCATGTCTTTCCAACCCTACAGGGCACACAAATGATGTACAACTCTATTCATCAGCCAGCAGCACATACTTTGCAAAATATGTGCCATCATCTCATTGAATCTAGCCTTCCATCAACTAAAGGCATAAGATACCGAAGGCTGTTAATGATCATGGGTCCCTGACTGCAGAACAAGAAAGAGGATTAAGCAAGAGTGACTTGGCATCTGAGTGTGACCTTTCATTGATACCTCTGGTCAGGACATATACATATATATACACATATCCAAAGATGCTCTCATCTCCACACAGTATATTGGCCATTATCATTAGCGACCTACAACTATTTTTAACTCTAGTGTATTTTTTATTTCCGTTCTCCCTCCCTCATAACAGAAGAGTGTACTATACCGTACATGTTGCTATGAATGAAGATGATACAAGCAGTTTATGGGTCTTCAGAAATAAAACTAGACTAGTTTTGAGAGACCAAACTACAGAGGCTCCGAAAGATTAACAACCCAGAGAAATTGGCTTCTCCTCCCATACTGTGGAGGGCCCTCTTGCAACTACCATAAGCCTGATGTGCAGAAGTTTCCTAACCTACACACGCCATGGCGCTCAATGGTGTCTTCCTGAGAAGCACTGCAGAATAAGGATTTAAAAGTGGGGCAGAAATGGTGTATCCACTAATAACTTCCCCATCAATGCAGCCAGTGTACAAACAGTGCAGAGGCTACAGCTATAGCAGCCTGAGGGTAGAATTCTTCCTTTGTTTAAGTCCTGGAAAAGCTCTCCAGCACATGACCCAACTACATTGGGGTCAGGATTGGGGCCACAGCAGTTTATACTTCCTGTTTCAGGCTTCTCTTTTCAACTCCTATGGATTAAAGCTAGTGGAATCCTTCCAAGCACTTCCTTGAGACTAATCCAGTCAAGACTGCTTTTATCTTTTCTTGAAGAGCACAAGCACCTTGGAAACGAGCCTGAAAATAAGAGTCTCCTCTTATGGGGGGGGAGGGGGGAGAAGAGAGACAGACAGACACAGCTTTGGAGTTTAACACACTCAAATACCAGTCATATGCAGGGACAGATTCTTCAGAAATCTATCTTTAGGTGAACTTCTCTAGTTTTGCTAGTGAGAAAAATGGTGTCAAACACTAGTCCAGACAGCCACACAAACTGAACACAGGCCAGAGGAGTCAATTCCATATGGCACAAAAACCCTTGATATAGTCACATTGAAAATATCATCCTTCAGATAATTAAGGCAAATGATCATATTTAAATTCCTTTTCAAGGCTCTCTTCTATCATGCCTATTGTTAATCTAGCTGACCTACGCTAATATGCATACAACAAAACAAGTATATTGTTAAATTTAACCTTTTTGCTAGCTGTGACCAAGTCATTGGTCACTCTACCAGTAGTTTCACCCTTTCTTCTCTAAAATCTATCTTGTTATATACCTGTCTTTAGATTGTGAGCTTGCGGCAAGGGCAGTACATTCTTTTCTGTCTGGAAAATGTCTGGCACACTGAACATGCTCTCATGAACTACTAATGCTAATGCTAGATGCCATCCTCAGCTTCACAGGAAACTTAGCATTTGTGCTAAAATTACCAGTACCTAACTACTGATGTTTAAGACAATCTTGCTCTTTAAACCTAATACAGGATTTCAGGTAAGTTACAACAGCCTTACATATTACTTCCAAATATGAAAACCGAATTAAGCAAAGAGCTGCCCAGGTTAGCCTGCTGATGTATAATACAGAAACATGATGGTAGACAGACAAATGAACACCTTGGAATGTTCTATTTTGTTTAAAATTCACTTAAGAATTTAAAACAGAAAATTCTCCAAGTTAGTGCTGCTGTGTATTCTTCTACCAGGACAGGGCCCCAGGGAGAGATGGGATTCTCTATCCTTGTTTCAACACACATTTAAAAAAAGATCAGAAAAACTTTTAAAATAAAATATTGAAAGTCATATCCCTACCTTTTCAACGCAGAGTTCTTACCTGTACTTGTTTTTAAAATTAATGAATAAATAACATCAATTCTTATGTTTATCACTTCCAAAGGACCAATGACAGGGAACCACATATACATATATATCGGAGGACAAAGTTCTGACCAGCTCATATTGCTGCAAATATAATTTTACACAAGTTCTGAGAGAGCAGGGAAAGGTTTGGGTCCTTTGTGGACCATCACATTATATTTTAAAAGTTTATGAGATGTCTCCTCTACTGCTTGAGCCATTTTCACAGAACTCTTTCCCAGAGTTCAAATGTTCAACACATCCTTTCTGCTTTATAAATCTGTTATTTTTGTAACTGATGGGGTTTGGTATAAACATAACCAAGATTGGCCAAGATTGAAAATGTAGTTATTTAAAAAGTTGCTTCACCATTTCAAAACATTGTGACTAGAAAAAGAAATATCCTTCATTTTATTTCAAATTCTTCTGTATTTGTCTGATATTGGCAACCTCAGATTTGCAAAGAGGAGGAAGCAGCAGCAGAGATATTTTGAGGCTTTCACTTCAGCTGCATGACTTTAGAACCAATGAACACGGTGGAACTGGTATAGAAAACACAAGAGAAGCTGAAGAACCAAGCACAGAGCAGTCATTAAGATTTAAAATACTACATGGGAGTCCTCCCTCAACTATGGAGCAGTACTGACAGGAGACAGACAGCTGCATGACAAAGGGCCTGAGCAGATTTCTTCTCTCAAGTCCCTCCTCCAACAAGTCTCAAAATGCAGCTTGTACATCTAAAACAAAGAGTCATTTTCAAACACAATTTCCATTCTACTCATCTATCCAGGTTTATGAGTAGCTTAACTGATTCCAACAGGCAACACCTTGGATCTATCAACAATGAACACACATGGTCCCAATATGTATATACATTAAACGGTAAGTTACATTATTTGAAAAAGGTGTTTTCAGTTAGATATATGAACATCAGTTTAAAAATTCCTGTCTTCTATTGGTTTATGATCATGTGTTAGTTTTTTATTAAAATTGCTACTTGTTATTTCCTGTGTTTCAGAAGAGTCCAAGTGTTCAGGAACACAAGTACTTCCTTTTCTACACAACTATATATGTGGTACATTAAGTTACATTCCTGAGGTTCTTGCTTACAGTCTGCTTTGTTTAGATTTAAACAGAACAAGTCCCTCTACTCTCCATAAAAAGTAGAGTGGGTTTATAAATAAAGATGTTTAACAGAGGTGCTTTTTCTTGGACAATATTTTTTTGTTAACAACTACCATCCTTCAGGTATGTAACATATATGTAGAAGTCTTAGTAAAACATGATGAAACTCAATTTTGAAAATACTTAAAGCTGTACATTTTATAAAAATTGAAAGCAAATATTCTAAAGAAGATAATACTCCAATATTCGTGGTGTATTATCTAAAACTCATTTGGTCAAGCCAATTCACATTTTTACACTGGAATAAACACATAGTACTTAGTGTTCTATTGTTTAAGAATAAATTCTATCTAGAAACACATACATAAAGAAATTTTGTTTTGTTTTACCTTCTTAATGGGTGATGTAGGTGTCACTTGACCAGTGGTTATGGAAGATGCTGTCACAGCTACAGAAGCTGGTTGCACACTGATGTTATTTGCATTATTAGTTACAGATGCCAAAGGTTTAGTTTTGTCTGCAAATAAAACATTTAAGATACGTCATTTGTAAATTTCTTGATTTCATATTTTATAGAAATCACATTTCTTCAGAATAGGTTAAAACCTAGTTAAACCTTCTCAAGTAATATACTGTTAGTCATCTCATTTTCTATCTAGTCTTCAATGTTTACTCCTGCCACTACCCATTTTAATTGTCTCTTGGTCAAAAACAACAAGACCTTTTCCATAGTCATTAGGCATACAGCACTCCTATTCACATGTGTCAGAATTACATGCTCTTAAGGGTTGCAGCTTCAGGCCCTAGTTATTTGCTGATGCCTCTCAAACAATTAAGCTCTCAGAAGCAGCTCTCAGGAAAAAAAACAAATCAGCCTACTTAGTTTTGGACAGTGTGGGTAACATAATCCTTGTTAGGTCTGGACTGCTTGCCTTTGGAAGGATTGTAACTGTTTATTCCTAGACTACAACATTCTTCTCTATCTTTATTAACAAAGGCCTCAATTCAGCAACATACTCATCTATGTGTTTAACTTTAAGCCTCTAATTAGTCCCATTGGGACAACTTGCGCTTAAAGTTACACATGTGCTTAAGTACCTTGTACTGAATAATACACTGCAATTCAGCTGATAAACACAGATTCTGATCCAAAACTGATTCAGAGTTTTCAAAGATAATACAAGACTATTTACATAGTGCAATGAATGAACAGTGCACTACAGTAAAACAGGTCCTTGCTTTAAAGAGGTCATAGTCTAAAGATAAAACAGGTATAATACAGTACAGCATAAAACCCAATGGAAAGATATTAATGTGTGGTTCTGCTGTGAAAAGTAACTAATTAAATAATTGGCACCTCCTTACTCCAACAATCTGCTCCCTATACAAATTCAATCATATATGTTATTCACTAAGTTTAAACTACTTTTAACTTATATAAGCACAGAAGAGCCAAAATAGACTTGGGAGAGCAATTAATCAATTAATAAAATTGTTAGTTTAAGGTCCAGCTGCAGAATCTTTATTGCTGGTGAAGCATGTGGCAAAGTACCTGGCTTGGCTTCAGGTCAAATTTGCAAGCCTGGCACTTAGTAAAAAACACATTTTAACTGGCAAAGTGAGCATATGTACAGGTTGGAGGGGTTTTGGTGTACGTAATATGGTGTGTATTTCATAAAAAGCTCCTTGCACACACAGGGAAAACATAAAAGGGCAAAACCTCTGTATTCACTTGACAAAAAGATCAATTAGACAAGAATATGGATTGTCCATGTGAACTGACAGAAGTATGAAGACAGATATAGATGCAGTAGTTAAAGAGATTTATAAGTGAGGAGTACAGTCTTGAATCTAATGTGGAAAAAGAGAAGTAGCAGCATAATAATTCAAGTATGTGGGAGGAGGGGCTAGACGGGAAGGAAAAGATAGAACATGACAACTTTTGAAATGATCTGAGGGAATGGCAGGCCAGCCAATAAACTATACATTAATTATATGAGTTAGTGTACATACTAAATTCAAAAATCAGGAGTCGAGCTACCCCAAAAATCATGAAACTTAAAAAATGAATGAACATTAGGTTTTTATTTACCCTCTGGTTGGTTAGCCTTCAGATCACGAGTTCACATATTTAAGCTTTTTTACACCCCAAGTCATAACAGATGGAAACTTATCTTAAAAAAAAAAAAAAAAAAAGCGGGGGGGGAAGGGAGGGAGAGATTCTCACATAATCAATAGCCTCCAGGAGCTGAGGTTTTACAAAAACACACCAACTATCACATCACTTGTGATAAAAGTCACAGGAGTCTGCAACACAACATTTGTGGGGAAAAGCGCTTTACATTATTCAATTGGAATCGTCAAATTTCTGAGAATTTTCACTGTAAAGCTACATTAAGAGGAATAATGGGAAAAAAGGGAAAGTGCAGTTGAAATTTAGAGATGCAGTTCTTCAGGGAAAAGCCTAACTTCTCCTGCTTGCCAAATAAAGTATGATAAAAGCCTTGTTTATATTAAAGAAAGTCCAAAGTTTACATGAAAATTAATTCTTGTGTCACAGTCAAATTTTCCTGGCACAAAACCATCTACTAGTAATCAAGAGAAAAGAGTTAGAAAAGTCATGGAGTTCAGGAAACATTAGAGCTAGCTCAGTGACTGAGGCACCACTGCATGAGGTATCAAAGGTGACTTAAGTTTAACAAACCTCAACCTCTCTAGATGAGGGATGCAAGAATATCAAAGTGCTGTTTGACTCTCTAAGTCTGAGAGTGATTTTGCAGTATATCATTAAACATTTATAGGAGACGGTGATCTAATTAAAATATAAAAGCTATGAAAATCTAGTAAAAATTTAGTTCTGGAGCTTATCCCATCCCACAATTTCATTTATGGAAAATATTTGTAGCATTTTTATTGGTCCAGTGCTGAAATGTAGCTCAGGTAGATGAACTATATGAAGGCAGAATATTTTAAGAGGAGCAGAGATGGCTGACAAGGATATTTTCATTATTTAAAAATGTTCAAGTCACTATGTCCAAGAGATAGTTTTATTGACGGTATATGAGTGTCATTGCACTATAATGCTAATAGATTTAACAAGGATTTAACAAAATTATGACAAAACAACTTAGAAACTGAGCATTAAACTGATGCAAATATCTTCTCTGATTTAGAAGAATTTTCTTCTTCACTGTAGGAATGTCAATCTGATGAAGTGTCACAATCTGCCACAACCTGCTAACAGAATTTTCAAAGGTGAGGTAGCAAAGGCCTGATGCAGAACAGCAACTTGACAGAGAAGGGAACTATATAAAGTGTCCTTAAAAAAGAAAGGTTCTTTCTGAGGGTAATCAGGGGAAGCCTGTATGAGAACCATAGAGGGTAAGGGGGAGCCTAAAAAAATGCAGACAGTTTATCTCACATGGGGATGCTTACTGTGGACCTTTCGTAGTTCACCAGAGACCCAGTTCATGAAGTGGCAAATCAAACCAGATAGGAGAAAAAGGCTTTACTGTTTTTCAAGTTTTTTTGGTTCCAATGAAAATTTATTAAATTAATCAAATCTTTCAATTACATAATCTACAGTATTCTTGAAAATTAGGATTAAAATGATAATAGTCTAAAAACAGAAAACTAAGTAGTGCAACTATATATTAAGCATCTCTCTAGATATTCTGATGCATACCTCTAAATTAGGTACAAAATAATTTAACTCTGCAAATTTCTTTCCAAATACTATGGGATTTCTTGTTCCATTAGTCATTTGTTCTTTAGAATATAATGTACTTACAACTACAGTTGTGTCAAACATCTTTGTTGTTTTACATATTACAAGCATTGCTGTATTAGTAACAGCTGTCTATGTCTGCCTAACATATTTTACAACCATACAGAACACCAGTTTAAGCAATGTATTTACACATTCACCTAACACTACATGCGAGCATAAAACCCAGCCCCAGATATACATGGAGGCGCAGGTGATAATTTATTTAAGTACCACTGCTTCTGTATGGTGACACAGAAAAGCTCCTCATTTAATCTGCCTGCAGGGGGAAAGGGGCAGTTGGGAAAGAAGCTGGTAACTCCTCTGAAATTGTTCGATCACCCACATAGACCAACCAACTTCTCCTCTCCCCAACTCAATGGGTAGTGCCTAGAGCAGCCACATGCAGATGGGTAGGCAGTTATCCAAACAGGCAACAGCAGCATTGTTTTTCCAACTATCAACATACCTAGACAGAGACACAGGAGAGGAAGGTTGTAAGGAGATAAGAGCTACTATGCAATTTGGTGGTGGCATGAGAAGAGGTGGGAAATTTTGATAGACATTTGGGGTGGACCGGGTTTAGGAAGAAGATGCTAGAAAACTGTGTGCCTCCCAATTCTCCCCAATCCGCCCCCCCGATACATACTATATTTGTGTGTTAGACTCTTTTAAACATTGTTACTGACCTGTGTACACGTACACATACACAGGTGCACAAAATGCTGCACACTTGCTCCAGTCTAGGAGTGTACAGAGAAGTGTGAACATCCAACTCATATTTTTAAACAAGACTGCTATAGTGCCAGTTTCTCTACAAATGAATCTAAGCTCTTTTGAGGTACTATTAATCCTGAGCTGAAGTTGCATGAGAAGCAGATGTTGAGCTACTACCAAAAATAATACTTTTAAAACCATATTTATTCCAGTATATAATAATCAATCCAAAACACAGGTCTCTAATTTGTCAATATCTGAGCCAGAATTATCCACTGCATTTGTCAGAGTCTGTTTCAAGATGACAGAACACATGAAGATGTTTTCTTTTCCAATGCTTCATAACGTAAGGCATTAAGATGGTGAGCAAAGAACTCTACCCATAGAGATCTTATTTCTGTCTTTTCCTTTGTCTCCTCCCTGTTCCAAATCTGTTACCTTGTATTATTCTCAGATTATCTCATTAAAAATACTGATTATAAATAGCTAATCAAATTACTGAATTAAGAGTTTCAATTCCAATCACTGCCATAAATACAAGAATATAGCTCATTGCAAAAGTCTTCATATGAATTACATTTTGTATTTATAAATGGAGATTTAAACTTGTTTAAAAACTTAAAATTTATTGAAACTAGAAAGTGGCCATCAGTAAATGAAATGAAAACTGGAATCAAGAAGCTACAATGATTAATTCGTATCATCATATAAGCTCAGTATAATGAGTTTAACTGAAGCAACATCCTAAACCAAAGATACCTCTCCAAAATTATTTACCTGTTTCAGCTTCAGATTCTGAGTCCTCTTCCTCATCCTCTTCACTAGAACAACTGGATTCATCCTTCTTTCCCTCTTCTTCCTCATCTGCTTTCTCTTGCTCCAGAGACTCAATACTAGATGCATTCTTTTCTTGCTCAATAATCAAAGTTTCTTTACTGGAACCAAAGACATTAATTTCAAATTAAAAATATAGACTATCTAATCTTAACTTCAGTAAAACCAATCAGCCAAGTAAATACTTAGTGTTTGTGAAGTTATTTTCCTCACCAGGAACATCTTAATGATTTACTTACTTTTTAAATGGCTTTTGTGACTGATTATTATCCATGTTGGCTGTAGATTCAATTAAGGGAGATTTCTTTTCCTGTTTTTCACTATGAAGCTTAAAGAGAGATAAAATGATGCAATTAAAATGATAGAATGGTATAAATTACACATATTAAAAAATACCATCTTCTGCAGAATAAAAGAAATCCTCTATTTACAACACATATAACTTAACACCCCCTAACAAGCATATGCCAAATAACGGTATATAGCATTTGCCTTGGGTAGTTAAATACAGTGAAAGTTTTGCCTAAAAAACATCACTTTTCCTTTCAAGATTTTCAGATCAACTTCACTGACCAAATAGAACATGAAAGAGTGGCATAGAAGGACAGTTAAGCACTTCAAGTCAAACCTGAAGGTTTATTCCATATACTAATATGAATTAGTTATAGCTTGCATATAAACACACATGCACCGTAATACATACATACATATAGAGAGAGATCTCTAAAAAGCCTACCAGATTTTGCTTCTTTTGTAATTCTTCTAAATATCCTAGAATATCTTCATCTGCTACATCAAACGCTGTCTGACCCTGGCGTGGAAGGGGAAAATGTAATACATCATAATTATAAAGAAGGATTTAAAAAATAGATATCTAAACTAGTCACAAGATCATGTAATAAGACACACAACTGTAAGTACGAGCTAGATGTCATCACAAAATTGGTAGCATTCCACCTGTCTAGCAGAGATTCAGCAGAATTTTGCAAATCCACTTCTACCTGAAACTGAAATGAGCAGGAAAATATATATGCTCAGAAAAGCATTTCTCCACAGGAAAAAATATTTTATTGTAGTAGAATTTTAAATTCCATAATGCCATGGACCCAGTTTAAAAAAAAAAGTGTTTGAAAGACACTTATCTTACTCTGAGCCTCAATGAGTTTTAAACAGCTAAGAGAGTCATCCTAATAGCTGCTTGTTATATGGTGCTCAGAGAAGCTTGGGAGTGAGTAGGATGATCAGCTCAGATCAGTAATATATGGGGAATGGATGACAATTTCATTTAGCTGGAGACATCTGCAACGTTCTATTTCTCCTAGGTCCATGAACAAAGTTTTGTTTTTGTTTTTTCTTAACTTGCACCATGTAAACAGATAAAAGGAGTGCAGGTAACACTGCCTATAATTAAGGTTGCCTGACACTTTCCCTTATAAGAACCAGTTTTCAGTTGCCTATGAGTTTACCAACTTTAACCATTTCGACTGAAATTTACTGTAAGTGTCTACCTTGAGCTGAATATTTTTGAAGAATTTCAGCATTTAACTGCTCGGCTATTTCTTCAAACAAGATTAAGGGAAAACATGTTGTTTAGCCATCTTAACAAGTTTCTTACAAACTGTTTAATTGAGAAACTAGTGCATAAATGCTTTGGAGCAAGGACTTGACATTTGACATGAGGATCACCTAGGTTTCAAGGATGTGCTGTCCCCATAAAAATTCACCCAAATTTGGCCAAGTTCTGCACCTCTGAAAAACTCAGTTCACACATGCTCAGAAGACAATTTTTAGAAATTGGCAGCTACATTCTCTGAAGATTCTGTCTAATGAGCAGGTTTTCAGTCCAAGGCCTGGGGCTAAGAATTTCCCTACAATAGCTCCTTCTGGTATCCTTCATTCTGATGTTTCCTAACTTTTGAGTGCTTGACTTTGCAACTTTAACATTCTTTAACGTATTTATGTAATATTAGTAACAATGTTATCTGAATTATCAGGTTACTTTATTTTATTGTATTTGGTAAACTGTTTCCCCAATCTTCCCCAAGGCTGGCTGAAAAGATGCTAAGAGGGAAAGGATTTTTTTTTCTATTCATAATATAAAAAGCTCCTTTTAGTTTAAAATGAATAATTTTTCTTAAAATAGTTACTGTAAGTCTTTAATATTAACCGATAAGGGGGATTTTGGTAAAAATAATCTTACACCTATATTTCTTAATCTTAAATGTTCTCTCATATCTGATGGTGTCCTTTTGAATTAATGGTTTTTAAACTACAGTAATATACTTTAGAGGTATTATGGATTAATGACGCTCCTTTAGTTTCATGCTTGACAACCATCAAGGCATGTCATTAGATTGTAAGACACCCCCTTAGTCACTGTATATAAACTTGCAGGGGCACCTTTTTATTAAGGGCATAGCTCAAGGTAATATTTACATAAGTGCATCATTTTTAAATGTTTAGGTAATAAGCAATTTTAATAAAAATACAAGATCTATGAAGCATTTTTTCTCTCCAGATAATCTGTATGTCAAACTGGGACATGTTCTGACTCATCTAGTCTAAAACAAACAGTTGAAATGAACACCTGTCAGTTAGTTGTTGCTCACTGCAGAAAAGGAATTTTTCCAGAGAAAAATTGACCAAACATAGTAATGATGCCTTGATCAGCTCTGCCAGGAGTCTCTCTGGTACAAATTTCCAGAATGCCAAAAGCTCATTCTTTAGGAAGACATTCTTTGTGTCAGTAATGTGCTGCAAGTCAATCAAAGCCAGCTCTGCTTATGCTCTATGTAACTGCAGAGCTAGAGTCTTTTAGATGTAAAACAGACTATTTAATATTGTGAACAGCTCGAGATCCTGCCATCCTATAGTGAAATAAACAGTTGTTCCAGTATGAATAGTAGTAGTTGAGGAAACTGGATTCAACTATTATTCTGATTTTGCAACAGCTATTTTTTCAAATGAAAACCCATTCACCCCCTCTAACCTAAAACCAAAACATTACTATTAGAGTTTCTCCCTACTTACTGTGACTTTAGTAGGTCATAACTCTGTTTCAATATTGCCAGCTGTAAAATAGTGATAGTAATACTTACCTACCTCATCGCAATGTTGTATGCAATTTTATGTTGAAAACTACTATATCAAATAAACAACGCTCAACTAGCCAGTGCTAACTGCTAAGATCTAAAACAGGCCACTACTGTCACTGATTACAGTGGATTCAGAAACTGAAGGTGGTTTACTTTTGCCCACCCACTTGTCTACCCAGTGCAACAAAAAGGTCCTAAAATCTGATTTGCTGGGAGTTGAGTTCTGATATTTTAAATATACACAATTAACTTCCCTTCAAATCAAAAGCTTTGTTAGCTTTTAAATAAAGTTTCTTCTCTATGAAATGACTATGATAGGGTGACGAGATGTCCCAATATTATAGGGACAGTCCTGATATTTAGGGCTTTGTCTTATATAGATGCCAATTACCCGCCCCCCGTCCCAATTTTTCACCCTTGCTATCTGGTCACCCTAGACTATAAATAACCATTTCTGACTCAACAAATCTGTTTCCTATATCTTTTAAAATATTCCCATAACTTTAATGACTATAGAAAGCTTTTACTACTGCTTTTCCTTCCAGTTAGCCTTGAAGAACTAATACAGCGGGGGGGGGGGGGGGGGCAGCAGAGAGAGACAGACAGCATGAGCTTGTGCCTCAACAATCTTTTTTACAAAAAGGACCAATTTATGCAAATACCTGAAATAGCTGCTCAGGTGCTGTGGGGCATATTAATTTAGCTGGCATAATACTGATCATTTATAAAGAAGAAATAAAGTCTGAACTTGCAGTGTGCACTGCAGGAAAAAAGGGTCTTTTTTACTTGTAAACGGAACACAGACATGTAACAGACAAACTGCCATACCAGATCAGACCACTGTTCCACCTAGTCCAGCATCCTGCCTTTGACAGTGACCAGCACCAGCTGCTTCAGAGAAAGTGCAAGAACCATAGAAGTAAGGATAATCTGCCCCTAGAGAAAATTTCTGTCTAAACCTCAACAGTTAGAGGCTGTCATATCCTCTGAGGCCTGGAGATTGTTCTCTCTTCCAACATTATCATTTTTAATATTTGTTCTTATAACTCTGGATATTCTTATGCAAAGAGGCATCAAATCATTTTTTTTAATATTCTTACCCCAAATATCAGGTGACAGTGTTCACAGGCTAACTGTACATTAATAACAGGAAACTGTTTCAGTTTTAAATTTGATCTTGTTGTTGTTTCATTGAATGGCTTGTTCTTGAATTATGAGAAAAAGACTAGCAGTACCCTTATCGTCTGAATATCATTATTATTGTTATTTCAGGTACATTTACAATGTATCTCCTGTTGTTAATCTCCTTTCTAAGATCAGAGAGTCCCAATCTCTACACAGAAAAACCATCATCTAACCAAAAATCTAACCATTCTTATCACCCATCTTTTCAAAGACAACCAGAACTGAATACAATATTCCACAGGAGGGCATACCACTGATTTATAACAGCAATATTTTCTTTGTTCTCCAGCTGATTCCGTATACATGTTAATATTTTGTTTGCTTTTCTGACGCTGCTGATAGCCCTGTATTCTTTTTTTTTCACATTAGTTTTTAAGGATCAGAAATAATAAACTGTTTGATTGTCCATCCCAACCAAGAGAATATGTAAATATATTCAGTTTTAAAACTCACAGTCTGATTCCTATAGAATATGCATTCACACAAACAGATTATGAACAAATACATAAATATGCAGATTTAACCCTGTCTTCACTAAGTAAGTCTGTTGGTTGGTTGGAATGCCGCCATCTTGCAATGTCTTGAATCCACACAAAACAAACATTGCAACTACTGGATGAAACAGTTAGTTGCAGTAAATGAGATTCCATCTTCAGATCTAGCTAAACTGGTGGTGACTTCAACAATTCACTTTCTCCAGCCCACAGGAATAGCTGAAAGGCACCAATGCACACTGGTCCCATTATGCAGTGATTTGTATTTGGAAGTTTTTATTTGGAACCAAAGGCCTGTTTCCAACAACAGTGCTGTGAAACTACATGAAGTCCCAGATGCACTGGTAGAAATCACAGTAAGCTGGGCAGATACAGCAAAACTACGTCAAAAACAGTATAGTTGTAGATGCACTTAAGTATGGCAAGGGTAAGGACAATGACTAAGTCCTTCAAGCAAACAATGTCTGACCAACTGTTTCCTCCTTGCTTGGCGTAAACACATCCTGTTTGTTCTGGACAAATGATCCAAATTATGTTTTGGCACAAAGATCAGCAATGAAAAAACTAGCAGTGTTGGCATTTAAAAATGATCATAACAGCTTCAGATTTAACAGCTCATTAAGATAAAGGAGAGGAGTTCATACTTGTCTTTATTGTTTCAATCAGACTGGTAGCCAGATAAAGATAACCATGCACCCACTCATATTGCAAAGTCTATTTTAAGCAAACCCAGGACTGGAAAGGGTTCTCTCTTTGATATAGCTTAGATGTGTGCTGCACAATGGTAAGCCAGGCAACATGTGGTCCCCTATGCTTCCTACAACCCAGTTATGATCTTTCCATTTCTGTGGAATCTTTTGAGTGTGTGCCTACGGCCTCCAAGCAGTGTCAGTTTACAGACAAAAAGCTTGAAATAGTCACTTTCAGAGGTGTAAACTGCCCCATTTATCTCAATGACATGAACTCTGAAACTGAACCATTTTTATATTAGAACTGTAAACACACTTCCTGCTGATCATTTTAGCAAAAATATCCAGCACAGCTAAATATCAAACTTTAAAGATGCAGAAGACCTATTAGTTTGTATGTACAATCCATGTCCCCCAACTGCTCCGTAATGGCAAGAATGGATTCTATGTGGCTGCAATGAGAAGGGAAAGGGGAGTGCATCTAAACAGAATATCTAGTATATTCAGTAGAGACTGACTAGAGAAGTTTGTGGGAGTTCATTCTGCAGCTTACTCATTTCAGCAGCTGACAAATAATTTCAGATTCTCAAAAACGTTCAGCATACCACGTGGATTTAGGGGTGTGTATGTAAGAAATGTAGGGTATCGTCTCAACCTGCAGCCACAAGCCTCTCTATGGAAAACTTCAATGAAAAGACCTTCTCCATCTTTTAAAAAGAAGTGTCCAAGGAGGGAAAAAAGTGACTTCCGACACTGAATGAAACAAGACAACGTCAAGAATCATCTTAACAGGTCAGAGATTTTTAGGGGCGGAAAAACCTGTTCATACTGTCTGCAAACACTTTTTTCACTGGATCCTGATAAAGCTTAGATCAAATTCAGCTACGTTTAATTGACTCATCTCTGTTTTGTGAAGGAAATTTAAAGCTTGCCACATGGAAATTTAAAGCTTGACAAGTGCCCATAAGTAACAAAACCACAAGTATTTGTGAAAATCTTTATGGATGTTCTTACACAAAGCTATTCTATCAGAGTGTGTTAAGAGTAACAGGTCACAATCTGACTGACCACTTCAAAGATAAAAGCAGAATGCCAGAAAGTTGATTTCAGAGAAGTAGCTGTATAACTTTCTGTTGATGTACTCCGTTCACCTGGAACCATTATCTGGGGGCTCTACACTTGTAGCACTCTACAAATAGAATATTTTAGCGATAATGGAAAACTTTTATGTACATTTATATGCACAGTAAGGCCAATGTTTTCAAGCCTGTCTGCCTAATGTAAAACACTTAAGTAAATGTTATATTTTTAAGAACTATTGATATAGGCTTATTTTCCTTAGGTAAAATGACTTTGCAATAAAAGTATTGGTTGAAATGCCTTCAATCTACACACAGCTGGGTACCTAAACAAAAGTGTCTTGGTTCTCAGGAGCTGCTCAGCAGATTAATTTCAATTGAGTTGTGAGTACTCAGCATCTCTTAAAGCCAAGCCACTGACTGGGGATTTTGCAAAGTTACAGATGGAATAGCTCAGCTGCACAAGTAAACCTGTTTCTCCAGTCACCATTGCTCAGTTTCTCTTGTCTGCCTCTCCTCTGTCCTTTCTTGCCTCAGTTTGACTGAGGATATCCAAGTTTTCTCTGGGACAGTTCTCCAGAATAACGACTACCACCTGCACCTCCAGGCCACAAAAAAGTATAAAGACCCACTCGGTAAATGAACTAAGTATCGGGGCAGATTTAAGAACAAAGATTAATAGAGCTCAGTTAAACCAATTTCTGACTTTCTGATGCAACTAAAATATGTTGTCTGAGTACAGTGTTATCTTCTGGTTTTCAGTGGTTCTGTGTGCATTAATACAGGAGCAGAAAGTTGTTTAAAAGGCAAGTTCATCTTTTTTAATGTTTTGATCCTCTAAGTCTAACCTAAACTTCTAGGCATAATGTCTGATTTTCAAGATAAACTACAATATTACCCTTAAGTGGTTTCCTCATTATATAAATTATAGATATTTAGAAACTTATTTCCAGTTTAAGTTTTTACGCCCAAAAATGTCCTTATTTAAAAAAAAAAAACCACACATTTAAGAAGGGCTTGGTGAATGAATCCCCATACACCTTAAAAGATGTGCAGGAAAATTCACATGCATTACAGGCACTGAAGAGAAGAAGTGGTTCAGGGTCCAGGTGAAACAAGAGAAGCAACCAGAGCCTCAGCCCCTATTGGCCTGCAATAACAATTTCAGTCCTTGTGAAGCTTATAAACATCATAGGAATGTTTGGATTTTGGTGTAAGCAGGTTCACTGCAGAGTTAAGGAAGTCCACAGCTCCTAAGCTCTGCCCAACGGAAGAGCTGAGAACCTGCAGCAAGAAAACACGAAGCTACACAATGATACATCCTTTTGTAAGCCCAAAGCTGTCTGCTATGTTTCCCAAGTACACAAAAGCAGCAGATAGTGTTAACACTTCAGTGCACATAATACAAGAAGAAATTGCTTTTAATAGTTAATTTTGCCATCCCGCAGCTCAATGCTAGTCAAAGACACCAGCATTTACCTAGGTGAAACATATTAAAGACAATCTGGGGTTCAAGCAAAGCTGCCGAGTTATGATGAGCCAAAAAGTTAAGAAAATATCCCAGAAGTAAGAAACTGAGTAACATTAGAAATAAAAAATTGAAAGTCTTATTTTATTTAACCCTAAACATTCAGAAAAATTCTACCACAGCATAAGTTCTCACTAGCTTTATTTCACAATTAATTTTCAAAGAAAAATAGCAAAGCATAGGGGCAATTGTTGAAAACTCAGTACAAAAGTTGAGTCAGCCATCTACATGTCAATTTAGAAAACAAAAAATTTAAAACAAAATCTGAACACACAAACATGCTGGTTCTCACAAAACATGCGTTACAGAAAGTGCCATGTGCAGGAATGGCACATTATTACTACTGTCCTTACCCTGGCTTCTAAAGTCACTTTAGAGACCAGAACTTTGCATCTTGACAAGGATTACATAAAAATCCTACCACTTTGTTGACAGTCTCCGTATCACACAGGTTTTCCACTAAAATGCGACATGCTTCTTCTTTACCCCAGTGAGCAGCAGCATGAAGTGGTGTCCAGCCATCATAATCTTTAATATTTACATCATAGCCAGCCTGTATTAAAAGCCTAAAGGAATTAGAAGAATTAGCTAGTATACCACTGAGAGTAATAATTAAAACTGCCACTAAATGATAAATTATTTTAAATGGTTTTAATTGTTGTTGCTTCATTTCACTTCTCTCACACAGGGGTAACAGTAAATATATGTTAGAAGGAACACTCAATTAAAAAAAAAAATGCTTCCCAAGAAATATTTTCCATCTTAACATGATTCCCAGGATTACTACAACAAAAATTCAGAAGTTTGTTTTTCCAGTCTGTTTTGTCCACATGCATTTAACATTTTATGTATCATCAGACAGTTCTCCCTCTTTGTGAGAGTCTTTTATACAGGAACAGGGGACAGATACTTTTTTTTTTTTTTAATTAGGACAATATGACTGTAAAAGCTCAAAAATTATCAGACACCTGTTTCATGTAAACTACCTGAATTTTTTTTTTAATTTATTTTTGGAGCTGATGTCATCCCTTTAAGATCACACGTGGCTAGCACTGCGGCAGAATAGTGTTTAGATGTATCAGTAAAGCTCTGCTTTGAGCATGTGAGCCCCCTCAAATCAACAACATCTCTTCAGCTTAAGTTCAGCATTACTGATTTCATAGGTCAAGAACCAGAAACAATCAGCCAATACTTCCTAGAATGATTCCTTAGGAATATGAGTGTGTGAGTCTGTGTGTGAGCAAGTGCAAGAGAGATTGATCATATACATCACAAGATTAATGAATGTGTCAAGTGTTCTAACAGTAGCACCTTCCAACAACTCAACTTTTAAATGGATTGATGCAGAGACACAGTCTAGCTGTTGAAGACCCATTCATCTGTACTCACGAGGAAGGGTACAAAGATATCAAACCTGCAAAAAGTAGTTACCATATTTGGAGAAAAAGAAAAAAAATTCTTTATCCAACTGGCAATTTCCATAAATAATGGCTCTTAAAAAACAAGGCTGGCAAAAAACACTATTTGGCTGCAGATACCAAGACACTAATGGAACAAAAACTACTTCCTACTGAAAGTATATTAAAAGAATATTATGTGATAAATGTTGCTTTAGGAAAAAACCCTAACAATCCATGCAGGAGGTGTAGGATGGGGGAGAATATTTAGTTGCAAAGTACTCTGAGTTAATAATTTAGCTAGCTTACTTAAATGCCATGTAATCTTAACAAACAAGAGTATTTGGCAGATATACACTGAGTCTGCATACTCAATATATACATTTTTATCAATCAGAAGATCAACTGTACATGTGTAGAGATATCTTAATATATGTCATGGTTTCAAAATTATGCACATATAGAATCTTCTTACTGAGAAGAAGGCTAATATAAGGGCCTGTCTACATGGAGAAACTGGCACAGTTACAATAGTGTAATTACGGCACTGCTCTGGAATGAAAAGGGACTTTCAGTATAGTTTATATTGCTCTGCAGTACGAAAAAAATCAGTTTTATTTCAGAATGGATAGTCCTCGTGGGGAGTTAACAGCATAGATATCACAATATTGTTATACTATTATCGTTCTGCTGGTCAATTTTCCTATGTAGACAAGGCTTTACAATATCAGAAGTAGTGAAGTTTATTCATTGAGGGATACTCATTGACATTCACTTCAAGGTACCTTACTGCTCTGCCAGTGCAGGAGCAGTAAAGTACATTTATATTCACTTTAAAGCCACTTTACACAGCCAGAGTGGTGCATAAGCCACCTTAGAGAAAATCCGGGCCTAAGTGTTTTAATTAAAATTAAAGAGAAGGGATTTCACTTAAATTCAAAACAGGTATGTGAGAGGTAGACAGGTCAATGGTACAAAATGTAAACAGCTAGGTTCTTGGAGAGTATTTCATGTCTTTCAAAACGAGAAACTTACGGAATACATATTGTAGTCTCAATGGACAACAGAAATTTTAAATATAAGGTAGTCAACTAGTAACTAAGAAAAACAAACTCCATAGTCCTGTGAATACACAATTCACCTTGGGGCATAAATCAGATTTTCAAGCACCTCAAAGACAGGGACTTGCATTAGGGATTCACTATCTGTCAAATTTTAATTATATTAACATAAAATCTCAAATTCTAACTAATTTTGTTATTCACATTTCTAGTTAAAAAATATTGATAAGGCATGTGAACAGACTGCTTTCCTTCTGATAACAAAAAAAGGATTTTTTTTAAACTTGAATCTGTTTTTTCTTATCCTCTAGGGCTGTACAATATTTATTTAATTCCATATATTTTCAAATTTTCTAAAACTACAGTCCCAAATAAGATCTGTATATTTCTGAACACAAGTTTTGGCCCCAAATACAAGTTTGATAATCAAATTGAAAACTAGCATTTATAATGAAAAAAACAAAGAACCTGTGTTACAGCACGTTGCTTTAGTGTTGTGTTATTAAACAGTGACCAATTAATTAGAGCTGGGATGCCCAACCTCCAGCCCATGGGCTATACACGGCCTGTCAGAGCATTTCATAAGGCCCCTCACCTGCTTCAACACAATATACTATCAGCGGATTCGTTAGTGTATTGTTGTCACATTTACATCGTTTTAATTTAGACAAGTGTGTAAATAGGCAATACTGTATATAGAAACAACCCATCTAAATATACACAAAACAAGATGAACTTAAAATATAAATACATTCAGGTGACTTTAAATCTTATTAAAATATGCAGAATCTGTTTGGCCCACACAAATGTGCTTAGGTTTATGTGGCCATCCTGTATAATAAAGGCTGGGCACCACTGAATTAGAGGATAAGAGAAATCTGAAGGTTTGCAGGAAAAAAATTGAGTTATTTAGATAATATATCTTTTAAAGCCTTCCGTAAGTAATCCTTCAAGTTTTGGGATAAAATTGCTCATTTTCTTCTCTCAAACCTGGATACCTTTAGTCTGGACTACTTTTACCGCACAAAAAAAGAACAGTAAATGATGGTTTTAAACCAGGTGTATTACCCCAAAGATAACAACTAGCATTAAAGAAAGGTATCCTTTCTCCTTAATATGTTAAGTTAAAATATACTTCAGAAATATGGATATTTTTGCCATAGTGAGGATTCAAATTCAGTATGTACAATATTGACAAGTTTTGAATAACTTTAAGTAAAGTCATGACACTGTTTAAAGTTTCAACATTAATTGAAAACAGGAAACATAACTGTGAGAAATAGGTAATTCTAAAGATCACAAGGTTTCAAGATGCAATCCAAAAAGTTTCAATAATATTAATACCAAGTTATTTTACACTAACATCTGGACAAGCTTCGAGACATGGAAAATCTACCATTTAGAAATAATACTTACTTTAAAACTTCTGTATACCCTTTAGCAGCCGCTACATGAAGTGCTGTACCACCAGATTTTGCATGCCTGACATCATTTATACGGCCACTGTTAAGCCATTGTCTTGCATCCCTAAGCATTATCCGTTCTTCTTCTTTTCGAGCTGCCTCTATATCAACCCCTAATTGAAAAAAAGAGAACAGTTTCATTTCAAACATAAGCTCATCATTAACTGATTATTCCTGAACATTCCTTGCATGTGGCAATAAAAACACTGGCTAAACAATATAATTAATGTATTGGGACAAACATTAAATGGATCTTTTAAAATAAACCCTGAGAAAGTATGGGCACATCCATTTTGTATGCATAAATGCATGCTTTTACACACAAATCCTCTAGGATCATTTTCAGAGACCTTCTAAAAACTGGTCTTTTAATTTTAAACTTTTGTGGTCAAGACAATACTGCTACTACAATGGTCATTATTAAATAAAAAAAGATTGATTACTTTTTGTCAAGCTTTCATACATCTCAAATAATATAATGTTATTTCCTAAATAATGCAGCTTGTGATAAATGTTGAAACAACAAGGTGAAGGGGTGGCAAAGGGGTTCCGATCGTATGTGCAAAGACATAAGCAATGGCTGCTGAAAATTGTGTTTCCCGCAATTAAGACATTTTTTAGAGTTATTGCTGTTTTCCAAAGAATCTTTTGTAAAAAGTAGTTTCTAGCTTCTCTTTGTGAACTAATGATTTTCACCCTGGTAATCTAGCCTTGGAAAAAAGCTTGCAGCATAAATAGCAACAGTATATCATGAACGTTTACCTCAGAATTCTCAGGCCTGGGAGTGGGGAGAGGGGTGTCAATGTAAAAAACGCAACTTCAGTTACGGGAATAGTGCAGCTGAAGTCAGCATCTTATTTCGACTTATCTACTGTCCTCAGGGTGAGGGATCGACTGCCGCGGCTCCCCTGTCGACTCCGCTTCCGCCTCTCGCCCTGGTGCTGTTCCGGAGTCGACGGGAGCACGTTCGGGGATCGATTTATCGCATCTAGATGAGACATGATAAATCGATCCCCGATAGATCAATCGCTACCCGCTGATCCGGCAGGTAGTGTGGATGTACCCTCAGAATACGTTTTACCATATATATAGCATCTCTCATAGAAAACAATTTGTGGTACTTTATAAGGAAGGGCAGAATAGAAACAGCACTGAAAGTTCAAAGCAGCAATTTAAGTAGAGTGTTTAAAGTCTATAAAGTTGATAAAAGGATACTGAACCGTTAAAGTGGGAATGCACCAATCTCTTCTACAGTGTCAAAGCACTTTACAAAGGAGTCAGTATCATACTCCCCCATGTGAGTAGGAAGTACACAGCAAAAGCATTTTAATTGACTAGCTACAGTAAGGAGAGTATAGAAAACTAATTAACAGAGAACAGGAAAGAGATGGGGGCTGTAGCTACGCAAGAGTCTGCTATTTATGCTGAATGGGAGAACTGGAATAGCGGAGAGCAATACACAGGGAAAAACAGCTCTAGGAAGCGTGGTTATCAAAAGCTCAAATCAAAATTGGTTGACCTGTAATAGAGAACTTGGGCTCTTTGAGCTAAAACAGTACACAATAATGAAAAACAGAAAAAGAATACTACTCCACATATAAATCCAAGCTGCATAGGGATTTTTGATGGATTGAATGTAACTACCCAAATAATAATTTGCCTAGGACACCAAAGTTAAACATCTGTTTTTGCAAAAATCACCACATGGCTTTTAATGAGCACAAGTGGACAAAGTGGTAATTTGTTTTATGATAGTATATATGGCAACATGCTGTTTTCTTCTCTGTAACATCAAGTTAATTTTCTATACCTCCTTCTCTAATAATCTCCAATGTGTTTCAAAAGCATTTCAGCAATAGTTTTCTCTTTCCCTTCATTCTGCAGTGAAGTTATGCTAAATTTGATATTTCTGTGGTAACAAATATGGAAATCAAGTTTTAACTTAATTGCAGAGTCATGTAGAAAGAGACACTCGGTTGAAAAAGATTTCTCATTCAAACAAGAATCTATGATGACAATATTAAGAGTATTTTTATTAATACTTTATAAAAGGTTAATAAATTACAGATGTTGCTGACAGGAATAGTGTGTGTTATAAATGATTATAAACACATCAGTAGAAGGTATTATAGATAATTTATAAGCAGCCTACTGCACTTTTGGACATAATTAATTGACTAAAACGCCAAAGATTTATTAAACCTTTACGAAAG